>NC_083111.1:59040319-59755086 GCF_949774975.1 Lagenorhynchus albirostris
GGCCACCGCCTAGTTTTTGACCTTTATGGTTGGCCTTGGAATTGTCACGTGGCCTATGGGTGTGTCATTTAGCTTGCTGATGTGTTACAATGAGCATAGGCTTAAGGTCTAGTGGAAGTCAACTTGTTCACCGTCTTGGACCTATTTGGATCTGATCAGTTTATGTCGCATCCTTGGGCTATGTCATTCTTTTAAACATTGTGCCCTGCCCCCTTCTTTCCTGTTTCAGAAATATAACTTATATTTGTTAATGTTTACACAGGAATATAGGGAGTAAGCCAATATTAACTGCAGCATGTATTGAACAATTTTCTCATTGAATTATTGTGCCACATTTATTATTTATAATAAAATGTTGCTAACCTCTACATTCTGCTTTTCATTTCCTGCAAATCTATTTTAGTGCTTTTTAAAAAAACTTATATATTAGTTTCTGATGGGGTAATTCTTCTCCTTTACGTCTGTTTCTTAGAAGTAAACTTAGTTATTAGCAGACATCCATTTCCACAAAAAGCTTAGAACATGTTTATTTAATTTCACAAAATATCTTGGATGAATTTGGATTAGATTGCACTGAAATTACATTAAAATTCTGTTGCCCCATCTATAACAGTTCTTCATTACCTGTTTTGTCATGTCTTCTTTTAAATTATTTCCATGGGAAAAGTTGATATTTTGCCACCTGGATAAATAGTACTTACTTTATTTTATATTTTATTTCTAGATGTACATTGATGGTACAAAAAATTCATTATGTTTTATAAGTTCATATTTTCAGAAAAATTGCCTAAATCCACTATTATTTTAACTAACTTAAATGAATTATACATTGATTTTGTTTGGTATTATATATTATTAATTACATCATCTCTAATTAAAGAGAGTTTTATTACTTCCCTTCCAATCTTTGGCCTCTTTTTTGTTGTATTTTGACCATAACACCCACAATCATGTTGTATAGTAGCAGTGAAAATGCCATCTTTTATTGCTTTTCCCCCAAAATTAAAGAGAATATAGCTAAACTTTCTTTTTTAAGTATGATATTTAATGTAAATTTTTCATAGCTAGTTTATCATGTTGAGGAGCTTCCTTGCTATTCCTAAGTCTCCTTTTCTTATCACAAATAGATAACATTTTCAGATTATTTTTCTTCTTCTTTTGAGATATAATCATATTTCCTGTTTGGTGAGTTAGTATGATGAATTACATTGCTAGAATTTTTAATGTTATTGGGAAATATACATACAAATGAATATATATACTATGTATTTAAAGTTTAAAAATAATAAAACAAAGTCTTGCTTCAATAATGGCAAAGTAACTTCTATTCAACAAACCCTCTTGAAGATAAAAATTACGAACCCTGGATCAAATATACCAATACAACTGTCATTGAAGAGTAAACAAAAGAGAACTGAAACTAAGCAGTATTTGACCCTTGAAAGAAGAAAATAATAAGAGAGATATAAGTTTATATGTCCTTTCAATGAGGGCAGTCTCGAGTCCATTCAAGGAAAGAATTTAAACAGAAATTTCAGTCTGTTTAGATTGAAGAGTGAGAATAGGAAGGGGTAACCCAGAAAAAAAAGAACCACAAACTCTGAAATCTGCATGTAAACTTCATCCAAATCCTTGTTTGTCTCCTAACTTTGCCTTTGTAAGGGATATTTCATGAAACCCACTGAAATTTCAAGTAATCCATTGATAAGCAACATCCAGAAAGCTGAACGTACTTAAAAGAGATTCAACTACTACTAACCAACCAGATTTCCCAACCTGAAGAACAGAGAAAAAATAATAATATTAAACACTAGTGATTTGTGAGACAATACAAAGCAGTCTAACAGTCCCAGAAGGAGAGAAGAACTAGAATGGGGCACAATGTTTTAGTAATAACAAAAATTTCCTGTATTTAATAAAAATTATAAAATTTCAGATCCAAGAATAGAAAGAAAACAAACAGGGACAGTTATACTGCTGATAACCAAAGATAAATAGAAAATCTAGAACGCTGCCAGAGAAAATTGTATATTTTATATATATATATATATATATAGCAACAATAATACACATGTAACTAACTTCTCATTAAAAACAATTGAGGCCAAATACAATGGAATAACATCATTAAAGCTCTGAAATTAAAAAGCAAACAACAACAAAAAAACCCTTTCAATCCCAAATTCTAAATAACTGAAAATGTACCTTAAAAATGAAAACAAAAATTTTAAGATCAATAAAAATGAAAGAATCTGTTATCAGCAAACTTGAACTTCAAAAAACATTAAAGTCATTCTGGGTAAAGGAAATTGACATCAGGAGGAAACACAGATCTACAGAAAAGGGAAAAACATCAAAAATGAAAAATATGTGAATAAATGTAAATATCATATATATTATTTTCTTAATTTTCAGAATTTTCTCTAAAGCAAAACTTGTAACATTATAGCATGCAGTTTATTATGAATTTAATTAATATATAGAGGACAAAATAGCACACAGGATGAATGTAAGTGGAATCAATCCAAATGTTCATCGATAGATGGGTGGATAAAAAATTATGGTATATACGTATAGAGGGATATTATTCAGCCTTAAGAAAGAAGGAAATTCATACACCATGAAAGCAGTAAGCATAAGAATACTGGAGCAGTTTTATTCTTTCATTTGTATGTTCCCTCTTGATTTACTTCTTGCTTTTCTCCCTTTCTAATCTCCATCCTTCTTGCCAGTTTTCTTCTTTCTTGAATAATTCAGAGTAAAGTTATTAGGTTTATGTATGGTATGAAGTTATGTGTCTATGTTGAAGATAGGGAGTAGGAGAGGCCAATAATGCAGTATGGAATGTCAAAATTCTGCAGGGTAATGTTTTCCACTGTACAGCAGTGGCAAATACTGATCACATGTAGGCTGAGTAGGACATCCATGTAGAGTGGTGGCAAAGTTCCACAACAGGTTTCTGATGCCAAGCAAAGTGAGGATGTTTTTCAAGTATTGGTAATGGATCACAGCCATAACTTGACTTACTCTCCTCCACTGTTACCTAAAAGTAAGTAAATTCTTATATGAATGGGACACAGACAAGAGGAGCACATAACTCTTGTGGTTAGTGAGACACCAGAGACAATTTTTCAGAAGCTAGAGAACTACAGGGTTATGGCAAAGGGTAAAATAATAGCGCCAAGATGGAGGGTTCTGATAACAATTTCCCTAAATTTACAGTTTTTCTTTTTTTTTTTTTTAATCTTTATTGGAGTGTAGTTGCTTTACAATGGTGTGTTAGTTTCTGCTTTATAACAAAGTGAATCAGTTATACATATACATATGTTCCCATATCTCTTCCTTCTTGCATCTCCCTCCCTCCCACCCTCCCTATCCCACCCCTCTAGGTGGTCACAAAGCACCCAGCTGATCTCCCTGTGCTATGCGGCTGCTTCCCACTAGCTAGCTATTATACGTTTGGTAGTGTATATATGTCCATGCCACTCTCTCACTTTGTCATGGCTTACCCTTCCCCCTCCCCATATCCTCAAGTCCCTTCTCTAGTAGGTCTGTGTCTTTATTCCCGTCTTACCCCTGGGTTCTTCATGATAGTTTTTGTTTCTTAGAGTCCATATATATGTGTTAGCATACGGTATTTGTCTTTCTCTTTCTGACTTACTTCACTCTGTATGACAGACTCTAGGTCTATCCACCTCACTACAAATAACTCAATTTTGTTTCTTTTTATGGCTGAGTAATATTCCATTGTATATATGTGCCACATCTTCTTTTTTTTTTTTTTGTGGTATGCGGGCCTCTCACTGCTGTGGCCTCTCTGGTTGCGGAGCACAGGCTCTGGATGCGTAGGCTCAGCGGCCATGGCTCATGGGCCCAGCTGCTCTGCAGCATGTAGGATCTTCCTGGACTGGACCACGAACCCGTGTCCCCTGCATCGACTCTCAACCACTGTGCCACCAGGGAAGCCCCCACATCTTCTTTATCCATTCGTCCGATGACAGACACTTAGGTTGCTTCCATCTCCTGGCTATTGTAAATAGAGCTGCAGTGAACATTTTGGTACATGACTCTTTTTGAATTATGGTTTTCTCAGGGTGGATGCCCAGTAATGGGATTGCTGGGTCATATGGTAGTTCTATTTGTAGTTTTTTAAGGAACCTCCATACTGTTCTCCATAGTGGCTGTACCAATTCACATTCCCACCAGCAGTGCAAGAGTGTTCCCTTTTGTCCACAACCTCTCCAGCATTTATTGTTTCTAGATTTTTTTGATGATGGCCATTCTGACCAGTGTGGGATGATATCTCATTGTAGTTTTGATTTGCATTTCTCTAATGATTTATGATGTTGAGCATTCTTTCATGTGTTTGTTGGCAAAATGTACATCTTCTTTGGAGAAATGTCTGTTTAGGGCTTCTGCCCATTTTTGGATTGGGTTGTTTGTGTTTTTGTTAATGAGCTGCATGAGCTGCTTATAAATTTTGGAGATTAATCCTTTGTCAGTTGCTTCATTTGCAAATATTTTCTCCCATTTTGAGGGTTGTCTTTTGGTCTTGTTTATGGTTTCCTTTGCTGTGCAAAAGCTTTTAAGTTTCATTAGGTCCCATTTGTTTATTTTTGCTTTTCTTTCCATTTCTCTAGGAGGTGGGTCAAAAAGGATCTTGCTGTGATTTATGTCATAGAGTGTTCTATGTTTTCCTCTAAGAGTTTGATAGTTTCTGGCCTTACATTTAGGTCTTTAATCCATTTTGAGCTTATTTTTGTGTATGGTGTTAGGGAGTGTTCTAATCTCATACTTTTACATGTACCTGTCCAGTTTTCCCAGCACCACTCATTGAAGAGGCTGTCCTTTCTCCACTGTACATTCCTGCCTCCTTTATCAAAGATAAGGTGACCATATGTGTGAGGGTTTATCTCTGGGCTTTCTATCCTATTCCATTGATCTGTATTTCTGTTTTTGTGCCAGTACCATACTGTCTTGATTACTGTAGCTTTGTAGTATAGTCTGAAGTCAGGGAGCCTGATTCCTCCAGCTCTGTTTTTCATTCTCAAGATTGCTTTGGCTATTCGGGGTCTTTTGTGTTTCTATACAAATTGTGAAACTTTTTGTTCTAGTTCTGTGAAAAATGCCAGTGGTAGTTTGATAGGAATTGCATTGAATCTGGTATGTGTTTTTATCTAGGTCGTTTGTTCCCTTTAGGTTGCAGAATCATAGTTTGCATTTGCTTGTTACTCCTTTACTCCTGATTACTCACTCCATCACCGTCTTGCCTCTCCATTTCATATTTATTATGCAACTAGTTTCCACTTTGGATGTAAATGTTTTTTGGCTCCCTTTGTACTACCACCTCCTAAATTCAACAAAAACTATCTCTAACACTACACCAGATAACAGAGAAACCAAGGGATTTGTATACTATTCCACAAACACAATGCATTTTATAAAATACCTGAAGACATTTTATAGTCTTTCCACAACTAAGTTATTAGTTTCTCGAATCTCTAACATGTGAATATCACTCCCCTTCATCCCTGTCAACTCTGAGGGCAATAATACAAACAGTGTACTACTGTTAATATCCTTTTAAAATAACCACCTCAACTAACCATATATTTGAAAAATTTGGAGAGGATTCAAGTTTCTGAGCTAAAGGTATAAATAGGCTAAACTTGGTCTTTTATCCTATTATATCTTCACCTCTCTAGTGTGTGTTGGCTGCTTCATCGCATAGAGTTCAAATGCTTTGATTCTCCCATAAACAGAGAGTTTTAATGGTAACCTGTTAAGGAGACATAGGTATTTCTAGAATTTGAAGATTTAATTTTGCCAAAGGATAATACTGGTTTCAATATTAATCTTTCTATGTTTAATGAAATATGGATGTCTATTGTATAAGACACCACATCCAAAATAAAAGTATATCAGCCCATGTAATAAAGTCCTGGCTTTATTTAAGGAAATGCTTAGACAATGAAGTCACAGTATGAAGTAATCAATGGAGGCACTCACACACTAAAAGGTAAGGCATATGTGCAAACAAGAAGAATGTGAACCAATGTAACAAAGACATGAATATAAAATGACTGAGGGCTTCCCTGGTGGCGCAGTGGTTGAGAGTCTGCCTGCCGATGCAGGGGATGCGGGTTCGTGCCCTGGTCTGGGAAGATCCCACATGCCGCAGAGCGGCTGGGCCCGTGAGCCATGGCCGCTGAGCCTGTGCGTCCGGAGCCTGTGCTCCGCAATGGGAGAGGCCACAACAATGAGAGGCCCGCGTACCGCAAAAAAAAAAAAAAATGACTGAGAAAATACCGAAAAGGACATCGACCAATTTAAGCAGGAAAAACTGAAGAAGATTTCACAGAGTAGTAATATTTGAACTGGGTCTGGAAGCATTTGTGCATGTGCAAGAGTGAAAGGAATAAATTAGGTAGAACAGGAATAGTTGAAAAAACTGTGGCAAAGTTAGGAAAAATAGTTAACATTTATTACACAAGATGCGTTAGGGAGAATCTGTGGTGATGAGCTGGACGTGGATCAGCAAGTATTAGCATTATATGACTTAGGGAGGAATTTTAACATCATCCATAAGCAATTAAAGAAACATTTAAAGTTTTAAAGCAATGAAGGAGCATAACTCGATTTGTAATATAGTAGGTTCCCTCTTAGAGCAGAGAGGCAGGTGTACTAGTAAAGGAAAAATCTGTGACAATGATAAGCCAAGTAGAGCATCAACCTAATAGTTCAAGGATAGTATTATGATAACGCATAATAAGTTAATAGCTAAGTCAAATTTTAAATAATAAAAATGTCAAATAATTTAAAAGAGAGATTCAAATAGCATATCATTCCAGAAAAAACTGTAAGGTATGATGCAATCTTTGAATATTTGCTTAATATACTAATTGGTTAAATAATAAAATGGACATGGACACAGAGCAATCATCAATTATAAGCAAATTTGGTACGTGATTGTTCATTGTTGATATTAGATCAAAAAGAAGAGTTTGTTTTAATGCAAATGACACAAAAATAAGAGAAAAAGGAAGGGAGAGTGGAGAAACACTGAGTTGAGATTTTTTGGAGATACTTTTAGTTAAGTTTCATAATCATGGGACCTTATTTATAAAAGGCAAGCTGAATTTTGCTTAACATCAGTAAAATCTATCAGTACTTTTTTAGACATGGCCTACATTAAGCACAGGTGTGTAGAACTTACAAAGGAATACTCAAAGAAAGAACGTTTATGTCAATATGTGAACTCTGCTTCCACCACATATAATCTGATGTTGGTCAAATTACTGGTTTGTGCTCAATTTTGTCATGTTTAAAGTAGGTAAAATAATACTTCGCATGAGGTCATTGAAGAGAATAAAGATCATCACATGTAAAACTCCTGGCCAGCATGTCTAGCACAAAATAAGTATTCATTAGATAATATTTACAGTTCATTCTAGAAAAGACCTTGAAAAATTTCTCAGTGAGTTCATATTCCTATTTCCTAAAACATAGCTAAATCGTAGTGGGAGGGTCAGTTTTTCTCTGTTGGAGGAATAAAAATAAATAATTATTTCACAAGTGTTTCATTGGGCCATGGTCTTCCTTAGATTCCAAATTACAACCTTCTCTATCACCAAACAAAGCTATTTCAATGACCACTCAATTAATCACAACTCAGTTTCTTTAAAATGGGAATTCCAACTTTAGTCTTTTTCTGTTTCTTAATCTCTTCTACTGTGTTACCTTGAACACATATATACCTCATTATTTCTACTATTCTTCAGAAATTCATTTCCCAGGATCATGGTCTTTGTTTGCGTGCCTTCTCCTTCTCTTTTAACAAGATTCTGTAAAGCTTTATAGTTGTAGCTTATCCACACTTCCTGTCATACTTTCCTTCCCAATTGGCTCCAAAAGTATTTTTCTATGGCACAGAGACTATGTTTTGCTGTGTCTCAAAATTTGAAAATCTCCCTGTGAAATAAAAAGTTTTAGGTACTCAAGAATATATTTACATATCTAAATGGAATTCCTAAAACTTAAACCCAGTTATTACTGGAGAAAGAAAGGTGATTATATCCAGTTCTTATGCTTCTTAGGAACTATCATTATTATTATTTGTAAATAATCGCTTTCCTTTGTTGAAGGCAACCACATAAAATGTCTATGTCAGTGTTTTCCACTCTAGATAACTTGATGGCTCCACTAAAAAAACCAAACATACCATAATTCTAACTCTACTGTTCTAAAATTAAACTAAAAGATAATATAGTCTGGCAACATACATGATTTTTAAACAATAGTAATGTCTACCATATATAATATAATGGAGAACAAAAGAAGTAATTTATAATTAAGTTATATGAACCTTATAAATGCTCAGATATCACCACACTGGAAAACAAAATTACACGACCACGTATTTGTATATACCTACATGTTATGAGAAGAAATATTAGAAGCAATTCCAGTTAAAAAGATTGATATTAGAATGAGAACTGCTGTTTCAGTAAGTTAATAATGAACAAGACTTTCTTGTTTGTTTCTGTGTTTGGTAAGAAAAAGAGGAAAAATAGTTTCAGTTTAAGCAGAAATAAACTGTTACAGACAAGTTAAGGACTTTTAAAGTGGAGCAAGCACATTGTTCTCAATGGTGAAAAACTGAAACGATTTCCTCTAAGATCAGGAACAAGACAAAGTTGCCCACTTTCACCACAATTATTCAACATAGTTTTGGGAGTTTTAGGCACGGCAATTAGAGAAAAAAAAGAAATAAAAGGAATCCAAATCAGAAAAGAAGTAAAACTGTCACTGTTTGCAGATGACATAGTACTGTACGTAGAGAATCCTAAAGATGCTACCAGAAAACTACTAGAGCTAATCAATGAATTTGGTTAAGTAGCTGGATACGAAATTAATGCACAGAAATCTCTTGCATTCCTATACCATAACGACGAAAAATCTGAAAGAGAAATTAAGGAAACACTCCCATTTACCACTGCAACAAAAAGAATAAAATACCTAGGAATAAACCTACCTAAGGAGACAAAAGACCTGTATGCAGAAAACTATAGGACACTGATGAAAGAAATTAAAGACAGTACAAACAGATGGAGAGATATACCATGTTCTTGCATTGGAAGAATCAACATTTTGAAAATGACTCTACTCCCCAAACCAATCTACAGATTCAATGCAATCCCTATCAAACTACCACTGGCATTTTTCACAGAACTAGAACAAAACATTTCACAATTTGTATGGAAACACAAAAGACCCCGAATAGCCAAAGCAATCTTGAGAAAGAAAAACGGAGCTGGAGGAATCAGGTTCCCTGACTTCAGACTATATTACAAAGCTACAGTAATCAAGACAGTATGGTACTGGCACAAAAACAGAAATATAGATCAATGGAACAGGATAGAAAGCCCAGAGATAAACCCACATACATATGATCACCTTATCTTTGACAAAGGAGGCAAGTATATACAATGGAGAAAAGACAGGCTCTTCAATAAGTGGTGCTGGGAAAAATGGACAGCTACATGTAAAAGAATGAAATTAGAACACTTCCTAACACTATACACAAAAATAAACTCAAAATGGATTAAAGACCTAAATATAAGGCCAGACACTTTAAAACTCTTAGAGGAAAAAATAGGCAGAACACTCTATGACATAAATCACAGCAAGATCCTTTTTTACCCACCACCTAGAGAAATGGAAATAAAAGCAAAAATAAACAAATGGGACCTAATGAAACTTAAAAGCTTTTGCACAGCAAATGAAACCATAAAAAAGATGAAAAGACACCCTCGGAATGGGAGAAAATGTTTGCAAACAAAGCAACTGACAAAGGATTAATCTCCAAAATACACAAGCAGCTCATGCAGCTCAATATAAAAAAATGAATAACCCAGTCCAAAAATGGGCAGAAGACCTAAATAGACATTTCTCCAAAGAAGGTATACAGAGTGCCAACAAACACATGAAAGAATGCTCAACATCACTAATCATTAGAGAAATGGAAATCAAAACTACAATGAGGTATCACCTCACACTGCTCAGAATGGCCGTCATCAAAAAATCTACAAATGATAAATGCTGGAGAGGCTGTGGAGAAAAGGGAACCCTCTTGCACTGTTGGCGGGAATGTCAATTGATACAGCCACTCTCGAGAACAGTGTGGAGTTTCCTTAGAAAACTAAAAATAGAACTACCATATGCCCCAGCAATCCCACTACTGGGCATATACCCTGAGAAAATTATAATTCAAAAAGAGACATGCACCACAATGTTCATTGCAGCACTCTTTACAATAGCCAGGACATGGAAACAACCTAAGTGTCCATCAACAGATGAATGGATAAAGAAGATGTGGCACATATATACAGTGAAATATTCCTCAGCTATAAAAAGAAGTGAAATTGAGTTACTTGTAGTGAGGTGGATGGACCTAGAGTCTATCATACAGCATGAAGTAAGTCAGAAAGAGAAAAACAAATACCATATGCTAACACATATATATGGAATCTGAAAAAAAAAAAAAGCGTTCTAATGAACCTACGGGCAGGACAGTAATAAAGATACAGGTGTAGAGAATGGATTGCGGACACAGGGAGGGGGAAGAGTAAGCTGAGACTAAGTGAGAGAGTGGCATTGACATATATACACTACCAAATGTAAAATAGATAGTGGGAAGCAGCCGCATAGCACAAGGAGATTCGCTCGGTGCTTTGTGACCACCTAGAGGGGTGGGATAGGGAGGGTGGGAGGGAGACGCAAGAGGGAGGGGATGTGGGGATATATGTATATGTATAGCTGATTCACTTTGTTATACAGCAGCAACTAACACAACAATGTGAAGAATTATATCTTAATAAAGATGTTTAAAAAAAAAACTGTGTACTACTTAACATACAAACACATAAAAAATTTAAAAAATAAAGTGGAGCAAGCAAGAAACATCATGTTGTCTTAAATGACCTTACTGATAAAGGTAGCATCTACATAATTTTTTTAACGTTTTATTTTATATTGGAGTATAATTGATTAACAATGTGATAGTTTCAGGTGTACAGCAAAGTGTAGTTATACATTTTCCTATTAAGATTGTTATATACTATTGAGCAAGAGTTCCCTGTGCTATACAGCATGTCCTTGTTGTTTATCCATTTTAAATATAGCAGTGTGTACATATCAATCCCAAACTCCCTAACAATCCCTTTCCCCCGGTAACCATAAGTTCCTTCTCTAAGTCTGTGAGTCTGATTCTGTTTTGTAAATAAGTTCATTTGTATCATTTCTTTTTAGATTCTGCATATAAGTGATGTATATTTCTCTGTCTTAGTGAAGTGTCTTACTTCACTCACTATGACAATCTCTAGGTCCATCCATGTTGCTGCAAATAGCATTATTTCATTCTTTTTAACGGCTGAGTAATATCCCCTTGTATATATGTACCACATCTTCTTTATCCATTCCTCTGTCGATGGACACTTAGGTTGCTTCCATGTCTTGGCTATTGTAAACAGTGCTGCAGTGAACACTGGGGTGCATGTATCCTTTCGGACCATGTTTTTCTCTGGATATATGCCCATAAGTGGGATTGCAGGGTCATATGGTAGCTCTGTTTTTAGTTTTTTTAAGGGACCTCCATACTGTTCTCCATAGTAGCTGTATCAATTTACATTCCCACCAGCAGTGCAAGAGGGTTCCCTTTTCTCCACACCCTCTCCAGCATTTATTGTTTGTAGATTTTTTTGATGACAGCCATTCTGACGGGTGTGAGGTGTTATCTCAATGTAGTTTTGATTTGCATTTCTCTAATAAGCGATGTTGAACATCTTTTCATGTGCTTCTTGACCATCTATGTCTTCTTTGGAGAAAGCATCTACGATATTCTGTATGTGATGGCATAACATGCAAGTGGTACAGAAAATAGATCTTCCATATTGAGAATATAGCTGTAAGATATCTTGAGCTCCTTCCTGATGGTTATGCCAATGTAACATGGAAATTTTTGTTAGAGTAGAGACAGTGTGGATGAGGCTATTATAACGAGACAATGAAGCATGCAGTTTTCTTAAGCCAGACAAGTAAAGTTCAAGCCCAAAAATTCCACTGCAAGATCTATGATATTGAACAAGTTAATTATTCTCACTGATGCTCTGTTTTTGAGTGACCAAATCATCCTGGTTTGCTTGAGATTTTACCTGTTTTAGCACTGAAAATCCCATGTAACAGGAAACCCTTCAGTCCCAGGCAAACAAGGAAGGAAAGTTGGTTACCCTAATTTCCCCGTTGGCAAAATAGAATGTCCTAATAAAATTTTTATGAAGTTGAATCATAAATGAGAAAATATTTGAACATCCCTTAACACACAGTTTGGCACATACAGAGTAAAGTTTACTAATTTCAATCTTAAATTTTGCTGCCTATTTGAATACCTCAACACCTAGCCTAACAATAAAATCAACAAAAGAACAACAATATCAAATGATAATTAATGAGTATTCTTCTCTGTAGTAGAAACTCAGTTGAGGGTTTGAATATTTCATTTTACTTTAATAATTTTCTTATTTTTTCCTATTATAAAAACAGACTTAGTGATGTCAGTAATTGCCAAAGTTCACATGGTTAGAAAATGGAGAAATAAGGCACAAACCTTCAAATTGATCTGACTCCCAATTCTTTGCTCTCAAGCAACCTGCTCAATGGCCTTTTTTTTTTTTTTTTTTTTTTTACGGTACGCGGGCCTCTCACTGTTGTGGCCTCTGTGGAGCACAGGCTCTGGACGCGCAGGCTCAGCGGCCATGGCTCACGGGCCCAGCCGCTCCGTGGCATGTGGGATCTTCCCGGACCGGGGCACGAACCCATGTCCCCTGCATCGGCAGGCGGACTCTCAACCATTGTGCCACCAGGGAAGCCCTCAATGGCCTTTTTTTGTTTGTTTGTTTTGTTTTGTTTTGTTTTGTTTTTGTGGTACGCAGGCCTCCCACCGCTGCGGCCTCTCACGCAGCGGAGCACAGGCTCCGGACGCGCAGGCCCAGCGGCCATGGCCCACGGGCCCAGCCGCCCCGCGGCACGTGGGATCCTCCCGGACCGGGACACGAACCGCGTCCCCTGCATCGGCAGGCGGACTCCCAACCACTGCGCCACGAGGGAAGCCCTCAATGGCCTTTTTAAACTAAGAGTTATTGAAGCGAAGATCAAATTTCTTAGACTATAATGTCTAAGATGTACTAAAATGTTCTACTTCTGCATTTCATGAAATTACATGCTTCTATTATTTGTCATGTACCTTGCTTGGTGAGCTTGAAAGAGGAGAAAGCAAGATACTGGTACAGAATCATTCCACGGAATATGAGAAGATACAGTGGTTCTTAGAATGTATTATTTATCAATTAAATCCATGTGTCTTAATTTATATTCCACCAGTAACACTATGAAAGTCAGTTGAGTGTGTTTAGTTTATTTTGATATAATCCTAAGCAAGACCAACATGGAAGAAGGAAAGTGAAACGGGGAAGAGAAGGCAGCCAATAAAGAATGTATTCTCAAGTCCATTATCACAAGTGGGCACCTAGAACCTTGCCATGCTGTGGAACTCAAGGAATCAGTGTAGAATATGTGCCTTAGAGTTATCCAGCCAAAGGTGGGGGAGCTGGAGTATGAATACGGTAATTATCTTCGATCACTAGAAGAAGGTATCTCCCAGTAGGCATTTATTCTCCAGTATTTTACTTTCAGAGCAGTCTTCAGCCACCAGAGAGAGCCCTCGGTCAGTTGAAAATAGGTCAAGATGCACTAAAATACACAAACCGAGGAGACGTGACCAAGCACCATGGTAGTCTACTTATCTTTTCTTAATGCTGCTTATATTTGGACATATTTAAATCTAATTTGACAAATTAAAGGGATTTTAATATGTCATGCCTTTGTTAAAAGCTGTTTAGTCTTTATTGAATCCCTTTATTTTAGTCTCTAATGGGAGAACTCATATTCTAAAAAGCCTGTCTTAAATACAACTTTTTCTATCAACCTTTCTGGATCCTCTGTGAAAAATTATTTACTTTTTCACTTACAGTCTCTTAGCATGTTATTCATAAGTCTTTTCATTTTACCAAAAATTAATAGTATTTATCTGTGTTTTAGAAACACTCAGAAGTTACCTGCTAATTTTGATTTCTTAAAGAAATTTTCAAAGTACTATTTTTAAAGATTTTGGATTTGCATTTATCTATGTATTACCCAGTATTTACATAGTGTTCAATAAAAGTCAACTTGGAAAAAACATAATCATCTTAACCTTTGAAATCACAAATGTTGGCCAAGTATTTTGAACACTGATATATGTTTCTATTCAATAAATAGTTAATATAACATTTCCCTAGTTTAAAAATATTTACATGAGATTATTCATTCACAGAAATTAATCCTCAGGTTAATTTTTTGGTGTATTTTTACCTTTGTCTAAGTTGATTTACAAATATTCCCATCCACATGACAGTTTTGGAATTTTCCTTTGAAATTCTTCAGGATAAATATTTTTCAGAGCCTGAGGGAACCCGTGGGAATATGTTTAATATTCTAAGATTATTTTTCCATAACTTTCAACAAGTTTTTGCACAGTATATAAAGGTGAATTATGTAAGTGATTTTTATGCCAACTTTATTCACTAGTGATTTTCTTCAAATCTCAAATGTTGATCAAAGATAAAGAACATCACAATGATTTTCTCCTTCATTAAGCAAATCATTTTCTGCAAATAATCACCAGATTATTTTAAAAGCACTACTATTAAATTACATTAATAGTTGACAAACTATCTTTCTGACTGAAACTTCTTGGCATTTCAGAGTTTATATCTAGAGGTATAATTGCTAGGGGCAGGGGTATGTTTCTAAGTATACCCATGAGAAATAGAACCTAAGATAAAGGAGGACAGAAAGTATCATGTTTTGGTATAATATAATCATCATATAAATGGGTTTGTTTAAAATTAAACATGGTAGAATGTACAGCTAGAAAGACTTTAATTCACTCCAACATTTTCATTTTACAGATAAGAAAACTTGTGCCCTGAGAAGAGTGATTCTTCTAATATTCAAAGGCCAGAAAGAAATAAATTCAGATCCTTCTGGTCTCCTAATTACATGTACTTCATGAAAGGGTAATAGAAAACCTCCCTCCATCCTTTTCTTAAATTCAACCAATTTCTTAATCAGGCACAAGCAGTGACAAATGGCAGTCAAAAGATGGTATAATGGAGGTAACATACTGGTCCAATAACCCACTCTTCTTGCACGGGGAACTGTGAATAAGGGGTGGGAACCATTTCTAGAATGATTGCTGTAGTGCAGTAGCTCAAATATTTCACCTCAGGACTCCTTTAGACTCTTAAAATTACTCGGTATCCCAAAGAGATTTCATCTAAGTAGGTTAAATCCATTGACACTATATTGGAAATTTAAGACTGAGAAATATTTTAAATAATTATTAATTAAAATAAAAGTTAATTATATAAATTATATAAAATAATAACAAACCCATTACTTGTTAAAATAAAGAACATGTTTTTATGAAAAATATCTTTTACAAAACAAAAAATAGTGTTAGGAGTGGTGGCATTGTTTTATATTTCTGCAGATCTCTTTGATATGTAATAGAAGACATCTAGAATGTTATATCTGCTTCTGCTTTCAATCTGTTTCAATATCACATGTCAGATAATATCTGGAAATCTCTATTGTATATTCATAAGAGAACAAGAGTGAAAAAAGGCAAATAACTTAATATTGTGAAAAGAGTTTGGGTCTAATGGATCCTGTGAAAGGGTCTCGGAAATCTTCAGTGGTCCTTGGACTGCACTTTGAGAGCCAAGGAACCCGTGTAAATCTTGCCACATAGAAACTGGAGACTAGGGGAATACTATTGTCCATAAACACATACAACAGTACTATAGAAAAAGATGGAGCTCTGGACTAAAAGGAATAATCCACATGCTGAATAATTCTTTTTAAGTCCCGTAAACCTTCTGAAGTTAAACTTCCTCAGAATGGTGATAAAATCAGTATACCGCTTATTTAGAGGTCAAATAATAGAAGTCAAAACTCTTTATAAACTGTAAATTTCCTATAAACATTTTTTGTGATCACTCACTTTTTTAACCTATCGTGAACCTTGTAGCTTCACTGCAACAATTTTTTTATAGCTTTATCTTTGGGAACCTAGTTCCTGTTATTTCCACATGTATGTCATGTAATTACAAATTGTCATTTCCACTTCTACATTCTCTGCAATGTTATAAGAAATGACTACAGTAAATCAAATACTAATTTAGCAAGAGAAAGTCTACTTTCCTTTCCTTGCACTAAGTAATTATTTCTTTCCGTGTTCATAGTATATTTTCAATAAATCTGTATTAGCTGGACAATTATATTAAGAAAACAACTTTGGTATTTGCTTTAAACTAATATTGTTAGCCTTAGTTTCTTTTCTCTTAAAAGCTCCAGGAATATTTCAGAGTTAGGGAAAATGCCCTGAGAATTCTTCCTACTTCGAAAGCCAAAAGTAAGACTAAATCTGGCCATAAATAATTCAACCACTTCATTAATCAAAAGAGAAGTTTTCCAAAGAACAGAATGGTCCCAGGCTCAAAATATTATTCAGAGATCGAACAACCTGGGGACTGAAAGTGGAACAATGAATTGATGATAAAAGTAGGCCAATAATGAGAGTCATTTAAGCAATTTCAGGACATGTAAGAAGCAGATACAAATTACAAAAAGGAAATGTGCAAGGAGAGAACCATGATAAAATTGCTGAATGTAAATTACTGTGCCAGAAAATATGGCAGGTTTGGAGCTGTAGGCCTTATCTGGATTAGCAAAAAATCTGAATGCGTTCATGAGCTAAGCAAAGGTAAAGACTGAAGGAAAGGGTAAAATAATACTTATAGGGCATATATTGTAAAGGATCTAGGGCACAAACAAACAATTTAGCTTTGGAAAGGTATTATTTCACCACCCAATACTGTAAAAAAGAAAAATATAATTAATTCCTTTAATCACAATTAATTTAATGTCTGCATAGCTATAACTAGACTCTTGGAGAAGAGCGATGATCACAACAGCCAAAACTCCTTGCCGCTGGGGCTTATATTCTAGTTGTAAAAGCAACTATCAGTCATTCAAAGTAATCATTCAGTCCAATGGATAAGAAGGGAGGGAGAGAGGGAGAGAGGGAGAGAAGGAGGGAGGGAGGGAGGGAGGAAGGAAGGGAGGGAGGGAGGAAGGAAGGAAGGAAGGAAGGGAGGAAGGAAGAAAGGAAGGAAAGAAGGGAGGGAGGGAGGAAGGAAGAAAAGCAGCAGAAAGAGAGAGAGAAAGGGAAAGAGGAAGAAGTGATAAATATGGTAAATATAGGGAATGATAGCCCAACTTTAAATTTTTAAAAGGTTTACTAACAAGAAATTTGAACAAAGACCTGAATGAAGACAAGGGTTACTACATAAAAATCTGAGGGAAGAGAATTCCAAGCAAAGGAAATGACCAGTGCCCAGGCCCTAAGGGGGCATCCTAGCTAATGTGTTACAGCAAAAGCAAGGCAGGCAGTGAGACAGCCTAGGATGAACAAGGGACTGGGACTGTGTAGTGGAGGATGAGGTCAGGGTGGTTAATGAGGGTCTAGTCCTTGAAGGATAAGATTGGCCATTTTAAGATTTTCGGCTTTCATCCTAAGTGAAATGAGTAACTGTTGGAGAGCTTTGAACATAAGTTACATGAGAAGGATTATTTTATCTCTTGTATGCAGAAGAGATTGTAAGAGGTCAAGGATAGAGGCAGGGAGACCAGTTAGGAGACTATTATAATAATGCCAAGTGAGAGAAGATTGTGGCTTGGACCCAGATGGTAGCCATGGAGATGGTCAGAAGTGGTAAGATTCTGGATATATTTTCATTTTAAAGCTCCCAGGATTTACTGAAAGTTTTGATATGAGGCATGAAAGAAATAGAGGAGTCAGGAATAAATCATGAGCCTGAGGAAACTTGTAAAGAGAGGGAAGGAAAAATGGAATTAGTTCAAGTGAGATGAACTTACACTTAGTAGTAAAACATCTTTGAGGTCATGTTCCAAGACAAAGAGTGTCAGACAATTTTAAGACAGCAAAATGTTTGAAACAGCTACCATAAAAAAACTTGATATGGAAATGGAATAAAAGTTTCCCCACTACTTTCTGAACTCTTCCAACTTCCTCACCAGTTTAGAGAGCACAAGGACATTGAAGAGTCCCTTGACTGAAAGCTCAGAATTACTTCTCACACCACAGCTCTGGCAGCCAGTACCTCCAATCCTTCCCTGCCACTCACTACTTCATGAAACTCATATGAGGCTACTTCTCTTCACTGACATAAATTAAACTCTGGATTTCTGGCTTCTGCCTTCTGCTTCAAAACAGAAACCACTTTCTGATAGAGTATAATTGCTTTTAAAATGTTATGTATCCTGTTCCAGAAATGCCTTAAGAAGTCTAGGGAATAAAATGTTTGAGAAAACCCATTGACTCATACAAAATGGTTAATAATTGCTGATCAAATACATTATTAGTATTAATTTATCTCTTTGTTATTGGATATGAATTTGTGGTTAGACTGTGTTTTACAAGGTATTTTAGCCTCCCAAAGTATGAGATAGGAATATATACAGTCATATATACAGTCATTTTGTATGAACTTTATGGGGAACTTGGTCATAGTTACTACTATTCATGTAGCTGAATCACCTTATTTTATCATGGGATATAAGACTCAGCATGCCAAAATGTGTGGTAGGAACAAAGGAGACACAGTAAGAGAAAAAAAAAGTTTTTGTCTTTGCAAGCCATGGACAATTTCATGACTCAGCAATGTGACATCTCTTAATTTTCTAATTTGTAGACAGGAGGAAAAACAGGAAAGAAAGAAGAACATTATATATTTTAATTGAAATTTAATGTAAAGAGATAAAGGAATTGTCTCTTCCAGTTTCTAGACTAAATTTCTAAACATGAATCTCCTGTATCTAATTATTGACTTCAAAATTAAAACACATCTTCAGTAATATTTAAGACTTGTCTATATTCATTGATTATTCAGAATTCAGTACATGGATTTTAAAAATTATGAATTTTGGGCTTCCCTGGTGGCGCAGTGGTTGAGAGTCCGCCTGCCGATGCAGGGGACGGTCCAGGAAGATCCCACATGCCGCGGAGCGGCTGGGCCCGTGAGCCATGGCCGCTGAGCCTGTGCGTCCGGAGCCTGTGCTCCACAACGGGAGAGGCCACAACAGTGAGAGGCCCTAGTACAGGAAAAAAAAAAAAAAAAATTATGAATTTTAATTCTGAAAGAATCTTTGGAGATAACTTCTTGATTTTGCTTATGTGATTTATTTAGTCATCTGTTCATTTAATAACAAAAAAGTTGAGCATGTATTTATATGTCATTCACCATGTGAGGTACTTGGAATAAATGTGAATATGATAGATGCAAGCTCTTCCCTAAGAGAGTTTTAAGATCTGGTAGAAGAAGGAATCAATTAGAACCATAACAAGACATAGAACTATAGAATGTGGAAGGTTTAGGTAACCTGAAAATGGCCTGAATCATCAAGGAAGGTTTTTAAGAGGAAGAGTCATTCAAAGTGAAACCTAGAGAATGTTGGAAGGGAGTTGGCAAGGAAGGAAGGAAGGGAGTTGGCAAAGATTAGCAAAAATTAGCTGGAGAAATAAGCAGAAAGTAGTTCATAAAGACAATTTTAACCTAAATGAAAGATTTGAAATCTGTGGAGGCAAAGAAAACCATTTAAACATTTTAAGCAGATTAAGTCCATTCCTTTTTTAAAAAGAGTTTATTTCTATTTGTTTTAAAGTTGTGATCTTTTTAACACATAATGTTAAATGTATGTGCTTTGGAGTTTTCTTTTTAAGAAACTTTTCCTCTCTTCACAATGCCTTTTAATAAACCACTAGAGATTAAATTCAGGGTCATTTGTTCTCTTTCCCAATCACATTCCTAGCCCTTCTTTCCCCTCCAGAGGAGACAGTTTTGGGGATGTATGTGTATATTATTTTCACCTATGTTTTTATGCATTTATTTCACATGTATGTACCATTAATAATATTTAGTATTATTTTGGAGTTAAAATCTTCAGATAAATGGTATCTCCATGTATATATGAAATTATCTTTTTTCTTCTTAATATATTATTTCTAAATTAATTTTTATTATATTGATATAATTTGTATAATTTCTATCATGTTTTATATTTTCAATATACTATGAATTTTATTTGCATTGTTTTCAAATTTCTTGCCTTTTATTAGATTGATGAAGCATTCTTTAGTCCCTTTCTTTTTCTTACTGCTTTGGAAATGTTACATTCAATTGCTTTTTTTTGGTTCCCTTATATTTATAATATGCATATTTAATAGAGTTTAAAGTTAATCAGTACAGTCAGTCCTTTGTATCCATGGATGAGAAACCACTGAGTATGGAACCCACAGATGTAGAGGACCAATTGTACTACCGTATTTGATATAAAAGACTTGAGAATCCACAGACTTTGGTACCTATAGGAGTCCTGAAACCAATTCCCCCAGGGATACCAGATACCGAGGGATGGTGATATATTTGCCCTCTTTCAGAATCCAGAATGGCATTGTAGTATGTTGGCTTTGAGCTCCTCTCCTCCCTCTTTCTCGGTTTATTTTATTTTTACCTTGATGTTAAAGCCCTAGAATAAGTATTCTTTTAGAATTCCTGTATGTGCATATTTTGATTTCCCAACATTTGCATTTCTTTGCTCTTCTTGATTAAATTTGTTACTTGCTTTATCAGTTCATTCTGCTGGTCATTCAGTCTATTCACATTTAATCTTGATTAAATTTCTCATTCTTTTCTTTGCATAATAATTTTTTGTTTTACTTTGCTGAATTGGTAATATTATTTCACCCTGACTCTTGAAGCACTGACATATTATCTCTGCATAAAACTTGTCTGGATTGTTAGTTACTATCTATGAGCACTGTTAAGAAACCATCCCATTGTCTTCTGTGGTATGTTGTTGCTCATGAGAAGTTGGCTGTATATCTATTTGCCTTTACCGTATAGGTAGACAGTTTTTTCTGGTGCTTTTAAGGTTTTTTTTTTTTTTTTTTTAAGATTTTTGCAGTATAACTATAATGTGTCCAGATATGGATTTCTTAACTGTATCTTGTTCAGGTTCACATGTGATCTTTCAAAATTTAAACACATATTTCAAATTGAAAACATTTCTTCAGTTCTGAAAAATATTCAGCTATCATCACTTGGAATACTATCTTTACGCCATATTTTCTCATTTGCTTCTGTAACCCCCAAATTATCTTTCTTTAAATTTTTTATCTCTTTACTTCTTTGTATTATTTCCTAGGTAACTTCCTTGGTTATATTTTGTCATTAAGAAAATCTCTTCCTTTATATAGTCTACTCTTTAACCCATCCATTTAGTACATTTGTTGTAATAATAATACTTTTTATTCTTAGAGTTTCTATTTGTTTTCTTGATGTAATAGGCCATTTGCTGTGCATTTAATTCTGTTCTTATCTAATTATTCTCTGCCATCATTTTAAAATATTTTAAAGATAACTTTCTTAAACATTTAGATTATTATTTCTAGATCTGGATATAAATTATTCTTACATATTCTGACTTTCAACTCAAGAATTTTCTATTTTGTCATACTGTGTTTTTTATTTTTATTTTTTAACTGTGAGCTTATCTGGAGTGTGTGTTATTGAGAGTGTGGGCTGGGATATTTGAAGAAACCCTGAGCATTCTATGTTGTAAATATTATTCAGCAGAGCCTTTTTGTGTTTATTTTTAATGGGAGACTAATGGAGTTCACTAGTGGTTTGGTATCTGTTTTCATGTCAATGTCTTAGATAGTATGTATTTTATTCCTATGTCCATGAATGATCCAAATTTGATATTGCAAAATAGTCCCAGGAGACTCTTGTTCTACTCTAGATCTCAATAAATATCAGGCTTCTGATATTTATTGTATACAGGGCTGTATTTTAAAATTCCTATTTCATAAGTGGGACATTACTTTGGGCTGTTATCTGTATTACTGAAACTCAGTTGCAATTTCTTGCCTCATATAAACCTAAGGTCTCAATTTCTATTGCTCCAAGGATCTTGAATCTCCAAATTCTTACCCTTATATTAACTTTCCTAATTTTATTATCCATTCAGCTTCAGCGACCTTTCAACATTACATTTGAGTTAACTTTTTATTTCTGATATTTGATAATTTATCATTCCTGCTTTTGAACTTAAAAGTACATTCTAAATTATTTTAATACATAGCATTCTAAAGTAGAATTCTAAGTGTTTAGATCCTGGTGTGAGGTAAACGCTCCCAGTCAGCACAGTCTTCAATGTCAACATGATCAAGTCTGCAGACAGGAAACCCTGTTTGTAGTGTTGCTCAAATCCATTACATATATTGAATATATATGAGGGAAATTATCAGGTGATTCATTGGATTTTTGAGTTTGAGGAAGAGGAGAAACTGGCCATGATTATGTTAATATTTCTGTAAATGAGATAGCTGAGGTATCATTAAGAGAAATGAGAAACACATGAGAAGGCTTAGCTTGAGAAGATTAAAGGTTTCTTTTTGGATATATTGATCTTGATAGCCCTTGAGACATCTATTTAGGAAGTTAGTTTGATATATGGTCTAATGCCTAGGAAGAGACTTGAACAGGATATTTTTAAAACTGGGAACAATCTGCACCTTAATAATTCAAACAAACTGAATAGGTTGAATGACCCAGCAGCATATGTACAATGAGAAAAGAACAGAATTTAAGATAGAATCCTATATTATAATGACTTTTAAAGGATGGCAAAGAACCAGAAAAGAAAAATAAGAGCATCCTAGCAGTAGAAAGAAAACCAGAAGAGGATTATGACTGGAAGCGAAAGGAAGAAATTCTTCATAATGGAGTAGTTAAAAAACAGTATCTGGGCTTCCCTGGTAATGCAGTGGTTGAGAGTCCGCCTGCCAATGCAGGGGAGACGGGTTCGTGCCCGGGTCCGGGAAGATCCCACATGCCACGGAGCGGCTGGGCCCGTGAGCCATGGCCGCTGAACCTGCGCGTCCGGAGCCTGTGTGCTCCGCAACGGGAGAGGCCACAACAGTGAGAGGCCTGCGTACGGAAAAAAAAAAAAAACAACTAACAAATACCTGTAGTTAAGCAAAATAAGAAAAAAAAAATGTTCTTCTGTGTATAGGTACAAACATTGGTGAACGTATTAGAAAAGTTTCAGGCAATTCTTAAGTGGTAAAGTGCAGATTTCAACTGAATGAGAAAAACTTAGGAGATAACATGGAAATTTTTATTGTAGATAGATTTTAATTCATTAAAGAATTAAGAAATTTAGAGGACCTAATAAGTGTTGATGAAGACTGGGTGTTGTAAAACATGTTAATTCTCCTCAAATTGATCTATATATTAAATAAAATCAGAATAAAAATCCCGTTATGTTTTTCTTTCTGTCTAGAAATTAGGAAACTCAATGTATAATTTTTAGGGAAATGAAAAGGACGCAGAAAAGTCAAGGTGAACTTAAAGAGGCTGGAAAACTTATACTACCTGTTATCTAAACTTAATAAAACTGTGATAATTAAGACTGTGTTTTGGCACAGGATTGTATTGTCAAACAATGGAGAAAATTAGAATTCCAACACATGTTCACATTTTTAACTTAAAAGTAACAAAGTGGTATAGAGAGGAAGGAATAAAATTTTCAATAATGATGGTGGGTCAATTGAATTTCCATATGGAAAAAAGAAAAAAAAATTACCCCTACTTTATACCATTCACAGAATATCAATTCCAGGTCTGTTGTATATCTAAATACGAAATGTAAAACAATAAAGCTTTTAGTAAATACTTAGGAGAATATCTTCATGACTTTGGAATACACAGAATTTCTTAACTAGTACTCAAAGCACACTAATTATAATGAGAAAAATTGATCAGTTGGACTGTCATAGGACCCAACTCTGTGTCCAGTTTGTTATAAATAAGTGTCTCTTCATCTGAAGAAATATTATGTGGAATCCCTTGTATGTGGATCCACTGCTTCAAAAGCCCTTGAATAGTAGTGCTGGTTGAGGACGTGCAGGCAGACAAGGAAAATTTATACTCAAAATCCATGTCTGTTTCTATGACAATGAACCGTTGACTCTTCCAAGATGGAAAGACCCAAGTAGTCAACTTGCAACCAACTAGCCAGTTTGCCCCCTCAAGGAATAGTGACATATTTTTAACTCAGTGGTGTTCTCTGTTCCTGGAAATATGTCACTAAAAATAGTGACATATTTTTAACTCAGTGGTGTTCTCTGTTCCTCTGTTCTTGGATATTTGGTAGCAGTGATAACTAGATCAGCCTTGGAAAGTGGGAGCACTTGTCATGGAACCCATGCATAGCCTCCATCTCTGCCATCATGGCTACTTCTGTTGTGCACCGCTTGTTCCAGTGCTGGGGTTGTCAATGGCAATGCTGGCTGGTCAGCTGGATTTTGTTGTTGTTGTTGTTTACATAGTTGTTTAGGACTTTGTGCATTCTGATAGGCATTTATATGCTCTACAAATTCTACACTCTTTATTACCATTCTCTTATGTCCGTATATATGCCTTTAACCCATACTTCCTAATTCTTTATTTTATTTTATTTTTATTTTTTTATTTTATGTCAGTTTCCTGAGTAGCCCTCAATTTCATTTGTCACTGCCCATGAGTCTATATATACTCTAACCTTGGGACATTTCTTATTTCACACAAATTTGATGGCAAGATACATGACCTGAAATTCTGCCAAATGAGAGGATTATTTCTCACTAATCTTTTTATGGCCACACCTATATGAGGCTGTACTGCAGTTACTATCCAATGTCAAGCCAATCATCTGTCAGCCAAATGTTCGTTTTTCTCCGTTTTTTTTAGCTAGTTGCAAGAGACTCCCCATATGGCTATGTGTAAGTGGAGGGAGGGGCACTGGAGCAGCCTTGATATGTGTCATGGGAGTCTTTGTTGTCTGCTCATGCAGCTTGTTTGGGCCCTCAGGTCCTGCTTGTGCTTGATCTCAGATAAACTATCACTTCCATTTCACAATGACTTATTTCTGGGCCCCTCAACCTTATGAAATGATGGGTCTGACAGGGCTCACTTCATGATCACCATAAACAGATGGCAGTGGGTGGAAGGCAGAAGCAAGCTTGTCCCTAGTGGGAAACCACTCTTCTAGAGTAGTGATGACAATTAGCAATAGCTATTGGGTCCATTTTTCTTAGTGTTACTCTTTTCTTGATATATCGGCAATACCTGATAGTTTCTCTTCTACTGGTGATACCCTCTCAGTTCACTACTGGTGAACATTTCATTAATTAGATTATGACCTTGTACCTGAGATTGTGCCCCACTTATCACCAGTAAGAGAGTTTTCATTGCCAGACAGACAGTAGTGATCCAGCACTGAAATCCTATCTTATGCCTTGCTTTCTTGGTTCCAGCTGTCACTGGCTGGGCTATTTGGAAACAGATACTGAGACAAGATGTTTATTAGGGGTCAATATTTGTTAAAGGTAGTGGAAAGAAGCATGATTGGGAAGAAGAAGAATTGAACTATGATACAGGTCTGACATAACCCCCGCCGATCCTGGGGAGGGGGGGATTTGGAGGACATTGGATTGTCCACTATAGGGACCAAATGGCCATGTCTTTATATCACTGACCCTCTCTATCAGCAGATGCGAGTTTCCTTGGAGAAAAATGTGAACTCTGTAAAAAGTGGCTCTCTGCAACTAAAGCAGACTCTGAATATGCTGAGAGCTAGAGGCTGTATGCTGACCATACTCCCAGCAGCCAGACAACAAGCCCCTTCTTGAAGGGAGATCTAGGTGGCACACCTCCATATTAACTATCAATTTTTTTCACACAACCAAAAGCTATATAAGAGTAAGAATGAACAAACAACTGCTATGTGAAATCACATGAATCTCATAAGTATAATGTTGAGAGAAGGAGGTTAGACCCTCCCCCAACAAACAAAAGAAGACTGTATATAGAATGATTCCAAATATATGCAGTTCAAAAGCAGGCAGAACCAGTCACCATTGTTGGAAGTCAATATAGTATTTATCTTCAAATGGTTAAGGCCTAAGGTTCATATGAGGAAGTCTTCTGGTATGTTGTTTATATTCTATTTCTTTATTTGGGTGAAGGTTACACGTATATATTCCCTTAATGACTGCATATTTTCCTCAGTGTATATAATACTTAAAAAAAATCTTTTTAAGGAAGTGTTAAAATATAACTATGAAATTGATGGTAGAAATATGATAGTAATTATAAATTATTTTACTTAAAAGGCATATTATTCTGCACTTAGTTGTAAAATTTCATAAATAGAATCATGATGTATCACTTAAGATTCAGTCATAAATTACAGAGACCACCAACAGTGGCTTAATTTTATTTCTAGCTCATGAAAGAATTTAGAGGTAAAAAGTTCAGGGGTGGCATGTTAGCTCTGCTTCCCAAAGTCCTCAGGGAGCCAGCTCCTTCTAGATGATTACTTCCCATTCCTAAGGTATGGACTCTGTCCTCATGGCATATGATAATGGCTAAAACTATAATAACAATACCCTATTTTAGCAGTAGAGCAGAGGAAGGAATGAAGAGAGGAAAAAAGGCATGAGGCACATGTCATTTAAGGAAAGTCCTGAGAAACGTCCATAAGGCTATTTCTATTCAGGCCATTGGCTCAAAATTAGTCACATATCAATCACTTGGAACAAATACGTTTGGGAAATAAAAGAGTTACTTTGGGCGGTCACGTGCCCATCTAAAACACTGAGAGTTCTTTTGCTTTGAGAGAAGGAGAAAACAGCTATTTGGTTCAGCCATCTGTCTTCATCACACAGGGGAAAGTAACAATTTTTATGCACCTTCTTTAAAAATAACAGTAGTGAGCTTTAAAATGTCACATTCAACATAGGAACTTTAGGGAAGAGTTAGTATGAATTATTCTACATCATTTAGAAAAAATTGATCACCTAAGAGAATGTGATGTAATAAAACATATAACTAAGACAAAGGAGTGTGTCACTAATGGATTGTTATTGATTTTTTAAAAAGTATTCTGTATCTAGCTGATAGCAAACACTTTTGAGGAGTGCCAGAGTTTCAGGAAACACAAAGTAATAGGTAGAGGAAAATAGATGTTCTCACAGATATTACATTTCATTATCTTAATCATATTGGATTGTACCCAAGAAAGTATATTTCCCTTATAATTTGTTAAGGTGAAAAAGTCATGTTCACAGAAAATTGCTCCTGATTTAACTCATCCTGAGATGAATATTCTGAAAAGAGAAATATTTTTACATTTCTCAGAGTTAAATTACAGCCATATGCATTGCACACATACAAGAAATGTAAATATGATGTAATGAAATGTATTTTGAAACATGTAAGAAACTATTTTCTATTTCTATAAAATTATGTTTAATAATCCTCCCCCAATTCTCTGTCCTCCTCTACCTACAATTTTATCTCCATTTCTTTAAAACTATATTTCTTTAAAAAGATGACTTTCATCACTATTTCTAGATCCTTATCTATCATTTGTTTTTTCTGATTTTGCCATCTGATATCTTACCACTGCACTGCATCAGTTCCCACAAATTCACCATTAATAATAAAGCTCTCTGATATTTTTCAGCCTTTACTTTTTATAATAACTGCATAGAATTTGATAGTCCTGACCCCTCCTCCTAGTCATTTACTCTTAAAATCCTGATCTTCTCCCTACTATGCAATGTACATGGTACATTATTAATGCATATACGATGGTATAGGAAGCCTTGCAACATCTATCCCCTATTCCTGTTGCCTCTCTAACCTCACCTCCAGATACCCTTGTACCATTTTTAGTGGACCAACAAGCCTACCTGCCACCATGAAAACATTGTTTTAGAAAAGTTGTATTGGAAAAACCTATTTGATTGCCTAGGGAGAAGGGAAATTTACTGACCAGCCAAACCACAGAAAATGCTGGAGTGAAGGTTGTCTTGGGATCAATCAGAACAAATTGTCAATGCTCTCAGTACTCACTCTCTCAACACTATTTCTTTTTCCTCATTGGCTTTATTTTTTCAGACTGCCTTTCTCCACCAGGTGGGAGATATAACTTCCTGACAGTTCCTAGACTCAGACCTTCCCAAGTTGAGCTCTAATGTGGAAAATTAAAGGGAGAGCTTTGACTAGTGTTATGGACTTCATTTGTATCCCCTCAAATTTATATGTTGAAACACTTTTCCCCATTGTGATGGTGTTTGGAGACTGGGACTATGGGAGATAATTAGGTCATGAGGGTGGAGACTGTAAGATAGGATTATAGTGACCTTATATTACAATATGAAGAGACAGGAGAGAGCTTGCTTCTCTCTCTGCTCTCCATCATGTGAAGAGACAAGGAGAAGATGGCCACCTGAAGAACTCTCACCAAAAACTAAATTTGCTTTCATCTTGATTTTGGACTTTACAGGCTACAGAACTGGAAGAAAAAAGTTTGTGGTCTAAGCCACCCAGTCTGTGGTAATTTGTTACAGCAGCCCGAGCAGACGAAGCAACTAGGTTGGCTTGAAGTGTGTAAAAGGCTGGACTCAGAAAACTGATTATTTTGTTCAAATCCCACCTCTAATACTTATTAACCATATGACTTTGGAAAGTTACTTAATTTTTCTAGGCCTTATTATTCCCAGCAGTAAAATGTAGACAACAATAGTGTCTATCCAATACAATCGTTGTGAGATAAATGAGTTAATATAAGTGCCTAGAAATGCTAACAATCAGGGGCTCTCAGAATAAGATTTTATACCCCTATTAGAATTATATGTTTGGAATGAAGAGGGGTATTTCCCCAAATTACGAGGGGTTTCCATGCTCCAAAATTAGAAAGAGTACAAGTTAGAAAAACACATTGCAAGCTATTATGAGAA
Source organism: Lagenorhynchus albirostris (assembly GCF_949774975.1). NCBI lineage: Eukaryota > Metazoa > Chordata > Mammalia > Artiodactyla > Delphinidae > Lagenorhynchus > Lagenorhynchus albirostris. The sequence goes on from NC_083111.1 coordinate 59,069,415, forward strand.
AAAGGTTGAACGTGATACATTCATAATATATGAACACCGATGTACTTAGGCCACATGTAACCGTGGTCTAACACTAATAATACATTGTAATTGTTTTGAGTTTTTTAAAAGCTTAATAGCAGATAGAATTCGTTTGTTACATTTGATAGAATATTTGTTGGAAAATCTTGACTATATTAGCATCTTTTTACGGGAACCACCTGAAAACACTGAAGGCTAAATAAATGATGTGCAAAGGAAAACGTCATTCAAGTGAGCACATTAAGAGATGTCACTGCAGTGTTTTTGGAAGCCTGAAACCGTAGATCTAGCTCACGTAACAAATGACTGTTCGGATACTTACATATGTCAGCATAGCACAAAGGAAGAAGGGGATTGGTAGTTATTCCATTGTCGGAAGTTATAGTTAGCTGATCAGAATGATTCGGGAACTCTTGTTTTGCCAGCAGTACAAGTATATTATACTATGCTAAAATAAGGTTGCAATACTGAGAATGTTTGGGTTCATAAAGCTCTGCCATTTGCCAAAAATATATTATTCTAGTCTTAGAATTCAAATGTTTATTGCTCTTCTCTAGTGTCTATTATGTAATACTGTGTTTAACTATAAGAGTGGTTAGATTTGTTTCTCTTTGTGGTTCCAACATAAAAGCCCTATCACCAAGAGACCCTCCATGGTTAGAATCGGAAGTAGCCAGATACCACCAAGAGATTTAATCCAAATATTGTGCATGGAATTGTGGTTTCAGAGCATACACCAAGACATGTGATTTGATATTATGTTTGAAAAGAACATACACATTTCGGATTGTTAGAGAGTTCATAAAGGAGTTTATGTTACAAAGTTCACAAAGTTTATTATGGCTTTACTAGACTCTCTTAAATTGAATACAGAAAATAAACACAGGAAAAGTGAGTTGATTGAAAATATGCGCTAGAACAAGCTAAGTAATTTGACGTGACAAAAAGGAGTTCTGAATGTTTTCAGTAATATTATTCTGTGTTTGTGTGTGTTAGTGTACATGTATGAATTTGCTTTCACATCTGTGTGAATATATATTTAAAATCTCAGAGGTGCTGATGGCTTCCACTGAGTTAAGCCATCAAAGTTAGGGTGTCAAGTCCTTGTGATTCCTTGTGACTATACACACTTTCAAGATGGTTGCAATAAGATATCCACTCTGTGCAGTAGAATAGGTTTTAGTGTGGAAGTTAAAAGCTTAATAATAACAATAACCTTGTATTGATTATTTTATGGGGTATTTTACATATGTCTAATTCAAACAATGACATATTAACTAGATTATTATTTTTAAAATTTCTTTGTTAACTTGACTTATATCTATTTCCTTTGTTGGACTGTAAGCTTCACAGGAATGAAGGGTCAATATTGATTTTGTTGCCTATTTTACCCTAGATCTTAGAGTGCAGCTTCTGACTCAATAAATACCTGGTGATGAATGACTCTCCATGATATAGTTAATTAATTTATGACTCAAAAAGAAAGTAGCTTGCTCATGGACCCATGGTTCGTAAGTGATGGATCTGGGTTAGAATTAAGATAAAACTGAATTTAGAGTTAATGCTTTTTCTTCACCTACATAAACTTATTAAAAATTATCATGGTAAAATACATATTTAATTACCAGTTGAGGAAAGTGAACTGCCAAGATTGAGTGATTGACAAAGAATTGCCAGGTAAATAGAAATAAAACTACCAGAAAAGTGCAGTATAATGGAAGCCCATGGAAGAATGCAATACTGAATACCACTGAGAATTAAGTTAGACCCATTTTGAAAACTGTTCTTTAGATTTAGCATCATAGAGAGGATTGCTAACTTTAGAGAGACCTACTTCAGCAGTGGTGGAAGAAGAATCAATCTTCAATAGATTGAGAAGAAAATGAAATTAGAAAAAAATTGAGAAGAGTTTTTGAAAAGTTTGGCTGTTAAGGGGAAATGGAGTATAAAGTTTGAAAAGCAAGAAAAGAATATGGAATCAAGGAGGATTTGGAGAGTTTGAAAAAATGAGCATATTTACATACTAGTGAAAAGGATTCCCCTCAGAGAGCATTGATACCTGGCAGGGATCTGGAGGAGATATGTCTAAAGCACGGTGGGGAAATTATATAGGCACAAAAAATTAATGTATGTATAAAAGTAAAAAATGTAGTGATAGGTTAGATTCTAGTAGCTTTATAGTTTTGTAATCGTAAGTAGAAAATGATCGCTTCAGTTTTCTTTGGAAAGGAGAATGAAAGATTATTTGAAGGGTATTGGGAGAAGTCTTTGCAAAGGAGAGAACCCAAAGTACATCCCAGTCTATAGGAAATCTCTGGAAGTAAGTGAAGCAAAATTGAGTCTGTGTAACCTGATACAAGAGAATCACACTGATATGGGATTTTCCTATTTGGAAACTGCTTTCACAGATACCATGTAATTGATACCAATCAATTAATTGAGTTTAGAGCTCTGCAGCAGGTGTGATGTTTTCTCCATGGTTGTGAGCCACATTGTTGTTATATCCACGGATAACAAATATCCAAAATACTGAGAGTATTAAAAAATGAAGTGCTTTGCCTTGGGTATCTTTCCTTGTCTTCATTTGTGAAAACTGTGCTCTCCCAGGTTCTTTGCCTCTATCTGACGATTTCTAAAAAGACCTTGTCATCCTAATCTTTAGGAATCTACTTTTAAGAAAGAGGAGATCTTTCCCTTGTCTACCTCATATGTGTAACAGTAGTATTCTGCATGATAAATATTAGGTTCCAATCAAAGAGGAAATCAAAAAATACTTAAAAACAAATGACAATGAAAACACAATGACCCAAAACCTATGGGATGCAGCAAAAGCAGTTCTAAGAGGGAAATTTATAGCAATACAATCCTACATTAAGAAATAAGAAACATCTCAAATAAACAACCTAACCTTATACCTAAAGCAACTAGAGGAAGAATAAAAAAAAACCAAAACCCAAAGTTAGCAGAAGGAAAGAAACCATAAAGATCAGATCAGAAATAAATGAAAAAGAAATGAAGGAAACAGTAGCAAAGATCAATAAAACTAAAAACTGGTTCTTTGAGAGGATAAACAAAAATGATATACCATTAGCCAGACTCATCAAGAAAAAAAGGGAGAAGACTCAAATCAATGGAATTAGAAATGAAAAAGGAGAAGTAACAACTGACACTGCAAAAATAAAAAGGATCATGAGATATTACTACAAACAACTATATGCCAATACAATGGACAACCTGGAAGAAATGGACAAATTCTTAGAAAAGCACAACCGTCTGAGACTGAACCAGGAAGAAATAGAAAATATAAACAGACCAATCACAAGCACTGAAATTGAAACTGTGATTAAAAATCTCCCAAAAAACAAAGCCCAGGACCAGATGGCTTCACAGGCAAATTCTATCAAACATTTAGAGAAGAACTAACACCTATCTTTCTCAAGCTCTTCCAAAATATAGCAGAGGGAGGAACACTCCCAGACTCATTCTATAAGGCCACCATCACCCTGATACCAAAACCAGACAAAGATGTCACAAAGAAAGAAAACTACAGGCCAATATCACTGATGAGTATAGATGCAAAAAATCACGAACGAAATACTAGCCAACAGAATCCAACAGCACATTAAAAGGATCATACACCATGATCAAGTGGGGTTTATCCCAGGAATGCAAGGATTCTTCAATATACGTAATTCAATCAATGTGAGTTATACACCATAGTAACAAATTGAAGAATAAAAAAAAATGATCATCTCAATAGATGCAGAAAAAGCTTTTGACAAAATTCAACACCCATTTATGATAACCCTCCAGAAAGTAGGCACAGAGGGAACTTACCTCAACATAATAAAGGCCATATATGACAAACCCACAGCCAACATCATCCTCAATGGTGAAAAACTGAAAGCATTTCCACTAAGATCAGGAATAAGACAAGATTGCCCACTGTCACCACAGTTATTCAACATTGTTTTGGAAGTTTTAGCCACAGCAATCAGAGAAGCAAAAGAAATAAAGGGAATCCAAATCGGAAAAGAAGTAAAGCTGTCACTGTTTGCAGATGACATGATACTATACATAGAGAATTCTAAAGATGTTACCAGAAAACTACTAGAGCTAATCAGTGAATTTGGTAAAGTATCTGGATACAAAATTAATGCACAGAAATCTCTTGCATTCCTATACACTAACGACAAAAAATCAGAAAGAAAAATCGGAAAGATTTACTACTGCAACAAAAAGAATAAAATGCCTAGGAATAAACCTACCTAAGGAGACAAAAGACCTGTATGCAGAAAACTATAAGACACTGATGAAAGAAATTAAAGTTGATACAGATAGAGAGATATACCATGTTCTTGCATTGGAAGAATCAACATTGTGAAAATGACTCTACTACCCAAACCAATCTACAGATTCAGTGCAATCCCTATCAAACTACCACTTGCAGTTTTCACAGAACTAGAACAAAACATTTCACAATTTGTATGGAAACACAAAAGACCCCAAATAGCCAAAGCAATCTTGAGAATGAAAAACGGAGCTGGAGGAATCAGGCTCCCTGACTTCAGACTATACTACAAAGCTACAGTAATCAAGACAGTATGGTACTGGCACAAAAACAGAAATATAGATCAATGGAACAGGATAGAAAGCCCAGAGATAAACCCACGAACATATGGTCACCTTATCTTTGATAAAGGAGGCAAGAATATACAATGGAGAAAGGACAGCCTCTTCAATAAGTGGTGCTGGGAAAACTGGACAGCTACATGTAAAAGAATGAAATTAGAACACTCCCTAACACCATACACAAAAATAAACTCAAAATGCATTAAAGACTTAAATGTAAGGCCAGACAGTATAAAGCTCTTAGAGGAAAACATGGGCAGAACACTCTATGACAAATCACAGCAAGATCCTTTTTGACCCACCTCCTAGAGAAATGGAAATAAAACCAAAAATAAACAAATGGGACCTAATGAAACTTAAAGCAAATGAAACCATAAAAAAGACAAACCTCAGAATGGAGAAAATATTTGCAAATGGAGCAACTGGCAAAGATTATTCTCCAAAATCTACAAGCAGCTCATGCAGCTCAATATCAAAAAACAAACAACCCAATCCAAAAATGGGCAGAAGACCTAAATAGACATTTCTCCAAAGAAGATATACAGATTACCGACAAACACATGAAAGAATGCTCAACATCATTAATCATTAGAGAAATGCACATGAAAACTACAATGAGATATCACCTCACACCAGTCAGAATGGCCATCAAAAAATCTACTAACAGTAAATGCTGGAGAGGGTGTGGAGAAAAGGGAAGCCTCTTGCACTGTTGGTGGAAATGTAAATTGATACAGCCCCCATGGAGAAGAGTATGGAGGTTCCTTATAAAACTAAAAATAGAGCTACCATATGATCCAGCAATCCTAGTACTGGGCATATACCCTAAGAAAACCATAATTCAAAAAGATTCATGTACCACAATGTTCATTGCAGCTCTATTTACAGTAGCCAGGACATGGAAGCAACCTAAGTGTCCGTCGACAGATGAATGGATAAAGAAGATGTGGCAAATATATATACAATGGAATATTACTCAGCCATGAAAAGAAACGAAGCTGAGTTATTTGTAGTGAGGTGGATGGACCTAGAGTCTGTCATACACAGCGAAGTAAGTCAGGAAGAGAAAAACAAATACCATATGCTAACACATATATATGGAATCTAAAAAAAAAAAAAAAGGTTCTGAAGAACCTAGGGGCAGGACAGGAATAAAGACACAGACATAGAGAATGGACTTGAGGACCCAGGGAAGGGGAAGGGGAAGCTGGGACGAAGTGAGAGAGTGGCATGGACCTATATACACTACCAAATGAATGTAAAAGCGATAGCTAGTGGGAAGCAGCCACATAGCACAGGGAGATCAGCTCGGTTCTTTGTGACCACCTAGAGGGGTGGGATAGGGAGGGTGGGAGGGAGACGCAAGAGGCAGGGGATGTGGGGATATATGTATAGGTTTAGCTGATTCACTTTATTATAAAGCAGAAACTAACACACCATTGTAAAGCAATTATATCCCAATAAAGATGTTAAAAAAATATTGTGTTCCATTTTTGTTTGTTTATTTATGTATTAGTTTATTTAACTTAGGATCAGAAGCCCACATATACCCCTCCAAGCTTGAACGGATCCCAAGTAAACCAGGAGGTGTTTTAATGTCTGGAATAATGGACCTCCAAAGGGAGATGTAGCCATTTTTAAAATAAATTAAATATATATTTAATATATCTATAATATATATCATATATAAATATATAAAATATATATTATATATATTTTCCACATTGGCCTAGCTAGTTCAAATAAATTGCTAAATTCAGATAAATATATATAAGTATATATTTAATATATTATACATATAAAATATGTATATTTTTCACTTTGGCCTAGATAGTTCACATAAATTTGGCAGATTAACTATAGAGCTAAACATCTTCTTTAGAAATAAACTAGTATTAGACTTTTACTGTGTTACTCTAAACGTCTAAGTAGGAGAAAATTTTAACATATTTAGAGGACCTAAACTTTAAGTTATATTGAAATCTCAAATGTAGAAAACCGTATTTAGTGTTTATAAATTTAAAAATATTAATTACAAACTTTCAAAAAATTTTCTATCTATATGAGATGATGGATGTTCATTGAACTTATTGTGGTAAACATTTCATGATGTATGTAAGTCAAATCATTATTCCATACATCTTAAACTTATGCAGTGTTGTATGTTAATTATATCACAGTAAAACTGGAAGAAAAAAATGTAGCTAAAATGGTTACTTCTCTAGGAAATATAATTCCTTTATTAGCAATATGCCATTGTTATAGTACTTTGCTAATAGATCAAAGATTTTTGAAGCCAATAAAATAAAAACGACAGTGAATCCCAATTTTAAACAACAGACGTGCATATGAGAAGAACATCCAAATAAGTAGAAACAAATTTTATGAATTACCCATTATAATGTCACATTTAAAAGTACATTTTTCATTTGTAACTCAGTTGAATATAGTATTTCCTTTTTGGAGGGAGAATAGAGGAATCTTTTTCCTAAGTGTGTAAAGCATTATCAGCATCTATTAATAGAACTTTTTAGTGCTTAAAAGATGTTTTTATAAGTACTAAACTATAACTGGCAACGATTCTTCAATATTAGAGTAATATTGTGGCAATAAATTATCTGCTACCTATTTATAATGAGTTTTTTATTCCTCAAATTATCTTAAATGAGATACTGATACGTTTCAAGTTAAAAGTATGGCAAGAATATAATTCCTATGTGTAAAATTAAGACTGGGGTCAGTGATCTAATAATTTGCATTTATGATGATGAGAAAATTGTAGAACCAGTGATTTCACTCCACAGCACACAACTGGGTATAACAATATCCTGCCAGGTTTTCCTTTCTCCTTAGAAATGGACCTACATCATCAATCATTCGATTTATTCAACGCACATGATATTCACTAAGCACTTTGTTGAATGCTGTTGTGCAAAGTGCATTTAGATATAGATCCTGTCCTCAGAATGTCACAGCCTAACACATTGAATCTATTTCTATGGATCCATTGTCCTCTGTGTCATACATAGAGGAGAATGACCTCAACATTCAACTAGAATTCCTTGCTAGCCACTTAGTTGTTTTATAGGTACTTAGTGCTTATATTCACCATTAAAATAATTATGTCAAGAATTACTATTTCCCATTATAAATAAGAACTTTGAGCACTAGGAGATTAATTAGCAAAGGTAAAAATGCTAGTAAGGAAAGACCCAGTATTAGAAAACAGGTCTTTATGATACCATAATCTTTGATAATATTAACGTCATCAAATGTCAGCAAAGGTCAGCTCCCTATAAATATAAGGACATGAGTTACAAAACCTTCTGTCAGTATCTCTCCTCTCCATTCTTTCTAAACCAACCCTACTCCTTATCAGGGCTCCTAGCCTAAAACTACTACTGATTCCAAATCCCAGCCAGGCCTCCTATTGTCACACACATAGTTAATCCAGGTAGGGAGAAGAGTCAGCTGCACATAATTACGCATGAAGTAAATTCAATTTAGTAAAGCGTTTCAGACACCTAAAGACCTGAGAGCCAACTCTGGTCTATCAGCTGTTCTCATAACCACGGTCTTTTATGATCACAGCAAAGTATATGTGATCATAAAAGACTAGTAAATCTTGTAAAGCATTTAAAAAACATAGACTGCCCCCGCCCACAAATAGACATAACCCTAAAATGCCCTGTATTCACTTGTAGCCATGGGGATTACGAACCACAGCGATGGGATTGAATTTTCCTTGGACAGTCTGTTTACACAGGAAAAATGTATTCAAAACCTGGAACTTCTCTTGGCACCTACTGGGGTTCAGAATTTTTCCCCCATGCTCTGATCATATACAACATTTCACACATGGAAGATCATCTAATCACACAACAAGCCAGATTGCTCAGAAACCCTGAGAATTCCTACAACCCTACGTGTGTATACATGATAAGTCCAAGAGTTGGAATAGAGAGATTCCCTTAATGCGGGGTAGTAACTTTACTCAGGGCTGAGTGAAATGTTTTATCAGCTGGGATTTTCCTGTGCAAGATTTTCCACTCTTTATATAGCAACACAGAAAACTCAAGAATATTAATACCTGGGCAAAACAGATTGTAGTTATAGTTGTAAAATTAATGTGGGGGGGGGTAGGCAAAAGAAAAAAGAGAAAGGAGAACATATGTTAAGCCTAAGCATTATTTGCTTTCCCAAAACATGTTTTAAGTAATAAGATGATTCCTGGTACAGCTTGAAAAATAATTCTGTAAGCTTTTTAATATCCATAAGATAAAAGTAGTATTGTTTTGAAAGTGTGTTTGTTTAAACATTCTTTGTGCCTAAACATCTTAGGGATTTGACTCTCTCTCGGGTTTTCTGAAAGGTAGACTAATTAGAAGCATATATTAATTCAAGCCAGAGTACATATAAGATGTTCTAAACATGTCTCTCACCCCTGAAAGATCATGATAAATTTAATCCTGTCTGCATCTGGGGGTGTATTGCCCTGCAGTTATTCTGTAAATCCAAGAGGCAGTCTGCTGCTCTTCTATTATAGTGAATACTCCATTCATAGGGTTTTGCATTATGTAGAGTTTGTCCCCTGAAGGCATTTCACACAACAAGAGCCATCTCTGATGAAAATACTTTATCCTTTAAAGTACAACAGTTCATAATAATGTGGGAAATTTTAACTATATAAGCTATAAAAATCTTAACATATTGCCAGGAGTTACACCCTTACTGATACACTCATTTCCTTACTTTCCAGGGCCCTCTGGGTTAACATAACCATTTAGATCAAAACATTGTAGAATAGCTGATGGATGACACTTTTCCTTAAAGATGCTACAGGAAATAATAAGTAATTGGGTGCTACTCCATTCACTATAGTAGCTGGTATAAAATATTACTACAAGCTGGCCCAGAACTTACCTAATTATAAAGGATAACTTTATTTTGTGCATGAAACTTGGTTCTTAAAAATCATGGGTATAGGTCATAATGTCAAAGAAAACTGAAACTGACCAAATATAGATGAAGCTAGAAAAACAAAGATCATGGCAATTCCCTGGCGGTCCAGGGGTCAAGACTCTGCACTTCCACTGCAGGGGGCACAGTTTCCATCCTCCCTGGTTGGGGAACTAACATCCCATGTGCCCCGCAGTGCGGCCAAAAAACCCAAACCAAACCAGTACAAAATAAACAAAAACACAAAGATCACTTTTTATAGTTGATATTAAATGGTATGCATTGCTAGATATCAGGAATATATACAGTGATAATGAGTTTATGGTTCTTTCTTTTTTCAAAGTAACAGTGCATGGCAACTTAGTCTTCTCTTGAATTTCAAACATTGGTTTCGTGTCTGAGAACACTGGTATCCAGTCTTGGTATTACAAACCTGTGGTACAAATTCTAATTCCGGAATTTTGTTCAAGCTTCCTGAAATTTGATCTAATTCCTTTCATTGACCAGTTTTCATCATGTTTGCTGTATGAGTTTTAACCTGGGTAGGGATCTAGTTTCATTTCTCCGATTCTGCCCAGGCTTTCTTCTTTGTCATATCTAGTTTATCTAGAACAGTTATTCTCAATCAGAGGCAATTTTCCTTTCCAGAGGATACTTGACAATGTCTGGATATATTTTTGATTACTACAGCTGGGAGGATGCTCCTGGCATCTTGTGGGTGGAGGACAGGAATGCTGTTACAATATCCTACAATGCGCAGGAAAGCTCCCCACAACAAAGAATTATTGAGCAAAAAAATGTCAATAGTGCTGAGGTTGAGAAACCCTAATCTAGATCTAAATTTCCTCATTCTCCTGCCCAAACGGTTGACAATTAGCAGCATGGTTATAATAAAAAGACAAAGAATAAGGGAGGGATAATGTACATTCTATTCATTTTTTTAAAATCTAGTGTACTGTGGAAAGTTAAATTTTACAAGTAGGCATATCTTATATTAATTCCAAATTTTATTGAGATTAACATACATAGAGAAAAGTACACAAACCATAACTGTGCAGTTTCTTAAAAAATTCAAAATAAACACATCTAGGTAACCAGAACTCAAAAAACAAAATGTTGCCAGGACCCTAGCAATGTCCTCCTAACTTTGAATATTCAGCCCTGGACTTATTTCTGAGTTCTAAATTTATATATTCAACTACTCAACTACCTCTTGACATGATACCTTTTTACCAATTTTAAGGGAAAGTTGGAGAGAAATTATGGTTTTAGCACCATCTTAAGTCAGAAAGTTTTTGTTTCTTTTTTCTTTTTTGGTAAGCTTAAGGATAGATTAGAGGGAAAGGTAAACATCGAGTTAGAAGAATATTGCACCATCATTTTTTAAACACAAGCACTGATATGTATTTATTCTATTTATAGTTTCTGTAGCACCATAAATGATATTGTATAAGACATTATATATATATATATAAAACACTATTGATTTCATTCTTATGTGTCAAAGCATTTATGCTTTTATCATTTTAATAGATATCAGCAGATCTCTCTTCAAAAAAAGCAGTATCAATTCCCATTTTCTTCTGCAATGTATTAAGTATACTTTCCCTCTATATTCCCACCAGCCGTAAGTATCACTATATGATACTTCACAATACTACTGCATGCAAACCATGCCCAATTATATATAATAAATTTCAGCGATAAGCTGCTAAGTAAGAAATATTCAGATAATATATATTATATAATTTATTTAAAATAAATATAAAGTACACATAGGTATAGATAGAGATGTGATTACTTAAGTATAGACAAAGTTATAGGAGAATACATACCAACTTACTGAAATCAGTTCATGAAATAATGAGGGAAGAGAAAAGCAGCCAGTGTGGAAGCAGGTGGTCTTAGTACTTTCAGAAATAACTGAACAAATGCAAGTAAAATACTAAACATATTCATCAAATTTGATAAGTAGAAAGAAAGAAATATGCCAACACAAACTAAATAAAACACTCAGGAAGTTCTGGAATTGTATTGGAACTCTCTCCTTAGGCCAGCTTGTTAAAGGTTGTTAACAAGTTCCTTAGTGAAGAAAAATAGGAAACATCAGAAGCCACACTCTGCCCTATATATTTAGCTTTATATTAGTATCTATATTATGCTGTAGAGTGTTCTCATTAAAATATGCTCCATAAAAAAGTATCCAGCTGCAACTTTGTGGTTTTAGCCCACAGAGATCACAGAAATGGTGTCTCAGCTCTTTTAATCCATTATTCTTAGTAGAAGTTATGTAGGCAAACACATGTAGGGAGAGCATTGGTAGGTCGGCATTCTCTATGTGATATTTGTACCAGACACCAGCTGGAAGCTGGAAAAAAAGTGTTCTCTAGTCAGATGTGTTTGGGAACACTGGGTTAAGCAAAATTAAACAGATTGCTTTACTTTAGAGCTGTAGTGGGCAGTATGTAATAAAAGGCCCTAAGGGAATATCAATGGAAAACTGCTGGCCCTATTTTGAGGAAGTAGATAAGTGGAGCTGCCCCTTGTACTGGAGTTACACAGCAAGACTTTCAAGGTGTAGGACCAGGCCACTAGAGCACTGAGCGGTGGCTTGCTGAGAAGCAGTATCACTGCCTTATAGGATGGCACAAACTGTCTCCAGGTACTGATAAGGTTAGGGATATAACAGTAGTGCCTTTGCTCTTCTGGCTCCTCTGACCTGGCAAATGTTTTGGTCCATGTGTGCTGCCAAGACCGCTGACCTAGTTGTGCCAACTGGAGGAGTCCACAGAGATCTACTCCATCCCTGCAACTTTCCCTTTCTTTTTGGTTAGTTATTTTTTTTCTTGGTTAGTTATTTCTGGAGTAAACCAAAACAAATACAATGGATTTGGAGGCCCAACAGAGGCTTCTCAGAGATTTTAATATGCTGTTGTGGATCCCAAATTTCCAAGGAAGACAGAGTAAATGCAACATATTACAGAATTTTACACTATTGAATTGTTGAGTCAGCCATACATTTCAAGGGCAAGCAGTCATAGAGCACAATTTGTAAAAGAATGCCAAAAATAGTCAAAGAGTGTATAAAAGTATTGCAGTAGCACAGGAAACTGTTGATACTAAGGAAGCAGTGTTAATGTAGTTGGAAAAATATTTGGAAGATAATCTTCATGCTTTTGTTGTGTATGAACCACCTATCAAAAAATGGTCATTGTAATAGATTTACATATTAGAAAATTCTACTTACAAGTGGAAGGATGGAGGTTTGCTGAGAGACAGTGTTTGTGAAAGGTTAAGTGCCACCATAGTGTTTTCTAGAAGTTACTGATTATACAGAAGATCTGCATGATTATTTAACTCTACAGATAAAAAGTAAAATATTTTTACAACTGTATATTTTTTACCATGATATTTTTTTTTATTTTGGCCATGACATTCAAAAATGTTGTTTATATCCCCATATAGTTAATCATTCTAAATACTCCCTAGCATAAGAGCATATGCACAATGGAACTGGAGGGCCATAGCTTGTTAACAAAAATCAGTCCTTAAAAACCAATATAATGAGTTCCTCCTACAATATCCTAACTTAAAATAGAAACTTTCATAAAGAGTTATTTTGAGTGTTATGATGTCTAATCAGACCAGAACCCCTAGGATAAATCATTCTTACTGAGATTTTCTTCAAGCAGAAGGCACACAAGACTGATGACTGTCTGATTGCCTTGATGCCTTTTGCTTACTAAAGTAGAATATTTTGGACTTCAAGAAGACTCAAACTCCTATGGGAGAGCTATGAATATTTATACATTTTCAAGATAAAACTCAAATCCCTATTAGTGTGGATACTTTTCCATAACTTTATGTTACCTTTCCATGAAGTTAATTCATTTGTATAAGAAATATTTATTGCGTGCTGATTGTTTGCCCAGTCTTTTGAGGCATATATAGTGGTAAGCCCCTGACTTCCTAGAATTCACCTTATGGAACCTAGTTGATTAGACAAATACTGTAAACTTTAAAAATAAATGAATAATGACAAAGTATGATAAATGACAGTAAAGAAACATATAGGGAACATAAGGTGAATAAATAGAGATACAAATGAATGAGGAACTCTTTTATTTTGTGTGAGTTGTGGAAGACTTCCCAGAAGTGATATTTAAACTGACATATAAAATATGAAGGAATAGTGGATGTTTCAGAGGGATAAACATTTTCAAAGGTAATTGAATTAGCGAAGGCTCTGCACGTTTTGAGAATTCAAAGAAAGTATGGTTGGAGTAAAATGAGGTAGGAGAAATAGGGCATGAGATGAAGAGTGCAAGAGGTAAATTATGAAGGCTATGTTCATAATTTTGCATGTTATTATTAGTGAAAGGGGAACATTGTGAGTTTATTTTTTTAATTTTACTGGAGTATAGTTGAGTTACAACCTTGTGTTACTTTTAGATGTACAACAAAGTGATTCACTTATATATATACATGAAGTCATTCTTTTTCAGATGCTTTTCTCATATAGGTTATCAAAGAATATTGAGTAGAGTTCCCTGTGCTATACAGGAGGTCCTTGTCAGTTATCTATCTTGTATATAGTAGTGTGTGTACATTAATCCCAAGCTCCTGATTTATCCCTCCCCCCACCCCACGTTTCCCCTTTGGTAACTATAAGTTTCTTTCATTCAGTATCTGTTAAGTCTGTTTCTGTTTTGTAAATAAGTTCATTTGTATCATGTTTCTTAATTAGATTCCACATGTGAGTGATATATGATATTTGTCTTTCTCTGTCTGACTTACTTCAATTAGTATGATAATCTCTAGTTCCATCCATGTTCCTACAAATGGCATTATTTTGTTCTTTTTTTACTGCAGAGTAATATTCCACTGTATATATGCACCACATCTTCTTTACCCATTCCCCTATTGGTGAACATTTAGGTTGCTTCCGTGTTTTGGTTAATGTAAATAGTGCTGCAATGAACATTGCGGTGCATGTATCTTTTTGAATTATGGTTTTCTCCAGTTATATACCCAGGAGTGGGATTGCTGGATCATATAGTCATTCTATTTTTAGTTTTTTAAGGAAGCTCCATGCTGTTCTCCATAGTAGTTGTACCAATTTACATTCCCAGCAACAGTGTAGGAGGGGTTCCCTTTTCTCCACAGCCTCTCCAGCATTTATTGTTTGTAGACATTTTGATGATGGCCATTCTGACCAGTGATACCTCCCTGCAGTTTTGATTTGCAATTCCCTGATAATTAGTGATGTTAAGCATCTTTTCATGTTGGTTTTGGCTATCTGCATGTCTTCTTTGAGAAATGCCTACTTAGATCTTGTGCCTAATTTTTGATTTTTTTCTTTTTATTTATATAGAGCTGCATAAGCTGTTTGTATATTTTGGAGATTAATCCCTTGTCGGTTGCTTCGTTTACAAATTCTCCCATTCTGTGGGTTGTCTTTTCGTTTTGTTTATGGTTTCCTTTGCTGTGCAGAAGTTTTTAAGTTTAATTAGGTCCCATTTGTTTATTTTTATTTTCATTACTCTAGGAGTTGAATAAGTTTTAAGAATGAGAGTGACAATGATCCAGCCAATTTTTTTTTTTTTAAGATGTTGGGGGTAGGAGTTTATTAATTAATTAATTTAGTTTTGCTGTGTTGGGTCTTCGTTTCTGTGCGAGGGCTTCCTCAAGTTGCGGCAAGCGGGGGCCACTCTTCATCGCGGTGCACGGGCCTCTCACCATCGCAGCCTCTTGTTGCGGAGCACAGGCTCCAGACGTGCAGGCTCAGCAGTTGTGGCTCACGGGCCCAGTTGCTCCGCGGCGTGTGGGATCCTCCCAGGCCAGGGCTTGAACCCGTGTCCCCTGCATTAGCAGGCAGATTCTCAACCACTGCGCCACCAGGGATGCCCGATCCAGCCATTTTTAAAACACACTTTCTGACTGCTTTGGGGATATTGGAAGATTAGTAGGTCAAAAAAATCTGGAAAAACAAATACCCCAATAAATAGAGGGCAAAAAAGGGAAACCTATAACCTGTATGAAAAACAATAATGATAAAATTTTAAATACAGAATTTGAATTAGCAAACTAAAGCCAAACTTGAAAAGAGAAAGAGAAGCAAAATGAATATTTTAAACCAGTGAAGGAAATGATAGACATTGAGTGAAATAGCACAGTCAAGCCAAATAAAAGGCTATATAAGAAGGAAGCAGATTAGTTTTAAAAATGCATATCTCTGGAAGAAAGGACATTTAACGTTCAGGTTCTTGACTAAACTATGTATGAGAAACTTGTAGCGATTTGTATTCATATCAACAACACAAATTCTTTTCTTTCCAAGCCTCACCTACTTGGAAAAGAAAAATGGAATATTATATTTATGTCTTTACTTATAGGATGAAAATTTATAGATTTGTAATATAATAATAGAAATTGTGATAGTATCAATAATAGCTGAATGCTTGAAATATGCCAAGCACGGCATTACTTTATTTGATCTTTCTCACAAATCTAAGAAGTTGATACTATTATATGTACATTACACATGAGCTATTAATATTTAAGAGGTCAAGTAACTTTTCCATGGTTAAATGGCAAAATGTAGTAAAGCTGCAATTCAAACTTGCTCACTTTAAATCAGAGCTCTGAAACTGTACTCTATACTGTTTTTTTGTATAAACTC
This sequence comes from Lagenorhynchus albirostris, assembly GCF_949774975.1. Classification (NCBI taxonomy): domain Eukaryota; kingdom Metazoa; phylum Chordata; class Mammalia; order Artiodactyla; family Delphinidae; genus Lagenorhynchus; species Lagenorhynchus albirostris. Next base: position 59,085,709 of record NC_083111.1, read on the forward strand.
TTTAAATATTAAGGATGTTATCATTTCTCATTCATGCCTATTAAAAGCTATTATTCAAGTTGCAGTCTGGAGTTTTTGTTTTTAACTATATCAAACATTTTTTTCTTCAATATTTTACATTGTATTTATCACTAGACCATCACTTGCCATCTGATTATGTTAATATCCATGTCGGGTTTTTAAAAAATGTTTTAATACTTTGAGCTCTAAACTTGTTTAAGAAAACCTACCTGACGTTTATTTCAATGTATGCTGCAAGGTTGGGATATAAATTAACTGTTAATAATGGATTAATTTTTCAGTGCTATTTATTTTATCACACACCCATTACCAATTAATTAGTAATTCTTGCCTGTAATTAAAGTATTTTAAACAGTAGAATTTTATCTGGGCAATTATATATCATGGATCAAAACACTTATGTGCTCTGATGACTGTGTAATATATCTTTTAATTATATGTGAATATCTAGAAGAGCCGGTACACATTTCTACTTCTGTTTTCAAAATGTTATGAGCTTACTGATCTGGTTTGTTTTTCCAAGATAAATCTGTATTAAATCCTGGAATAGACCCAAACTACAGAACAAGTGCTCTTAAACGTTTTATTATATTGCCATTTCCGTGAGATTAGATGGATAGATACATATAGATAGATGGATATAGATAAGGTACAAATTTCTACTAATATATAGTATATATTACAGAAAAACATACAAATATACATGTGGCTAAATGAATTATTGCAAGTGGAATGTCTGTGCTGCCCGTAAACTTTCCTTGTGCCTGTGCTAAGTCACTACTCTCTCTGTTCTCCAGAAGCAACAACTATCTTGAATTCTTAAACTGTGGATTAGTTCTGTCTGATTTTTAACATTGTCTCCCTTATCTATATAAAACATATAATTTGTATTAATTTGCTTTGGCAGCCAAAGGAATGTTCCATAGACTGGGTGGCTTTAGTAACATAAATTTATTTTCTTTCAGTTCTGGAGGCCAGAAATTCAAGACTACGGAGAGTTTTCTGAGGCCTCTCTTCTTGGCTTTCAGAGAGCCACCTTCTCACTGTCTTTTTTGGGTGTGACGGCATCCTTTTTGTCTTATATAGATATTTTTATATCTTATCTATGTCATCTTTTTAAGGCTTGTTTTATTTTGTGTCTGGTTTCTTCTTTCAGCATCATACTTGTGAAATCTGTAAATGTTGCTCTTTGTAGCTGCAATTAATTTTTTTGCCATTCTTGCATATGATTACATTTTATGAATGGGCCATTACATTTTAAAAAATCTATTCTACTCGTAATGTTTGGGTTTTCTTCCAATTTGGGCTATTAAGGATATTTCAGGTATGCACATTCTGGTATAAGACACAAGGTTTATACATGCGTAAACCTCTTGTTGGGCTTACACCTAAGACTGGAATTATTGTGTCATAGGTCATATGATCAACCTTATGTCATAGGTCATAAGCCAACCTGTTTTTCAAAGTTGTGACAACTTGCATTCTCTCCAGTAGTGTATGAGAGTTCCTGGCATTCCGTGTGCTTACCAATACTTGGTATTGTCATTCTTTTAATTAGGACTTGAGTCAGTGGTGATTGTGACATGGTATCTTATTGCTTTTAATCAGCATTCCCCTGACTAGTAATGAGGCTGAGTATCTTTTTATATGTTTATTAACTCTTTGGATGTCTTCTTTTGTGAAGTGCCTATTCAAATATTTTGTCCATCATTATATTGGAAATCTTTCTTTTTCTTATTAATCCATAGGTTTTTTTTCCACTTTGGATATAAGTTCTATGTCATATACATGAGCTGTAAATTCATCTTTTGCTTTAGAGCTTGTCTTTTCACTCTGTTATTGGTATGTCTTGATTAACAGAAATTTTATAATTTAGTCTAATTGATCAGCATTTCCCCCTATGGTTATTTTTTTTTTTTTGCGAGCTGCTTAAAACGTTTTTCCTGATTTAGGGTTGTGAGGACATTGAGAATATTTTTCTCTATTTTCTTCAGAAGGTTTATTGTTTTGCCTTTCACATTTGGATCTATAATATAAATGTGACTCAACAAAATCAGTTTGTTTATGGTTTTCGGCTTTGGCTACTTTAATAGTCAGCATATCTGTATCTGGGTAAAATTTCTGAAATACTAACCAATAATTTTTGATCTCCATGGTCATAGTTGCTCCTGCTTAGTCTTACATTCCCAATCCATTTAATCACAGCTATTCATGCTTCAGGAAGAAGTTAGTTACAGACTAGAACAAAGGTATCTGTGAGTTGTTGAATGGATTTTCAACTCACATCAGACACAATAGACCGAAGGCAAAGAGCTTTTGATTTGCAATAGCTAGACACGAGGAAAAGAAAAATTTGCTTTGAGTTTTAAAAAGGGCTTGACTTGGCTTGGCTTGACTCCAGACAGAGATAGAATCTGAATTTCTGGGCAATAAGGTTATTAGCAAGCAGAAAAGAACACAAGATAGGGCATAGAATCAGTTTCCCAGCTTCTAAAAGAAAAAGAAAATATATATATATATGACTCAAAACGTTGTTGAATGGATAGAGAGAATATGAGAAGGGAAAAAGGAATTAAACCAATATTGCCTTGAGATAGTCTAATCCTTAGCTCTCATTCAGTACTTAATTTTTAGCATGAGGTCCTGGAATAGAGAAACTGACATGATGTTTCAAAGATATTCAAGGAAAAGGAATTAGGTCCCACTTTGCCTGGAATCCTGAAGTATGAAGACTCTCAGTGGGCCATGTTGATATGGTTGAAATGGAGGAGAAATGTTGGTAAGATAGGTCATGAAGAGTCTGGTTTAGCATTCACCCCACACTTTGTTCTGATATTTCCTTTCCCCTGGGTTCTGTATATGCTCGGATATCCGAGCATCCCCACGGGCCCTAGCGGAGTATTCAGAAGAGAGTTGAGAGTGCTGTCTATCAAGTGCCTCTGAGCCTGTAGACAAGGGGGAAGGGATGCACCACTTAGCTGAGGACCTTGGGTTGCCAGAGCTAGAGATAGGGTGGGAGTTGAATCACACCTCAGGGGTTTTGTGTCACTGCTGTATGTCAGGGCAGAGTCATAGTCAGGTGAGAGAGATGCAGGCAGAAATGGCCAAGCCCCCAGGGACAAGCACCATGAATTACCCTTGCTGAGCAGTGTAAATAATAAGTTACAACATTGGTGGATGCAGTGGGAACATGGGTAAACTTAGGTAGCAAGTGTCCCCACAGCACTGGCCTTAAAATTACCAAAGAAGAACATGTGGAACCAGATGGCATTGCCCAGTTGCCATGATGTTATATAAGCTTCTGCTAAACACAGATTTCACTGAGGGCAAGGAGAAGGAAAAACTGCGGAAAGAAGCATAAAAATGTTGTTTACACCAGAGAATGAGTTAACCTGGAAATAACCAAGCTATTTTTAATTTGATTTAATTAATTTGATTTTGCAGTGGGACAGAAATTGTTGCTCAACAGCTGAGTGAATAATATGAACAGAGAAATAAATATAGTTATATCTTTGCAGATTTGAGTGTAGAAACTGTGGTTTGTAAATCTGCTCTAAACCTAAAAGGAGGAACCAGAAACAATTCTCATTCTTTTCTGCTCTAGCCATATCATATACTATTATGTCCTTCAGCTTCTACACCAAAACCTATAGTAAAACATTACTATTTCTCTTCAAATCGACTTTCAAATCCAAAATCACCTGACCTAACTTCAGTGAGAAAAAGTTTTTAAAAGTAATTGTTTTGTTCTTTTTTTCCTCCAATATTGCAGTATATGATATAGTCATATGGAACTGTCTGAAAATCATAGTCTGAATTTCTTTAACTTGCATTTTTGTACCCTGCACTTCAATTTTATTTAAATTTTTGTTTTATAGTTCTTGATTTAAAAAAATCTATTAAACAAGCTTATTAGATTTATTAACTTTGAATAAAAATCTTAAAGAATAAACATGCACAGCCAATATACCAACCTTCAAATTTCTTTTCCACTTTTAGAACTAAACAGTGAACATTGAATCAGCAGTAAGTTTAGATCTCTCGGATCATTCTTCACCTTTGATTATATGTCATATTCTCTTTTCTGATTCCTTGCGACGAAGATTTTACCATTTTCCTGTCTATTTCCCTCATTCATCGTTCTGATTTTTATTTTTTACTCCTACCGGTTTTGATTTAAATTTGTCCTATGCTAAATGACATTTAAAGCTTGAAACAGAAATCGATCCTACAAAGCATGTTTCATTTAATTTACTTTCGATAATCCCCACACTAATGGCTCAAAACAAATTTACAGTAAAAATCAAATTAACACTTGAGGACTAAGTGTTCAAATACACTCTTTCCTAAACCAATTTTAAAATAATTTTTTGAAAATAAGAGTATAAATTAAAACAATTAAAATTCCCCATACTGTCACTGACTGGAGGTAATAATTTAGCATTCTCTTCTATTTATGTATTTCCTTTTCCATATACTGTTCTGCTGAATACTTTCCATAATGTTTTCTCTTAGTTTATCTTTTTTTATTTGTGTTCTATAAATTCAAGAAGATTTTTAACATGGCTGTTTCCTGTGTAGATTCTAATAATGAAAATTCTGTGGGAGCTAAACTAATATCTAGTTCTGAAACATTTTACTAATCAGAACTGAGATTAGCATACAGCTTTGCTTGTGTGGAATTGATGAACACCTTTCCATTGGACTGTCTTTCTTAAACACAGCTTCTTCCAGCTGTGTTTATATGGGAGTAGAATAATAGCAAGTCAAGGTTGACTCTTTCACAGAAGACTGTGGTTTTAGGGCTCTGGGTTCCTGACCTGGGGAGGATTCATATTCTTTGGATGTCACTTAGTAGGATTTAGCTTGTGTTTTCAAAATTGAGATTGCTGGAGGAAAAGCTACCCTACTTAGACTCTGAGATAGGGGTAAGGATTACAGAAAAGCAGACCCCAAAATTTGCTCAAGGCAAAATTTTAAAGCTTCTCCATTGTCTAGATAAGCAGTTAAGACCTGAAGGTCCATTCCTTAGAGAACAGTGTCTCTAGCGCCTGGCAACAGAACTTAGTGAATATCAGAGAATAACAAAATGAGAAGTGAATAAGAGTGAAGAAAAAGTCTATACTACTTTTCAATCAATTTGAAAGAGAAAAATAAAGGAGATGGAGTGGCAGCTTGAAGAGGCTCAAGGAAAGGTTGTTGCAGAGTTATACTAGGCTAGGCTAGGCAGTGCTACAGTAGTGCAACCACAAGTTTTCAGAGGCTTAGAAGCATAAGGATGTTTTCTTGTTCACACTGCATGTCGATCATGTTGACTAATCAGGGACTCAGGCTAATGTAGCAACTACCTTCTCAAACATTTCTAGTTACTGTGTCAAAAAAATAAAAAAATACCCTCCACACATAGACTCAGCACACAAGGATGGAATGGGAACAGATCTACTATAAGAACACTTGATTTTGGCAAAATAAGATTGGAAGATACGTTACAGTTATTAACCCACAGTAGTTATGAAATCCCACTGGGAAACCATCAAGAATCCTCCTATCCTGAGACCAAGGATGTCCTTTAATAATACTTTGATTCTGTTCATTGGAAGGAACACCTCAGTCCCTCATTCCCAACGGCTCCTGGTCCTGCCCTACCATAGGTTCCCACTTGTCCGTTATTTTCATTAGTCATATATGATATGTGTGAGTTGGTGGGCATTTTCACCTCACAGCTATGGAATTTTCAAAGCTCGCCACTACTCATGGAAAGTTGCAGGCCCAAGGGATTTTTAAATTTGAAGAATTAATAGCTTTATAAAACTGGATGTACATTATTTTGTTTGTTTTGAAAAATGGTTGATTCAGACTTAGTTGGCCTATGATCTGTTTGCTTTTTGTGTCTGCCATGTGCTGATAATCACACCCAAAGTTCTTTCTTAGACCTTTCCAGACTCCCAGTCCAGATCCCTTTTTTTTCCTACTCTCATTCCCTTTCTTTGAAATTAATAGCAGCTACCCTGAAACTCTCTGGAATAATCACTGGGAAGACCCTTGATCTTTTTGATCTCTTGGCTGAGTCACTTTATTGTTTGATGTAGCCAGTTGGTTTACCTCACTTTTGTTTCACAAAGTCTTTTAAAACCATATTTCTTAATATTTAGGGTCTGGAAGATGTTGATTTCTTAAACCCTATGAAGTTCAAAATGTCTGTCCTCTCACTGTGTCCTTTTATATCTGCCTGTAAACTGGCTAATCCTTTCTCAAGCTCAACTCTTGCCTTTATTCACTTGCTAAATGTAGCCAGTAATAGTCAACATACACTATTCTGTTTCTTGCTTACCAAGAGCTAACAGATCAGTATCCCTATAATCTGCTTCCCAAATTATTGCAGGCAATAGTTTTGCCAATTTTTTTACTGTTGTTTTCTACAATAACGATTAAATACAAATAAAATACAAATTTAATAAACTAATTTCGACAATATTGTTTTCTACTGTTAAATGGATTGCAACTATTCTTGCAACTATTGCAAGAATTCTGATAGAGAGACTATACTACTTCAAAGTAACAATTTTTTTATTTGTCACCAAAATGAATGCCTCCTCAAAATCTCAGGGACTTGCCATAAAAAATGTGTATATATGTGTGAGTGTATATATACATGCATACACAGGCCTCTACATATGCATATACACACATGCACATAATGTACATATAGTATATACAAACAGAAATTTTTCTTAACCAATGCAAAGTCCAGTGTGATGTTTCTGATTGGATAGCTCTCCTTTGAAATGTAATTTCAAGAGTCTGTGCTCTTTCATCTTTTCCTACCACCATCCATTAAGTAATCAGACTCCTAAGCTGGAACTTTTGCATCTGGCCAGCCCATAGGCAGAAAAAAAGAAGCATAGAGAATTGTGTAGAGGTTTTAGAGACAGAACTAGAAGTAATATACATCACTACTAACCACATTGTATTGATTAAAAATACTTTTGACTAGAAATTTTTACCTGATTCATGTAGGTGGAAAGGGACTGGGGAAATGTGGTCTCTGAGCTCAGGAAAAAAATAATATCATGTATTAAACCCATAGCATTGCATCCGTTATGTACATTTATATTTATATAAATATATTTGATTATAAATCATTTAAACATCCCTAGTTCTTGCCTCAGTACTCTTTATTCTGTTTCTGGCTAATTCTACTCCAAAGCTAATCTCTAATTACTACTTTGAATTAGTGTGAATTGCCTTCTGTGTGAGAAAATTAAAAGAAAAAAACATAATCATGGTTTCATTGATTTATATAAATTTTACTAGCTATCTCAAAGAGCAATTAAAATGTGAAATAAGCAAAATATAAGATGAAATGATAGCTTGAAAAATGAAAGTATATAATTTGAAGGACTTGTCCACTTTGAATTTACTTTATTCTTCACATTTGCTCTATCTTGTTATTGAACCAACTAATTTGTCCCATCTCCTTTCACAGTTCAATTCCTCCTGTTGATGCTGGTCTCATGAAAACTAATTAGTATACCTCCATATCAACAGTGACTAATTTCTGAAAGCTTTGATACAGATAGCTTTCCATCTGTCCTGGAAATGATGTTTTTATTCACATACGTATTAGAGATAAGAGAGAGGCTTCAAGAATCCTGGATCATTTTACTGGTTATATGGAATGAATGAAGCTGACTATACTATCTGAATATGTTTGGTTCCCAGGAAGGAAAGAGGAGGAGCAGGCCATATGCATTTCTAAAGGCTTTATATTAAGCACCTTTGCAAATATTCTGGAATATACTGGCAAGCCCCAAAGAGTGTAGATCGATATGAAATGATATAAAATCAGAACATATTTAATTATTCCAATATTTTGATCTCTTCCATCCTGTCATGGAATGATAGAATCTTTCCTGCTTGAGTCTCTTCTTTCAAGAAATACCTGAAGACTCTTTTAACAGACTTCAGTGATTTGGTCAGGCTTACCCTTTTGATTAAAGTCCATCTGATTTTGGATCTTAGGAGGGTTTAGACTAGATTGTCAGATTATAGAGTTACGACTGGATAGAGAATGAAGGAAAATCAGAAGAAGAAAAATAGATGTGGAAAAATAAGTTTGGCAAGGGATTATAAGTATGTAGATCAGAGGGCAGTGTAAAGCATGATATCCTTTTGAGATAATTATTTTTGGTCAGGAGGGAAGGGGGAAGTGGTCTGAAAATATTATTCAACAATACATTTGTAATACAAATATTTGTTGAGTATGACAATGTGACTGACAGTTACTGATACTGGGGATATAGCCATGAATCAAATAGACTGAACTCCCTAACTCTGTGGAGCTTACATTACAAATAGAAGTGAAATATGGGACGTCAGAAGGTAACAGTTATAAAGGAAGGAGGTAGAAAAAGCTGGAATTTTCCTGGTTATATCAGTTTTTGGTGGGGAAGGGGGGACCTTACAATCTTAAATAGAGTAGTAAGGGAAGGTCTCTTTGAAAAGATGATATTAGAGCAAATGACTTGAAGAAGATGAAGTACCAAACCATGAGGGCAGAATTTGTAACCATACTGTCAAGGTTTCAGCTATTATTCTAAATAAAATGGAAACCCACTGGTGGGTTCTGAACAAGGAAATTATATGATTTCAGTTTATCGTAAAAGGATCGATGAGGCTGCTTACTAAGAATTAGTTCTAGGGTATTAAAGTGTAATGAGTTAGAACAGCAGGAAGGCTTTCTCATTAATCCAGACAAGAGGTGGTGGTTTGAATGAGAGATAATGAGAAAGGTGAGCAGTGGTCAAATTCTGGATATAATTTGAAGGTGAATCTAACAAAATTTGTTACTTTTCTGCTGAAAATCATCCAGTGACAGACTGGATATAAAAATTATTCCAAGGCTTTTGGTTAAATAAATAGAAAGACATGGGTTTACAAAGATGGGGAAGTCTGTAGGAGGAGCACTTTGGGGAGGAGGAATGGGACAAGACGAGGAGCTCATATTTGGACACGTTAGCTTCAGATTTTTAGTAGACGTCCACGTGGAAACATCACTGTAGGTGGCCAGGAAAGGAGTTTAAGCTGCAGTCGCATTTGGGAATCCTCAGCATATAGATGGTAATTTAAGCTAAAGAGGCTGATAAAATCACCTCATTAGGGGATGTAGGTAGAATAAAAAAGATCTAAGGTTTGGGCTCAGGGGCACTTCAATGTTTAGAGATGAGAGATTAAGAGGTGAGGAAGTGATATTCTTGAGGAGATTTCCTATAAAGGAAAACAGAAACATGAGCTCCAGTGGTGGCTGGAAAGTGCAGTGGAGTCAACTGGAGTGTTTTCTTTATTTAATTAGGAAAAATAACATCATATTTGTATGATAGGAATGATTTAATAATGAGAGAGGAGAGAGAAGGGGGAAGATAGAAGGAAATGCTGAAGTGATGTCCTTAGTAGGCAAGGAAAATAGGATTTAGAAAATAAATTAAGTGTTTGGCTTTAGATAGGAACATAAATAATTCAGCATAATAATAGCAGGAGCACAGGGAAATAATAATAATAACAGCTGAGCATAGGGGCATCATTACATGTAAGTGGGTAAATTTGGTCTAGAGGCTTGTGGAAGTGCTCTTTGTCAAGGTCATTTTTCAGACAAGTTTTTCCTGAGGTGGCAAGTATCTAATTATAGAAATGCTCCCAGGAGAAAGCTGCTGGTGAAATGGAGCAAGACCCTATGGTCCTCCCCCTACCCCACCCCCTGCCATGTCCTCAGCCTGCCTTTTGTTTGTGGAAAGACTTTAGCCAAACAATAAGTTTAATCAGAGAAGTCAGAAAATGCAGAAACAAAGGAAAACAGTCTAATGAGACCAAATAATAATAGTTTAGTCATTAAGCAAAGTCAAGGACTTGTAGTTAATCCTCCTCCCTCCATTTATAAAAGCTCTTGCCCACTGATTGTCAGTGTGGGGGAGTTGTCCTTTGGACAGGAGTCTGCCCTACCCCCAGGTTACTAGTCTCCAAAATAAAGCAAACTTTCCTTTCCACCAAATTTGCCTCTTTATTGGCTTTTCAGTGGTGAGCAGCTGGACCCCACTTTCGGTAACAGTTTTGTGGCACCCAGTGTGAGGCTGTGCTCTCATGACATCTGGCTCCCTGGGGTTTTCCTGAATAGAGCCACTGGCCATGACAACTCACCGGGATGGTTGTGATGAGCCAGCTGCTGGTGGCTAGCTGTTCCGGAGAGGGGGATTTGGGGGGATATTCCTAGCAGCTGCTGAAATCATTTGTTTTGGAGATCCTCCCTGTTTCTCCCCTGCCCAGCACTAGCTGCCAACTTACACTTTTCCTTGGTGGGACGGAAGCATGCACGAGCATTTTGCCAGTTGGGTCAGATGTGTGTCTACCGTGGAGGACTGTTTGTGAGCACAAAGCACCACTTCCAATTGGTTCTGACATGTGTCTGATGTTGAGGGTCATTTGTGTTGGGGAAGCGTTTGTTTGCAGCTCTGTATCCGTCATCCTCTTAGAGGATTTGTGACAGTTCTGTCTTCTGATGTGTGAATATGTACTCCATTTGTATGATTGATATCTTCGTTGTCTTTTGTAAACTGGGAAATTCAGGTTCAATTCATTAGAAAAATTTTAGCTGTGAAATTATGACTAAGGAAAAAGAAAGATGATTCTTTAACAATGTATCACAACAGTATTCTTTAGACTCCAGAGAAAATTGGTCAAGATAAAACTCTTCTGAAATTCCAAAACTGGTTCTTTTTGAATATGCAGTTAGAGAAAGCTAGCTTAATAAAACAGTTTTCAGAATTCTGACCCTGAGAGAACAAAAATATGCCTAGAAGAAAGCTTGAAGTTAACTCTTATCATGTCCTTGAAATACAAACACAGCCCATTTTCCTGAGCCTTCAGACTTGGGTTAATTAGCAGAACTTCAAAATGTTTGGGTTCATTAAACACACGTCTTGTACCACATTAAAGAGAAATTGTGCTCTGAGAAAAATGTGTGTTTTTAGAGGTTATGGAATATGTTCTTAAGTTTGCCAATCAGAAAATGCTGGTATAACAGTTCAATTACTTGTTTCTTGGTTTTGTTAAGGTCTTTTAAAGGTTAAAAATTGTAGTATGTAATTAAAGCTACAAAAATGATAAAACATTTCAGTGTGCAAAGCAAGTAGGTTATATGTTGCTGGCGAGAGAAGGTATAAAGACTGGAGATATTTTTTTGAGGTAAAAAGGAGAATAATTTTGTCCTAGAGCTGGTTGCTTATGTATGGGGACAATAAGGGAAAAATTAATATGGGTCCAGAAAGTGATAAAAGGTTTGTGGAAAAGGAATTTTGAGAAGAGAATTTTGTACATTGGCAGGATTAAAATTTGATTGAATTTAATTAGATAAATGAATTTTGTCATTAATAATAAGCTGGTACAAGACTGGAATTTGGTTTTCTCTCTCTGTTAAGAGAACAAAGTTTTCCTGGAATATTGAACTGCTTTTGATAACAAAGTTTCTCCTCTAGCTAACGTTGAGTATTTCAGAAGGTCCCTGAGACATCTCAGAAGAAATATTAAAATAACTAGGATTATATGATATATTAAATTACATGGAGGGCTTCCCTGGTGGCGAAGTGGTTGAGAGTCCGCCTGCCAATGTAGGGGACACGGGCTCGTGCCCCGGTCCGGGAAGATCCCACATGCCACGGAGCGGCTGGGCCCGTGAGCCATGGCCGCTGAGCCTGCGCATCTGGAGCCTGTGCTCCGCAATGGGAGAGGCCACAACAGTGAGAGGCCCGCGTACCGCAAAAAAAAAAAAATTACATGGAAAACATTGTCAAATAATAATGATAAACACTCAGGTTATACTGTATGGGTAAATGCCATTAATATAAATGTTCTAAAAGCTATTAAAGAAAGACATGTTTTTGATAACTTTCAGATAATACTGCTAAACTGGGTAAAAAATTTAAAGAATTCTAATGGAAAGTTATTGTTTTGCTTTCAACCATATTTTTGATGCCAGTGTTTAGGATGGAAAAAAATATCTAATGAAGTTGTCACGGAGTATAACTACTCATGATGTGTATCACTGCTGGCTTTAAGTCTACTGCTTGAAGCACATGTACAATGTTTGTGTGACAGTTGAGTATAATTGATAAAATGTATAGCCTATAAAGTGTTTCCCCATCAGCAATACCTATGTGCTTGTTTGTTAAGTCTGATTAGTTTTCCCCCAATGTGGATGACTAGGCAAATATATAAACAAAAAAGTAAGCCTAGCACCAAGGGACATGAACGGACCCAGAGTAGGCAACTGAGTCAATCTGGAAACGTTGGAAAAATATATTGATTATCAGTGCTTTCTGTGGAAATATTTGCAATTCAAAGGGGAAAATGATGGAAGAAATTTTCACACATTGAGGTATGGGGAAGTTATTCTGGCTTATGCATGATTTGAACTTTAGGCTAAACAAAACAGACTGTAGCCTACTAAACATACATTGTAAAACCATTAAGGGTAAAAAATACACTCAGAGAAAAATACAAAGATGCATTTTGATTATTATCCTCACTGTAATATGTCTATTAATTTTCAAATATTTGTCCAGGTACTATGACAAAGTAATCAAAGAGAGAGGTAATGTTTTCATAATACAAAATATTGATCCTAAGCTTGGAACTTGAGATTATTTCCAACTCTGTGTCCATTCCCCAAATTAGGCAGGACTGTGCCCCACTTGAGCAGGAAGTAGCCACAGTAGTCATCGCCCCATTCCCTAAAGAGTTGGGGAAAATAGGAAAAAAAATAGAACTAAAAACGATTTCCTCTGCCAAGTTTATGATTAAGCTCTCTATCCAAAACTTTATTCCATTTTTTGTTCTGTACATGCCCCTCCTCAAGATTGAGGAATATCAAAGAAAAGCGGAGGGCTTCCCTGGTGGCGCAGTGGTTGGGAATCCGCCTGCCGATGCAGGGGACGCGGGTTCGTGCCCCAGTCCGGGAAGATCCCAGATGCCGCGGAGCAGTTGGGCCCGTGAGCCATGGCCGCTGAGCCTGTGCTCCGCAACGGGAGAGGCCACAACAGTGAGAGGCCCGCGTACCGCAAAAAAAAAAAAAAAAAAGAAAAGGGGAGATTGAAAAGAAGCAGGACTTTATGGTCCTCCCCCCTTCATGTTCTCATCCTGCCTTTAGCCAAACAATAAGTTTAATCGAAGTGAGAAAATGCAAAAACAAAGGAAAACAGTCAAATGAGACCGTATAATAGTAGTTAGTCATTAAGCAAAGTTAAGGACCTTTAGTTCCTCCTCAAAGGCTATAGATAATATTTTGAGCCATATCCTTTGAGCTGTCTTATAGACACTGAAGAAGAAGTTAATTACATTATGACCAGACTGTAGCCATGACATTAAGCAGCCACAATTCTGAGAACTGGCGTCTAAGAAATGGAAACAAACCGACCCTGAAACTAAAGACTAACTGTGCTTAAAACAATCAAGCTGACACTGATCAGACCACTGCATGACTAATTTCAAGATGACTGTCAGAGCTGACTGTGCTCTTTCTGCATGTAGACCCCTCCCTCCATCTATAAAAGTTCTTGATTGTCAGTGGGGGGAGGGGGGGAGTCGGCCTTTGGACTGGAGTCTGCCCTACCCCGCAGGCTGCCAGGCTTCAAAATAAAGCAAACTTTCCTTTCCACCAACCTTGCCTCTTTATTGGATTTTGAACAGCGAGCAGCCAGACCCCACTTTCGGTAACACTTGTGGTTGGGAAAGGAGGATGGAGAAGAAGAAGCCAAGCAAATGTGCAATGTTGGCAGTGTTCCCAAGAGTAGCTTCAGAGTGATTTGACAGGAAAACACTGGAGGGTAAATTTTATTTCAGAATTTCTAATGGTGTAAGCAGAATGTGTCTGCCGTTTATGCTCCTTTTTTGGTTTCTGCTTTTTGTTTCTGTTGGTGAGCAAAGTCACATGGGCTTTTAAATTTTTTAGCAGGATTAATGAAGTCTGAGAGTTCAGCACTTAGTATCTCTGTGGATGTCCAGAGGTAGAGTACAAGGCACCCACATGGCTGGTGTGGATTGTTACAGGAGCAATGCACCACTGATCTGACTGAAGTGATGGCAGCTTCCTGGTCACAAAGAAGCAGGAGCTACCATTGCTTCCTCCCATGCTTTGGAGCTTTGAGTACTTACCCTGAAAGCTCAACATAGACTCTGCTTCTCCAGGCTACCCAATGGTTCTATAAGATTTTTAATCACTTGTAAGAAAGCTCTGTTGTCTTGGCTAAAATGAATTCAATTATGTAACAGGTACAGATATTTGTATTAGGGTCTGCTCTGGTGATATTATTAATGGTCCTTTTTTCACTCAATATATTTTAGTTTAGAAGGAAAATCTTATCATCAACAAAGCCTGTATTGCTCAGATTCTTCAGCATATACTTGTGAATTAATTAACTATATTTTAATATTTTTTAATTGAATGAAAGCTTCTTTAAATTCTTATAGTGCTTTAAAATTTTCAAAAGTTTCACCCAGATTATTTCATATAATCCCTTAATAACCTTTTTTTTTAATCCGCTACTCCTATATTGCCCCTCCCCACTTCCCTCTCTCCACTGGTAACCATTAGTTTGTTCTTTATATCTGTGAGCCTGCTTCTTTTCTGCTATATTCACTAGTTTGTTATATTTTTTAGATTCCACATAAAGGTGATATCATACAGTATTTGTCTTTCTTTGTTTGACTTATTTCACTTAGCATAATGCCCTCCAAGTCCATCCATGTTACTGCAAATAGCAAAATTTCATTATTTTTATGGCTGAGTAGTATTCCATTGTGTGTACGTGTGTGTGCGTGCGTGTGTGTGTGTGTGTGTGTGTGTGTGTGTGTGTGTATAACACATCTTCTTTATCCATTCATCTGTTCATGGGTACTTAGGTTGCTTCCATACCTTGGCAATTATAAAAATGCTGCTATGAACATTGGGGTCAGTGTATCTTTTTGAATTAGTGTTTCTGTTTTTTTCAGATATATACCCAGGAGTGGGATTGCTGGGTCACATGGTAATTATATTTTTAGGTTTTTCAGAAACTTCCATTATGTTTTCCACAGTGGCTTCACCAATATACATTTCCACCAAGATTGTGCAAGCGTTCCCTTTTCTCCACATGCTCGCCAACATTTGTTATTTTTGTTCTTTTTGATGATTGCCATCCTGATAGGTGTGAAGTGATATCTAATGGTGATTTTGATTTGCCTTTTCCTGATGATTAACAATGTTGAGCATCTTTTCACGTGCCTGTTGGCGATCTGCATTTCTTCTTTGGAAAAATGTCAATTCAGTTCTTCTGCCCATTTGTTAATCAGGTTGTTTGTTTTTTTGATGTTGAGTTATTGAGCTGTTTATGTATGTTGGATATTAACCCATAGCAGTCATGTCATTTGCAAATATCTTCTCGCATTCAGTAGGTTGTATTTTTGTGTAGTCAATGGTTTCCTTTGTTGTGCAACAGGTTTTAATTTTAATTATGTCCCATTTGTTTCTTTTTGCTTCTGTTTCCTTTGCTTTAGGTGACTGAGCCAAAAAAAATTGTTGAGATTTATGTCAAAGAGTGTTCTGCCTGTGTTTTCCTTTAGTATCCAGTCTTACATTTAGGTCTTTAATCCATTTTGAGTTTATTTTTGTATATGGTGTTAGAGAATGTTCTAATTTCATTCTTTTACAAGTAGCTGTCCAGTTTTCCCAGCATAACTTACATCTTTTCTCCGTTGTATATTTTTGCCTCCTTTGTCATAGATTAACTGACCCTAAGTGTGTGGGCTTATTTTTGGGCTCTCTATTCTGTTCTAATGATCTATGTGTCTGATTTTGTGCTGGTACCATGCTATTTTGATGGCTGTAGCTTTGTGTACTATAATCTGAAGTCAGGAAGTGTGATTCTTCCAGCTCTATTCTTTTTCTCTCAAGATGGTTTTGGCTATTCGAGTTGACTGAGTATCTTTATCTTTACTGAACAAATTTGGGGGATTATAATAGGGGGAGACTGTGGTTTAGCATATACTGGAACCTCAAAATTTGAGATTAGAAGGGAGAGCAATGAGATGGATGCTGGGACTTGAGTAACTGACCAAGAATCAAGATTAAATTTGAAGAAATGGCTACCCTGTTAGAACAAAATGAGAAGGTCAGGACAGAGACGGATACCTCCTTAACTAAAGGACAAAATTTAACCTCACAAAAAAAAGGGCCAAATTACAGCAGAGGTCCCTGACATGATGGACCAAGACAGCACATCATTTATGTAGCATTCATGCCAAAATGTTTAACTCAATTCCAATCATGAGGAAACAATCAGAAAAAACCAACTTGAAGAAAGTTTGGCCAAAAATCTGTCTTGGACTCTGTAAAAATGTCAATTTTAGAAATATAAATAGAATAAGAAAAGCCTGGGAAAATCTAGATCAAAGAGACCAATGAAACGTGACAACTGAAATAAGATATGACATATTAGATTCTGGATCATTAAAGACATAGTAAAATAATGCAGGTATAAAGGATAATATTGAGACGAATGCAGAATTTTATTTTATTTTTAGTTTTTAATTAAATTTTTTTTAATTTAATTTTTTGTTTATTTATTTATTTTATTTTTTAATTTAATTTTATTTATTTATTTTTATTTTATTTTAATTTTTATTTTTTTGGCTGCACTGGGTCTTCATTGCTGTGCATAGGCTTTCTCTACTTGTGACGAGCAGGGGCTACTCTTCATTGCTGTGGGCTTCTCATTGCAGTGGCTTCTCTTGTTGCAGATCAAGACTCTAGGTGCATGGGCTTCAGTAGTTGTGGCGTGCAGGCTCAGTAGTTGTGGCGCACAGGCTTAGTTGCTCCGTAGCATGTGGGATCTTCCCAGATCAGGGCTCAAACCCATGTCCCCTGCATTGGCAGACTGATTCTTATCCACTGTGCCACCAGGGAAGCCCCAAATGTGGAATTTTAAATTTGGACTCCATATTAGAGAAAATATTACATCAGTGTTAAATTTCTTTAATATAAAGAATGTATTGCAGTTATGTTTTCTTTTTAGTCAATATATGCCACAGTATTTAAGAGTGAAAAATCCTAATGTATGAAACTTTCAAATTCATACACATACTCATATACAGACTCAGACATGCACCTATACCTACACACACACACACACACACACACACACACACACACACACACGCACAGAGTGAGAATGCAAATGAGAGGAAAACTGTTAAAAACTGATGAATATAGGTGAAGAGTATATGTCGTTTATTGTACCATTTATTATAGCTTTTCTGAAGTGTTAAAATTTTTCAAAGTAAAACACAGAACAACAAAGATAATGTAAAACGATAGCAACTCTGCAAAATTAAAGTAACTCTAATTAGATTGCCATTGGTAAATCAATTAAAAATATAAAAAAGTCACAAATAACCAGATTATATGTCCACCAGGAAATACAATCTATCACCTCATGTTTTATGCAAAGTAACACCTGAAAAGCTCTGGATCTTTGGTTCTCAATTATCAACCCAACTGATCAAAGTTATTGTAAACAAAAGTGATAAATTCAAAGGTACTTGCTTATATCAATATTATATCAATGTGAGCTGAACAATAAAACAAAAAAAATTCCCCTGGCATAACTTTACCAAGCGGGTACTATTTCTGTTGTTGTATGTGAGCAATGAGAAATAGTTATCTTGTGCTTCCAGAATTGATACTGTTCAGAAATTTAATTTAAAATGTGTCTATGCGTGTAACCTGGGTTTTCAGTACACAAGTTTCTACATTACTTTTATTCTTAATATACTATGTATATCAAAATATATATTTTGGGCTTCCCTGGTGGTGCAGTGGTTGAGAGTCTGCCTGGCGATGCAGGGGCACGAGTTCGTGCCCCGGTCCGGGAAGATCCCACATGCCGCGGAGCGGCTGGGCCCATGAGCCATGGCCGCTGAGCCTGTGTGTCCGGAGCCTGTGCTCCGCAATGGGAGAGGCCACAGCAGTGAGCGGCCCGTGTACCGCAAAAAAAAAAAAAAAAAAATCAATTTAAATTGAAGGTTAAACTTCAGAATATTGGATGTTGCAGCTGTTCAAATAGAAGCAGAAAAAAGTATTCTCAATGCTACTTTGTTAGCTTGCTTTGTGAAAGAAATTAACCAGTATATATAATAAGTTCACTTTTTTGTTTTGGATTGAGCTATCTATGGAAATAATTTTGGTTTTTGTTTTGTTGTTGTTTTGGTTTTTGTTTTTTTTTTGCGGTACGTGGACCTGTCTCTAAGTTTGAATGTGTATATATGTATATATCTTTATAAACAGATATATGACAAGAAAAGGACCATATCTGCTTCTCACCACTGTTTCCTTAATGTATAGCCCAGTGAGTGTCTACATCTTGAATCTGAAGATTGAATGTCTCCTCCACCAGTATCTCTAGATTTTATTAAAAACAAACAAAACGTGGTCCCTGTGTTTAGATTTCCTTCCAAACAAATCTTCGTTGTCTTTCTATTAAATTTGCGCATGATGTTTTTAATTGAAGTATAGCTACTCTACAATATTATATAAGTTACAGATGTACTATATAGTGATTCATAATTTTTAAAGCTTATACTCTGTTTATAGTTATATAAAATACTGGCCATGTTCCCTGTGTTATACAATATATCCTTGTAGCTTATTTTATACCTAATAGTTTGTACCTCTTGATCCCTATCCCTATATTGCCCCTCTCCTCTCTCCCCACTGGTAAGCACTAGTTACTCTATATCTGTGGTCTGCTTCTTTTTCGTTATATTCACTAGTTTGTTGTATTTTTTAAGTTCCACATATAAGAGATATCATACAGTATTTGTCTTTCTCTGTCTGACATTTCATTTAGCATAATGCTTTCCAAGTCCATTCATGTTGCTGCAAATGGCAAAATTTCATTCTTTTTTATGGCTGACTAGTATTCCATTGTGTGTGTGTGTGTATGTGTGTGTGTGTGTGTGTGTGTGTGTGTGTGTATTTATACCACATCTTTTTTATCTGTTCATCTGTTAATGGACACTTAGGTTGCTTCCATATCTTGGCAATTATATACTGAGTTGGCCAAAAAGTTCGTTAGTTTTTCCGTAAGATGGCTCTAGTAGCACTTAGTTGTCTTTAACTTCATTCGAAACAATTATGTTAGATTGTATTGTGACAGCTGTCATATCAGCATGCATTTAAAAAAAAAACCTTATCAAAATTGGTGAATTTTTGTGTAGACATTTTAATATTGTAGATGGAAGGAAAACAACATTTTCAGCATATTATGCCTTATTATTTCAAGAAAGGTAAAAACGCAACTGAAATGCAAAAAAAAAAAAAGATTTGTGCAGTGTATGGAGAAGGTGCTGTGACTGATCGAACGTGTCAAAAGTGGTTTGCGAAGTTTTGTGTTAGAGATTTCTCGCTGGATGATGCTCCACGGTCGGGTAGACCAGTTGAAGTTGTCAGCGAACAAATCAAGACATTAATTGAGAACAATCAATGTTATACCACGCGGGAGATAGCTGACATACTCAAAATTTCCAAATCAAGAGCTGAAAATCATTTGCACCAGCTTGGTTATGTTAATCGCTTTGATGTTTGGGTTCCACATAAGTTAAGAGAAAAAAACCTTCTTGACCATATTTCTGCATGCGATTCTCTACTGAAACGTAATGAAAACGTTCCATTTTTAAAACAAATTGTGATGGGCAATGAAAAGTGAATACTGTACAATAATGTGGAATGGAAGAGATCGTGGGGCAAGTGAAATGAACCACCGCCAACCATGCCAAAGTACGGTCTTCATCCAAAGAACGTGATGTTGTGTATATGGTGGGATTGGAAGGGAGTCCTCTATTATGAGCTCCTTCTCGAAAACCAAATGATTAATTCCAACAAGTGCTGCTCCAGTTAGACCAACTGAAAGCAGCACTCGATGGAAAGTGCCCAGAATTAGTCAACAGAAGACGCATAATCTTCCATCAGGATAGCGCAAGACCGCATGTTTCTTTGATGACCAGACCAAAACTGTTACAGCTTGGCTGGGAAGTTCTGATTCTTTTGCCATAGTCACCAGACATTGCACCTTTGGATTTCCATTGATTTCGGTCTTTACAAAATTCTTTTAATGGAAAAAATTTTCAATTCCCTGAAGACTGTAAAAGGCACCTGGCACAGTTCTTTGCTCAAAAAGACAAAAAGTTTTGGGAAGATGGAATTATGAAGTTGCCTGAAAAATGGCAGAAGGTAGTGGAACAAAAGGGTGAAGACATTGTTCAATAAAGTTCTTGGTGAAAATGAAAAATGTGTCTTTTCTTTTTACTTAGAAACCGACGGCACGTTTTAGCCAACCCAATATAATCCTGCTATGAACGGAGTGAATGTATCTTTTCAAATTAGTGTTTTTGTTTTTTTTGGTTATATCCTCAGGAGTGGAATTCCTGGGTCGTATGATAGTTCTATTTTTAATTTTTTGAGAAACCACCATACTGTTTTCCACAGCGGCTGCACCAATTTACATTCCCACCAACTGTTCTCCACATCCTTGCTAACACTTGTTACTTGTTTTCTTTTTGATGATAACCATTCTAACAGGTGTGAGGTGATACTTCACTGTGGTTTTGATTTGCATTTCCCTGATGATTAGCAATGTTCAGCATCTTTTCATGTATCTGTTGGCCATCTGCGTGTTCTCTGGGAAAATGGCTACTCAGTTTTTCTGCCCATTTTTAAATCGGGTTGTTTGTTTTTTTGGTGTTGAGTTGTATACCATGATATAGAGATAGTAATGCAAATTGATCTTGTCTGAACAGGGTTTAGAGTTCTGGGTAACAGGAAATACTCTAGCTATTTTAAGTACAAATGGGTTTAGTTTAGGGAATCTAGTGTGTAAAAATGGTTGGTAAGGACAGAGCAGCAGGTTCCAGGTTTAACTTTCAGATCTTATCCAAGAAGAGACTCATGTAGGAAACTGTTGTCTCTGCCACAGTCAGAAAGTTACTGATTCTGGTGATAATTCCAGATTACACCAAATTAACCATGGCCTGATGATCAGAAGTCACACCAGCTACATTGACTTGCAGTCCATCTGCACCTGCAAGATGCGCTAGAGCTGCACCTCTCTTCCCATTGAACTCAATTCCTAATTCAGATTTTGCACAAGACATTGGAAGCCTATGACAAGGGATTCTGGGAAATTTAGATGTAGCTGAAAGTTTTCCAGCCTCTGCAGTAGAGTTGCTATCTTGGACAGTAAAAAAAAGAATTGCCAAATACAAAATTTGTTTTTAAAATAAAGATACACATTTTGAAATCAGGATAATTATTTTTCACACATTCCAAGAAAGTGTATATGTATATTTTATCACTTGATTAATACAAATATACATTTATATTTTCCACTTTGCCTCTTTAATCACAACCTTAGGCTTATCGAACTCAGGAAAGATTACTCTTTTCCTTTGTCACTTCCATGCATAATCCTGATCTCAATTATGTGATTGTTTAAGGGGAAGGTATTTTGTCCTGAATTACATCAATTCAAATCCACTTTTATTAATATGAAATATAAATTTGAAAATAGAATTTTCTTCCTCTTTTCTTCTTTCCTTTCTCCCTTCTTCCTTCCACTTTTTGTTTCTTTCTTCCTTCAGCAAATACTATCTGACTTCTATAAGCCAACATCCTTGCTACGGAATGGAAATATAAAAAGGAAGAGTCCAACACAATTCTTTTTTTTTTGCAATTTAGTCTAGCTTGGAGGACAGATTAAATAATTATGTAAAAGTGAGATTGGTATTATAGATATGGAAAATACAATATACATATCAGTCAGATTTCTGCCAGGAAAACCAGTCCTAGGAACACCAATTCAAGAGAGGGACTTTAATACAGGGAATTGAGCACAATGATATTAAAGATGAGAAGGCAAGACTGTGAGTCAACCAAAGATGAGCCACAACAGGAAGCTCCTATCATGCTAGAGTTGCAGAGACCAATGGAGGAAGGTGAATAAAAAAACCTCCATGGATGGGGCTAGTTGGTGAGAACTGTGACCTTGTAGGAGACCTGCTCACCTGAAGAAACGTTTCCCAGAGCAGAGAGAGGAGGAGAGATATCCTGTTTCCTCCTCCAAGCTTCCATTAGCACCTCTATTGGAGGAACCCAACTGGGAGATTTTTGAAAAAGGAATAAGAAAATACATGTTTCAAAAGTGAACTCTTGAAATACACAATAGAACAAGTGAAGGATAGGAAGTGGATCTGAGAAGAAAGATGCAACTAACCAACACAGGATATTATGAAAGCATAGAACCAGTCTAGGGGTTCAGGGAGTGACCCCTAAATTGAGACCTACAACTTGAAATTTAAGTTTATCTGGGGAAGACCTGGGGAAAGAGTTTCTCAGGAAGAGAGAACAGTGTGTCCAAATGCCTGAGAGCAGTGAAAAGGGGAGTCTTATTTTCTCTCTATTTTTTTTTTTTAAATCACATTTCAGGGAACCAAACTATACCTGATATTGAAGAAATAAAGCAAAGCCAGTTCACTTTCTGGTCCATGCATATATATGTCCATTTTATTATTAATGATAAGTAGCATTGAGATTATTTCATTAGCCCTTAATCATTAAAGAAGAAAAAGGAAAAGAGGAAGAAGAAAGGGAAGAAGAAAAAGAGAGTGAACCTCTTTTCAAATTCCTTAAAATATATACTTAGCATATATTTGGATGTAAGGCATACAGATTTCTGTCACCTCTTTTGTGGTTTACTGATGCATGATAATCATTTCCAAGTAATTTCTGATGTTTACTTTATAGCATTTAATTACTCTGAATCTCCATCAATAAATTTTTATCATTTCCCTCAGGAAATAGATAAAGACTAATTAAAATGTGATAACTTATTCTATGTATTGGTTTTACTATGTTTCTTCTTTATATGCCATGGCAGAGTCAGTGATAAATATAGGGAAGTGGTTTCCATAATAAATAGTAAATCTCAGAGTAGACCATTTAGAATAGCAATTGTGCTCGACTGAAAAACCATAAATCCCTGCCTATAATCCCCACATAGAGTGCTATTTTAAATGCATGGTTTTATCATCATTCCCAAAGTGTTTCCAACTATCATTCATGAATTGTAGGTTTTCAAGTCCATAGCATAGTACTAGAAATAGAAAGTGTGCATAAATATGCAGTTAGAGAATGAGGAAACTTTATTCAACACGGGCTTTTATTGCATAGGAGTAACACAAAATGATATCTAAATTGCTTTCCCTTTTACTAGCCTTAATGTCACAGTTTGAGTGACTTACTCAAAATTGGAACAAAGGATTCAGTAGAGTCCACAAGCATTTGGCTGTGTGGGCAAAAATCATTCTTTTCATGAACAATATTCTTGTTTGATGCTCAAAGCACAATGCAATCAGCATAAATCCCAAGAACTCTATCAAAGTCAGTCAATCACACTTTCTCCTCAAAAAGGGAAAGCTGAAAAAAGGCACTTAGCCTCTCTCCCTCCAGTAAAAATGAGCATTTATCTAGAAGTCACTTTTATCAGATTTAAAAAATATATTGGCATACGAATTGAACATTGTTCCCAATACCACTGAAGTATTGCTTGTTAGGAACGTCCCCATGACTGGAAAAACCTATATGATAATAAACAGAGATTTTCCCACTCCAACTGGAGTGCACTTACTAGAAAAAATAGACTCTATAGCCTTTAGGTTAGGGGAAAACAATTCAATAATATTTGTTGGCAAGGATATATAAAAAGTGGTATTTAGGCATCAGTGGTGGCAATTGAAATTAGAAGAAAACATTTTCTTCTAGTTTAAAAGAAAAGCAAGCAAACAAAACAAAAAATTGTGTAGGTAATTATAAACACAACTATAGCACTTAGGAAATTAGATCTAAGGAAATTATAAAAAATTAAAACAAAATTTACAAAAAATAACTGGGGTGTTTTTCGCTATATTGTTTTTTTAATGGTTTTTGCCTCTATACTGAAGTGTAACAGGCATACATAATACACAAATCTTAAGTTTACAGCTTGATGACTTTTTGCACATGTGCACACTTCTGTAATCACCAACCTGATTAAGAAAAAGGTCATTTTCTACACACCAACAGCTCCCCTTTTACCAATCAGTAACACGTCCTCAGAGTTAACCCTTTATCTGATTTTCATCATCACATATTAGTTCTCAAACTTCATATAAATGTACTTTTTGTGTATTCTTCCACTGAACATTATGGCTGTCCTTTTCAGTCATGTTTTGTTTGAGTGCAGTAGGTTTGCTCTTTTTAATTGTATTGAGTATTCCATTTGCTAAGTATACCGTAATTTATTTATACATTCTACACTTCATGGGAATGTGGTTTGCTTTCAGTTGGGGCATGCAGTTATTTTTAACAGATTACATAATTAAAAACATAAGTGTTCAAAAATATTCCAATTTAAAATGTGATATAATGGATTATTATGGAATGAGAAAAACAGATAATTATGAAAACTGTGTAGCAGCATGGAAAATGTAAAGAAACAATAAGCCAAGTGCTAACTTGAACCTAATTTATGATTACAACTGTGTAAAAATTATATGCTCAAATGAAAATAAACTGGAAGATTACATGTCAGAATGAAACCACTTAATGTGTTAGCATGGTTGGGTTATGTATTAAGTAATTAAAGTCATTCTAATAATTTTTTGAAATAAATGCATTTTAAGATTTAATCAATTTAGATGAGGTAAAATTTATATATAATAAAATTCATCCATTCCCCATTCCCACTCTTGGATTAACACAAACTCTAATCTGCTTTGTCACATTAACCAGCTTACCTGCTCTAGAATTTCACATAAATATCTGATTTCTTTCATTCAGTATGTTTTTGAGATTCATCCATGTTATTGCATGTGTTGATGAGATGTTCTTTTTTGTTGCTGATTAGTATTCAACTTCAGTGGATACACAACCATTATTTCCATTATCTGTTGATAGATATTTGGTTTATTTTTAGACTTTTGACAAACATGAATAAGAATAGTTTGGATAATCACGTAAAACATTTTGCTGGATATGTTTTATTTCTCCAAGTAAATTCCTAAGAATGAAATCCGTGGTTCAAAGGTAAGTAAATATTTAAATTTACAAGTAACTTTCAAAATCTCTTCCAAATTGGCTCTACTATTTTGCAGTCTTACCAACAATACATGACAGTTCTAGTTGTTTTCATTCTTGCAAACAATTATTATTGCTATCTTGTTTAATGTTAGCCATTCTTATGGGTTCACACTGTGAGGGACATCCCATTGGGATTTTAATTTATACTTCCCATATTACTAATGGTATTAAGCATCTTTCACTGCCCATTTTAAAAATTCATTATTTGTCTTCTTATTGACTTGTAAAATTCCTTCATATATTCTGAGTAAAGTTTTGGGTCATATTTATGTGTGAGGAACATTTTCTCCTTCTGTGTAGTTTGTCTGTTTATTTTCCTAATGGTGGTTGGTGTATGAAGTGAAGAAAATTTAAATTTTGATAAAATGCAGTTTATCACTTTTTTTGTTTTTTTCTTTTGTATCTTAATTAAGAAAGCTTTGCCCACTGGAACCTTCTATATGTTATCCTTACTTTTAGGTTTATAATCCTTTAAAATTCTATTTTGTGAATTGGGAGAGATAAAGAAAGGTGTTTTTAAAAATACAAACATCTATTTGTTCAACCACATTTGTTGAAAAGAATTTCTCTAATCACTTTGGCACCTTTTAGAAAATTGATTGAAAGTATACATTTATAATCTATATTTAAACTCTGTATTCATCTCTGCTGCTATACATGCCTACATAATTGATTCTTAAAACTACATGAATTACTCTAAAAGTATAAGGGCTTTTAGGGATCCCTCAGAAACTTCTAGTTCTAGTAGTTCATGAAGTCTTTACAATAAGAAATTATTTGCCCTTTTCACTGTTAACAGTTACATTGGTGATACAAAAGCAGTGGTGAGTAAAACTGATCATGTCTTAACTCAGACTGAGAAAATAGCATGAACCTATACCAATACTCATTGCATCTTCATCACCACACACTCACAAGGGAAAAAAAATAGCAATCCTGTGCTAAATTTTTTTTTCATTCTACAAGAGAAGTGGAAAATACTCACAAAATAGTTCTGATGCATGCAAAGATATGATGGTTGTCTCAAGGAAAAGTACTTCTGTGGTGGTTGAAGTTCATAGTTGAACAGTTTTGTTTTGTTTCTTTCAATGGAACACTATTTTTACTTGAAAAGATAATTGGCAAACTATGATTATTTAGACTTGGGTATTCAGTAACATTTCTTTCTGGATGCTTGCAATATTTTCTGTTTGTTTAGTATGCAAAAGTTTAATTATAGTGTTTCTTGGCATGGATTTCTTTGGTTTTATCTATTTGTGATCTGCTCAACTTCTTGTATCTGTAGATTTATGTGTTTCATCAAGTTTGGAAAGTTTTAGCCATTATTTTTTGAATACTCTTGTAGCCCTACTCTTTCACCTCTCCTTGTAGTGCTTCTATGATATGACTGTTGGATCTTTTGTATTTCACCTGAGACTCTATTCTTTTTTCTCTCTCTCTCTAATATATTTACTCTCCTTTGTTCAGATTGGGTAAATTCTATTGATCTGTCCTCAAAGTCATCTAATCTATACTCTATCATCACCACTCTAATAATGAGACCACCCAGCAAGTTTTTTTCTTATTTCTACTATGTTTTTAGTTTTATAATTACCATTTTTATAACTTATCTTTCTTTGTTGAGACTTTTAATTTTTCATTTATTTCCAGAGAATTTGTCATGTGTTACTGAAGCATTTTTATAATGGCTCCTTTTAAACTCTTGTCAGATAATTCCAACATCTGATTAATCTGGTTGTTGATTGTCTTTTCCTATTAAGTTGAGATGTTCCTGCTTCTTGTTATGATGGGTGATTTTTAAAATTGTATCTTTAACATTTTTCCTATTATGTGAAAAGACTTTGGGTCCTAGTTAAATCATTTATTTTAGCAGGCTCATACTGGTTTAGATTTAGTACACATGTCCTGGCCAACTGTTGAGGGCTATGGTTCCAATAGTTGTTTAATTTTCAGAGCCTTTGCAGTGTTAATTTGGTGTTTGGGTTATCTGATGACGTTGGGGTTTCCAATTAATCCTGCTGGTGCTGCCCATGAATCAATAAATAATTATTGAGCAATTTTCCTAGAATATATTTATGTTTTAGGCAATGGGCATACTACAGTAAATAAGGCAGCAAAACCTTTCTCCTTTAAGGACTTATGTTGAAGTGGAAAAGACAGAACACACATGTAAATAAACAAATAATTGAGGAAATAGTTGCAGGAGGAGGAACCTATGTAAGAGGATATGATATGAAATAGACTTTCTGAGGAAAGAAAATATGAACTAAAACCTGAATGAGAAGAAGCCAAATATAGGACAAATTTGGGAAAGAGCATTCTAGGCAGAGACAATAATGATGTGCAAATGTCGTGAGAGTAGACAGAGCTTGGCATGATTACTATTAGGTTATGGCTATCAACAGCTGGGTCTTAATCCTACTGGAAAGCCTCTGAGAAAACATATGAAACTCAAAATTGTCCTTTTAGAGGATGAAGGAGCAGAAACATCTGTTGACAAATTACAAATCCCATTGCCTGAGGGGAAGCCCCATTGCGTGAACTGCCTGCAGGTCATTATATAACTATGAGCAGCCAAGCAAGATCCTGTGGTAAAGATCCTATGTTACATAATCATAAAAACAGAAAGGGAGAATGACTGAATTATGCCATGATTTTCTTAACTTTAAAAAATTATTTAATATTAAAAAGTAGAAACATAGCATATAAGTATATTCAGGGACATCTATAGATTAATCCATTTAGAATGGTTCAACTGGTTGAAATATTAAAGTTTCCTACTTTATTGCAAAAGAGACTCCCCCAAATATGCAAGTCACATACATTTTATTTCCTATTCATCAGCTAGGTAGATAACTCAGAGTAGAGACAGATCTTTATTAAATTATATTAGTTATCTTTGCATCAAGCACTTCTAAGTTTTATACAGCATAATTCTAAAACCATCCTAATTACAGCTCAAGTATATAAACTAAGTAGGTACGTATTGCATGATAAATTCTCATGCCTGCCTATGGTTCAATTTTTGCAACATTGTAATCTTTTTACAGTAGAACTTGTGAAAATATAAACATTTTACTGTTTAATTTTTCTTTTTTTAAAGAAAATGAAAGGCACAGGAGGTACTAAGATGTACACTTAGTACATAAAATTAGTAAAATGTACACTTCATAAAATTAATGTAACACTGGCATATTATGCCCAAAGTAGACACTTCACTTCAAACTATGTACTTGAACTTTTAAAAAATGCAAATGCATTGAAGAAATGGTACAGAATAGTAGTTATTGTACATTTCTGGAATTAGAATTCTGAATGACTCACCAGCCGAGTAAACCTGAGCAAGGTATTTATTTTTTTAATCTAAGTTACACGCTCTGTAATAAGGGGACAATAATTATATCTAATCTTCAGTTATTTTAAGGCTTAATATAATCCAATTTAAAGCACAATGGATGGTACAATGTAAGTATTAAAGAATGTTAGCTGATTATTATTACTGTTATTCATTTAGACATATCATACTTCCTTAACTTTCCTGAGCGTGGTGATACATGCAGTGCTTAAAACATCTGAATGCTCAAAAGGGTATGCAACAATAATGGCTTCACCATTTCTAAAGGTTGCTGCCACTGGGGAAGAAAGTAAATGTTGCTCTTGGTGTTTTTATGTCAACTAAAAAACTTTATTCCTTTGAGGGTGACTGGGGCATAGAATCTGGTGTCTCAGTTGGTAAAGGTTTTCAGTGACTTTTCAGAAATTGTGCAAAGGTCTGCCTTTTATTAGGAAAATTGATCTTGGATCTTAAAGGTCAACAAAGTAAAGACTTGACTCTGATTCCTAAGAATCCCACAAAATAAGCTGCGTGTAAGATAGTTTGTCTGCTTTATGAGTTAACCCCATCTGGATTTGCACCTGTGATTGCTGGGAGCCTATACATTTAGAGCATGCACTTAAAATGCTAAGAACTTCCCTTCAACTATGAAGAACAGAGTTTTAAAATTACAAATGTACTCTAAGAAAAACCTTTTTTTAAGCCACTTCATTCAGCAAGAGAGGGTAAAAATGATTGTCCTGCAAGCAGGTGGCAGTGTAGAATTTACTGGTATAGATACATAGTACCATTCCCTTCAGCTAGAGAATACACGAATGTGCTCACATTCTGGCATCTAGCCAAGATCAAGAGCACTTTGCTGTCATATCCAACTTACTCAGTTCAAGCACATTTCTCTAATGCTTTATAAAAATAAAAATTTAATGCAGAGAGTTTCACGAAAGATGGCAGAGTAAATACATGTTTTCATAGCTTCCCTGCCTAAAACCTACTGAAATGAATGAAAATAATTAGAAGTAAAAGACTGCCTGTATGCTTATCATACATATCATAACCCCATACAGTAAACTCTGAAAAATATCAGTCAGTTCTAAAAATATTTGAATCAAGCTGAGAGACTCTGATTATCATAGACATATCCACAGTTGGGAAGAATGTATAGCGTAAAAAATGAGAAAAGGACTTCTGAAGGGGTCTACCAGGAGCTCCTACTTAGGGAGAGGCTGGGGAGTAAACACATCATAGGAGGAATGAGAAAAACATCTTGTGAGACTAATTCTGCTAGAATAAAATGGCAGGCGGAAGACTTCGTAGGCAAGTCACATTATTTTGTTTCAGCTGATTTTCGCATACAAGGAAAACCCTGGATAACTTCCTACCAATCAAAGGAATGTGAAAAATGAGAGAATCCCCACAGGTCAAAATATCCAATAAACTTAGAAACTGCTTGATGACAGCAGCTACGGGTAGCCTCAGCTCCTTTTCTATACTTCTCGATCAAACAAGTGATTAAGAAAGTACAAAGCCAGCAATTCCTACATCTAAAATGTAATTCCTAAAGGGCTAAATGATAGCTATGAGGGAATGGGGGCAAAGGACAAGGAAATGGGGGAAATAGCAAGAGTAATTTTTTTTTAATTTACATCACTGATATTCTTTTTTTTTAATTGAAGTATAGTTGACTTACAATATTGTATTAGTCTCAGGTGTACAACATATTGATTCTATATTTTTTAGGTTACACACAATACAAAGTTATAATATTGTTGACTATATTTCCTGTGCTGTGCATTACATCCTATGACTTAATTTTTTTATAACTGCTGGTTTGTACCCTTTATCATTTTCGCCCCTCTCCCCAATCTTCTCCCCCTGGGCAAGCACTAGGTTGTTCTCTGTATCTGTGAGTCTGTTTCAGTTTTGTTATATTTGCTCATTTGTTTTGTTTTTTAGATTTCACATATAAGTGAAAACATACAGTATTTGTCTTTCTCTGACTTATTTCACTTAGCATAATGCTCTCTACGTCTATCCAAGTTGCCACAAATGGCAAGATTTCTTTTTTTCTTTATGGCTGAGTAATGTTCCATTGTATATGTATACCACATCTTCTTTATTCATTCATCTGTCAATGGACACTTAGGTTGTGTCCATATCTGGCTATTTTAAATAATGCTGCTATGAACATTGTGGTGCATATATCTTTTTGAATTAGTGTTTTCATTTTCTGTGAAAAATGCCATGGGTATTTTAATAGGGCTTGCACTGAATCTGGAAATTGCTTTGTGTAGTATGGACATTTTAACAATATTAGTTCTTCTGATCCATGAGCATGGTGTATCTTTCCATTTATTTGTGTCATCTTGAATATTTTCATCAATGTTGTATAGTTTTCAGAATACAGGTCTTTTACCTACTTGGTTAAATTTATCCCTAGTATGTTATTCTTTTTGATGCAATTATAAATGGGATTGTTTTCTTGATTTGTCCTGCTAGTTCATTATTAGTGTATATAAATGAAACAGATTTCTGTGTATTAATTTTATATCCTGCAACTTCACTGAATTCATTTATTCTAGTTTTTTAGGTGGAGTCTTTGGGGTTTTCTATATATAGTATCATGTCATCTGCAAATAGTAACAGTTACTCCTTCCCGTCCAATTTGGATACATTTTATTTATTTGTTTATTTATTTTTCTCCTCTGATTGCTGTGGGTAGAACTTCCAGTACTATGTTGAATAAATGTGGTGAGAGTGGGCATCCTGCCTTGTTACTGACTTAGAAGAAAAGCTTTCAGCTTTTCACAATTGAGTCTGATGTTAGCTGTGGGCTTGTCATAAATGGCCTTTGCAATGTTAAAGTATGTTTCCTCTGTATCCACTTTGTAGTTTTTCATCATAAATGGATGCTTTCAAATGATTTTCCTTCATCTACTAAGGTGATCATGCATTTTTTATCTTTTGAGAAACTGATATAAACTATAGACTCTTTTCCCCAGGAAACTTGAAACTCAATTATAATGTTCTATGGACTCCTAATTAAGAAATTTTGGCACTAGTACCTGACAGTTTGAGTTCTGGGGTCATAATTTAAAAGTTTGAATGCCATGACTCTGTTGCTCTGTCATTATAGTTTCCTCATATGTAAAATGGGGACAGTCTACCTCATGTGGTAATGATCAGTGTTTTGTGAGTTAATGCACACAAAGTATTAGTAGCCAGAATATAGTAAATGTTCAATGCATGCATGGAAACTTTAATTAGCACAGTACCTGTCATAGAGTACAAGGTCTCAATAAGTATTTGTTAAAGGCATAAATAAGTGTTCTTGTCTATTTTTGAAGATTGTGAACATCAAATTGTTGGCATTACTTTAGAAATGATAATGCAGTATACAAACAAGAGGTATTCTTGCCTAACCTTGGAGGCTCAGAGATGCTCATATGAAAGGCATCCGAATTCTGCTGTAAACATAGTGCTTCCTTTGCAAGCTTCATCCTGGTCATTACTTTCATACAAGAAGGTTCTCCAATTATGTTGACCTTTTGGTAGGCTCTGTAGTACCATATTGTATTACAGTTCTCATGTGTCCCTGTTCTCTTATTTTTTCTTTCAGAATTGTGTTTTTAATATAACATGCAAAAGTTTGATTTCTAACACTGAACTGTATTCAAATGCTTTTGAGTATTCTGATATCTGTTTGGAAATCAGATAAAAGCAGAAGTACTCTTGACTGCAAAGCTAGACTTTCTCCTTTCCTTCAGGATGGGAAGCCAAACAGTGGACTTTATTTTACTTTCTTAAAATCTCTTCAAGATTTGTGTTAATTAGAATTCAAATGTGAAAAACAGATTAGGTTTCTTTATATTATGATGAGTGGTTTTGACATTACAACAGTGTATCTCTGATATATTAATTTCTACACTTGTTTAAAAATTTTCAAGTATACATAAAATTTTGAAAGAATAATAAAGTGAGATCTTTCTACCTTCCATTTATAATAAATAGTATAATATTCTATGATTTCCTTGTTTTTAGGAAGTTTCAGTTATGATGACATTACCCTAAATAATTCAGGACACATCACCACAATGTTATATTACATCTAAGAAAATTACAATAATTTTATAACATCTAATATCCTTAAACCAACCTCCCCAATGTGAGTCAGTTTGAGCAACAAAAAAGAAAATAAAGAATTGATTATAACACATTGAAATGTAAGATAATCTCTGAATCCACAGAAAGAAGAGGAGAGGGCAGGGTTTCTTTACATAAGAATGTCAGATATCATATGTAGAAGCAATAGTAGAATTTTTTAAATCAACATTTTATAATTTCTGTGGAGGGAAAAATAGTTGCTCCCCAAATATGTCTAGATTCTAATACCTGGAGTCTTTGGATATGTTACTTTACAAGGCAAGAGAGACTTTACAAATATAATTAAGAACCAGAGATGGGGAGAGTTTCTTGGATTATCTGTGTGGGCACAATCTAATCACATGAGTCCTTAAAAGCAGAGAAACTTTACCACCTGTGGTCACTGGGAGATGTGACTATGAAAAGAGTGTCAGAGAAGTGTGATGTGAAAAGGACTCAATTTTTGTCACTAGTTTTGAAGATGAAGCAAGAAGACTGTGAGCCATGGAATAAGAGTAGCCTCTAGAAGTTGCAAAAAGTCAAGAAGACATATTCTCCCCAGTGCCTCCAGAAAGGAATGTGGCCCAGCTAATGCTTAGACTGTAGCCCAGTGAGACCTGTGTCTGACTTCTGACCTTCAGAACTGTAAGGTAATAGGTTTGTGTTATTTTAAAGTACTAAATTTGTCGTAATTTTTTATGGTAGCAACAGAAAGATAATTCAACTACTATACGATTGATTCAGCAAGGCTCAGCAATGGATGTTAAAAGCTTTGGATAAAATGTTGTTGAGTAATAGGATAGTCACATGGTTCCAGAGCATCACCCTACAGATGACTCATTAATTACAAAAAAAAAAAAAAAAGGATGTACCTTTACAATGGGATGGAATGGCATTTACCATTATAATCAAGAGCTCAAACTTAGCATCTTTAATCAGGGGATGTTCTTAGAGCATGTGTTTCTTGATGTGATGCTCTATGGAGTTCAAAACATCCATGTAAAGTATTCTTACCAAATGTTTTATCTGGGTTTAATAACACCTATAGGCCTAACTTCCTTATATTTATAGGAAATTCAGAAAAAAAAATTAAAAATATGAATGAACAGTCATACCCAGAGTATGAGATAACACTATAAGAAAACTGGCCTGTTGTCTTCAAAAAGTCAGTGTAATAGGGAAAAAAGTAGAGGGTCTGTTCCGAATTATAAGGTAA
This sequence comes from Lagenorhynchus albirostris, assembly GCF_949774975.1. Classification (NCBI taxonomy): domain Eukaryota; kingdom Metazoa; phylum Chordata; class Mammalia; order Artiodactyla; family Delphinidae; genus Lagenorhynchus; species Lagenorhynchus albirostris. Next base: position 59,119,672 of record NC_083111.1, read on the forward strand.
TACAGAGATATCACTGTCAAATATACTGTGTGAACTTTGGATCCTGGATAATAAAAATGAGAGAAGAAGGAAGGAAGGAAGGAGAGAAAGAAAGAAAGAAGAAAGGAAGGATAGCTGCAAAGTATTTTAGGGATATATGAACTGTTAAAAAGCCACAATTCCCACTGGCATCATGTTTTCCTTTTCTAATCATGAATAAATATATTAGCTGTGTACTGTGGAAAAGAGCATTGATTTGGAGTTATGGGATCTTGGTTCCATTCCTGATTATGTTTATGAATTATTTAGGAAAATGGTATTTAATCTATCTGAGTGTCGGCTTCCTTAACTGGATTAGGATAGATGATCTCTACTGAATCTGAAACTTGAACATTCCTTGAGATTTCCTTCAGAAGAAACTTTGGAAAGCTTTTGACTCACAATTCTGGTGAACTTCAAATGACAAATTTCCTGAGTTTTATGTTTTCTATTGTTGTGTAACAAAATACCACAAATGGGGTGGCTTAAGTCAACACAAGTGGATTACCTCAGATGTTCTGTAGGTCATACGTCTGGACATGGTGTAGCTGGATTCTCTATTTACAACTCTAGGACTGAAGTCTCCATTTTTCCTTCTAGCTGCTGGCTGGGGTCAGTGCTCAGCTCCTAGATGCTGCCCAAAGTTCTTTACCATGTGACCATCAGAGGTAATTCACAACATGAATGTGTGCTTCCTTCCAGAACACCTGGAGGCAATCACTAACCACTTCTTCTGATACCTGCCTGGAGAAAACTCCGCTTTGAAAGGACTTATGTGATTAGCTCAGGCCCACTGAAATAATCTCTCTGTCACAAGGTCAACTGATTTAGGACCTTAATTATATCTGCAAAATCTATTTTGACCAGTAACATATCCTAATCACAGGAGGGAAATTCATCCTATGCAAAAACCATGGAGTTTATTCAGGGCATGTTCACCAGGAAGCGGTAAATCCTGAGGTCTGTTTTAGAACTCTGCTACTACATGGGTATCTCAAATCCATTATATAAGAAAATATAATGCATTCAATTGTCATAAGTATGTAGAAAGTATTTTGAAATATACACAATTTTCTGTGTAAATCATTAAAAATACGGTCAAACATATTATTTTGAAGTTGTAAAAACAAATTAACTCAGTTTCTGTAAAAGCTTAAGACATAGAAGTATCAGAAGAGAAATTGCATCTAAAATTATGACAAATATGGATTAATACATCAGAACAATAAAGTGATTTATGTTGAAAACCTGCAAAAGTATACTCTATCACATGTTAAGAGTAATCAGAATGTCCAGCCAGGTGCAAAGAGTTTAGATCAAAGAAAAAAATAAACACCTTTTTAAAGATTTTAGAAGCTGTTTAAAATAATTCATAAATATAAAAGATTAATCTAAGCAAACACATTCCATGTCCCCCACACATAGAGAATCCAACTGTCCTCCAACATCTGCTGAGACATCATCAATCAAGGTGCACTCTGCATATCCTGAATAAACATCTTTGAAAAGTTCTATTTGAATGTTCTTTATTTACAGTCCAAATTAGTCTCTCTATGTACTATATCTTTGATTTCACATCTATCTCTTGTATCTCTGGTATCTCTTCTGCTGATCAGACCATTGAATATTTTTTAATTACTCTTCCTCTACTTCTAAATTATTCTTCTTTTCCAAGCTAACTACTCCCAATTTCACTATTTCTTGCCGCTAAATATTATCATATTAGCTTTAGATCACTCTTTTAGCATACAGAAATCATTTTGGAACTTGATTATAATTGAACATTTCCCCTTTCTGTAAATTTGCTGAGAATATTTTTATAATATCATCCAATAAATCAAAAGGAGTAAGGCAAGAACAGGTTGGATCCTGGTGCACATCTTTGGATGCCTGCTTTTCAACTGAAATCAATTCAATTCTTAGCTTGATTTCTGAACACTGGAATTATTCCAACTTTTTTTTTTTTAAATAGTGAGACTCTTAGATTAATTTATTTTTAAATTCATCTCTTATCTTTGGCTGCGTTGGGTCTTCACTGTTACACGCAGGCTTTCTGTAGTTGTGGCGAGCGGGGCTACTCTTCATTGCGGTGGCTTCTCTTGTTGTGGAGCATGGGCTCTAGACTGTGAGGATTCAGTAGTGTGGCTCGTGGGCTCTAGAGTGCAGGCTCAGTAGTTGTGGCACACGGGCTTAGTTGCTCCGCGGCATGTGGAATCTTCCCGGACCAGGACTTGAACCCATGTCCTCTGTATTGGCAGATGGATCCTTAACCACTGCACCACCAGGGAAGTCCTGGAATTATTCCAGATTTTCCAAAATGAAATTAATATTGGGTTTAAGAAATGCCTTGTTGAAGTCTAGTTGTAATACGCTTATTGCATTTCATTAATCTACTTGAATAGTAATGTTTTTCCATAAAGAAAATTAAGGTATTTTGATATGCTTTGCCATTACTGCAGCACCCCAATGCCCTTTGATTCTAAGATCGTGTCATTCTAAAAGCCCCTACAAAGAGCTATCACAGACTATATCCACTTTGAGCCTAACATTGATTTAATCATTTATATCACAGAAACACAGTTTTGGATGTGCTTTGTGGCAGTAAAGTAGCAAAATACTTGGGGGGGAAGCCCCTGAAGTTGTGGCTAGCTAAATGACGAGTATGCAGATAAACTTTATCGTTTGCAAAATTCATCCAGCAGTGTGTCTCTTTAGAAAGCAACACTGTGCAAGGCTGGGGTTTTCTGATGCACAAAGTTTTGCTCTAAAAATACCAGGGAGCTAGAACACTCACTGTGGTTCTCAGTGGAATGTCCTGTTAGTAACCCCTGTGGAAATCAAAAAGCTACCATGCACACTGAGTCATGAAGGTCACCCTGCATAAATCTGTCTACATTCATGAGTTGCTACTGCTAACTGCCACTAAGCCAAGCTCACAGCACACCCCCTGCTGCTGAAATGGCAGCCCTCACTGGCTGAAATCCCAGCTACTGCATTTACATTTCTTCTTATTTATCTTTAAGGCAGTACAGTATCTATTCAGAAACATGACCTTGAGCATTTGCATATCTGAAATGGTATTTTGTTAATGACCCTATGATTTGAGAGAGGTATCTATTATTGGGTGTAAACAGTTCAAAGGAAAGATACTGGTTATAGCCCCTTCTATAGAGATATGACAGCACATTCTTGGTTTCTTTCAACAATGACAAATTGAAATAGCTAGACAGAGAATTATAGTTCTTCTAGGTGCTGACAACTAAAGATGATAATTTTATATCAAAATAATAATAGTTTTAAGATAGGATGGTATATGTTTTGCATATTTCACAACTTAAAATTTCCTTTAAACATTATTTTATTTTAAAACATTATTATGGGGAAGATATTAATTTTCCCATTTTGTAGATATGAAATACGTTCAGAAAGGCTAAGATACTTGTTCAAAGTCACACTATCAGGACTTGTATTTAAGATCAGATCCAAATGCCATGCCATCTCAATTTTGGATTTCTGATTTTCAAGATTATGGATGTGTAATTTTTAATTAATCTCACAATTATTTAAAAACTACACAGTCATTTCTCTGCTATTGAATTCTGTCCTTTACTTGTTTAGATATATTAGTTTTTTTAATTGTGCAACTATTAAATATATATAATTCATCTGTGAATATCATTTCCTATGCATTAATATATGCTTTAGCCATATTGTATTATCTGAGGTATATTCTGTTATTTAAAAATCAGTTGTAATATAGTGTTTAAATTTTGATTATTCAAACCCATGTCATGTTATAAATTAATAGTATGTAGGTAGTTCAAATCAAATTCCTGAATACTCAAGCCTGAAAAGCCAAATTCATAGCATCAAGAAAAACACAGATAAGAAAAAAAAAAAAAATTCCAGAAATGTGAAGGGAAACAAAACAAGGATGTGAAAGTTAAAGAGAGAGGCAAGGACAAAGAAATTCAATATGTAAATAATGGATGCCTCTGAAAAAGGGAATAAAACAAATCAAACAAAATGTTTAAAGACATAATGAAAATAAAACCACTGACTGAAAAGGACCTGAATCTGCAGATCAAAAGGACTTAATATTATATAATGGTTAAGAAGTAGAATTTTGAGCTAGAGACAGTTGTGTTGAATCCTGTTTCATCATTATTACTGGTATGGCTTTAGGTAAGTTATTAAAATAGTCAAAGCTTCACTTTTCTCATATGTAAGCATCAGGTTGTACTGAGGATTGAATAAGATCATGTTTATAAATAGCTTAGTCAAGTTTTTGGTAAATTAGAAGTGTTTAATACATGTTTATGCTCATCATTATGATGACAGAGGTGATATTTAAATTATTACAGACTTGTGGAAAGTATTAACTTAAAATAGTCAATATCTATTTTCTATTGAAATTTTTAATGTTGAAGAATTATGCAAATATTTTGGTAGAAAAAAACAAAAAAATCAGACACCACTTAACTGAAATTCCATTGGTAAGGAAGTTTAGGTCTGAGAAGTATTTAATACTTTTTTTTTTTTTTTGAGAATCTAGAAAAGGACACTTTATATAAAATTTGACAAGACATTTTAAGTTAATGGAAAAACTTTATTCAATAAATGGTGTAACTATTTGGAAAAACAGCATGAAAAACATAAGATTGTATGATAGAAACATACACAAAATTCCAAATCAATTCAAACCACAAAAGTGCTTAAAAAGGATAAATGTAATCTGGATGTGAAACAAAAGACAAAACAAAACAAAGAGACAGCCTTGACTATATTATAACTTTTGTGGCAAAAGCTAAACATGAACAAAGTTAAAAGATAACAAACAGGACAAATATTGAGTGTACCAGAGGGAATCTATCATTACTATATAAAGATTCTTTATAGGTCATTAGAATATAAAAGGACAAAGAAAACAAATTGGCAATTAACAAGTGAAGTAATACAAATGGCAAACCTCTTAGTCAACATAAATAATAATTTTAAAATATGTAAAGTGAAATGAGACTTTTTAGTAACCAGTGAGATTAGCAAAGTTTAAAAATTATTTTTAATTCCCAACGATGTTACGAAAAAGGTAGTTTAGATTTTAATTTTTTTAAGACACTTTATTTTTTTAGAGCAGTTTTAGGTTCACAGAAAAACTGAACACAGAGTACTTGGTTTCCATATACTGCCTGCCCCAACATGCACCACCTTTGCCACCATGACCACCCTGCACCAGAGTTACACTTTTGTTGTAATTGATGACCTACACTGACACATCAGTGTCGCCTAAATTCATAATTTACATTAGGGTTCACTTTTGGTATTGTATATTCTATGGATTTTAACAAATGTATTTACAATGACATGTGTCCATTATTATAGCATCATACAGAATTTTTTCTCTGCCCTAAAAAGCCTCCGTGTTCTGCCTATTCACCCCACCTTCCCCCAACTCCTGACAAATCCTTTTATTGTCTCTATCATTTTGCCTTTTCCAGAATGTCATATAGTTAGAATCATAAAGCATGTAGCCTTTTCAGTTAGGTTTCTTTCACTTAGTAATATTAAGTTTCCTCTGTATCTTTTCATGGCTTGATAGATCATTTCTTTTTAGTGCTGAATAATATTCCATTGTCTGTATGTATGGAAGTTTATTTAACCCTTCACCTACTAAAGGATATTTTGGTTGCTTCCAAGCTCTGGCAATTACAAGGAAAACTGCTATAAACACAAAATTGCGCTCTCTCTCGCTCTCTCTCTCTATATATATATGTATATATGGAGAGGGCATTTTCTACATAACCAAAATACATAAGTGCATTATCCTCTCAAGAAATTGAGTATTGTACAATTCAGTTATGTAGTATAAATTTCATGTTCAAATATCATATTGTTTCCTAATTATCTTATAAGTGCTTTTCTGTTTCTGTATAAAGATCCAATCAAGGATTACAAAATGAATTTGGTTGTCTTGCCTCTTTAAACTATAACAGTAGTCAGCACCCATCTTTTTATTTATTTTCTTCACAACAGTGACTTTTAAAAAAATCTAGGCTAGTAGTTTTGCTAAATGTTCCTTAACTTGTATTTGCTCAGTTGTTCCTTCCTCATTGCTGGCAACATTGTTACATATGTGACACTGTGCCTTCTCAGTGCTTTTCATTAGAAACTTGATGTCAGTTTGACACAATATTAGTGACACTAAATGTAATCATTTGGTGAGTCTGTAGTTTTCTTCATTGTAAAGATACTTTTAATAATGTGATCTGTGGAGTAACACTTTGAGACTATGGAAATAATTTGTTACTCAGTCTTTCACTCAATTTTAGTACCATTGATGAGCCTTATCTGAGTCAGTTATTTCAATGAGAGCTGCAGTTATTCGTTATTTCTGCCATTCCTTCTTAATTTATTAAGTTTGTATTTTGTATAAAGAGCTTTCTCTTCTGCCTGCCCTTAACACTATTTTTAGTACTATTATTAAATTATAGATTATTTTATATTCACTTTGTTATATAAAAGTGTTATACTTTTTGATGCTCAAACTGTCAGTAATTTGGCCAGTGAGGCCCATTATACTGGTTCTTATGTCTTTTTATTTTCTCTCCACCAGTATTTGAGCACTTGTTTTTTTCCATTCTTGCACACAAAAAAATTTCATCTTATACTCTTCTTGTCCAAGACCCCAAATAAGCCTTTCTTTAAAGACTCATAGATTCAATACTTTTACTAAGAAATGATCTGCTAGGTATGCATATTGCTGCTGGGGAATTCATTTTTATTATTGGAATTATGATAGTAAATTAAACTTAATTGAATATGAATACATTAAGGCAAAAATACCTGAGCAGTTTTGTTTGGTTTGGTTTGGTTTTTATTTGAAAGAGGGATAATCAGGAGAAAAAGTAGATCATAATAATTTTCCCAAAGGGATAAAAAATAAAATTTCACTTAATTATTTTAGTTGTTAGCCTGAGAAATACAGATATAAATGTATTATGTAGAAATGTGACAATAAGTATTGTAGATCTAACCCAGTCTGTATGGCTTCTCAATTCTACAGGAAAACTAAAACAGATGAAAGAAATTGTCTTGAAGGAAAAAACTCAATTAAATGAGAGAGGGAAAACTAAATGTAGCCTTATGTAAATGCATGTTAAATGGGTCTACTAAAGATGAAAATTACAGCTTTAACTCAGAAAATAAGATTCAGCTTTATTCTGCTTTAAGGAAATTACCTAAAACAATGTGACCCTTAAAGATAAAAAAGTAGGATTGGTTCAACATGGCGAGAAGTAGAAGGACATGCTCTCACTCCCTCTTGCAAGAACACCAGAATCGCAACTAACTGCTGAACAATCATCAACAGGAAGACACTGGAACTCACTAAAAAAGATACCCCACATCCAAAGACAAAGGAGAAGCCACAATGAGACAATAGGATGGGCTCAATCACAATAAGATCAAATCCTATAACTGATGGGTGAGTGACTCACAAACTGGGGAACACTTATACAACAGAAGTCCACCAACTGGAGTGAAGGTTCTGAGCACCACATCAGGCTTCCCAACCTGGCGGTCCGACAGTGGGAGGAGGAATTCCTAGAGTATCAGACTTTGAAGGCTAGCGGGATTTGATTGCAGGACCTCAACAAGACTGGAGTAAACAGAGACTCCACTCTTGGAGGGCACACACAAAGTAGTGTGTGCATTGGGACCCAGGGGAAGGAGCAGTGACCCCATAAAAGACTGAATCAGACCTACCTGCTAGTGTTGGAGGGTCTCCTGTAGAGGCAGGAGATGGCTGTGGCTCACTGTGAGGACAAGGACACTGGCAGCAGAAGTTCTGAGAAGTACTCCTTGGCGTGAGCCCTCCCAGAGTCCATGATTAAAACAAATATCGTATATTAACGCATATATGTGGAACCTAGAAAAATGGTACAGATGAACCAGTTTGCAGGGCAGAAATGGAGACACAGATGTAGAGAACAAACGTATGGACACCAAGGGGGGAAAGCCGCAGGGGGGTGGGGGTGGGATAAATTGGGCGATTGGGATTGACATGTATACACTGATGTGTATAAAACTGATGATTAATAAGAGCCTGCTGTATCAAAAAATAAAATCTGGACCAAAAAAAAAAGACAAAATTAAATGTATAAACAAAGATATAATTTACAAATGAAAGTTACAAAAGTTCTTTACAAAAGAAAATGAGTATAAATCATGCACATGGACAAATAAGTATTCATTAAAATTGTTCATGTTTTATTAATGAAAGACATAATGTTGTGTCTTCCAGGAAAATACAAATAATATAGAAATTAATAAAATAACATTATAACCTGGAAATGTAAAGCAAATAAGAATCTGAGGGAAAATATATGCACTATTTACAGTAAGAAAAATAAGTCCAACTACCAACATATTTTACACACTACATTAAATAAATTTGTATCAAAATAAAAATTAAAACAGTGATGAGGGCTTCCCTGGTGGCTCAGTGGTTAAGAATCAGCCTGCCAGTGCAAGGGACATGGGTTCAAGCCCTGGTCTGGGAAGATCCCACATGCTGTGCAGCAGCTAAGCCCGTGCGCCACAACTACTGGGCCTGTGCTCTAGAGCCCGTGAGCCACAACTACTGAGCCCGTGTGCCACAACTACTGAAGCCTGCATGCCTAGAGCCCATGCTCGGCAACAAGAGAAGCCACTGCAATGAGAAGCCTGTGCACCACAACGAAGAGTATCTCCTGCTCGCTGCAACTAGAGAAAAGCTGGCGAGCAGCAATGAATACCCAGTGCAGCCAAAAATATAATAAATAAAAAAATCGTTTTTCAAATAAATTAATAATAATATAAAAAATAAAACAGTGATTGAAAGCACATTTAAATATATTAAAAAACACATACACAAAATGAAGTTATTTTAAAAAAATACAAGGTAATTAATAAACATCTAAATACATGTTAATAAACTGGTTGGCAAATGAACAGCAGAAACAATAGTAAATCCAAGGGTAGATTTTTGGAAATACAAATTAAATAGACAAACCACAAACTATTCTATTCAGGAACAAAAAAGAGAAAACAATATCAAAGATAAAATGGTGATAATCCACAATTAAAAATAAAAGGAAAATAATTATTTGGTCACATAAAAACATTTTCCATTCAGAAGCAAAAAAAAGTTGACAGGACTTCTTTGTCAATATATTTCAATTGCCAGACAAATGTCATTTAACAAAATAATAGATGATAAAAACTTTGGCACCTTTCAAGAGCTGCAACTCAAATAGATATTGGTACATTCTAGAAATGTTACTGTAAAGATATTTGGGGCCTAATCTGATGACTGCAAATTATAATTAGATTTTCCCATCTTCCTATATTTACCAAATTGTAGAAAAATTATGCAGAAATTTAAAAGAAAGGCATTTACGGTCATGCATTTCAGTCATAAAGGGATTCGCTTTGACTACATTTGAAATTTCAATTGATTGTTCAACCACCAAAATTCATCCCATATGCCAATAATAACATCTTCAAAATTTCATAGCATAAAATCATTTTCAAATTCTCCACAATGGAGTGTAACAATCTTCTGAACATTGCCAAGTGGTATGAAAACAAACAAGACTTTTGATTTTCTTGGCTTAAAACCATGTTGCAAAAATATTTTAATGTGCCAGATATATATTAGAAAATATATTCAAAACCATGAATTCAAAATGTTACTTTGAGATTATTTGTGGGACAAATACTATCCTTCATTAAAACGTAACAGCTATTACGTACTCCATCTTTTTTTTTTTTTAATTTTTACTGGAGTATAGTTGATTTACAATGTTGCGTTAGTCTCCTGTGTACAGCAAAGTGAATCATTTATACATATACATATATCCACTCTTTTTTAGGTTCTTTTCCCCATATAGGCCATTACAGAATATTAAGTATAGTTCCCCATGCTATACAGTAGGTCCTTATTAGTTATCTATTTTATATATTTTTATGTTCTCTTACTAGCATATAATTCAATATTCCTCAATGTTTCTGATGATAAACAGTAACAACGAACATCATTACTGTATCTAACTTTCAGCTCAGTACGTCCAGAACTTTTCATAAATCGAGGAAAAGTTTAGATCATAGCTACAGAAACAAAAGTGCTCACATTTAATGGTATTTCAACTTAATACTTTATAAAGTATTTATAACATACACTAGTATTACAATAAGTTTATCAGATAGATAGTGTAGGTATTGCCAGTCTTGTTCTATAGATGTGGAAATTTAAAACCAAATGATTAAATGACTTCTTTACCATCACACAACACAAGTTAGCAATATAAGTATCAAATCAGGTCTCCTGACAATACTGGTTTCTTTCTACGACGCTACTCCAGAGACAAATATATCTCATTCTATACTGGAGTTTTAGTTTCAGTAAAGCCCTTAGCACTTTCTTAAAATTGGTTGAGTAAACCAAGTTTTATCAGTAATGGTAATTTTTAAAAAGAGGAAGGGGTATTGTCACCTTAACACAAACTCTGACTTGCCAGATTTCTATGTTAATTTCAATCTGATTACACCGACTTTTAATGCCTACCTGCAGACATGGAGTATACATTAGAACAGCATCACTGTGTACCATGGTTCTCGTGTATAGAATAATAAAGAAACAGTACAACTCACCAGGTTAAACAATGAGCAGGAAATTTCAGGCTCTGTGAATTCTAATCTGTAGTACCTTGGTGACTCATGAGAGCTTAAACACAAGAATTTAACTGGTTAAATCCCATCTGTAGTTAAATTGAGTCAATTTAGTTCAGGAAAAAGGCTACATTTTAGGTACTAATTTTATTTGAATGTTCTTCCTCTCTCTCATTTTCTCTAGACAACAACTAACCTACTGATGACCTAAGAATCCCCTGTTGAGAGATGATCACAGTTAAAATTCCCTAAAAGGAATGCTTATATAAACCAGGGTTATGTGTGACAAAGCCATGTCTATCTCCAGCAGATGGCCCGTGATAACAGAGCACTGGTGATATGATTGATTTCTATGATAAATAATTTTGGAAGATAAATGCTTTCTCTGCATGCAGTGCATTCTAAAACCATTCTTGTAAGCAAAGTTGGGATAATGTGCTCTTTGCATTCTAATCCCTCCTAAAGTGTTATAGATGCTACAAAGAAATACCCACCCTTTCCACTCTTCCAATAAGAAACAAACAAAACAACCTTTCCAAGCCTCTCATTAACATAACTCACAGAAATAGCAGAGAATTTAGATGAAAAAATAAAAAGATAGAATGTTCCTTTGGGAAGGAAAATTCAGGCAATATTACAAATCCTCACACTTGGGGGGAGGACTGGTGGGTGGGGAGACTGGAGCTAAAATTAAGCATCTAGATGTCAATGATACCTCCAAAAAGCAAGAGAGAGGCACAGAAGTAAGAGAAATTAAAGCTAAACTAAGAAATGTATAAGCAGTGAGTTGAAAGACTAATGAGAATCTCAATCCCTTTCAGCCTCTAACTCCAAGTCAAAACAAAGACTGTGAGGTTAACAACTCAATAATAATTCACACTGAGGAGGATGTGTGTCGTTTTGTGATATTTTTCTCCATACAAACTTTCTTAAAAATTTTAATGAAATTGTAGAAATTTAAATGAGTAACAGTTCTTGTTTTTAATTTGTAAAAAAAAAAAAAAAAGTAAATAAGTTTTTCTTTTCAGATTTCTTCTGTACATAATGCATTTGTGCCAAGTCTTACATTCTTTGTAGAAGAAGAGCAGGCTGTGTGCCTGAGCTACCAAATATTCATTGAGGTTTGTCAGAGTGCTTCTGTTCAAGAGAATAACATGTATTTAGTCATTATTATTTCTCTTTCCTTCCCTCCTTCCTTCCTACTTTCTTTCCTTTATCCCTTCCTTTTTTCCTTCCTTCATTCCTATCTTCCTTCCTTCCTCCTATTCATCCAATAAACATGTACTTTATATGCAAGTGTCAGCATCTTGGGTTTGAATATAAGATACTATGGTTCCTTCATTTTCCTCTGTAGCTAACAGTTTCATCCAGGGAAATTTAGGAACAGATCAAGAACCATGATTAGGCTTTATGTCTCTCTACCCACAGTGATGGACACTTAGGACAGAAGAAAGATGGACATTATCTTTGACAGCTTATTCTGTGTTGAAAAATAAAGAAAACCCCTCCATCCCACCCCTGGAAATAGACACTATTTCACATCAAATTCTCACTTAGTATTTTATCTATAGCCAACATAATCTTAGACCTTTTACTGAGAATTTATCTCACATGTAGCCTCTGACTTATACAAATATTTCAATTTTATTTTTATGCCCAATGACTCAGACATGAAAAAGTATTTTCCCAGACCTCTTGAACTAGAAGTGTAGGAATCATAAATTTTATAAGGTTTAAAATTGAGGAGAGAAGAGACTCTAAGCATCAATGATCAGTCTCCAAATGTTTCTCTAACAGATTTAACATAATGCTGAACAGTGAATATTCACAAGTTCTCCATAGTCCCTACTCATATAATGTCTAGTGGGGGAGACAGATACATAAAGTTTAAATATATTAATGAATAGCATGTATATTGTTTCAAATGTAAACTGGAAAAACAGGGCTTTATCCAAAAATATAATAAGATGAGGCCAAATTTAGGTTAAAATTTCTGAGTAATGATATGTAAGCTGAGGTCTTCAAGTTGAATAGGAATTAGCCAATGGTAATTATTGGCTGAAGGGAAGATACAGGGATTGAGGAAGATTCATTCTTATTGGAGGGAAAGTCTTATGCAAGTGCACTGATAGGTCAAAGAGGTTAGTGCATTAGTGAAGCTCAAAGTGACCCTTTTCAGTTGAACAAGTGGGGGAGTGATATGAGAAGAATTTGAGTAGAGAAGCAGAAGCTGAATTAGTCTTGAAGGCCATGTTACATTCTTTTAAATTACAATTACTAAGAGACATCTTTTGAACTAATAGTATCCAATAAAAAAATGTTATTTTAAAAATAACATCCTGACTGTCATGTAAAAATTGAATTACAGGGGGCTACATTATTTTTCTCTAGCCAATGTCAACATTTTCTCTATGTGAGTATACCACAAGGAAAAACAATTATAACCACGTGTTTCTTAAACCAGAAAAATATATTACCTTTCTCAAAAGAAAACAAAAGAAAGAAGGAAGCAAAGAAAGAAAAAACGAACAAACCCATCGTGTTGTGCCTGGAATATCCTACATGGTAGCCAAAGATAAGACCAGTTGTTCTCAACTGGGGACAATTTTGCCATCCAGAGAACATTTGGCAATGTCTGGAGATATTTTGGATTGTCACATCTTGGGAGAAGGGAAGTGGTACTGGCTATTGGGTAGAAGACTTAGATGTTGCTAAACATCTTACAATGCATAGCTCCCCCCCCACAATAAAAGCTCTCAGTCTAAAATATCAATAGTACTGAAGTTGAGAAACTGTGCTCTTGGTCATCAGGACCATCACTGGATTATTCGTATCTTACCATGCACTCCCTTGTCTGTAAATGTTTCATGGTCATCGAATGACCAAGAGTGAATTCAAGGTTAAGGACAACTTCAGTCCTTCATGGTGAAGTAGACACGGATCTATAATGCAAAGCAATTTTCAGCTTGAATCAGTTATATTTTTGCTGCCAAAATTAAACTGTGATAATCAAAGCAGCTAATGTTGAATCCCAGCTTACAATATAATCAATACTCATGTTTGCAGGAAATAAGAATGAGATGAGCTGGAGTTCAGGCAGCAAGGAAAATCTTAGGTTCTCCTAAGATACTGAAGAGACCAGATTAATCATTTAATGAAAAGTTTTCTCTCTCTCCCTCTCTCTCCATCCCTCTTTCTCTGTGTTTTAAATATTTGTAATAAATACACTTTGTGAATTGCTAATTACTATATGGTCTGTAAAATACATTTTAAAACCTAGTATGTAAAAAGTAATTTGTTTTCATTTTATAAATAACAGTTAAAAAGTATATATGCTCTAGTGGGTCTCCAGGTCACAATAACTTGAAATGCAAACTCCAGTGTAAAATCCACTACAGTCATAAGAGAAACAATGACTATAACAAAGTGATCATGAGGTTCTCTGTAGTGTATTGAAATGACATTTCAACTCTACAAGATGATAAGAACTTCTCACAGAGACTGTGCTTGAAATTTTCTCTTAGCCACAGACTAGTTTATAAAGATTTAAATTGAACAAAGAGTAATCAGAAAACACACTTAAACTACTGAATTCAGAGCCAAAACTTAAACTAGTTATACAGGAAATATGTTAAAAGAACCTGTCTCAGCACAATAGCAAATTCAGACAGCTTAAAGATTACAAAGTTTTTCATACGCTCTAGAAATCTTTTTGGGGTAATAAAGAAATCATTTCACACCTCCGTACTCAGGGAATATCAAGTTTTTCATTCAGTTTCTTCACCATGAAAAAAACTATACAAACACACAAATGTTGGTTTGCAAACTCAGAAGCTTCCAGCGTGAAATCTGAAACTGGCCTCAGTACTTGGAGGTCAAGGAGAAACTTAAGAAAGAGGCAGATTCCTCCAGATTGGTAGGTGGCAGTTTTAATAAGCAAGGGAACTTACAAGCCTTGTCTTGTGTGGCTGCAAGACGACTAGGTCTCTACACTACCGGCCAGCATCATAAGTTTATGTAGAGGCCTTTACTGGGTTCAGTCACACTCACCATCCAGACGGTCTCAACAATGCATTGCTCCCTCAAGGCTGTGTCCTTGAAAATGGATCCCACTGTGGGAACCATGGGCAGAACATACATTCCAAAGATGGCGGAGGGGATGAGGAGCCTCCAATTGCCTAGGTACAGCTAGAAGGTCAACTGGTGGTCACACCCTCTAGATTATTTCCTCCAAAAACAGAAGTTGGATTTTTATACTAAGGGTGAACATTAAACTGAAATAATTAGTGGAAGCTGAAAATACAATGACTGAACTGACTTGGAAAAAAAATTCAGTAGAGGTTTTCTTACAAAATAATTTTAGAACTAAAATTCTAATAACTTTAGAACTAAGATTATAATTATGATTTTGCTTTTAAGATTTTGCTACCATTTAAACTGCCGTGAAACATGATTCTACATCCAAATTAGCTATTGTACATTTAAAATATTTATTTATTTTATTCATTTATTATATTTTATTTATTTTTGGCTATGTCAGGTCTTAGTTGAGGCACATGGGATCTTCGTTGTGGCATGTGGGATCTTTTGCTGTGGCATGCGGGCTTCTCTCTAGTTGTGGCGTGCAGGTTTTCTCTTCTCTAGTTGTGGCACACGGGCTCCAGAGCATGTGGGCTCTTGTAGTTTGCAGCACACGGGCTCTCTAGTTGAGGCGCTCAGGCTCAGTAGTTGTGGTGCACTGGCTTAGTTGCCCTGTGGCATGTGGGGTCTTAGTTCCCTGACCAGGGATCGAATCTGCATTGGAATGTGGATTCTTTACCACT
This sequence comes from Lagenorhynchus albirostris, assembly GCF_949774975.1. Taxonomy (NCBI): domain Eukaryota; kingdom Metazoa; phylum Chordata; class Mammalia; order Artiodactyla; family Delphinidae; genus Lagenorhynchus; species Lagenorhynchus albirostris. Next base: position 59,135,223 of record NC_083111.1, read on the forward strand.
AGACCACCAGGGAAGTCCCTATCATACATTTTAAAAGCACATTACAAAAGTTTAAATGTTAAAAATAAAACCTCAATGTTACATACATATATGTTTATTTATAAAATATATAGTATTTCTAAATGACCAACATATGGCATCCCTAAAGGATTTTTCATAAGTATGTAATGTGAGAGCAAAACAAACACTTAAAATGAAAACTTCACTAACTTAAAATAATTATTTTTTTAGGTATTTCCTGATATCTTTGAATTTTTTTAATCCAGTTAGGTAATACCAGGTCAATTAATTCACCTCTCCCACCACAATTTTCTCATCAATAGAATGAAAATAAACATGATTATCTCACAGATATGTTATAAGAATTAATTGAGATAATGTATCTAAAATGCAGTTTATTAGCACAGTTTGTTTTTGGTTTCTATGTAGGTTTCTATACTTTGTCAGAGATTAGCTAATTGCTTCCTTCTCCAGATATGGCACTTTGCTCACAGTAGAAAAAGGCAGCTTTCCTCAGGCTTTCCCATTCCTTAAATCTTGCCAATTTAAGGAAAAACTAAATTAAAGATGTGTAAAGAAAGCATCCTGCAGAAACCTCCCTCCAAGTTTCTTTAGTATCACAGATTCTAGGGACTTTCATTTTTTCCAATTTGCCTTTCAATATCCACTTTATGTTTTCAGTTTGCAAATATGCATTAAGCCCTAGTATTCTAAAACTGCTAACTAAAGTGGCAACAAATTGATTTTTATTTTATTTATTTATTTTATTGAAGTATAGTTGATTTACAATGCTGTGTTAATTTCTGCTGTACACCAAAGTGATTCAGTATATATATATATATATATATATATATATATATATATATATATATACACACACACACACATACATACATATATATATCCTTTTTTATGTTCTTTTCCATTATGGTTATCACAGGATATTGAATATAGTTCCCTGTGCTATACAGTAGGACCTTTTTTTATCCATTCTATATAAAATAGTTTGCATCTGCTAACCCCAAACTCCCATTGATCTCTCCCCCACCCCCCTCCCCTTTGGCAACCACAAGTCTGTTCTCTATGTCTGTGAGTCTGTTTCTGTTTCATAGATAGGTTCATTTGTGTCATATTTTAGATTCCACATATAAGTGATATCACATGGTATTTGTCTTTTTCTCTCTGACTTACTTTACTTTGTATGATAACCTTTAAGGCCATCCCTGTTGCTGCAAATGGCATTATTTCATTCTTTTTATGGCTGTGTAATATTCCATTGTATATACGTACCACATCTTCTTTAACCATTCCTCTATCAGTGGACATTTAGGTGGTTTCCATGTCTTGGCTATTGTGAATAGTGCTGCTACGAACATAAGGGTGCATGTATCTTTTTGAATTATAGTTTTGTCTGGGTATATGCCCAGGAGTGGGATTGCTGGATCATATGGCAATTCTATTTTTAATTTTTTGAGGAACCTCCATACTGTTTTCCATAGTGGTTGCACCAGCTTACATTCCCACCAACAGTGTCAGAGGATTCCCTTTTCTCCACACCTTCTCCAGCATTTGTTATTTGTAGACTTTTTAATGATGGCCATTCTGACCGGTGTGAGGTAGTATCTCATTGTAGTTTCGATTTTCATTTCTCTAATAATTAACCATGTTGAGCATCTTCTCATGTGCCTGTGTCTTCTGCCCATTTTTCAATTGGGTTGTTTTTTGTTGTTGAGTTGTATGAGCTGTTTGCATATTTTGGATATTAAGCCCTTGTCAGTGGCATCATTTGCAAATATCTCCTCCCAGTCTGTAGATTGTTTTTTCATTTTGTTTATGGTTTCCTTTGCCTTACAGAAGCTTGTACGTTTGATTAGGTCCCATTTGTTTAACAAATTGATTTTTAAAAGCATGAACCAACAATGGCAAAGGATAGAGGAAAGGAGAAAGCAAAACAAAATTTTGAAAGCTAAAAAGTAGGTAGATGGGTATTAACTCAGTAATAAGATCAAAGGAAGCTGATTCCCTATCTAGTGGTAAAACCAAGAAATTACCCAATTTTTGTTGAAGAGGACCCTAAAGGCTCAGAAGTCCATGGCATCAAGTCCATCGAGAAGCAATCATGAAGGGGGTGACCAAAAAATAGGTGGATTGTTTAAATGTCTATTTATAAGGTAATTAGACACCAACTCTTCATAGCTATTGACTGTCAGTCTTCCACCATGATGTAAGACCCAAAATTCAGTGTCTAGAGATAATAAAACAAAAGTTCTCTGGGTTTTAGGAGTTGGAGTATTAAACTAAAAACAAAAGGATTGAAGTAAATTTTACTACTAAATATTGAGCCTTCTAACTTCCTTCCCTCCTTTATCTCCTGAAACTTTGGCAGCTGTACTTCCAAGCAGAAGATCGATACAGTCTTTTGTGGATAATCTGACAAGTTAAAGGAAGGAGATTGGGAAAAAGATACCCCCCACAAATGCCAAATTATCTTTCAGGTAAGCCCAAAGTCCTTCTGGGCACATAGTTTCCAATCAGCTTCTTTACATATCATCTTAATTATAAATAGACAGTAGAGGATTGTAAATATCAAGCATTTGGTATGAAAGACAGAAACCAAACCAAATAAACAAAAGAAATTTGGAGAAAATATATACAATGCAAAATGAAGACAACTTTCCAAAAACCCTATTATTACGTAGCTCAGAAATATGAGAAGATATTGCATGCATGAAACAACAAAATGTTATTATAAAACAATGTGCAGAAAATAAAACAAAAAAGAGCTCTGTAAAATAAAAATTGTTATAGTGAAAATGAAAAACTAATGTATTTGGACAGTAGTGTTTAGGAAATCTTCCAGAAAGAGCAAAATAGAAAAGAGAAAAAGAAAGGAGGAAAATAAAAAGGAAGAAAAGTAGAGGACCAGTCTATGAGAATGAAACTGATACATAATTGGAGTAATTGAAAGAGAAAAGAAAACAGAAAACAGGACATGATCAAGTACATATTACCAGAACTGATTCAAAATGAAAGGAGCATAATATTCGTTTGTCCCATTAATGTTAACTTTGATCTCTTGGTGAACGTGGAGTACATGAGATTTTTCCATTGTAAAGTTTCTCCTTTCTCCTAATTAATAATTAATTTATTTTAGCATTCATTGAAATTCTTGAATGAATCAGTCATCGTTATGAAGAGTGACAAATGGAGATTTTTTTGAGTTTCATCTTTTCTTCTATATCTGTTAGTTGGCATGGAATGTCTTGTTCCAGCAAGTATCATCTATCATCTATCTATCTATCTATCTATCTATCATTTATCTATCTATCTATTATCTATCTATGTATATCAGTATTGTCCCAAGGATTCCCATTTCATCCAGTGAGTTATAACCCCTATCCATCCTTATTGATTTCAATACTCAAGTTGGTCAGTGGAAGCCCCTTTAACCATGCTTATGTGTCTTTTTGACATGTACACTTTTTTCAGTAATTTCCTTTTCTTTTTTTTTTTTTTGAGTTCTTCCCATCTTGCCTACAAAGATGTTCCACACCATTCTGTTCTCATATTTTCTCTATTTCAGTCATCAACTCATCCATCTCTCTAACGAACTCTGGATCTTTTCATCAGAGAGTTCTGGTCAGAAATCAAGAATGGGTCTAGAATGCTTGTTGCTGGCCGGGGGGATTATTGATTCTAGGCTTTCTCTGCAGAGATATCTATATACAGTTGATGTAAAATATTTTCTTTACCAACAGGTCTAAATGTTTTAAAATTTATAACACAACTTCTGGTTTGGACATGGATTATTTATAAATGTTTTTAATTCACAGTATATTTTTTTAAAGTCAGCTTTGTTACTGATTTTTAATTTAACTCAATTGTTTCCCAAAAGTATAATCTTTATGAATCAATGTTCAGCATTTTTTGAGATTTACTTTATGCCAGAAGGCACATGTAGTGTAAATTAGAATCCCAAAACCCAAGAGAGGGAAGACCAGTGCCTGCATATTCTCAAAAGAAATTTTAAAAAAATGTTTCACCCAGATTCTAGGCCATGACAAACTTCTTCCTAGTCTCATTATGTAAGAGAGTGATTTTTTTTTCCTTTTTCACTTAGGTATTCGTCCTTTGATTGTCCTGTTTTTTGTTTATTTTGTTTTTGTGTTGTTCTTGTTTGCAGTGGTCTCATACCATCTTACATTGTGTGTGCCCAATTCCTTGTTTTTCTATCTTGCCAGGACATAAAAATCAAGCCAAAGAGAGATTAGCAAAAAGACTCAGTGGCTGACACATCAATTTATGAGTTCTCTGCTCTGCCTTTGGCTTCTTTTTTATTTAGGCTCTCGGATTTTTAACAATTTTTATTTAACATCATATTTATATATTACATTTTTTATAACATAACATGTTATATCATGTTGTATTCAGTAATGTTAACTGGTAAATGTTTAACAACCAGGTCGGTGGAAGAAGAGGTATCAGCCCTGATTTGTAACAGTTGAGAACTTCTGTGCTATAAAAGGTTTGTTACTCTCAGCATCGCCAATTCCAAGGTGCCAACATGACATCACTGAATGCTGAGTTGGGAAAAACACAGTACACATCATTATATAGTATGACCGTTGTACAATAGACATAACTTCAAAAGTATAGATAATAGTAAAAAATATAAGAATTAATGAGTTTTGAGTATTTATTATCTTTGTTTCTAATATAACACACTTAAGTTAATGTAATTTAAAATCTTTAATATAATAGCTGTTTTCACAATTGGCTCTCAAAATTTTTTTTTTTAATCTGAAGATTTTATAATCAACTCTCTAAACCAGTATTAGCTGGCTCTAGCACCCATTGTTTATGTCCAGAAATGCTAGGGGTTTTCTAGTCTTTACATTATCTGTTCCTCTACGTTGTCTAAAATATAGCTCTTTAACCCCTTAAAAAATAGGCTGATAGTTTATTAAAGGAAAACATTTTTTTCCACATATCAAAGGTTCATTTTACAAAATGAACCTGCATTACACAAAATAAAGAGAATTGGAAGATCGCTTTTATTTTTCTCAATAATTTAATTTGTTCAATAAATATATAAAATTAGCCAAGCTCATTTCATTCAAATCACAATACAGAGAATATTCACTTTAAAGGAAAGCCCTTCTTGAGATACTTAATGATTCCTCTGAATACATTCAGTACTTCAAAGATAATGAAAGGAATGGTCTTCTTTTGCTAAGTAACTTCCAAAACTAAAATATATCTTTTTTCGAGGTATGTATTAACCAAATTAATATAATAAATTATCTATATAAAGAAGTCTTCTTTTGCACTAAACTATTAAGTATTAAACTATTAAATATTCTCACCTTAAAAGAGATATTTTAAAATGTTAAAATCATGAAACCTAGACAATGCAAAACAAGGTTGTGAATTATGCATTTTTAAAAGGAAAATAAGCACTAATTTATGGTAAAATACTGCCTGGCTAGTAGATCACAGTAATATGAAATCTCAAATACCAGACTCTGTGGTTCATAACTGGTCCTTGACCCCCCCAAGTGAAGATCAGAGGTGAAAAACTATATAATCAGGATAGTAAAAAATAGCAACAAAGTTGAAACTTATTGAGTACTATGGGCTAGACATTGTGTCAAGTGCTAAAAATTTATTTTATCATTAAATCTTCCCAATGGCCATAAGAAGTAGATCCATTTTACTGAAGAATATATTGAGATCCACAAAAGTTGAGGAATTTGCCCAAGATCAGGCAATTATAACTGAGATTTTTGTTAATCTGACTTCAAAGTCTGTCAGTTTTTCTGTCCTTTGTGCTTGTATTTACTTAGTACTCTTCATCATTACAGCTAAATCTTGTATCAGTCTAGTTTACAATGTCTCCCATTTCTTCCTTTTGCAAACTTTACCCTTCATCCAGACTCCGTTGATACATGTCTGAAATACATGCAGCTTCCACTCACACTGTTCCCTCTACTTGAAATTTTCATCTCCATCTCTTGCTTCTCCTCAGAGCCAATCACAAAGTTCTTTGCAAGTTTCCCTTATCTGGGATATATCCTTTGATCAATAGAGCAACTACAATCACCCCCACTTTTGCACAAACTATACTCATTTATCACATGTGATGTTGTGTTTATTGGGTTTATTTTTCAGTGGTTCTTAAATTGTAGCACTTAGACACAAAGTATCAGCATCATCTAGGTACTTGTTAGAAATATAAAATTTTAAGGCCCCATCCCGAGCCTCTAAATTAGAAACTCTGGGGTGAGGCAGAGCAAACAAGAGTTAACAAATCCTCCAGGTGATTCTGAAGCATGACAAAGCATAAGAGCCATTGTACCATACCATATAAGGAAGTTGTTCTTTCCTACCTATATAATATACACATATACATATACATATTCATATATACTAACTAACCTTTTGTGATTAAATTGATAGGTTATATACTTGCTACAGAAAATGGCCTTCCCTTGAAGGAGGGGAAATTACAGGGTTAAACATCTTAAAAAGGGAGTGATTCTGGAATAAGAAAGGAGACTGGCAGGGTATTTCACAAAAAGGATCCTAAATGAGAGCGCTCCTACGGTGTAGGGAGAGAGAGTCTTTGTGTGCCTTACTGAGGGAGGCCAACACCTAGATACCAAACTACACACTGCTTCCCAAACTTGGCTAAATATCAAAATATCCTTACACTTTTTTTTTTCAAGTAAGCAATGCTTTTATTTATTTATTTTTTGAATTTTTGAATTTTATTTTATTTTTTTATACAGCAGGTTCTTATTAGTTATCTATTTTATACATATTAGTGTATATATGTCAATCCCAATCTCCCAATTCATCCCACCACCACCACCACCCCTGCCACTTTCCCCCCTTGGTGTCCATACGTTTGTTCTCTACATCTGTGTCTCTATTTCTACCCTACAGACCAGTTTATCTGTACCATTTTTTCTAGGTTCCACATATATGTGTTAATATACGATATTTATTTTTCTCTTTCTGACTTACTTCACTCTATGACAGTCTCTAGACCCATCCACGTCTCTACAAATGACCCAATTTCATTCTTTTTCATGGCTGAGTAATATTCCATTGTATATATGTGCAAAATCTTCTTTATCCATTCATCTGTCGATGGGCGTTTAGGTTGCTTCCATGACCTGGCTATTGTAAATAGTGCTGCAATGAACATTGGGGTGCATGTGTCTTTTTTTTTTTTTCTTCATGTGTCTTTTTGAATTATGGTTTTCTCTGGGTATATGCCCAGTAGTGGGATTGCTGGATCATATGGTAATCCTATTTTTAGTTTTTTAAGGAACCTCCATACTGTTCTCCGTAGTGGCTGTATCAATTTACATTCCCACCAATGGTGCAAGAGGGTTCCCTTTTCTCCACACGCTCTCCAGCATTTGCTGTTTGTAGATTTTCTGATGATGCCCATTCTAACTGGTGTGAGGTGATACCTCATTGTAGTTTTGATTTGCATTTCTCTAATAATTAATGACGTTGAGCAGCTTTTCATGTGTTTCTTGGCCATCTGTATGTCTTCTTTGGGGAAATGTCTATTTAGGTCTTCTGCCCATTTTTGGATTGGGTTGTTTGTTTTTTTAATATTGAGCTGCCCGTCCTTACACCTTAATATAACAGAAATTTCTTACCCCAGGAGTTTTGAATTTGGTAGGACAAGCATCTAGCTTTGCAATCATGCCACAGGTGATTTGGAGGCCTATTTGAGAACTGCCTGTAAGTTCTGGGCAATGAGCTCCAGAGAGAAGCCACATTGAATGTTACAACTAAAGTTGCAACTTATTGTAGATCTCTATTAGGTTATTCTTCAGTAAAGAATCGTTTAGAAAAAACAACTTGGTCTGACCTAGGATTAAAGGAAATGCATGTGTCCACATTTAGGACAACTCTGTAAATACCTCTCTGTTAATTTACCATGGTGGTCATTTGTAGGGAGGTCTAAAGAGAGAAAAAATCTTTGGAATGATGAAAGACCTCACTCATCTTAATAAGTGTTGGGTGATTTTTCATAAAAGGTGAAGACAAATTTTTGTCTTTCTTCCCCTAAACAGCTTATGGATTTCTTAAAGGTAGAAATTATACTTTTGTGTTGTTGCTATCATCATCATCATCATCATCATCATCATCATCATCATCATCACCGTTATCTTACTCTAACTTCCAGTGTTTGTTACAAAATCTGTTATGCAGTAGAGAGAGAAAAATGAGAACTAACAAGTATTAGGGGCCTACCATGTGCAAGCACTTTATTATACACTTAAAATACATCATCTATTTAGTCTTCAGAGCCTTCTTTTAGCTGCATTATACACTAAGGAACCTGAAGCTCTGATAGGGAGCTATGATAACACTTAAGTAAGCAGCAAAACTAGTTTTTGAATCTTGTTGCCTATGGTTTTAAACATTCTACCCTATGGTTTTTCCATGACATTTGTTTGAATCTTATTTATATATTCATTAAAAATTATTGATATTTAAACAGTGATCATAACTCATTAATAGGAAAAACAATGGCGTGGTACAGCATGCAGTATTCTAAGAAATGTTTTCTCCTGTAGTAGAGCTATAAGCCCAATGAGGCTTTCCTCTTCTCCACTTTCCTAAACAATCCCCATCCGTATGTGTATTATCGGGTTTGGCTGCTAGTGAATTTATAAATAAATAAGTGACCTAAGCAAGATAGAAGTGTATTTTTCTCTCTATTGCATGTCACAGTCTGAGAAGCTGGTCCAGTGCTATGTCATGCTCCTTAGAGATTCTGTCAGTGATCCAGGCAACTTCCACGTCTCCCGGATGGCACTCCTCATAGTTCAAAATTATTCCAAGCTCCAGGCATTAGTTTAAAGAGATGGATAAAGATGAGAGCAAAAGAAGACTTCTGGCAGCTAATATATGGAGCTTCTACTGACATCCTTCTTGGCCTGAATTTAACCACATAACCACATCTAGATGGAAGAAAGACTATGAAATAAAGTCTCCATTTTTATATAGCTGTATTTGCAGCTAAAATTCTGATAATGGAAGAAAATGGAAACAGATATTGGGGACAACCATTAGCCTGTATGACAAGATCTAAGCACTTTTAGGAGAAGAAACTAAAATTAAAAATGAAGCCTAATTCCAAAATGCTAAAACTCAGTGTTGGTATCATTCCCTTCCAATTATCTTTTTAAGTCTGGTTGGAATAAGGAAACTAGGATTGCTGAAAAAATCTGAGGCTACATCTAAGAGAGACAACTCAATGAACATAAAGCAGATGTTTCTCCATGGAGCAAAAACACGTAATTTAAGTAACAATAATCATACCATTTCATTCAAAGTCTAAGCACTAAAATATAGAATGGTAAATTGCCTGAATTTTTGTATGAGTTCATATTCTTGTTATAATAAGAAATAATTATTGGAAGTTTAATGTTGGAAAACAATATTGAGGCTTTTAAATATATCAGGAATCTCCAGCCAAAATAAAGTACAGGAAATTCACCCTGATTTGGCACATTCCTAAGAATAACATGGGACTGTTTCTTTGCACATGTCTAGTACAGCCTTTGGCACTATTATGATTAAGTGTTACACAATTCATGATGTAGTACTACTCTCCAGGAAAGAAGGGAAAAAAAATTAAGATAAATTCTGTGGGCCTTTTGGGACTCTGTTAACAGAAAAGCAAGAGACATTCAGTCCAAGCTCTGCTGGAAAATGGAAAAGACAAATGACGAGAATGAAAAATAAAAAAGTAAGGCAATACAAGAACATTTTCCAAGGCTCGTTACATGGACTAGGAGTATGCCATGGGGGGAAAAAAAAAGTTTGGAAAATTCAGAGAAAAACAAATAATACAAGTTGCCTCAGTATAGGAAACTTCTGAGAATCTTGAATGTACTGACAGGTATTGTCTTTCACTATGAGTGTATGCTGATGAGGTGTTTCCAAATTATTTTATTTTAGAACATGCTTCGTCAGAGAAACTAGTAAAATTAAGATCCCATGGGTCACCTATTCAGAAGACACTGATTTAGAGACATGTCACCACTGACTACCCATCTTCCCTCAGTTAACCTGAGTACCGAATCACACTTCTCTCAAGTGAGAACTTCACCTTCTGCTCCTCAGAATGCCCTTCTCCATCCATGTCCCTACTGAGATCCTATCTTACATGTTTCAAGGACTTATCTTTGCCCCACCCCATTCTTCCTAATCCCCTAAATTTTGTCAGTATTTTTCTGAATAATTGTTAGGACTTTATGCAATACCTAAATAAATAGATTTCTTTCTTTTTTAAAAAAATTTTATTGAAATATAGTTGATTTACAATGTTGTGTTAGTTTCAGGTGTACAGCAAAGTAATCCAGTTATACATATGTATGTAAATATATATATATATATATTCTTTTTTAACATTCTCTTCCATCATAGGTTATTGAGTATAGTTCCCTGTATATATATACAGTTCCCTGCAGGCCCTTGATGGTTATCTATTTTCTATATAATAGTGTGTATATTTTAATCCCAAACTCCTAATTTATTCCTCCCCTTCCCCTTTGGTAACCGTAAATTTGTTTTCTATTTCTGTGAATCTATTTCTCTCTTGTAAATAAGTTCATTTGTATCATTTTATTTATTTTTTTTTTTAGATTCCACATATAAGCGATATCATACGATATTTGTCTTTGTCTGGCTTACTTCACTAAGTATGATAATATCTAGGTCCATCCATGTTGCTGCAAATGGCATTACTTTATTAAATGAATAGATTTCCTTCTTAAATGAAGATGTATGCCATTAACCTTCAAAACGTTCAAAGCCTCCTACGTTCGTAGGAGTATGTAAGTCATCCAGATTGTACCAGGAATTTGAAGATGTGGTCTGACTTGAAGCTCAGTGGCAAGCTAGATGTCGCCAGCAGAGAATGTACAGAATGCAAAGAATAGAATCAAGTTTCTAATTCTCCTTGGGACATCAAATGGGATGAGAAAGTGAATTATAAGGAGTGTGTGTGTGTGCGCGCGCGTGCAGACACATGCGCACAAGCATACCCATTGACATGGTTCTTTTATCTAGCTTGCCGATTATAAAGATTATGTTTTCTGATTTTTAATCATCCCTTGAATTTATGCCATGAAAAAAAATCAGTAACAAACCTGTACTGGAAAATTGCAGAATTAATTCTCTTGATAATATGTGGGCTGTGTTTAACATGAATTGAAGAATAACAAAAAAATGTTATTTATGAAATGAAGTTATCAGTAAAAATATCTTAAATTATTATATTTTATTCCCTTTTTCCTCCAGTTTTATTGAGATATAATTGACATACAGCACTGTATAAATTTAAGGTGTCTGGCATTATGATTTGACTTATATACATCATGAAGTGATTGTCACAATAAGTTTAGTAGACATCCATCACCTCATATACGTACACATTTTTAAAAAATAGAAAAAAGGTTTTCCTTGTGATGAGAACTCTTAGAATTTGCTCTCTTAACAACTTTAATATATAACATACGACAGTATTAATCATATTTATCATGTCGTACGTTATATCCCTAGTACTTATTTATCTTATGACTGGAAGTTTGTACATTTTGACTGCCTTCATCCAGTTCCCCCTTCTCCCACCCCCACCTCTGGTAACCACAAATCTTATCTCTTTTTCTATGAGTTTGTTTGTTTGATTGTTTTTGAAGTATTGACCTACAACACTATGTTAGTTCCTGTTAACACAACATAGTGATTTGCTATTTCTGTACATTTCAAAATGATCACCATAAGTCTAGTTAAAATATGTCACCATCCTAAGATATTACAGAGTTACTGACTATTTTCTCCATACTGTACATTTCATATGGGAGACATTTATTTCACAACTGGAAGTTTGTACCTCTTGATCTCCTTTACCTATTTCTTTCCTGTCCCCAGCTCCCTCCGCTATGGCAACCACCCATTTGTTCTCTGTATATATAACTGTTTCTGTTTTGTTATGTTAGTTCACTTGTTTTGTCTTTTATTTTCCACATATAAGTGAAATCATACAGTATTTGTGTTTCTCTGACTTATTCCACTTAGCATAATACCCTCTAGGTCCATCCATGTTGTTGCAACTGGCAAGAGTCCATTCTTTTATACCACATTTTCTTTATCCATTCATCTACTGATGGGCACTTAAGTTGCTTCATATCTTGGCTATTATAAATAATGATTCAATGAACATAAGGGGGATTATATCTTTTATAATTAGTATTTTCATTTTCCTCAGATAAATACTCAGGAATGGAATTGCTGGATCATATGGTAGCTCTATTTTTAATTTTTTGAAGATCTCCATCTGTATGTCTTTTTGTCTATTCAGGTCCTCCACTCATTTTTAATCAAGTTGTTTGTATTTATTTTTTAAATGTAATGGTTTACCAAGTGGTATGTGATTGATTAACATGGACCAAACACTATGTTAGATGTTATGGAAAGGAGATGTGTAAGCCATAACCACTGCCCACAAAGTCTCCTCAATCTAGTATGTATTGAAAGTAAGGGGAGATAGTCAAATATAAAGCTAAATAATAAAATGTGAAAAGATTAATATTCTAATATAGTGGTGACTTGAACAAACGGTTACCGGATTACAGTGCCAATAGGGAAAATAATTAATTTTGCTGAGGCAGGGAAGGTAATATGGAAGACTCCAAAGAGATAGCAATATCTGAGCTATGAACTGAAGTAAAAGTGAAGACTGAGGAAGAGATGAGAGGAGACAGTACGAGTAATGCCTGGGAGGGATAAATGTGAATGAAATATCTGAAAAGAGCAAGTAGAGCAGTATAATCCAACAAAATGTCCAAACATGATAGGTCCTTTGTATTTTCCTTTTATACAAATGAATGTGTGAGGAAATGAATGAATAAATGAAATACAGATGGGAGGTGGTTGAGAGAGGAAGATGGCTAGTAGAGAGAAGTAAGCAGATGAGATTCAGAACGGGAAGGACTCCACTTGCTATAGTTGTAAAAAAGTGGTCTAAAGTCAATTGGATATCCATATGCAAAACAAAGAGAAAGAATCTAGACACCAATCTTACCACCTTATTCCCTACATAAAAATTGACTCAAAATGGAATATAGACCTAAATGTGAAACATAAAACTGTAAAATTTCTAGAAGAAAACATAAAGGAAAATCTATGTGACCTTGTGTTTGGTGATCAATTTTTAGCTACAACACCAAAAACACAACCAATGACAGAAAAAGTTGATTATTTGGACTTTTATTAAAAATTAAAAACTTCTTCTCTGTAAAAACAGTGTTAAGAGAATGAAAAGACAAGTCAGCCTGGGAGGAAAAAATTGCAAGACATAATTGTGATAAAAATTTGCATCCAAAATATACAATAAACAATAATTATGTGATGCGATGGATATGTAAATTAGCTTGATTGTGGTAAACATTTCGCAATGTATATGTATATCACATCATCTCATACATCTTAAATATATACAATTTTTTTGGCAATTATACCTCAATAAAGCTAGAGGAAATAAGATAAAAATACAAAAAGAACACTTAAAACTCAACATTAAGAAAACAGCACTGTTGGTGGGAATGTAAATTGATACAGCCTCTATGGAGAACAGATTGGAGGTTCCTTAAAAAACTAAACATAGAACTACCATATGACCCAGCAATCCCACTACTGGGCATATACCCTGAGAAAAACATAATTCAAAAAGTCGTGTACCACAATGTTCATTGCAGCCCTATTTACAATAGCCAGGACATGGAAGCAACCTAAGTGTCCATCGACAGATGAATGGATAAAGAAGATTTTGCACATATATACAATGGAATATTACTCAGCCATAAAAAGAAACGAAATTGAGTTATTTGTACTGAGGCGGATGGACCTAGAGTCTGTCATACAGAGTGAAGTAAGTCAGGAAGAGAAAAACAAATACCGTATGCTAACACATCTATATGGAATCTAAAAAAAGAAATGGTTCTGAAGAACCTAGGGGCAGGACAGGAATAAAGGTGCAGATGTAGAGAATGGACTTGAGGACCCAGGGAAGGGGAAAGGGAAGCTGGGACGAAGTGAGAGAGCGGCATGGACATATATATACTAGCAAATGTAAAATAGATAGCTAGTGGGAAGCAGCTGCATAGCACAGGGAGATCAGCTCGGTGCTTTTTGACCACCTAGAGGGGTGGGATAGGGAGAGTGGGAGGGGAGACACAAGAGGGAGGAGATATGGGGATATATGTATATGTATAGCTGATTCACTTTGTTATAAAGCAGAAACTAACACACCATTGTAAAGCAATTACACTCCAATAAAGATGTTAAAAAAAAAAAGCCCAATTTTAAAAAGCTTAAAAGATCTAAGCACACATCTCACTAAAGAAAATATACATGCAGACGGCAAATAAACAAAAAAAATACTCAACCTCATTTGTCACTAGGGAAATACAAATTAAAACAACAATGTAATACCACTATATACTTGCAGGTAGCTAAAAATAAAATAAAACTGACAATACCGATAGCCAGTGAGGCTGTAAGTCAACAGGAGCTCATTCTCAATCATTGCTGGTGAGAATGCAAAAGAGTTCAGCCACTTAAGAAGAGATTTGGCAATTTCTTATAAAGCTGAACAAGTCTGGAGAGCACCAAGATTTGGGGAGGTAGATGAAGTGAAATTAGGAATATACATTGAAAAAGAACCAATGTGCTCATAGTTGACCTTCTTGCTTCTCTCCAACCTTCAGGTCACATAACAGACTCCACCTAGCTAATAAGCAGGAAGGGAGAGATTTATCCTACAGCATTAGGTAGACTACAGAATCTCGGACTCTGTACTACTACTCTTCGCTGGGCTTCTGGAAAGAATTTTGGTGGAGGTGCTGGGGAGAACCTAGTATCACAATAACTCTGTCACAGTCAGAAGATGGTTGCCAGCACTAAAGAGCTCACTGCCTCTGCCACTTCCCAATGCCAGTAAATTAAAGGCTCCATGCTTGCCCTTTACTACAGTATAATTTTGTTGTGAACCAGTATCTCCGTTTGTATCTGAGTGAGAGAACCCAAATCACATGATCGCATTTCTGCTCCGCAGGGGAAAGGGAAGCTAGGAAATAGAGAGTTTAGTTTTCTATTTTTTTCTTTGTTTGTTTGAAGGCCCAAAGTGTATTCTGAGGAACTCTCAAATATAAACAGAATTTTCAGAAAATTTTGAGTGCCCAAAAATAATCGATGTCCTTACCCACCTGTAATGGTAGGAGTCAAATAAAGGTCATAGAAACCCTGAAGGTGGAATTGGAGTAAAATATTGTTAATTTGTAGACAGGGTAGTTGGTAATCATTTGCAATTTTCATTAGGAAAGTATAGAAGCCAGTGGTAGGGATGGAGGAAAAGGATGATTCAGTGCATTCAATGTAAGAGAGTATAAAATTTAACTTAAAAAATATTCCTTTAGAGTCTATACATTACCTCTTCAAAAACTAGCGCCCAGACAGTAAATGTAGTAGAATCAGTTGAACTAATTTTATTTTGAGCATGTCACGCACAACTAGAAGAAGAAAATCTATACTCTGATGCTCTCTTATTTTAAACAAAATCACAGAAATCACATTGACTTAATAAAATTTTGGGGCATGCTAATATAGCATAAAAAATCAATTTTGCAGAT
The DNA here is from genome assembly GCF_949774975.1 of Lagenorhynchus albirostris. Taxonomy (NCBI): domain Eukaryota; kingdom Metazoa; phylum Chordata; class Mammalia; order Artiodactyla; family Delphinidae; genus Lagenorhynchus; species Lagenorhynchus albirostris. The sequence goes on from NC_083111.1 coordinate 59,150,951, forward strand.
GAAAACCAATCTGATACACTTTGATATACTCATTAGTTAAGGTAATACTGTTCTAAACTTTAGACAGGTCAGTGTGTAAGTCCACGGCTAATATATTTATAGTTTTATATGGCTGTATTCTAGCTTCCAATTTTTTGAGTTAAAGATGGTTGAGCATTTTTTTTTTTTTTTTTTTTTTTAATTTTTGCGGTGCGCGGGCCTCTCACTGTTGTGGCCTCTCCCGTTGCGGAGCACAGGCTCCGGACGCGCAGGCTCAGCGGCCATGGCTCACGGGCCTAGCCGCTCTGCAGCATGTGGGATCTTCCCGGACCGGGGCACGAACCCGTGTCCCCTGCAACGGCAGGCGGACTCCCAACCACTGCGCCACCAGGGAAGTCCGGTTGAGCATTTTTTTAAATAACCAATGTCAAGAGAAATTTTCCCTGATGTGATTTCTCTTAGTTAGAGATTTAAGGGGAATCAGTGTTTAGAAAAATAATTGGATTTACTTCTGACAATTAGTGTTTTTCTATTGGTGTCTTCCCTTTAATATGAGATCTTGCACTGTTGAAATCATCGTTTCCATTTACATCTCTAATCTAATATGGAATATCTTGAAACTTTAATTGGATTTTTGGGGTCAGATATATCCCCTAAAAATTCACCACTGAGCCAAAATGAATAGTCTTGTAAAATATACATAATGAAGAACATGTTATGCAGATAATATATAAAACCTATGCAACGTCAGGATAACCAACTGGAATTACATCATAAAAATTTTCCAGAAAATGTCACTCTGGCAAATTCCATTTTTACTATTACAAATAAAACTATATTTGGGGGACCTAAATTCATAGGTAATGATGGCTTTAGGACCCTCAGCAAATGAACCTGTGATGAATTAGGACTGAATCTCTTCTTACTTTCCATGGCATTAGGAAATCCTTATCTTTGGGTGTGGTTAGATCAGATCAGACAGTCATTATTCTAAATTAAATAATTGCATCCTGAGTACTAATTTTGGGGAAGCCTAACTAAGCTCTCTTAACAACTTGATTCTCATGCTCAAGTATTTAATAGTCAGTGACTTTAGGTTTTCAGCAGCTACCTGCTTAGTCAAATTTTATGCTGTGAAACAAACAAAACAACAGCAACAACAAAAACATAATCAGTAGTTATGTTTCAATACCCAGCTTGCAATAGCTGATGCTGGGATGGTATTACGAGGATTCCCTTAGGAGATTCAGAAATGCTAGAGGGAACAGTCATACCTTCTAAAACAGTAAATAATAATAGTTTTGCTTTCTACTGAAAACATTATCACTTTGTCAAGTGTACTGTTTCTCAAAAGAGAAATTAGCTTCAGGCAGTCAGTCTACTCTAACAATTAAGCTAATAAAATAAGAAGTAACTAAAGTACTTTTTGTTCTTCTGAATCACTGAAATAGCAAAGTGAAGAGGACTTCCAGGAAGAGAGACTTTTTCCAATAAAACTCTAATCTGAAGTCCTCATCCATAATATTAAGGCCAAAGCTGAATATATGTGTTCCTTAAACTTCTCTAAAACACTTTAGAAAAAGCTTTATTTTAAGTTATAGAAAAGGAAATAGCCACATAGAATATCAGATTTAAACATTTTTTCAATATATAACTCAGATATAACAACTAAGAACATTGTTAAAATAAAAATCCGAAAAAATAAAATAAATTTTCTGAAGAAAAACTCAAGATTCAGAGTAAGCAAAAACTACTGGCACATAATAAATGTTATTTTTTTAAGATGTCAGTAATTTACGATTTATTATCAAATGTTTGAATTCCATTCTACCCATTATTTTATGACATTTGTAATAAAAAATTTTTTGTCAGTATATGGTCATAAAGTTAGAGATAGGAAATTTTTGTAATATTGGAATTGCACATCACATAAAATTTCAACCAACTGCTTTTTCCACTTCCAATTTTTAGGCAAGTAATAAATGCACATGGTAGAAATAAAATTTTACAGAAGATTTATAATACATCCTATGCCTCACAAACCCAAGTCTTCTTTCCCTGTAGCAACTACTTTCAACTATCTCTGTTTTGAGTTTCTTTTGGTAGTTAAGTCCTTAATTCTAATAACCAACATAGATTTTTATTTCTTCCTTTGTCATTTTAAGAGTTTTAAATTTTTTATTATTTTAAAAATTTTTATTGGAGTATAGTTGATTTATAATGTTGTGTTTCAGGTGTACAGGAAAGTGAATCATTTATACATATACATATATCCACTCTTTTTCAGATTCTTTTCCCATATAGGCCATTACAGAGGACCTACTGTATAGCACAGGGAACTCTACTTGATTCTCTTTAAAGAAAAGGATTTATCAATGTCTCACACAATGTCTTGTCCCTTCCCAAAGTTGGTATTTTAAATTCCAGTGCTTCTTCATCAACTCTGCCCAATCTTTCGTTTAGTTGATCACTGTGTTCAATTATGAAAATTATAGTGTACCGCTCCTTTGACATATTTTACTTATCCCATTTGTCATATTTTTAGGTGAACCTTTACTTTTAAAAATGCCATGATAGATAACATTTACATTCTCTTCTCTAATCATATTTTAAGGATTCAACATTTGGTCTGTAGGTTTATTCTGAAAGTTGAAAGCAAATAAATGGAACTTTTAGGGGAAATATTTACTCCCCGTGGTTTTCATTTGGAAAGACCTGCCCTAAAATATTGACCTCTTTCCATCCCCTCTCTAACTTCTCACCAAAGGATCAATGACTTATTTGATAAGCAAGTCTGGAAAGGAAAACTGAATATGCTAAGCACAGCCCCTCCCTAGCCTACGTTTTAATTTGGTTACTATATTTTTGCTGTTGAGTTATAGGAGTTTGTTATATATTTTGCAGATTAACCCCTTATCAGATATATGGTTTGCAAATATTTTCTCCTGTTCCATAGGTTGTCTTTCTTTAAGTTTTGAGAAATAGGTTGAATTATTAATCCACTTTCACAACACGCATTATTTCTCCAAATAAGACATACAAGTGGCCAACAAGTATATGAAAATATGCTCAGAATCACGAGGTTGTGGAGAAATTTAAACCCTTGCATACTGTTGGTGGAAGTGCAAAATCATGCAGCTGCTATGGAAAACAATATGGCAGTTCCTCAAAGAATTTAAAAAGGAACTGTGACCCAGCAACCCCACTTTCTGGTATATATCCAAAAGAATTGAGGATATCAAAGAAATATCTGCACTCTCATGTTTATTGCAGCACTGTTTGCAACAGCTAACTATGGGAAAAAAACTAAATGTCCATCAATGAATGAATAGCTTCCAGGCTGGAATGTAGATAGTGGTAAATGAATTTAATTATATTATGAATATAAACATAGCTGTCCTAGGGGAGTGAGAATTTTTTAAAAGGAAGCTTGGGTAAATAATTTTGGAAAACAATATTTTCACTGGAAACTGTAAAACTATAGACAACGGAAGTGTACACCAACACCATATTTCACAGAGATGCAGATAACAATTCTAAAGCTGCTTTACATATATACAGAGATTGAATAAATAGGTAAATGAATTATAGTGACTGCAACTAGGTTTCTTACTGTCAGAGAGGGAAGGAAAGAAGACTAGAATGAACCCTGTGGTATTGAATTGGAATGAGAGACATAGTATGCATTTTTAACATTTTATATATATATATATATATATATATATATATATACAGGTGAAGAGATACAGAAACAGTTATAGATTTGTGGGTTAGTATACAAGCATATATTACCTAGCTGTGTGCTGAAAGGACTTGGAGCAATGACATTCAGTGGCAACAAACACACCCATGACCCAGATCTTGGTTTCTAAATACCATGCTCTAATAAAAAGTACTAGGGCTTCTTAGGAAAAAATGGCTGGTTTGGGGAGGAAAAATGTAGCAGGGATAACACAAGATGAGCCAGGAGAATTTTGTGGTATCAAAAAGTAAGAAAGACTCAAAAAAAAAATACGGAGATATTTCAAAGAGATATACACCTGTAGTAGCTAACATGAAAGAGCTCCCATTGGTCAAAGCTGGAACAATTTAACAGAATAAATAATATAACATAAAATGAAATATATATTCATTCATAATAATATAAATACATGATTGAGTAAAGAAATAAATAGGGGAAGAGGGAGTAATATCTTCCTTATAGATGAATTCCAAATCATATATATGTAGTCATCTTCCTCTCCAGGAGGTAGAACATAATTCCCATCTCTTAAATGTGGGCTGTGCCTAGAGACTTCATTCCATAAAGGAGAGAAGGAGAAAGAGTAATCTTACAGTGGAGAAACCTGACAAGGACCACCTTGACTGACTGATCACCAGTTTAATTATGAGAAAAACATCAGACAACCACAAATTAAGGGATATTCAACAAAATACCTGACCAGACTCCTCAAAACCGTCTACGTCACAGACAAGGAAGGGCTAAGAAATTGTCACAAAGGAAAATGGGGAAACAAGACAGTTATATTTAATGTGGTACCTGGATGTGATTCTGGAAGAAAAGGAGGACATTGATGAAAAAGTAATGAAATTCAGGGCTTCCCTGGTGGCGCAGTGGTTGAGAGTCCGCCTGCCGATGCAGGAGACACGGGTTCGTGCCCCAGTCCGGGAAGATCCCACATGCCGCGGAGCGGCTGGGCCTGTGAGCAATGGCTGCTGAGCCTGCGCGTCCGGAGCCTGCGCGTCCGGAGCCTGTGCTCCACAACGGGAGAGGCCACAACAGTGAGAGGCCCCCGTACCGAAAAAACAAAAACAAAACAAAACAAAAAAAGTAATGAAATTCAAATAAAGTCTGGAGTTTAGTTCATAGTAATGTACCAATATGAATTTCTTAGTTTTGAGAATTGTACCACAATAATGTAAAATGATAACAACAGCATAAACTGTATGAAGAGTGTAAAGCAACTCTCTGCACTATCTTTACAACTTTTCTGTATATATAAAACTACTCCAGATAAAATGTGCATAAGAAGTAGATGGTGAGATACAAGGGTTTTGACAGTTTTCATCTTCACTAGGTTTCGAGAAGCAATAAATATAGCTTCAGGTGAAGATTCTGCTAAGAACGAGTGTTTTGATGGGGAAAATAATGTGAAGGGGAATCCTTCCTTAGGTGGCAGATTTCACTGACCTAAGAAATTCCAGAGCAAGAGACAGTGCAAACAGCATTGTGCACTAAGAACACCGGCCACGAGAAACTATCATTAATCAGCTCTCAAAACAGAGAGAGCACTACAGTTTGAGGAAAATGAGACTGATAGAAAAACAAAAAATTAGAAGTTTAGTAAGCTTCTAGAAAAGGAAAAGAAAGAAAAAGAAAATTCTCAAGTTTTCCACTCTTACAAATTTATAAACTTTGCAACAATAGCAAAGTCTCAAGTGCTTCTAATAAAAAGGAGTCTTATAGATAGTTGAATTTCATCTGCAGATATAGGAAATACACAGGGTCAATGTCAGCCTCCTGTTTGGAGAAATATCACAGTGTCAGGTCACAGATCATGTAATCTAAAGTAGTGATCCATACTGGCTGGTATCTTGGTGAAGAGAAATTGAAGTTTTCCTTCAAATAGCCTCTCTCTCTTCATACACTAAGGGTTTTGCTATGATTTTTGACAACACTAAATGCTAGAAACTGAATATATAGTTTTGCCTGGGATAACTACTCTAGTAGCTAGGCATTAGCTTATCTAAATTTTTTGCTAATACTGTGATAATCTAGCATGTCTTAGTAAATTTGATTTTTTTCCTAAGTGCCACACATGAATTATTTAAAGTTTATTTTCTGGTGGTTGTTTCCTAAGAATAGAAGACTGACCAGGGTCTCTGTAAAGATAACTGGCTTATCAGCATGTCAACCTAAATATTTTATTTTTAGGTTAAAATATAGGGGGCTCCTGGGCTTCAAAATACTGGGCCCTCAAATTCCAGGATGGGGAAGGCTATACAGAGAGCATTATTCAACTTCCAAGAATACTACAAGTTGGTTCGATTTATCTAGGGAAAAGTTTTGCAGTTTTCTGACTAAGAGTAAAAGGCTGAGCTGCCAGCGAAGTCCCCTTTCATATGTCCTGCCACAGGATGTATTCTCTGAAAATCAGACTCTGAGAATGAGACTGTAAACAGCTAATGCAGAGTGTTTACTCAGATCAATATCTGAGGAAGAAGGGAGAAGAAAAAAGAACTGGGCAGAGACAAGTCAAGCTTCAATAGCAACTCCACAAAAAAAGCTCAGGATTGAAAATGACCCATCAGGTGTGTTGTGCAATGGGTTAAAATGGCCGGCCTTTTATACCTCCACCTCTATCACTCGCGGTGGGTCTCCGTAAGGGTGTGACCAGGGGCAAGGCAGCTTTCTGCAGCAGGGGAAACCCTGCAGGAGCTGTCATCTGACTCCATTCTGTTAAGCCAAAAGAAAAGAATCCTTCCTCAAAGGGAGACCTGGATAGTGCATTACTGTATCTACCACACAGCTCAGTGCTCCAAACCTACTTCCTAGAAATATCCTTTATATACAGATCCCCATGTTCAATTACTGATATTTTATATGCATCTAATGTTCATGAAAATGCATTGCCTTATTCTATTAGTGCTCATATTTTAAGTAATAATCTCTTTATAATTTAATGTTTATTTTATATTGGGGTATAGCTGATTTATGATGTTGTGTTAGTTTCAGGTGCACAGCAAAGTGATTCAGTTATACATATACATATATCCATTCTTCTTCAGGTTATTTTCCCATATAGGTTATTACAGAATATTGAGTAGAGGTCCCTGTGCCATACGGAAGGTCCTTGTTGATTATCTATTTTATGTATAGTAGTGTGTATATGTTAATCCCAAACTCCTAATTTATCCCTCCTCCCCCACCTTTCCCCTTTGGTAACCATAAGTTTGTTTTCTATATCTGTGAGTCTGTTTCTGTTTCGTAAATAAGTTTATTTGTACCATCTTTTTAGATTCTACATATAAGTGATATCATATTTTATTTGTCTTTGTCTGACTTACTTCACTTAGTATAATAATCTCTAGTTCCATCCTTGTTGCTGCAAATGCCATTATTTTGTTCTTTTATGTCAGAGTAATATTCCATTGTATATATGTACCACATCTTCTTTATCCGTCCATCTGCTGATGGACACTTAGGTTGCTTCCATATCTTGGCTATTGTAAACAGTGCTGCAATGAACATTGTGGTATATGACTCTTTTCAAACTATGGTTTTCTCCAGATATATGCCCAGGAGTGGGATTGCTGGATCATACAGTAGTTCTATTTTTAGTTTTTTAAGGAACCTTCATACTGTTCTCCATAGTGGTTGTACCATTTCTACCAACAGTGTAGGCAGGTTGCCTTTTCTCCACACCCTCTCCAGCATTTATTGTTTATAGACTTTTTGATGATGGCCATTTTGACCAGTGTGAGGTGATAGCTCACTGTAGTTTTGATTTACATTTCTCTAATAATTAGCAATGTTGAGTATCTTTTCATGTGCTTCTTGGCCATCTGTATGTCTTCCTTGGTTGGCTTCACAGGCAAATTCTATCAAACATTTAGAGAATAGTTAGCACCTAACCTTCTGAAACTATTCCCAAAAATTGCAGAGGAAGGAACACTTCCAAACTCATTCTATGAGGTCACCAAAACCAAAGATACTACAAAAAAAGAAAATTATAGGCCAATATCACTGATGAACATAGACGCAAAAATCCTCAACAAAATACTAGCAAACTGAATCCAACAATACATTAAAAGGCTCATACACCATGATCAAGTGGGATTTATCCCAAGGATGCAAGGATTTTTCAATATCTGCAAATCAATCAGTGTGATACAACACATTAACAAATTGAAGAATAAAAGATTGGGATTGACATATATACACTAATATGTATAAAATGGATAACTAATAAGAACCTGCTGTATAAAAAAATAAATAAAATTCAAAAAAGAGAAAAACCATATGATCATCTCAATAGATGCAGAAGAAGCTTTTAACAAAATTCAACACCCATTTATGGTAAAAACTCTCCAGAAAGTGGATATAGAGGGAAACTACCTCAACATAATAAAGTCCACATATGAGAAACCCACAGCTAACATCATACTCAATGGTGAAAGGTTGAAAGCATTTCCTCTAAGATCAGGAACAAGACAAGGATGTCCACTCTCACCACTTTTATTCAGCAGTAATCTCTTTTATCAGACACTTGGGTGGTTGTTGCTGGTGGTTTCTCATTATAAACATGCCATGATGAACATCAGTGTATCAGGATTTTTTTAAACCCTCCACAGTATGGAGCACATTAATATGCCCTGCAGTGAAACTCAGTAAATATTTGAAAATGATGCAATATAAAAGAAATTACATGGCTTTAAATTTATAAGAATTTAGTTGCAAGTTCCAGTTTGGTCAATCATCAATTATCTGAAATAAAAGAGTGCTAAATAATAATAAGTAGTAAAAGAATTCCTGTTCTATTTACTATGCAGAGAGTTTTGAGTAACTAATCATATTAATTGCTAACTATTGTTAAGAGTCTCCTGTGTACTAGTCACTGTTAAAAATCTTTGAATGCATTCACTTAATTAATACTTAAAACAAGGATTGTTTTTCACATTACGGTTTATGCAGATTAGGAAACTGAGAGAGAGGAAATAATTTTCTCAAGGTTATATAGCTAATGAGTATTGGAGCAAGGATGTGAACTCAGACCTGCTCTTACTACTGCACCATACTGCCTCCCCATAAGCATTATTCTTTACATTCTGAATGCACCAATGTGGGTTATTATTAAATTCAGATATATATACTTGATATTTCATAATCACTGTATATATTAAGAAGTAAAAATCATAACTGTCCATTAAAACATTTATTCCCCAAATTCTTTGAGCTTCTAATATGTGCTAAGCACTTATTATCAAGATGCTGGTGGTAAAGTACTAAATAAAACAGTAATTCCTTTTTTCATGGAGTTTATATCCTAGGGAAGGAAACAGACAATAAAATAAAATAAGTAAAATACATGGCATGTTAGATGGGTTATATAGAGATAAATGCTAAGAAGAAAACAGTTAAACAGGAAGGGTGTTCCTGTTTAACATAAAGTCAGAGCATGAAAGTTTTTAATAGAGAGGACAGAGCCCACCTCACTGAGATGAATTTTGAGTAAAATTTTTGAGCAGAATTTAATTGCTCAGTCAAAGCCTCGCATAGGATTTTGCATACATTCTCAATAAATATAGATATTTTTAATGTAAGAAACTAAAGAAAGAAGAAAGTATTCCAACCATAGCCACAGATATAATGACCATATATAACAGTGTTTATTGTGATTGCAATTCATGGTAATCCTTTTTACCATGTGGAAGAAACTGTTTCGAACAGGTGCAGATTGTACCATTTAAGCAAATGTAAGCAATAGGAAGAAGCATCACTTCATCAAAAATTTCACAAACATAAAATATAGATTTGAATTACATATTTTATCATAATTTGCCCCAAAATTATATTAAGTAGATTCTCACATAATATTCTTTCTTTTTGTTCCTTAGGTTTAGCAATTTGCTCTTCTAATACTCAAAATTGTAAGGAATTGCTGACTATACTGTCACACCCACAGTTTAAATTTTAGATTTGTTTTCTCTCTATTTTAGTATATTCTCCACTTAGTTTCAGGATTCTAACATGCACTGCACGATCACACACTAAAAATTGCTATCATTTATATAGTGTTTACTATATGCTAAGTACTGTTCTGTGTCCTTTTAATTTTTAATGTACTTCTTATTCTAAGATGTAGGTATTTCAAGTATACAATTTTATACATATAGAAACTAAGGCATAGAGTGGTTGCACAGAGAATCAATGAGTATCAACTAGTCTGTTCCAAAACACCGGGATCTTAGCAATTACATTAATCTGCCCCTCTTCAAAAATTTTTTTCCTAGATAACTTTCAATTTCAGGAAATTAATGTATGGTTTGTCAAAGTATAATAATGCTCATCAAATTCTATTTTCTTTTTCCTTAAGAAAATGTGACATTTTTTATGTGTTATATATCATTTTCAAGGATTCTGGTTTGGAGAAAATGAAATACGTATACCCCACCCTGTTTTTCTCAGTGAATGCAAATATAAATCCTGGATAGAATGCATAGAACAGCTATTTGAGAACTCCAAAAAGTAAATGGTAGCAGCAGGAAGGGAGATGGAGATGAGAACTTTAAGTTCCCTTGAAATGGAAGTGAGTTTATTTTCTTTTCTTTCTCTAAGGGTAGCTAAGAACCCAGACATGTGTACTGGATACAGATAAAAGAAACTCCAGGAGAAGCTCTTTATTTCTGGTCCAAGTAACAGGAAAGGGTTTATCTAAGAGTTATAGAGAGTGAAGGAAATCTGCTTATTTTTCTCCCCCTTCCCTACCACCGCAACACCTTGGCAATAGCATGCCAGCAGTGATAGCAAAGTCGTGGCAGAGATGATGGGTAGTTACCTAAAACTTTAAGGGGAGAGGACTCTTCTCTCTGATCAGAGAAACTATGATTCAAAGAACATGAGGCAAATTCCTGTTGCTTTTTCCTTTCTCTGTCCTCGCACTACAGTAATAGAAAGTGCAGAGCAAGGCAAGGAAACTCAAAATATAAACTAAAGTGGAAAGCTGAAAAAATTTAATCACATAGAAAAAGACTGGAAAAGAGAAATAGAACAAAAATAAAAGGAAGTGTAGCAAACCAAAAAAATACTAAAATGTTGGTAGCAAACACATCAAAACATACAGTAAATGTAAATGATATAAATATACTAATTAAAAGATATAGTCTGATTGATTTTTTTTGAAAAAACTCAATTGTATGCTGCCTACAAAAAAAACCCACTATAAATATCATGATGTAAGTAAGTTAAAAGTAAAAGGATGGAAATTGATGTCTCATGCAAGCACTAATTAAAAGAAAGCTGAAATGTCTCCATTAATATTAGATAAAGTAAACTTTAGAGCAAGGAAAATGACCACAGGTAAAGGGAAACATTACATAATAATAAAATGACCATTTCACAAAGAATACACAGCAATCTAAAGATGTATGCACTTAAAAACAGGTTGAAATACATGAAGCAAAACTTGTAAAACTGAAAAGAGATATGGGAAAATTTACAATTATATTTGGACGCTTCAGCATCCCTGTCTCAGTAATCAACAGAACAAGTAGACAGAAATCATCAAAAATATAGAAGAACTGAATAAAACAGCATCATCAGCTAATTGGATCAAATAACATTTATAAATACTCCAAAAAATAACAGAAAAATACACATTTTTCTCAAGTGCACATGCAACATATAGCAAAATAGACCATATCTCAAGGCATAAAACAAGTCTTAATAATTGTATGAAAAATACAAAATATGTTCTCTGACCACAAAGTAAAAACAAACCAATACTAGGAAGATAATTGGAACTAAACAATATTTTAAATAAAAGAATTAAACATACTTTTTAATAATTCATGGGTCAATGAGGAAGACTCATAGGAAATTAGAAAACATTTTGAACTGAAGTAAAAGGAAAATATAAAAAATCAAAATTTGTGGTGTGCAGCCAAGCAGTGCTCAGTAAGAAAATTACAGCACAGTATTACATGTTTATATTATAAAAGAAGAAAAGTTCTCAAATCAGCAAGCTAAGTTTCTACCTAAAGAAACGAGGAAAAGAAATATAAAATAAACTCAAAGTAAGCAGAAAGAAGAGGATAATAAAGAACAGGAATCAGTTCAACTGAAAATAGTAAATCAGTAGAGAAAATCAATACAAACAAAAATTGATCCTTTTTAAAATAATTAATAAAATTGATAAGCTTCTAGCCAGACTGATAAATTTTAAAAAATAGAGAAGAAACATCACCAATATGAAGATATTGTTCATAATAAGTTAGTTATGATATATCTTATGCTTATTAATCTATATCTGATACAGCCACATTCATTATAACTTAGCCCACATTTCAAATATCCAGTGTAAAGAATGAGGATCTACAATATTCGGTCTGAATATTACAAATTGGGTAATATTACAATTTACTCACAAATGATTTACCAGTGTACCTATTCCGTCAACACATTCTTCTCTAATGGAGTAATGGAGTCAAAGTGACAAATGGAAAATTTTACAAAGCAATAAGATTATAAAATAGTAAAATTGACAGAGATATCCTACAAGATTTAAAGGGAAGTTAAAAAGTCATAATACTATCACAGCAATGTTTCTAAAATATTAAAAATTCATTCTTCCAGCTGCTGATATAATTTTTGACTAATAGAGACTCACAATCAGTCTATTCCCTATTATCTGCATTTCAACTTTAATGAGTTCTACAGTAACATAGTGACTGATGAAAAGTTAACATGGGACCAGTGGTTTCAGCACAATAATAACACGCCATTCATTAGATTGTCAAAGTCTCCTTCCAGATATCAGTTTGCTAGTTTAATAAAGGAGGTAAAAAATCAAGACCCGTTATTACCCCTACATGAGAGCCCTCAGGAAGGAGAGAAAATTCCTCAACCTAGTGTACAATGACATTCTGTAATGAGCAGCAGCTATACCCAAGAAGTGAAGGTTGGACTTAATGACATCAAATCCTCTGTCACTTTTCTTCACAGACACCCACTAAAAGTCCCAAGGCAGGGCTTCCCTGGTGGCGCAGTGGTTGAGAGTCCGCCTGCCGCTGCAGGGGACATGGGTTCATGCCCCGGTCCGGGAAGATCCCACATGCCGCGGAGCGGCTGGGCCCGTGAGCCATGGCCGCTGAGCCTGCGCGTTCAGAGCCTGTGCTCCACAACGGGAGAGGCCACAACAGTGAGAGGCCCGCGTACCACAAAAAAATAATAAATAAATAAAAGTCCCAAGGCAGCATTTTAAAGCAGGAAAGTGCTCCAGCAATGGTTAATGAAACTATGATTTTTCCCTATGGGGAATACTCTTCTGAACTAGAAAACAGGCAAAACTAGTCCATTAACTCTCCTCTGAGAGGTGCTTTTGTGGCTTCATAAAAATAGCAATCCAGAGTTGGAAAAACAATAAAAATCTCAGACTTTAAACACTAAAATGCATGCATTTGGTAATCAGCTTAATGAATGCTTAGTAAGGAAAGGAACTGCACACAAACTTATATATCCCTGAGAGAATAGTGTAAAACCCACATTACATGAACAAAGAAGAACTTTTCCAGAAGCAAAGATATCTGACTTATTTACCTTTCCCTATGGCTCCTCTGCATTTATTAAAGGCACAGACGCAGATGCATGAAACTCACTTGCCCAAGGGTAAGTTTGGGAGCATATTTGAACTGTGTTTTTTCTGGTCTCATGTTAGTTCTAATCTTGACCATTATTTTCTTGTGATGAAGGAAATATATTGTTTGAATAAAGAACAAACTACAGCAGATTTCATAGACAAAGAATTGACTCAATTTATATCAGTATGAATAACACCTTGCTTAGGAAAAGAGCCCTTGAGGTGCAAAGATGAAATTTTCCTCGCCCTACTCCTTCAGCATATACTATTTTCTGAAAGAAAAGGAGAGAATTGATTTTTTTTCTGCACACTAAATGAAGTGGAACATGGTTTTCGACCATACCCAAGAATAATGTATAACAAAAGAAAGAAAAGAAAAGAAAGAAAGGAAGGAAGGAAGGAAGGAGGAAAGAAAGAAGAGGAAGGAAGGAAGGAAGGAAGGAAGGAAGGAAGGAAGGAAGGAAGAAAGAAAGAAAGAAAGAAAGAAAGAAAGAAAGAAAGAAAGAAAGAAAGAAAGAAAGAGAAAGAAAGAAAGAAAGAAAAAGAAAGAAAGAAAGGGAAAGAAAGACAAAAAAGAAAGGAATGTGGAAAATTTGAAAAGAGAAAATGGCTGAGCAACGAGATTGACGCTAGGATAATGATTGCCAAAATGTCTAACATTCTCCCAGGCTTAACTAAACTTTAGAGAGCCTTCTTCCTGACTTTAGTTCCCTGACTTCTCTTTTCTTAGAGCTTTTACTTTAGAAAATTCTAAATTCTTTCTCTGCCCCTTTGAGATGTAAAGCTTCTCCCATCCTATTGCCTATTTAACAACTAGGAGTGTCTTTCTTAAGGACCTGGAAGTCAAGCCTTTGAAATGTAATCATTAAGATAGAGCCCCTCAACCCCAGTCTTTATGGGAGGGTAGGAGCCTAACTTTGACAAGCACACATCAATCAGTTAATAAACACAAAGTGGCCTAATCACATTGACAAACTTCCCTTCTTAAGACCTCCAGTACTTTCCCGCTAGCTTCCCCTAGTACTTAAACACTCTCCCACCTTCTGTTTCAGTAGAGTAGACTTCAGTCTCCTATTGCACTAGTCAAGTAAAGTCTTTCTTGAGTATTTAACTCTGGCTGATACAATTTTGCTTTGACATTAAATGATTTGTGTGTCACCCTACAGTGGGCTACGTCCCAAGAAAATTCACAGTAAAGATTGCTACCTACACTAGCCTTTGCAGTGGTTCTTTGGAAGACAGAAAAAGTGAGGCAGTGTTTAGCAGGAATAAACTTTGTAGAACAATGGGAAGAAGAATGAGGTATGTCCTGACTCTTGAGAACAAGGCATTCCCTTGATTAGTCACAAAAATTTTTGGTAAAGAGCACCCAAAAAGTATGAGATTGGAGATAAAGTCATTTAAAAAGAGACAGTGACTCCAGCTGGTTAGAGAACTTGGAGACCCTCTGTCAAACAGTAAGGATACACCTTGTGTGCACAAAGCTTATGTTTCTGGTTATTTATTGTAGCATTCAGTCTTAGTAGTGTTATTGCTAGGGAGAATTCCTTGCCTGTAATAAGCTCTGAAAAATACTTATCATGAGCTATTATTTACTAGAAAAGTCTTCTTTTTATACTTACCTGGTACTACAACCATCTCTTTCTATTATTGTCTCCTGCATCTGTGTTCACAGTTCTAGATTGGTAGATAGGACATTTATATATTACTCCCTTTGGGATTGGAAAAGGTTAGGATTTGAGCTACAGTGGGTCACCCCGTTGGGCAGAAACCAGGACACCACAGCTCTTCCTTTGACATCATTAAATATCTACAATATCCACTGTAGCACCCAAAGCTCACAGGATTTTATTGTTTATTTCACAACTATTGTAGACTTATTTGTAATAACTCAGAGACAAAAAGTCAAAATAAAATATGGAGAAACCAGACAGTCGTCAAAATGTGATTGTAAAAAAGAGACTATTTCACAACAAAGAAGGTATATCTTTGGGAATTCTTTTTCCTCTTCCTCCAGCTCATTTATTCAAATATCTCATTGCACAAATTTTTCAATCTCAGTAATACTCCAACCTATAGACCTACAAAGCTGTCTTTACTTCTCATGTTGCTCAACTGAAATTGCATGATATATCATTTTAGCTGCTTCTTTACAAACAGCCTTAATATCAACATATATTTCTTTCATCTTATCTAATGGAAAATTGATTCATTGTTTCTCTGAAATTCAATAAGATATATGGGTTGTGGTCCCAAATTTGCCCTGGATGATGATATGCCAATCCAGAAGATGAAATAATTCACCTGGTTGTTATCTAATCTTCCTTCCAAATCTAAATTTCTTTTCTAACTACATCTCACTTCTTTTCTTCTTTCCTTCCTTCCTTCCTCTCCCCTTTCCTCCCTTTCTCCCTTCCTTCCTTCCACTTTCCCTCACTCTATCCCTCCTTTTCTGGATTTTAAAGGTAAGTGCAATATTTTCTATACCTCCAAACGATTATGGGTGGTAAGCCACAATATTTTGAGAAAATACAAGGAAAATATTATAACGTCCATTGTCAACAGTGCAAAACAGTTAAAATACTCCAGGAGAGGAGCATCAGCTTTGTGCCTCTATAGCGGTTGTATGTTGTTCCCTAATGAGAAATAGATTTCCAGCTGGCAGAGGCAAACAGATTATTTTGAATGTACAGTATTAATTTAGTGCAATTAGTATGATTAATGTTTTTAGAACAAAATTGTGAGGTTTTCCTAATGAATGAAGCTGAAATATTTATTTTATAATAATGCTGTATCATTGTATTAATATAAATGGAAGAAAAAAACTAGAGAAGCGTAGAGTAACCAAACTATGAAATCTGAACACTGAAAAAAAATTGCTTTTAAACATCATTACCTCGCTACTATAAAATTTCCTAAATTGAAATGTAGAAAGTTTATTTGATATTTTCAACTGATATACTATTTCTTGAGGCTTAAATTTAATTTCCAGAAATTAAAA
The DNA here is from genome assembly GCF_949774975.1 of Lagenorhynchus albirostris. Classification (NCBI taxonomy): domain Eukaryota; kingdom Metazoa; phylum Chordata; class Mammalia; order Artiodactyla; family Delphinidae; genus Lagenorhynchus; species Lagenorhynchus albirostris. Next base: position 59,167,289 of record NC_083111.1, read on the forward strand.
CTATGTGGGAAAAAAAATCCCAGTAAAAAGGCATAGTTACAGATAAAAGCTATTAAAATAGCGTCATTGTACAATGAGAGATGTAAATGAGACAGTGTGATACTTGCAAATAGTAAAGAGTTATGGGCATTTCTTTCTGCATAGAATTTAATAAAAATAAATGGACTGTAGTCCAGTGGTTAAGAACTTGGTCTCTGAAATCAAGATTTTTGAACCAATTAATCTGTGTGGCCTTTTGCAAATTATTGAAATTTTCTAAATCAATGATCTTAAAACTTGGATTCCTGAGTATACATAGAGTCTTTCCAAGGGCATGGGTGATTTAAGAAAGTCAATTTCCAGAACCTCAGTTATGTGCTGCCTCGTCATGTACTTCCAGTGAAGGTACCACACACCTTCTCACCTCCTCCATCACAATTATCCCTTCTTCTGGTTGACAAAGTAAGGGGAAATTCTCATCCAACTCAAATCCTTCTACAGAAAATTGTCCTGACATTTAAAAACAACTGGAGAGCCAAACAAATGGACAGTTCAAATTGCTTGTGTTGGTGAAGACTCTGAATAAGGCCCTGTAAACCCAGTGCAGGATTTAGAGCACTGTGTTCTACTTTACTAAAGTACAAGTGTGACGTTGGAAATTTGGGGTTTTGTTGGAAATTTTGAAATCAGATATACTATAGGATAGGAAGTTGGGAATAAAGACAGTTTTCATTTCAAAATCATACCTCTTCCATGGTTTAATTATTGTTAAACAACATACTGTTCCCGAGGGAGAAATCCATCAGAGTAAAGCAAAGAGAGCATCAGTAGGAAGCAACGAAGTAACTGGCACATTGGTTCGCCCAGGTGACAACTCACAGCAAGGCCTCGTGCCTTACACATTTGTGTATCAATCCTCTCCCCCCACCCCCAGCAACTGTTTCCAATTAGAAGTCCTGCTGGTCCTTTTGAAGTGAATACATGAAATTAATTTATAATCAGTAGCTTTTACTCACAAGCTAAGATCAACTTACTTTTAAAACTAGTTTATTTTGAAATTTCATTGACTTTATTAATTGTATAATCAAAACTATTATTTTTTAATAAATTTATTTATTTTATTTATTTATTTTTGGCTGCATTTGGTCTTCGGTGCTGTGCGCGGGATTTCTCTAGGTGCGACGAGCAGGGGCTACTCTTCATTGTGGTGCGCGGGCTTCTCATTGCGGTGGCTTCTCCTGTTGCAGAGCATGGGCTCCAGGCGCAAGGCCTTCAGCAGTTGTGGTTTCGCGGGCTCTAGACCGCAGGCTCAGCAGTTGTGGCGCACGGGCTTAGCTGCTCCGCGGCAATGTGGGATCTTCCAGGACCAGGGATCAAACCCGTGTCCCCTGCATTGGCAGGCGGATTCCTATCCACTGCGCCATGAGGGAAGCCCCAAAACTATTCTTTATAGGCAATAAAAAGAAAACACTTCTGTCCATCTCATCCTAGACTAAATAATAACAAATTAAATAATCACATATTTGTTAGCAGGCAAAAGAATAAGATTCCATGTTTCTTTATGTGAGAACTTGTTATATCCGTTCCTCACTGACCAAATGAAGTAAGAATGCATAGAACACCTGGGCTCTTAATGCATTTTCATATTACTAAATAAAAGGATAAGAAAATCTTTTTAGACCACAATGATTTCTTGGTCACGTAAATTTCTCATATTATGAAGTGACATAATTTCCAGCAAAGTTATTAAATAACAGTAGCAAAATATTGTTCACCTTTATTGTCTCTGTATTTATCTTGTCTCTGTATTTATCTTGTATTTATCTTGTCTCTGTCTCTGTATTTATCTTGTCTGAGAACACTGCTCTTAAAGTTTGTCTCAATGAAAACATAAGAAGATATCTTCTACTCTATTCAAAGTCTGCTCAAAACAAGCATTAGAGTATATTCTATATTAAATTCTTTAATTATTTTTGTGGCTTAAAAACTATGCTTAATATCCACATTTCCTTTGCGTCATTACTATAGAAAGCATGGAATAATTTAAAAATTGGAGTTATAAAAAAAACTTGGGATAGAGAAAAAATTATCAGAGTGATTTTTGAAATTTGCTTTTACTCTTTTTTTTTTTTTTTTTTTTGCTATAATGTTGCATGCTACGGTGAAGGAATGAAATGTCCTTCCCTATATTCAAAGTCATCTGAGTAGCCTGAATGATGTTTCCCATTATTTAATAAGCTTGATGTACAAGACGAAATTCACGGGGAATTGATAATAGCTCTTGTCTTTGTTTTTGTTTTGCAAAGTCAGACTTAGCCCAAATACAGAAAAGAAGAAGGAAGAAATAGAGTGTGTGGGCTATTGACTTTTAAGTACAACATAGAGTTCATAATTAAAATATGATCTCTAATTGCTGACAAATTCATTGGCATAAACATAAAGATAACTCTAGAGTAAGAGTACATATCGATAAAAACAGTTTTAATATCTACTTCATTATTTCTGTAAATTAAATGAGTCTAGCGGCTAGTACTGTCCAGGAGATGTTCAAAAAATTGTGGCTATTGTGTGTAATCACCTCTTAATTTGACATGAGTACTACTCATGTTATGGAAAATCATTTAATGTGCTATGCAGTAGTAGTTCCCCAATCTAATTTTGCATCAGAATCACCTGTGTAGTTCTTTAAAAGCAAATTTCCAAATTATATCTGAGAGGTAGAATCAGAAATTTTGAGGTTGGGTCTCTAAACCTTGATACACTGATCGTTTTTGAACCAATTTGCTGGGAACAGTGGCTCTAGACATTTAAGTCATCAGAGATCCCTTTACAAGCAAGCCTCCTTCCATGTCCCTTAGCATTGGTCAGATTTTAGACTTTTTGATGCGTGCCCAGGATTAAAATTTTTAAGTACAGAAACGCAGAAGGATCTTATAATTAACATGAAATTCTTAACAATACTTTTAATATTTTTCTGTATGTATATTTTTTGTCTTTTTTTGTTCTATGAATATATATGAGAATTATCATAGGGAGGCAACATCACATGGAACATCATCAAATCTAAGATGCCAGTGTTTGTAATGTGCAGAATTATTTTATGAAATACTTAAAGAGAAAAAAATTAAAATTTGACAAACTGCCTTCTTAGGACACAATTTTTATTAGACTTATTTCTGGTACTACTTTAGACTTATTAAGGCATAAATGATATATGACCCAATCAGCTTGGGCATTTTCAGTATAATTTTGTGTTATGGCAGAGAAAGTTTTGTTAGCATTTCCTATTTGTCTAACGGTTTTATTTTTTCACCACTTGAGTCACATGTTGCGGAAGGCTTTGCAACCTTTGTTGAAGGTCAGCAGGAATTTTCTGACAAATTGATATTTGATGCCTTAATGATAGTTCTACACTATGCATGAATCTTTCACACCAGCAGTTCATTGCTTAGAATTGTCTTCCATTATTAAATGGAACTAGAAAATTTCTCCTTTCAGTCCCCACACTTGTCTGGTAATGAGAATTCCTTTTACAGATAACCCAGTAACAAACATATCACAGTTTCATCTACTTATTGGGAATGTCATTTCCTTGAGCAAGTGAACCTCTTTCTTGTTGATTTTCAAGGACCATAGAGTACCTGTTCTATTTAGTACATGATATCATATAGTTTTCAAAAGTAGCTGAAACATATCAACAGTGTGTGGAGTTATGGTGATCCACATGTTTGTCAACACATGGCATTATTAGTAATGCTATTTTTAACTATTCTGGTAGTGATGTAATCATATCTTCTTCTTGATTAACTTACATTTTTGTAATTATTGTTAATTGGGTATCAATGAGATTTAGCAACATTTTAAATGTTTCTTCGGCATTTTTATAAACTCTCCTTTGAAGTGACTTTATTTCTTACAGCCATTTTTCTTTTAAAATTTCTATTTTTTCGTAACTATGTAAAGTTTATATTTTCAGAAAATAGGCACTTTTTATTATATGTATTGTAAATATCTTCTCCTACACTGTGGCTTGCCTTTTCACTATCTTAGTTGTGTCTTTGAATAAACAGAATTTCTTAATTTCAAAGTACTCTAGCTTATGAATATTTTCCTTTATGGTTAGTTATCTTTTGTGTTCTTTTAAAGAAATGTTTCCTTAACTCCTCAAAAAGGGAGGCACTTTTCTATATTATTTTATAGTGAACTTATTGATTTCCCTTTCACATTTAGAGTTTCAGTCCACTCAGTATAGAGTGTGAGGTAGGGGTTAAATTTACTTTACCTTTTTTTCACTTGCATATCTGACTAATCCAACATGATTCATTAAATACCTATTATGTTCCAACTGCTCTGAAAATTTACCTTTGTTATATATTGTCTATGTTTGTCTGTTAATGAACTCTAATTCTGCTTCATTTCTCTATGTGTCTATCCTTCCAGCAACAACTGTCTTAACTACACTAGTTTTGTAAAAAAAAAAAAAAAAAAAAAGTCTTAATATTTAATACAGCAAGTTCTTCCTTTTTTTCTTCTACTTCAGACTGTCCTGCTAGTCTTGAATCTTAATTCTATATAAAATTTAGAATAAGCTTTTCAAGTTCTGAAAAAAAGATGTTGAGATTTTGGTTGAGATTGCATGGAATCTACCAATCAATTTGAGGAGAACTGACATTTCACAGTATTTAATCTTTCAATCCATGAACAGTTTTATTTAATATTAAGGGTGGTTTTTTTTTTTACATTTTCTGTTCATTATAGTTTATGTGTATCTTTGTAAAGATCTTGCACATTTTAGTGAAATTTATTCTTGTTTTGCTCTTTTAATATTTTTGAAGTTACTATAAATGATACTTTTTAAATGACTGTAAGATTTTTAGTGATGTTTCCTTTTCCATTCCTCTTATTGATTGTTATGTCTCCTTTGTTTTTTATTATTCTTCAGTTTATTCAGGTGCTTATCAATGTTTTTGTCTTTTCAAAGAATCAGCTTTTAATTTTGTTAGGGCTGTATAATGTGTGTTTGTTTTCCATCTTAATAATTTTGGGGTTTATATTTGTCATTTATTTCCTTATATTTTCTTTAGGTGTCATTTGCCGAAATTTTTCCAAGGTATTTAAAGCAATGCTTTAACTCATTAATCTTTATCTATTCACCTTTTCTGACACAAGGCTATACATATTTTTCGAATCATAGTTTTCATTGCACTCCAGAGTTTTAATATATAATGTTTTGTTGTCACTCAGGTCAAAATATTTTCTCATTTTCATTTTAATTCATTCTTTGACCCATACATTATTGTAGAAATATATTTTTTAATTTACAAATATTTACGGATTTTCTAGTAATGTTCTTTTATTGATTTGTCACTTATTTATATTGATTTCATTTTTTCTTGGACTAGAATAAGAATGTAAAGTTAATGAGAAAGTATAGAGACATAAACTGAATGGTTAGCTAGTTAGATGTCAGTAAGCTGGTAAATGATACTGGAATTGCATAGAAAAGCCAAAACAGTGTTTTGTGTTTTTTTAACTCATACTGATTTATAGTGAAATATGATTATTTGTTGTTCCATGAGATTAGTTGTCAAAGTATGTTGAAATCAGCATTATAGGAAAAAATAAAGGTATTAAAAAAAGTTTTTTTAAAGGGTTCTAGATCCCTAGAGTGATGAATTTTGGAGGATAAATCTTTCCTAATTCTTTAGGTTGTAATATTTATAAACTGAGTCATTTGCTCATTTATTTGGCCAACATTTGTTGAGCACCTACTATGTGCCAAGCATTATGTTATTTTGTTTGGGTCTGATCTGAACAGAATAACTGTGGATATATTCTAAGGCTTCCTTAGGAAAAATAAAAATGATATGGTACCATATACCTTTCTTTTAATAAACTCAAATTTTATAATCATAACTTTTTCTAGCATGTGAAGAAGACGTAACCACGTGTGGACATAATTATTTTTTATGTAGCATAGAATTTGGACTTTGAAAATACATTACTTAAAATAGTCAGAAATTATTATTACTGGAGTTAAGTTTGTACAGATTTGCGTCATTTAAGCAGAAGCTAAATATATTGTAAGGCAATTCAATAATACATTTTATTCCATTTCTTAATATCGCCTTATGAGAGTTGCACCTTAAGACAAATTGTATATGATTGCCTGCTATATCTACTGGTCAACTTTTCTTTCTATTCCTTACCAAGTGGGAAAGTAAGCCCTCATAATAAGTATCAATAAATATTAATATATCAGTATAAGAATAATAGTTAGACATCCTGCCAAATTAAGTGGAGAAAACATATAAATCAAATAATAAAAAGGATTTATTTCCTTTCCATCTTGTTATAACTTGGAAAAAAAACTAAGTAGAAAACATAAAGGAAGAAAATGGGACAAAAGTACAGTCAGTCTTATTACAGATTCCATATTAGCAAATTCACCTATTCACTAAAATGTTTTTGTAACCCCCAAAATAATATTCAAAGCAGTTTCATGCTCATTTGTAGACATGCATAGAGTATCAAAAAAAAACACACATAAAATGAGACTCTGTACTGATTGATTGACAAACAATGTGACAGCACCTCCTAGAAATCTAACCCTGAATCTCCCCTAAGAGCAATGTGATTCAAGGTTCACTAATTTGGTGTTCACAGCAACTTTATAAAATATAACTACTGTGAATAATGAGAATAAGTTGCACTTTAATAGGAGATAGGAAGACAGAAGTTTGGTGAGCATCTGATATGTCTATACATGACAGTACTTATGAGCACCTAATTTTAGCCCCCAGATTCTTCTTGTTACACTTAAGAAACCAAACCAGGAGGAACTTCAAGATGGCGGAAGAGTAATACACAGATATCACCTTCCTCCCCACAGATACATCAGAAATACATCGACATGTGGAACAGTTCCTACAGAACACCCACTGAACGCTGGCAGAAGACCTCAGACCTCCCAAAGGTAAGAAACTCCCCACGTACCTGGGTAGGGCAAAAGAAAAAAGGGAGACAAAAGAATAGGGACAGGACCTGCAGCACTGGGAGGGACCTGTGAAGGAGGAAAGGTTTCCACACACTAGGAAGCCCCTTTGCGGGCGGAGACTGCGGGTGGCGGAGTGGGGGAGCTCCGGAGCTGCGGAGGAGAGCGCAGCAACAGGGGTGTGGAGGGCAAAGCGGAGAGATTCCCGCACAGAGAATGGGTGCCGATCGGCACTCAGCAGCCTGAGAGGCTTGTCTGCTCACCCGCCGGGGCGGGCGGGGTCTAGGAGCTGAGGCTCGGGCTTCGGTTGGAGTGCAGGGAGAGGATTGGGGTTGGCGGCGTGAACACAGCCTGCAGGGGGTCAGTGCGCCACGGCTAGCCGGGAGGGAGTCCGGGAAAAAGTCTGGACCTGCCGAAGAGGCAAGAGACGTTTTCTTGCCTCTTTGTTTCGTGGCGCGCGAGGAGAGGGGATTAAGAGTGCCGCCTAAAGGAGCGCCAGAGACGGGCGCGGGCCGCGGCTAAAAGCGCGGACCCCAGAGATGGGCATGAGACGCTAAGGCTGCTGCTGCCGCCACCAAGAAGCCTGTGTGCGAGCACAGGTCACTATCCACACCCCCTTCCAGGGAGCCTGTGCAGCCCGCCACTGCCAGGGTCCCGGGATCCAGGGACAACTTCCCCGGGAGAACGCACGGCGAGCCTCAGGCGGGTGCAACATCATGCTGGCCTCTGCTGCCGCAGGCTCGCCCCGCACTCCGTACCCCTCCCTCCCCCCGGCCTGAGTGAGCCAAAGCCCCGGAATCAGCGGCTCCTTCAACCCCGTCCTGTCTGAGCGAAGAATAGACGCCCTCCGGCGACCTACAGACAGAGGCGGGGCCAAATCCAAAGCTGAACCCCGAGAACTGTGAGAACAAAGAAGAGAAAGGGAAATCTCTCCCAGCAGCCTCAGGAGCAGCGGATTAAAGCTCCACAGTCAACTTGATGTACCCTACATCTGTGGAATACCTGAATAGACAACGAATCATCCCAAATTAAGGAGGTGGACTTTAGGAGGTGGACTTTGGGAGCAAAGATATATATTTTTTTTCCCTTTTTCTCTTTTTGTGAGTGTGTATGTGTATGCTTCTGTGTGTGATTTTGTCTGTATAGCGTTGCTTTTATACCATTTGTCCTCGGGTTGTGTCTGTCCTTTTTTTTTCTTTTTTTAATTACTTTTTAAACATTTTTTCTTAATAATTATTTTTTATTTTAATAACTTCTTTTATTCTACTTTATTTTATTTTATTTTATCTTCCATCTTTCTTTCTGTTTTTTCACCCATTTATTGTGAGCCATGTGGATGAAAGTCTCTTGCTGCTCCAGCCAGGCATCAGGGCTGTGCCTCTGAGGTGAGAGAGCCAATTTCAGGACACTGGTCCACAAGAGGCCTCCCAGCTCCACGTAATATCAAATGGCGAAAAACTGTCAGAGATCTCCATCTCAACGCCAAGACACAACTTCACTCAACGACCACCAAGCTACAGTGCTGGACACCCTATGCCAAACAACTAGCAAGACAGGAACACAACCCCATCCATCAGCAGAGAGGCTGCCTAAAATCATAAAAAGGCCACAGACACCCCAAAACACACCACCAGACGTGGACCTTCCCACCAGAGAGACAAGATCCAGCCTTATCCACCAGAACACAAGCACTAGTCCCCTCCACCAGGAAGCCCAACCCACTGAACAAACCTTAGACAGTGGGACAGACATCAAAAACAACAGGAACTATGAACCTGCAGCCTGCAAAAAACAGACCCCAAACACAGTAAGTTAAGCAAAATGAAAAGACGGAAAAACACACAGCAGATGAAGGAGCAAGGCAAAAACCCACCAGACCTAACAAATGAAGAGGAAATAGGCAGTCTACCTGAAAAAGAATTCAGAATAATGATAGTAAAGATGATCCAAAGTCTTGGAAATAGAATGTAGTAAATACAAGACACATTTCACAAGGACCTAGAAGAACTAGAGAAAACAAACAGTGATGAACAACACAATAAATGAAATTAAAAATTCTCTAGAAGGGATCAATAACAGAGTAACAGGCAGAAGAATGGATAAGTGACCTGGATGATAAAATAGTGGAAATAACTACTGAAGAACAGAATAAAGAAAAAACAATGAAAAACATTGAGGAGAGTCTCAGAGACCTCTGGGACAACATTAAACGCACCAACATTCTAATTACAGGGATCCCAGAAGAAGAAGAAGAGAAAAAGAAAGGGACCGAGAAAATATTTGAAGAGATTATAGTTGAAAATTTCCCTAATATGGGAATGGAAATAGTTAATCAAGTCCAGGAAGTGCAGAGAGTCCCATACAGGATAAATCCAAGGAGAAACACTCCAAGACACATATTAATCAAACTATCAAAAATTAAATACAAAGAAAAAATATTAAAAGCAGCAAGGGAAAAACAACAAATAACACACAAGGGAATCCCCATAAGGTTAACAGCTGATCTCTCAGCAGAAACTCTGCAAGCCATAAGGGAGTGGTAGGACATATTTAAAGTGATGAAGAAGAAAAACCTACAACCAAGATTACTCTACCCAGCAAGGATCTCATTCAGATTTGATGGAGAAATTAAAACCTTTACAGACAAGCAAAAGCTAAGAAAATTCAGCACCACCAAACCAGCTTTACAACAAATGCTAAAGGAACTTCTCTAGGCAGGAAACACAAGAGAAGGAAAAGGCCTACAAAAACAAACCCAAAACAATTAATAAAATGGCAATACGAACATACTTATCGATAATTACCTTAAACGTGAATGGATTAAATGCTCCAACCAAAAGAAACAGGCTTGCTGAATGGATACAAAAATAAGACCCATATATATGCTGTCTACAAGAGACCCACTTCAGACCTAGAGACACATACAGACTGAAAGTGAGGAGATGGAAAAGGATATTCCATGCAAATGGAAATCAAAAGAAAGCTGGAGTAGCAATTCTCATATCAGACAAAATAGACTTTAAAATAAAGACTATTGCAAGAGACAAAGAAGGACACTACATAATGATCAAGGGAACGATCCAAGAAGAAGATATAACAATTGTAAATATTTATGCCCCCAACATAGGAGCACCTCAATACATAAGGCAAATGCTAACAGCCATAAAAGGGGAAATCGACAGTAACACAATCATAGTAGGGGATTTCAACACCCCACTTTCACCAATGGACAGATCAGTGAAAATGAAAATAAATAAGGAAACACAAGCTTTAAATGATACATTAAACAAGATGGACTTAATTGATATTTATAGTACATTCCATCCAAAAACAACAAAATACACATTCTTCTCAAGTGCTCATGGATCATTCTCCAGGATACATCATACCTTGGGTCACAAATCTAGCCTTGGTAAATTTAAGAAAATTGAAATCATATCAAGTATCTTTTCCAACCACAACTCTATGAGACTAGATACCAATTACAAGAAAAAATATGTAAAAACACAAACACATGGAGGCTAAACAATACACTACTTAATAACGAAGTGATCACTGAAGAAATCAAAGAGGAAATCAAAAAATACCTAGAAACAAATGACAATGAAAACACGACGACTCACAACCTATGGGATTCAGCAAAAGCAGTTCTAAGAGGGAAGTTTATAGCAAAACAGTCCTACCTTAATCAACAAGAAACATCTCAAATAAACAACCTAACCTAACAACTAAAGCAATTAGAGAAAGAAGAACAAAAACCCCCCAAAGTTAGCAGAAGGAAAGAAGTCATAAAAATCACATCAGAAATAAATGAAAAAGAAATGAAGGAAACAATAGCAAAGATCAATAAAACTAAAAGCTGGTTCTTTGAGAAGATAAACAAAAGTGATATACCATCGGCCAGACTCATCAAGAAAAAAAGGAAGAAGACTCAAATCATTAGAATTAGAATTGAAAAAGGAGAAGTAACAACTGACACTGTAGAAATACAAAGGATCATGAGAGATTACTACAAGCAACTCTATGCCAATAAAAATGACAACCTAGAAGAAATGGACAAATTCTTAGAAATGCACAACCTTCCAAGACTGAACAAGGAAGAAATAGAAGATATGAACAGACCAATCACAAGTAATGAAACTGAAACTGTGATTAAAAATCTTCCGACAAACAAAAGCCCAGGACCATATGGCTTCACAGGTGAATTCTATCAAATATTTAGAGAAGAGCTAACACCTAACCTTCTCAAACTCTTCCAAAATATAGCAGAGGGAGGAACGCTCCCAAACTCACTCTACGAGGCCACCATCACTCTGATACCATAACCAGACAAAGATGTCACAAAGAAAGTAAACTACAGTCCAGTATCACTCAGGAACATAGATGCAAAAATCCTGAACAAAATACTAGCAAACAGAATCCAACAGCACATTAAAAGGATCATACACCATGATCAACGGGGGTTTATCCCAGGAATGCTAGGATTCTTCAATATACGTAAATCAATCAATGTGATACACCATATTAACAAATTGAAGGAGAAAAACCATATGATCATCTCATTAGATGCAGAGAACGCTTTTGACAAAATTCAACACCCATTTATGATGAAAACCCTCCATTGTAAAGCAATTATACTCCAATAAAGATGTTAAAAAAAAGAAAAAGAAACCAAACCAAAAGTGGCTCAGAGACAGAATAAAATGCAGCAAGGATTTGTCTCTAGGGGGACCAGAGGAAGAGAAAATTGAAACTGAGGCATCTAAATCTTTAAATAACTTTGGAAACTAGTCCAAAGTTTTCTACTTGAACAAAGTTCACTAGAAATCTTCAAAAGGGCATTCAGTTCCCATAGGATTCGTCATTATCTCACCCTGGGTGGTTTAAGATATGGATGCTAGAAATATTTCCTTACGCATAAGAATACATTTATTTTGTGTTTTTATTCAGTTGGAGGGTTTATGCTTTTTTTTAAATTGATTTCACAAATAGCAACTCAACCCTGTCTATATATGTAGCCAAAATTCATCCAATGCTTAACATCAAGTACATGCTGTACACACTAGGTCTCTACAAATAGCTGTTGAATTTTTATGAATTAGTAAAAAATGAATTACATACATTTGGGATTCAGAGGTGGAGACAGATGTGCCTGGCCATCAAGAGGCTATTTTTCAAGTCGTAATACTATTCATCCCATGAATGAAACAGTGCATCAGGAAAGTCATTTCAAGGAAGTGATCTGCTAGGCAGAGAAAGCTCCAGCCAAAGGTATGATAATTAATTAAAATGCCTTTTATTGCATGTAAATAAATTATAAATATTTGACAAGAAAGCTCAACTGTTGAAAGCAAAATTACCTAGGTCCTATACTTGAATTCTCCCTGAATCAAATTAAAAATAAAACCAAATGAATTAAGAAAAGCATAATCCTTCTAGAAAGAATCATTTTGCTTTTGAATAGTAGACTTTGTTGTCTCAACATTTTCATCAGTTTAAAACCACAAGGAGCTTGGCAAATGATTAGATCTGATTTAGAGTCCATTCTCTTTAAAATCTCTAGCTCTGAAGAAATTAATAGACCTTTCAATATACCAATCATAACTTTCAAAGGGAGGGCAAGGCTTGCTGTGACATTAACACTGGCACGAACAAGAACTGGCAATTATTTGCAAACCGAGAAGTTAATCAGGGTCAGAAGACAGTCTTTGTGCTTGAGAGTGGCAATAATACATTATGTACTTATTCTAGAACAGAGGTGGACAAACTCTGGCCCTTGGAACAAACCTAACCAACAGTCTGGAGTTATAAATAGTTTTATTGAAACACACCCATACTTATTCATTTATGTGTTCTTTGCTTTCTCACTACAACAGCAGAGTTGAGCAGTTGCTTTAAAGACCTTAAGACTCACAAATCCTAAAATATTTACCATCTGGACCTTTACAGAAAAAGTTTGCCAGCCCTGTTCTAAACTAATATTACCTATGTAGGGTTAAGAATAAAGCTCCATACATTCTGTTTTATTTACCTTTTTTTGCAGATGTTTTCAATATTTTCTTCATAATGAGTGAAACATGTAATGTAAAATATCAAATTTGATTTCCATTGAATGGCTTCCTTCCTTTTTGCTAAATAGATATTAGATCACCATACATTTTGTTTTTGTTTTTAGCATCTATCCTATAATAAACGGTATTGTTTTATTAAACCAAATTTTTCTGATACTAATTACAGAAAATGAGATTGAGAAAACAGAACATTGTATGATATAAATAACATAAAATGATTATGTGATTTGCATCCCTTTCCTTTTCTACTTTCGTTTTTCTACTCATGGATGGAACTGATGCTGAAAACTTAAAAGTAGTATTATATATGTTTGTCTCTGACCTAAGCTTGTTGTTTGTCCACCTTGTAATCAGTTTTGCTAGCGTTTCAGTTTCTTCTCTCTCATGTATTATTTTTAAATAATACTTCATTTTCTTCAAACTGATTTGAAAATTTGTGTTGCTGTCATTTTTCAGAGGCATTATTTCCTTTTAACCCTGAAAAAATTATTAAATACCCTTTCAGTGCACTAATTTGTACTGCACTTACTGAAGAAATATAATACCCTTCTTAGAAATCAAACTTTGGGGGAAATATATGTCAAATTATTTAAAACAAATGAAGAAACTCTAGCCTAATATTTAGTGTTATATTTTGCCAAATATTGTATTATAATGACACAAGAAAGAATAATACAAAGCACTTAACAAAAGCACAGACCACATAGTATGTGGGTTTCCAAAGAGTTTGGTAAACTCTGAGCCAATTGATAACCTTAATTTATTGAAGATGTGAACTCAAGGACATAAAATTATGCTAGCCAAAAGAAATATTATTTTACATTTGATTGTCTAATGCTATCTTTTGGAAGTGAAATTAAGTGTATGCAAACAAATGACTGCATTTTCCCAATTTGGGGGATCATCTAAAGATATGTGATTGAATGGAACTTCAGTGGAGTGGAAGTTCCACTCCACTGAAGTTCCATGGAATGGAATCTTTTCCATTGTCTCAGAATTCCTGCTGAAGATAAAAAAGAACATTAGCTAATAAGCTTCTCCACATTCTGAAGAAGAGCTTTGAGACACATAGTCACAGGAGTTACTAATATTTGACCAGACCTTCTGCTTCCTTACTCCCATTACTCCTTCTAAACCAAATTAAAAAATGGCTCAAATTTGTCAGATGAAAGAATTCTTAGTGTTCAGTTACTATTAAGAAACATGGTGGTACTTTCTGTCCCAGACAAAGCTAATTGGCCTCCAAGAAAATCATGCACAGAAACTGGGGAGCCTACTGAAAGCAAGGCTCACATAACACCCCCCAGATGGATGGTTGCTGAGCTGGAGAAACGTGTGTCAAGGTGGTCTTCGGTAGAAGAGTTTTTGGTGAGACTGCCAGGTATCCCCTTGGAGTTTCAAGGCATATGTGAATGTAGAGGCTGAAAGCTGGTTCTCTTCTACACATTTCTGAAAATTAGATTCCAGATGGAGTAACCACATAAAATGAGATGACAAGAGAGAGAAGCATTGGGAGTGCCATATAAGTCCATTTTTAGTGGAGTAAGAATTAGGGTTGACATAAAATACAGGGTGCCCAGTTAATTTTGAATTTCAGTTAGACAACAAATAATGTCGAGTGTAAACATGTCCTAAAAATTGCATGGGACATACTTATTTTAAATATGATTTCTTGTTTATCTGAAATTGAAATTTAAATTGATGCCTTTTATTTTTATCTGCTAAATCAGAGAAGCCTAGCTAGAAGGCATGTGTGAATTAGTTAAAGTACTGCTAGCTGCTATGACAAGCTCCAAAGTGTATTATACTTCCAGTATGATAGAATTTATTTCTTGCTTATGAAAATTACAAAGGAGCTTTTCATTAATTGGATCCAGATTTATTTCATCTTGTGGTTCCATTATTTTCAAAGGCTCCTTCCAAGGTCTCTGTGCTCATCTAGGCAGATGTGAAAAGAACATGGAGGATTGTAGATAGGAAGTTCTAGTGCGCCAGGCCTGGAAATGGCACTTACACTCACATTTCATTGGCTAGAACTCAACCACATCCATATCAGATTCAAAGAAATCTGGGAAATGCAAAATAGCTTTGTTTGCAGAAAGGAAAGGAAATGGGTTTGACACACAACCAATTTCTAGCGCGGTACATTCCCATGTACCAGTGGAAAGTCTGGAAATTAGCTTCACCCAAAGTTTCTTTAGAGGAACTTGTCAAAGAAGTCATCCTCCACAGTGAGGAGATTCAGCAGTGAGACATTAGAGTGTATACCTGTGGGTGAAGGTGAAGTGGAGAGAGCTAAAGAAGGGTTTCTGTGGTTAGACGGAGTATACTTCCATATCATAAACTGTTCAATGTAAGGATGCCAATAGGCATCTTCATAAGCCCACAAGTTCCATCCAAAAGAAATTCAGCTTTTAAACACTTGTAACAGCACCTCAGGCTCCAAATGATTACTCCTCTTTCCTCCATGCCTTCTTTACCCCAGTAGGAGCCAGGAATACAAGTAAAGAGGATAGCAAGAATGAAAGAACAGATTATACCATCCACACTGTAGGTCAGCTCAATCTCAGAGGCAGGAAAAATGGGGAAATAAAGTCTTTCAGTTGAAGTGAGAATGAATTCATTTGACTCAGACTAATTGACACATAAAGCTGTCATATCTACTCAGATGGACTCAGGACTCAAGAAGGAAAATCTAAAATGGAATTGAAGACCATGGTTGACGAAAAACTGATTAATACCTTGTTTATATCCTACACCTTCCATTCAGATTCCTCAATAACCTGGTTACATATGAAAAAGAGAAGTTATCAAGGGGTTCTTCTAAATTCCAATATTTCTAGCCTCAAATAATACCTATTAGTATACAGCAAGTGTCTCCTCAGAAGCAAACTTTTTTTTCAAATTCTATTGAATTTGAAGTAGCCATGTGTGTTATATATGATTGAATTCCAGCCAGGAACAGCTTAAGTGTGGAACAAGATGGAAGTTTTGCGTCATGTTGTCTGGTGGAGATTGATTCCAGGAGTCAAACTCTCTAGTTCAAGATTTGATTGTAGGAGGGAAAACAAAAGAAAAGAAAAGAAGAAAAAAAGAGGAAGGAGAGTTATGAAAATTGGCAATAAAGATTGCTACAAATCATAACTGCTAATAAAAGGCCAGAGCTGCTCTTCTTACATCATTGGCTCACAGTATATAAAGTTTCTCAGAGTTGTGCATAAAATATTTTAAATCTTATACTAGGGTTATTAAAACTTAACAGATGGGCTTCCCTGGTGGCGCAGTGGTTGAGAATCTGCCTGCTAATGCAGGAGACACGGGTTCGAGCCCTGGTCTGGGAGGATCCCACATGCCGCGGAGCAACTAGGCCCGTGAGCCACAACTACTGAGCCTGCGTGTCTGGAGCCTGTGCTCCACAACAAGAGAGGCCGCCACAGTGAGAGGCCCGCACACCATGATGAAGAGTGGCCCCCGCTTGCCACAACTAGAGGAAGCCCTCACACAGAAACGAAGATGCAACACAGCAAAAATAAAATAAAAATTAATTGATAAACTCCTACCCCCAACATCTTCTTTAAAAAAAAAAACTTAACAGAGAGTACTTATATTTTTAAAAGTATATTTTTCTTTTGGTGTGTATGAAAATACGGTTATTAAAACTTAACAGAGGAGAGACCTTCAAGATGGCACAAGAGTAAGACGTGGAGATCACCTTCCTGCCCACAAATACAACAGAAATACATGTACATGTGGAACAACTCCTACAGAACACCTACTGAACACTGGCAGAAGACCTCAGACTTCCCAAAAGGCAAGAAACTCCCCACATACCTGGGTAGGGCAAAAGAAAAAAGAAAAAACAGAACCAAAAAAATAGGGATGGGACCTGCACCACTGGGAGGGAGCTGTGAAGGAGGAAAGGTTTCTACACACTAGGAAGCCCCTTCGCAGGCGGAGACGGGAGGTGGAGGAGGGGAAGCTTCAGACCAGAGGATAGTGCAGCAACAGGGGTGCAGAGGACAAAGGACAAAGCAGAGAGATTTCCGCACAGAGGATCGGTGCCGACCAGAACTCACCAGCCCGAGAGGCTTGTCTGCTCACCTCCCGGGTCGGGTGGGGGCTGGGAGCTGAGGCTCGGGCTACGGTCGGAGCGCAGGGAGAGGACTGGCGGCGTGGACACAGCTTGAAGGGGCTAGTGCGCCACAGCTAGCCGGGAGGGAGTCTGGGAAAATGTATGGAACTGCCTAAGAGGCAAGAGACCATTGTTTTGGGGTGCGTGAGGAGAGGGGATACAGAGCACTGCCTAAACGAGCTCCAGAGACAGGCGTGAGCCGCGGCTATCAGCACGGACACCAGAGCTGGGCATGAGACACTAAAGCTGCCGTTGCAGCCACCGAGAAGCCTGTGTGCGACCACAGGTCTCTATCCACACCTCCTTCCAGGGAGGCTGTGCAGCTCGCCACTGCCAGGGTCCCGTGATCTAGGGACAACTTCCCTGGGACAACATACGGCGCACCTCAGGCTGCTGCAACGTCACATCGGCCTCTGCCGCCGCAGGCTTGCCCCGCATCCATACCCCTCCCTCCACCCGGCCTGAGTGAGCCAGAGCCCCCGAATCAGCTTCTCCTTTAACCTCATCCTATCTGAGCGAAGAACAGACACCCTCAGGTGACCTACACACAGAGGCAGGGCCAAATCCAAAGCTGAACCCCAGGAGCTGTGTGAACAAAGAGAAAGGAGAATCTCTCCCAGCAGCCTCAGGAGCAGTGGATTAAATCTCCACAATCAACTTGATGTACCCTGCATCTGTGGAATACCTGAATAGACAAAGAATCATCCCAAAATTGTGGTGGTGGACTTTGGGAGCAACGATATATATAATTTTTTCCTTTTTCTCTTTTTGTGAGTGTGTATGTGTCTGCTTCTTTGTGTGATTTTGCCTGTATAGCTTTGCTTTCACCATTTATCCTAAGGTTCTGTCTGTCCATTTTTTTTGTTTTTGTTTTTGGGGTTTTTTTTTTTTTAGTATAGTTTTTAGTGCTTGTTATCATTGGTGGATTTGTTTTTTGGTTTGGTTGCTCTCTTCTTTCTTTTCTTTTTTTTTAATTACTCTTTAATATTTTTTAATAATTATTTATTTTTTATTTAATAACTTTCTTTCCTTTCTTTCTTTCTTTCTTTCTTTCTTTCTTTCTTTCTTTCTTTCTTTCTTTCTTTCTTTCTTTCTATCTTTCTCTCTTTCTTTCTTTGTTTCTTTTTTTCCTACCTTTTCTTCTGAGCCGTGTGGCTGACAGGATCTTGGTGCTCCAGCCAGCTGTCAGGCCTGTGCCTCTGAGGTGGGAGAGCCGAATTCAGGACATTGGTCCACCAGAGACCTCCCAGCTCCACATAATATCAAACGACAAAAGCTCTCCCAGAGATCGCTCTCCAGAAATCTCAAAGTGGTTCTCTGAGAAGATAAAACAAAATTGATAAACCATTAGCCAGATTCATCAAGAAAAAGAGGGAGAGGACTCAAATCAATAAAATTAGAAATGAAAAAGGAGAAGTTACAACAGACACTGCAGAAATACAAAGCATCCTAGGAGACTACTACAAGCAACTCTAGGGCAATAAAATGGACAACTTGGAAGAAATGGAAAAATTCTTAGAGAGGTATAACCTTCCAAGACTGAACCAGAAAGAAATAGAAAATATAAACAGACCAATCACAAGTAATGAAACTGTGATTAAAAATCTTCCAACAAACAAAAGTCCAGGACCAGATGGCTTCACAGGTGAATTCTATGAAACATTTAGAGAGCGCTAACACCCATCCTTCTCAAACTCTTCCAAACAATTGCACATGAAGGAACACTCCCAAACTCATTCTATGAGGCCACCATCACCTGATACCTAAACCAGACAAAGATACTACAAAAAAAGAAAATTACAGACCAATATTACTGATGAATATAGATGCAAAAATCCTCAACCAAATACTAGTAAACAGAATCCAACAGCACATTAAAAGGATCATACACCATGATCAAGTGGGATTTATCCCAGGGATGCAAGGATTCCTCAATATACACAAATCAATCAATGTGATACACCATATTAACAAACTGAAGAATAAAAACCATATGATCATCTCAATAGATACAGAAAGAGCTTTTGACAAAATTCAACACCGATTTATGATAAAAACTCTCCAGAAAGTGGGCATAGAGGGAACCTACCTCAACATCATAAAGGCCATATATGACAAACCCACAGCAACCATCCTTCTCAATGGTGAAAAACTGAAAGCATTTCCTCTAAGATCAGGAACAAGACAAGGATGTCCACTCTCACCACTATTATTCAACATAGTTTTGGAAGTGCTAGCCACAGCAATCAGAGAAGAATAAGAAGTAAAAGGAATACAAATTGGAAAAGAAGAAGTAAAACTGTCACTGTTTGCAGATGACATGATACTATACATAGAGAATCCTAAAGATGCCACCAGAAAACTACGAGAGCTAATCAATGAATTCGGTAAAGTTTCAGGATACAAAATTAGTGCACAGAAACCTCTTGCATTCCTATACGCTAATGATGAAAAATCTGAGAGAGAAATTAAGGGAACACTCCCATTTACCATTGCAACAAAAAGAATAAAATACCTAGGAATAAATCTACCTAGGGAGACAAAAGACCTGTATGCAGAAAACTATAAGACACTGATGAAAGAAATTAAAGATGTTACCAACAGATGGAGAGATATACCATGTTCTTGGACTGGAAGAATCAATATTGTGAAAATGACAATACTACCCAAAGCAATCTATGGATTCAATGCAATCCCTATCAAATTACCAATGGCATTTTGTACGGAACTAGAAGAAAAAATCTTAAAATTTGTATGGAGACACAAAAGACCCCAAATAGCCAAAGCAGTCTTGAGGGAAAAAAACGGAACTGGAGGAATCAGACTCTTTGACTTCAGACTATACTACAAAGCTACAGTAATCAAGATAATATGGTACTGGCACAAGAACAGAAGCACAGATCAATGGAACAAGATAGAAAACCCAGAGATAAAGCCACACACCTATGGTCAACTAATCTACGACAAAAGAGGCAAGGATATACAATGGGGAAAAGACAGTCTCTTCAATAAGTGATGCTGGGAAAACTGAACAGCTACATGTAAAATAATCAAATTAGAACACTCCCTAACACCATACACAAAAATAAACTCAAAATGGATTAGAGACCTAAATGTAAGACTGGACACTATAAAACTCTTAGTGGAAAACATAGGAAGAACACTCTTTGACATAAATCACAGCAAGATCTTTTTTGATCCACCTCCTAGAGTAATGGAAATAAAAACAAAAATAAACAAATAGGACCTAATGAAACTTCAAAGCTTTTGCACAGCAAAGGAAACCATAAACAAAACGAAAAGACAACCCTTAGAATGGGAAAAAGTATGGGCAAATGAATCAACGGACAAAGGATTAATCTCCAAAATATATAAACAGCTCATGCAGCTCAGTATTGGCGCAGTGGTTGAGAGTCCGTCTGCCGATGCAGGGGACACGGGTTCGTGCCCTGGTCCAGGAAAATCCCACATGCCGCGGAGCAGCTAGGCCCGTGAGCCATGGCCGCTGAGCCTGCACATCCGGAGCCTGTGCTCTGCAACTGGAGAGACCACAACAGTGAGAGGCCTGTGTACCACAAAAAAAAAAAAAAAAAAAAAAAAGAATCCCCAAATGGGCAGTAGACCTAAATAGACATTTCTCCAAAGAAGACATACAGATGGCCAATAAGCACATGAAAAGCTGCTCAACATCACTAATTATTAGAGAAATGCAAACCAAAACTATAATGAGGTGTCACCTCACACCAGTTAGAATGGGCATCATCAGAAAATCTACAAATAGCAAATGCTGGAGAGGGTGTGGAGAAAAGGAAACCCTCTTTCACTGTTGGTGGGAATGTTGATTGATACAGCCACTATGGAGAACAGTATAGAGGTTCGTTAAAAAACTAAACATAGAAGTACCATATGATCCAGCAATCCTACTACTGGGCATATACCCAGAGAAAACCATAATTCAAAAAGACACATGCACCCCAATGTTCATTGCAGCACTATTTACAATAGCCAGGTCATGGAAGCAACCTAAATGCCCATCGACAGATGAATGAATAAAGAAGATGTGGTACATATATACAATGGAATATTACTCAGCCATAAAAAGGAACGAAATTGTGTCATTTGTTGAGACGTGGATGGATCTAGAGACTGTCATACAGAGTGAAGTAAGTCAGAGAGAGAAAAACAAATGTCATAAATTAATACATATATGTGGAACCTAGAAGAATGGTACAGATGAACCGGTTTGCAGGGCAGAAGTTGAGACACAGATGTAGAGAACAAACGTATGGACACCAAGAGGGGAAAATGGCGGGGGAGGTGTGTGGTGAATTGAGCGATTGGGATTGACATGTATGCGCTGTTGTGTATAAAATTGATGACTAACAAGATCCTGCTGTATAAAAAAATTTAAAAAATGACAAGCATTTAACAGTTTATTCAACCATGTAGTTTGTAGCAGAATACAAATGGTCTTAAATTATTGCATTTTTTTTGGAATGATTATTGTATCTAGAAAATCATACTTCACCAAAACCACAGCATACGCTTTCAAACACTGTTTTCAAAGAGTTTCTGATTTTCAACTTAGGAGAGAAAAATAGCCTTTCATGACTGCATCTTTTGCATATAAGATGCATGATAGACTATATTAGGCTCTTCACAAGAACTGCAACATATTCATTCCCTTCTTATGTCACCAAAAATAAGCACACAGTGTAAATATGAAACAAACAAAAAAGAATAATAATTGTTGCAGGCAATCTTGTTTCAAATATTTTCATCAGTTGCTTCACAGAGCCCATTAAAAAACTCATACTGACTCATGCAGGATTATTTCCCAGGCTCTAAAACACTGCCAAAAGTTTTATGCCACCAGGAAGCCATAGCAATCCAGTTCCAAGGATAGAATAGAAAATGCTGCATACAAAGCATATACCAGACCACCTCAATCTGGTATTAAAGCTAAGGGACCAAACATCCAGGATCTCTGTGGTCAGGCTACGCTCTTTGTCACCCTGGTCACTCAGGAACCTCTGCAGCTTCTTCCTGGCCATTTTCCTGGGCTGAACTGCTGACTATTCCTTCACCTCCCCTTCCTGCCCAGAGGAAACCCTTGGTAACCTTTAACCTACTTTCTGTCTCTATGAATTTCCCTATTCTAGATATATCATTAACTGGAATTATACAGTATTTGTCCTTTTATGTCCAATTATTTCATTTATAACAATGTTTTCAAGGTTTGTCCATGTCATAGCATGCATCAGGATTTCATACCTTTTTAGGGCTTAATAATATTTTGTTGTATGTATATATCACAATTTGCTTATCCATTTATCTGTTGATGGACACATTTTTTGTTTGTTTGTTTTTACTTTTTGTCTATTGTGAACAATGCTTCATTGAACATTTTTTTGGATCCCTGTTTTCAACTGGGGGAAGTATAAACCTAGGAGTGGAATGGCTAGGTCATATAGCAACTCTATATTTAGTATTTTGAGGAACAACCTGTTTTCCCATTTTACCTTTCCATCATTTTACATTTCCACCAATAATATACCAAAATTCCGGTTTCTCCACATCCTCATTAACACTCGTTATTTTCATTTTTAAATTTTATTTTCTTATGTCCATCTTAGCACATGTGAAATGATATCTTATTGTGGTTCTGATTTGCATTTCTCTAGTGACTGACGATGTTGAATGTCTTTTCATGTTCTTATAGGCCATTTGTATGTCTTTGGAGAAATGTCTATGCAAGTCCTGTGCCCATCGTTTGTCTTTTTGTTGAGTTTTAAGAGTTCTTTAAATATATTGAATTTTAAACGTTTATCAGATCTAGGATTTGCAAATATTTTCTCCCATTCTTTAGGCTATCTTTTCAACTCCTTGATAATGTCCTTTAATACACAAAATGTTTAAATTTTGATAAAGTTCAACTTATTTTTTTGTGGTTGCTGCTGTGCTTTTGGTGTCATATTTAAGAATCCGTTGCCAATCCCAAGGTCATGAAGATTTACCCCTAGGTTTTCTTCTAAGATTTTACAGTTTTTAGCACTTATATTGTTGATCCATTTTTAGTCAATTTTTGTATATGAAATAAAGTAGGTGTTCAATGAAATTCTTTTGCACATAGAAATCCAATTGTCCCAGCACCATTTGTGGAAGAGATTATTCTTTCCCATTGAGTGGAATTGGCATCCTTGTCAAAAAGCAATTGGCCATAGCTCTATGTTTTATTTCTGTACTCTCAGTTCTGTATATACAGTTTTCTGGAGAATGGGTTAATTGCTTTCATGGGAAGATGCAGGGTTATGATAATCTCTCCCTCCCTGCAAAAGAGTTAAGTTCCACTATTTTGAAAGAAAACGAACATTGTCAACATTTGTTTTAAAAATGCATCTGTTAAACATATGGGAAAGTAATGGAAGGGGGAGGGGGAAGGGGGAGGGAAATATATGATTATGATGGAAAACTCAGAATATTGATCTTCATTATTGAATAAAATAAAATATATATAAATAATGTAAAATAAAATATCTTTTTATTTCTCTTGATTTAGAAAGGAACAGAATAAATCATATTCTGTACTAAGGTTGTCTTTATAAATAAAACAAGACCAGTTAGATAAGCTTTTATTAAATATACATATTTTCTTTTAGCATCTTGGTCTTTGTGTGGATATAGAGCAATAGTTCTTAAATTGTGGTCCTTGAGCAGCAGAAACAGCAACTGGATGCTGGTTAGAAATGCAAATTCTGTGGCTCCAGGCTAGACCTACAGAATCTGAAACTCTGGGAGGAGGCCAAGCAATCTGTGTTTTAACAAAGAGATTTAAACCAGGGTAAAATTTGAGACCCACTAGTAAATAAAGGTAATAGAATGTCCATGACCTCAGATGAATGGCTTCTCTACTTACCTCCTTTAATTTCCCAAAACCAGCACCAGATCAGAGGACCTGAATATATTAAGTATTCAACAAATGTTTATTTTGAATAGGCAACTATTACCTAATTAAACCCTGAGTTAGATTCTGGGAACAAGAGAAAGAAAGAAAAGCATCAGCACTCAGGGTGAAACAAACTTGCACAAAAGCCTTCTGAATCACTGATAAGCTGAGGGCTGTAGCAGTTATCCCCAGAGAGTGTCATTAGAACCCAGAAGAGTTTTACTTAGCTGCCTGGGTGGAAGAGGAAAGGATAGTGAAAGCTTACTCAGAGGAAGAGAATCTAAGCTGTTTTTAAGGATGAATAGAAGCTTTAGAGAATGACAGTGGGTGAAGGGTATTTCTTGCAGGGGTAATTGTACATGAAAATATGATACAGCAAGGCTTACGTGAGGATTTGGGAAATAACAAGTCTTTTTCCTTTTGAAGGAGGTATAGTGCACATAGAAGCTGACTGTGCATGGCCGAAATTGAAATTAGAGAGATAATAAGGTCTGGATCATGAAGGGCCTTGACTACCATGCTTAGGTAAGTGGCATTCATTCAGCCTTGACCACCATGCTAGGTAAGTGGCATTCATCCTTGACTACCATGCTTAGGTAAGTGGCATTAGGTAAGTGGTAGGCACTGTGCATCATGGAAACATTTTAAGCCAGAAAGTAAAACAAAGATCCTTAAATTTTAGAATAATGATGTTGACAGCTGATTAGCTGATAACTGGGAAAGGAGTCAGTGAAGAGAGAGAAATGTGTTAGACGTTTATTATGTATTTCTTGCAATAACTTCCTAATACATCTAAAGTGAGACAGTAGGTTGAATACATATAAATATGAATGTGTTCAGAGCACAAGTATTTATAGTTTAAAATATGAATTTTCTATTTATAACGTTAGTGATGTCTTCATTGATATGAGGTAAAAACTCTTAAACAATTGTATTAAAGATTTCAGTAAAGAACGTAGTGACTCTATTACAAAGTAATTTTTTTAAGTCAAATGAAAAATACTTGCATAGATGACTTTTTTGGTTTTTCCTCCAAATTTTTAACTTCAAGGTGCATTTGAAATGTATACTTAGGAACATTTACTTAATAATTGGTTTATAGGATATGGTCCTCAGTTTAGGAAAGAAAAAGATTAATCAGTTGGATTCAAAATAGTAATATATAGCTTTAATAGCATGGAATTTTCAATAGACATACCATTTTCTTTCCTCTTATTGTTCATATATTGTCAATTGATTATTTTTAAATTGGGGTCTATGTCTTATTTCCTCATAGAAAAAAATTTTCACAACTAAATAATGCTTCTCCTCTTTCCTCCTTTTATTCTCCCTTCCTAATATTTCTGTCACCCTTATTCAGGGCCTTTAAGTAAAATAAAGATCTTCTTTCCCCTTTTTTTCTTTCTTCCTTTCTAATTGCTTGGGACCTATAGATTCAAGGGACTCATGTACCTAGAACACATTTCCCATTTTTGTACACAGAGAAACTCCTGTGATAGACAGTTATAGCTCAGGAAGGGTTAGTAGTTATATGTGTCTAGATCTGAGAAGACCAAAAGATATCACCATTAAATTGCAAAAAGAACACTCACTTCTGCTTAAGCAGATAGAATATAATATTTCAGGAAATCTAAACTCTCAAGAAAAGGTTATTATTTAGTAATAAAAGTAGATGAAATATTTAATAAATTTTTATGAAAAATAAAAACTGTACTTGGAACTAAACCAAAAGGATGTTATACTGAAACATTGCCTAGTAGACCCACACAAAAATCATTTAATCATCTAGGCCTATGTTTGACTTGCTGTTTATTATTAATTAAATCTCAAAGTCTATGAAGTTACATCTTGACTTGTGGATTTTTGTCTGGTAGAGATGTAAATTGTCTTCTGTCTGATGGAACCAATTGCCCTAAAGGTTATAGTTTTGTTGCCTTATTGAACATTAACCAGTTTGTATCTTACCATGTCCTTGCTCAGCAGAAGGAGCTAGGAATATCTCTGGAGCCTCTTTTACGGGACACCAGTCTCATTTATGAGAGCTCTGCCCTCATGATCCAATCACTCCCCAAAAGATCTCACCTTCTAATACCATCAACTTTGGGAGTTAAGGTGCAATGTATGA
Organism: Lagenorhynchus albirostris; assembly: GCF_949774975.1. Classification (NCBI taxonomy): domain Eukaryota; kingdom Metazoa; phylum Chordata; class Mammalia; order Artiodactyla; family Delphinidae; genus Lagenorhynchus; species Lagenorhynchus albirostris. The sequence continues at coordinate 59,193,536 of NC_083111.1, forward strand.
TTTTGGGGAGAACACACTCAGACCTTAGAATAGAGTCTATAAATATTCAGATATGGCTTTTGTGGTGTGTCAACTTGCCTAGGATAAACTACATTCTCCAGAATTGCCTTTCTAGTATGTTTCCAGATATGGTGGGCTACAGAGATATTCTTCCTGAGAGCTGGAGGACAAAAAAGAAGCAGCAACCGTTTTCCAGCATGAATCTGTATTCTTCCAGTTATCCAATCAAATCCTATCCTAGGTGCTTCTATGAAGAGATTTGGCAGATGTAAAGTTCCTGATCAGTTTTACTTTAATTTAGGGAGATTACTTTGGGTGGGCCCACAAGTTAAGTATTCTGTAGGAAGGCCTTAAAAAGGGTCTAAGCTTTCCCTGAGGACACACCCTGAGCTCTACTGGGTTCCAGCCTACTTTTAACCATTCTTTCCTAACTGCCTGTCACAAAAACCTTTGGCTCATGCTGTGGGTGCCAGCCTGCTTGTGATGTTCCCTTCCTGACTTTCTGACCTTTGGGATATCAGATTTGCTTAAGCAGTCCTCATAATTTGTAAAACAGTTCCTTGGAATAAAACAAAAAAATCAATAAATGTGTTCGGGAAGAGTGGTATATCCATATATCTTACTTATTCTGCTTACCTGGTTGAACCCTGAGTGATAAACCTCATTAATAAGTTAGGTAAACCTTTGCTATGTTTATTCTATATTTGTATGAGATTCACACTTTTCAACTTTTAAAAACTTTTACTTTGACAAGATAAATAGTGAAGATCAGCAGTAGTTCCTTTGGGCTCTGCTTGGATTCATAAAGTAAAAAAACAAATATTGTGTCTATTTGAAACAAGTTTCTCTTCATGGTTCTGAAGTAATTCACATTGAGTTGTTACCATGACACTATTAAGGAAGCATCTTAAATAATAATAATTATTATTATTTTTATTATATTATTTAGAAATAATATTGTTTAGAAAGTAGGTTACCTAATTTCTTCTTTAGCATATAGGATCCGGTTCAATTTGGGGAATAACTTTGCCAGAATGTTTCAAACAAGATACTCTAGAGCTGGAATGCTTACTGACAGTCACTTATTTTGCTTATAACCCACTCCATCTGACTGGTTTAGCCAGGTTTAACAGAGACAGGAAAAATACAAAGGATGATGACCAGGTAAGCTACTCTGGTCAAATGCTGCATCCTATCAGTCAGTTAAAATCAACAAGATGGAATGGCAAGTAAGAAGAAACTCTGGGAAAGGCCGACCGTTTCTATTAAGTGTTTCTGTCAATTGAGTCAAAAACATGACTCAAGATGACTTTTGGCAGCTGGAGGGACAGAAAAGATTGTTATTTTTTCCAAATGAGCCCTTGGAGAGTTGCATCTGGTGAACAAGCATACTTTTAAAATAGCCCTTGAGATTAGAAAAGGATGGGTAAAGTAGGGATGATAATTAGAAATCGGAGGAAATGAAAATGAGTAAGAAAAGGGGGGGTGGAAATAATGCAGATGAAAAGAGAAAAAATGACAGGGAAAAAATTCTCTTTCTGATCACTGCCCCATACCACAAAGAGGAAAGCAACCAGCCTGTGGGATTTTCTGTTGGTGACTCAACAGTGGCATAATTAGTTGTAGCTCAGATAGGGGCATGGTTTATGAGCCAACTAGGGCTCTTTACTAGACAGGGAGGGTGCAAAAGGGGAGAATTGGCGGACCACCACTCCTTGTGACTGAAAGAGGAAGGATGTAGACTGTTTGCACTTATCCTGTATTTCATCAATTCAACTTGTGATGCTTTCATTCACTTAAAAAAAAAATGATGAAATGCTCCCCAATGGGTGTGTTTCAGTTTCTAAACAATAAAGACGTCTGTTTTTTTGGTGATGCTAGAAGAGTACGTTTTCACCAACCGCTTTTTCCACATTACACAGGGAGGGTATCCAATATCCAAGTGGGTAGCTCCCTGAAAAGGACCAATTTTGGAAGCACCCACCTAGAAAAACATTTTAGATTTTTATGGTTCTTTTCATCCAAAGATCTCAAGGGATTACCAAGCAAAATATGAGATCCTTGACAACATTTCAAGGTGGTAGGAGACAAGAGTTGCTGACATCCCTTGGCAGATGAAAAAACAGTGGGCAAAATGAGGGTACTATGAGGCAGAAAATAACAACAGAACCAAGAATCCTATGCCTCAAACTACTACTGCTGCCTCTGAAACTTTTGTATACCTCTGTCATAACATAGTCTCGGTGTCATAATGTACAAAGTAATTCCCCTTTATTAAAGTACCGCCATTACCTATGTGTCAGTGTGTATCATAACTTCCTGAATGAGGCACACAGTTTCAAGGTCAGGGGTAATTTCCAATATGTATGTTATATAAGTCTGAATATTTAGTAATTTTTTACCTTTAATAACCATAAGATTCCTTTGGTTGCTATAAATTTACTTGTGTGATTAACAGGCAATTTGGAAGGTTAATTATGCATATGAGAATTATAGGGTTTTATGTCACTATAAACTGTACTTTCAGTAGAATATGCCATTTGGCTTTACTTTGCCAGTGGATTATTTTAGTTTGATGAATGGGAGGGGAAGAAGATTAGCAAATACATCCGTTTATGTCCCTGAAATAGTTATGCTTTATTTTAAAAGTGAATTTTCTTCATTTCCACATAAACCTTTTTGCATTTCACTACACTGTTGACTATAATTCAAGTTGACTATAAGCTTGAGAGTTTTCCCAGGAATAGGTTAAATCAATTAGCATTGGTCTTATCCAGTCTCTGAAAATGCAAAACGTATCTTCAGAATATTAAGTATACTTCCTTTAAGTTCCAGAGCTCAAATTCAAAATATACCCCTCATGACCTAAAAAATATATCATCAAATGAGCTGCAAAGAAAGGTCTTTTTTGTAATATTAGGAAAAATGTTTGCCAAATGAGTCTCTGTTCCATGTCTCAGAAAATTCCTCATATACATATTTCAATATATTTAAAATGCTGAATCTAGAATTGGAGACTGTTAAAGGGCTCATATTTATTTTCTTGAATGTCAAAATGTAGCCAGTGCCAAAAAGCCTCTGGGTGTATGTACAAAATTTGTAAAAATACATAAAAACCTACTGAACCAAAACCACAGTGGAACTCACAATAACTTTCCAGACAGCATAATTTACCACTTAGTCACTGGGGAATGCCAATCTCAAAAGATAGGTTTTACACCAGGCCAAGAAGATCAACAAAAATAAACCCTTCTTGGACTAGGAAAAAACGGAAAGTCCCATTCCAATGGCCTTAAAACAATACTAATATTAATGATAATCATAAAGTAACTGTCTATTTTGGTGTGCCAACATTTAGTTGAATGATTTTTCTAAACATTGTGCCTTTTGAAATGATAATGAATAATTAAGACTCTTAGAGTATGTGGTATTAAAGCATTTTCTATTTGTTGTAAATTGAGCTCTCTATTTTTTTTTTAGGCAGGTTTCATATTAGATTAGCAGAGAAGCTGAATTAGATGTGTTTAGCCACAAGAGATAATTATAGTGAGTTTCTGACCTCTCTTATCCCTCTGTAGTCTGAACCCAGGTAAGGAGTACAGAAAGTCCCATCTACTCTATCTCCAGCACAGATCCTAACTTGGCTACCTCTGTCTCCTTCTGCACTGCCCTCCTTCAGACTGGAGGGATCTCTTGCATGGGCAGCTCTAGCAGCCTCTCTTCTGCTTCTGCTCGTCTTTACGTTCCTGCTTCACCACAGCAATTTCTCAACTTGGTCTCTCCTCAGCAGTTCGATTTGTCTTTTAAGAAATGGTCATCAGACCACTTCATCCTCTAGCTTATAATTTCCGGTAGCTTCTCATTGCACTTAGGATAAAATCCAGTGCCTACAAGAATCTATATTACAATGTGTGTAGCACCTGCCTCTTTCTCTATTGAGCATATGTATATACAACCTGCAGGACTGCAGTATAACAATGAAATGCTGAAGTTAAGATGAGTTGTTAGTTTGTTAGACTTCTGTTCTTTAAATGTACTATACACATATATAAATCTAATAAACTGTATTGTCAATGTGGATTTCAGGTGGCTTACTAAGAGAGAGGAGTTATCTTGTTTTAAAAGATAAAACATGGAAAGTTATATGAGGTATGTTGTGCATAAATCTGAAATTCTGGATGTTGCCATTTCACTTACTACGTCATTTTGTGCCTTTCCTCTGCCACACCAAATATAGAATGTTCATGTAAATAATTTATAAAAGTCTATTCTTGGGGAGCCTAGGGCAGCTAAAACAAAAATAAAATAGATAACAGAGTAAAGTATATCAGAGGATTACCATGACATATTACAAGAACTCAAAGGAGTTCTAGTTTGTTCTAGGTTCTAGTTTGGTTTTGCCAGATGTGTGATCCCAGAGAAAAATAATGTCTTAGACTCTGTTCCTTTGTCTGTAAGATGTAGTAATGAAGATTTCTGTGTTCTTCATGAATGTACTGTTGAAATGTGATGCATGAATGTGTAGTGAATGGCAGTTTGACAGTCAACTCTCTTTTTTCCCCCCATTCCTATTACTCTTACCCTTCTCTGCACTGTTAAAATGGTAGGAATATCAGCCTTGGGGTCCTGAGTAGGGCATCCAAGTATCACTTAGAACAAAGAACTCAACTGAGAAGCTAAATGGATTTTGAAATTCATAAACACAACTGTCTAAAAGCCAAAGAGTTATTTACATGTTAGACCCCAGGCATTTATTATGGGGACAGTTTTCAGTTTGTGGTTTTGAATTACAAAATAGGCTTGTCTTGGAAGAACAGGAGGCAGAGCCTAGAAGACTAAACAAAGTCTATGAAACAAGCACAGAGTGAAGGAGAACTGAGGATGGTATCCAAAGAGCAGCTTCCCTGCTACACAGGGAATAGCTAAACACACACACATATATAAATATATATAAAGTGGAAACTAACACACCATTCCAGACCTCTGGAAAAAGGAGGAGTTTGGAGAATATTTGAAGGTAATAATTTAAGGTTTCTGGATTCCTGAAAAGAGCGCCAGATCCGCTCTTTTGAGTCTTGACCTGTTGAAGTGGAGAGAAAAGAAAATAGGATAGAAATACCCAGAAAGGATTGGCAAAATCCCAGTAGAGAAAATTTATGCCTTACATCACAGGAAACATCTAAGGAAATTTCAAGCTTTTTGAAATTCTTTACTTGGAGAGGTGCCTGAAATCAAGACACACCTAGAGAGAGATGAAAAACTGGTCAAAGAGGTGTTTCCATGGATGAACCTAAGGACACACCTTACAAAGTCCAGTGGGGCTAAGAGTGGTAGGGAGGGCAAATGAGATCACACAACTCCCAAGGGGTGAGGAGAGGTAGAAGCACACTCACAGGGTCTTCTTTAGACTGAATGAACTTTGGCCAGGAGTTGGGACAGGTGGAGAGACCACATGACCAGAGACCACAGGGACTAGGGAAAGTAGCTGTGGATGTCAGTCTACAGAGCGCCAGAATCAGACAGAACAAGAAATACCACAGCAGAGGGAAGTCCAGACAATGGCATTTATGTCAGACTCCCTCAGGAGGGAGATTGTTGGCAAACCAGAAGTGACTTCGTTTTCTAGAATTTTCTAGATTAAGCAGGTTACATTGTGAAAATGGGAGTTCCACAACCTCGTTAAGTTCACTTACTAAAAAATAAAGACAAAATCAACTTAAATAGGGCTTCCCTGGTGGCGCAGTTGTTGAGAGTCCACCTGCCGATGCAGGGGGACACGGGTTCGTGCCCTGGTCCGGGAAGATCCTACATGCCGCGGAGCGGCTGGGCCTGTGAGCCATGGCCGCTGAGCCTGTGCGTCCGGAGCCTGTGCTCCACAATGCGAGAGGCCGCAACAGTGAGAGGCCCGCGTACCGCAAAAAAAAAAAAAAAAAATCAACTTAAATAAGTACACATCTGAATTGTGACTGCAAAATATCTAGTCTCTTATAAATAAGCATCAAGGTATCTAGCAGATGGAATTTGAATTTATTCTTGTTGCTGTTGTTGTTGTTACTGAGATAATGGATCACTGAAAACTTACGGGCTGCTGCCACTTCTAGCATCAAAGATGACAGATCTCTGCAGAGCAGTATGCCCGTCCCTGAGACTGTTGATCAGGGTGGCAGCAAATTACGTGGACCATCTCTTCTTCAATATATGTAGCTAGAACAGAAAACCAACTCTTTTAATTTCTTTTTTTTCTTCCTTTTCATAGGGAGAATTTAAGGGAATGTGATAGCTTCTATGAGAGAAAACACAACCTTTCATATAATAGTGATGCATAAAGGTATCCCTTAATGTGAACATAAAGGCTTGTGACATTCTGGAGCTGTTGAAGCTGTTGAAGGAGAATCTGATATTACAAAGGAAATATTGCAACTTACTGCCTGGGAGAGTAACAAATATTAAGGGATAGTCGAATTATGTATGTCTTCTTTAACTACGTGAAATCTTATGAATGTATTTAAAATGAGGTTACAAAAAATTGAATCAGAAACATTAACTATGCAGCATAATCCATTAACTCAAGATTGTCTGTAATAAGATACTAAATACACTCAAGAGACTTACTCTTATACACTGGTGCTAATTAAAAGTATGATTCTATTTCTCAGTCACAGAGAGGGAATCCTTTATTCCACTAACTTTACAAATTCTTAGACTCATTAAGACTTACTATAGGTACCCTGAAAAATCACTCAGCCTTCCCTCTGACTATGTGAAAAGCAGGGCAATGAAAAAGAAAATCATATCACTTGATTATATGCCAAGCGTAGAATTGTCAGGATTCTATGGAAAAATGGGGGGGTTTAGAAAATGAAAAGGGGATTTATATTTTTATTTTCCAAATGTTTGAAACATTGTTGTCTTGAACCAAATACACTCTGATACGAAATGTAAACTAAATAAAATGACTGTTCAGGAAACAATGCCAATAGCTAAAGGATCGTAATTGCATGGGGAGAATTTTCAATGCTCTAGAAATATGTTTCAAATATTCTGCCAACATATGTTTCAGTTGCCAAGTCTTATAAAAATATAGTCTTCCCTGAATATTTTGAAATATATTTGTAATAGCTATATTCAGTAAAACCTCATTTATCTGACAACAGTTCGTTCAAAATAGAGTAATTTGAAGAACTACTATGCTATAGTTGGAGAGATAGAGTTTTTCTGTTAATACTCATCATATATTTTGATATAAAGTTTCAAGGTTACAGAAGTATATGTAAGGAAATCAGATGGCTACTCATCAGTTGTGAAACTATGCTATGCTTCTCCATATGCAAACATCACAAAGATCGGGACATTTTCCCTATACATTTAAATGGCTTCACAGTAAAGCCCAATCAACCATGACTGAAATAGTCACAAGGTGGTCCATTTGTTCTCAAGGTCACTAAAATAAATAGGCTGACCCTGACATTTCTACTTAAATAAGAAAAAGCAGCCTGACTTAGGACTATATAATGGAGGAAAAAAATCCTTATAAATATTGCTCTATATTGTTAATAATATTAAACTTTTACTTTAGTATCTTCCCCAAGACCACAAACAAATATATTTAAAATATTATTTTATAACCAGGACATGGAAGCAACCTAAGTGTCCATTGACTGATGAATGTATAAAGAAAATGTGACACATATATACGATGGAATATTATTCAGCCATAAAAAGAAACGAAATTGAGTTATTTGTAGGGAGGTGGATGGACCTAGAGTCTGTCATACAGAGTGAAGTAAGTCAGAAAGAGAAAAACAAATACCATATGCTAACACATATATATGGAATCTAAAAAGAAAAAAAAGGTTCTGAAGAACCTAGGGGCAGGACAGGAATAAAGATGCAGACATAGAGAATGGACTTGAGGACCCGGGGAAGGGGAAGGGTAAGCTGTGACAAAGTGAGAGAGTGGCATGGATATATATACACTACCAAATGTAAAATAGATAGCTAGTGGGAAGCAGCTGCATAGCACAGGGAGATCAGCTCGGTGCTTTGTGACCACCTAGAGGGGTGGGATAGGGAGGGTGGGAGGAAGATGCAAGAAGGAGGAGACATGGGGATATATGTATATGTATGGCTGATTCACTTTGTTATAAAGTGGAAACTAACACACCATTGTAGAGCAATTATACTCCAATAAAGATGTTAAATCTATATATATTATTTTAAATTAACAAGAAAGAAAAGAATAAATACTATAGCTTTTCTTTTTCAGAATTTATTTTTCTAAAGTTGTGATAATGCACAGGGAACAGAGTTCAAATGATATTAACATATATATGATTAAAATTAATTTTCTTTTTCACTTCTGCCCAGCTTTTGTCCCCAAAGGCAACTGCTATTATTAGCTTCTTGTATATCCTTCTATAGATATTCTATATACAAATAAGTATTTATATGTAGATTTTTTAACATAAATATTAGCATATAACGAGCTTCGCTGGTGGCGCAGTGGTTGAGAGTCTGCCTGCTGATGCAGGGGACACGGGTTCGTGCCCTGGTCCGGGAAGATCCCACATGCCGCGGAGCGGCTGGGCCCGTGAGCCATGGCCACTGAGCCTGCGCGTCCGGAGCCTGTGCTCCACAATGGGAGAGGCCACAGCAGTGAGAGGCCCGCATATCGAAAAAAAAAAAAAAAATATATATATATATATATATATATATTAGCATATGGAGCCTTTTTTTGTCTTGAAGTTTTTCACTTGATATAAATGGGAGATCTTTCAATTTCACTGCCTATAAAACTTCTTTATTTTTTTATATTTGCATAATATTCCATAGCATAGATTTACAATAATTTATTTGAACAATCCCCATTGATATATATTTTTCAGTACTGCAAAGTCTATCCTTATACATACATTATTCTGTGCATGTGAAAGTATATCTGTAAGATAAATTCCTAGAAATTGAATTGCTGAGACAGAGGACATGCATTTACATTTGTGATTAGATAAAGATGTATTTAATTACAATTATATCAATTTATGCTCTCATTTAAAGTATAAAAGATCCATACTATAGGGTTTAGAACTTACTTATTGCCATTTTGAAAGTCACCAAACTGAAGACTTATTTGCCTACCACTGCAAAATTTAAAGAAAAGAAAGAAAAAAATATAAACATGAATTAGAATTGAAAGGTTGCATGTTTCCTTTCAATAAAACCAAATATAATCTCCAAATCTGAATTTTCTTTGAATGGATAAGCTGACATCATTTTTCACAAAGCCAAGTTATGTAAGACTAACAATTTTCTCCAAATTTCAGCCTCATTGCAAATAAACCAAAATAAAATAACTTCAATATGAATGGAAACAGTATAATCCGTAGAAAGCTATGCAGTTCTTCATTTATATCGTAATGAGGTAGAGAATGTTAGTAATCAATTTAAGATCATTCAACAGTGGCGTAGTGGTTAAGAATCCGCCTGCCAATGCAGGGGACACGGGTTCAAGCCCTGGTCTGGTAAGATCCACATGCTGTGGAGCAACTAAGCCCGTGTGCCACAACTACTGAGCCTGCGCTCTAGAGCCTGTGTGCCACAACTACCGAAGCCCGTGCTCCTAGAGCCCGTGCTTCGCAACAAGAGAAGCCACCACAATGAGAAGCCTGTGCACCGCAAGGAAGAGTAGCCCCCGCTCGCCGCAACTAGAAAAAACCCAAGTGCAGCAATGAAGACCCAGTGCAGCCCAAAATAAATAAATAAATTAAATTAAATTAAATTTTAAAACTCTACATAAAAAAAGATCATTCAACAGACATCAAATATTTAATTCTATTTTTCCCAATTTACTTATTTTCTCAATATTTTATCTTTTTTTCTAAAATAGGAAAACCTGGGGCTTTAGTTTCTCCAAATAAAGTACACTCTTAGAGACTAAAAGAAAAATCTTCAGCAAAACTTTGCCTCTTTCAATGACTAATTCTTTCAGTAATTTTTGGAACAAATTTGTGGACTTCTGCATAGAAACCTTTACTCTCAACTTTAATACCTGAGGAATTTCAAGACAACAACGCCTGATTGAGTTACTTATTAACAATATTTTCCTCTAAACAAAAGCACATTTAAAAATTAATTAAAACTGATCAAGTTGATAAATACATTTTTGCCATATTATACCTTCGCATGAAGTTTTTATATTCAAAAGAGCCATGTGGATGTAAAACATCCCGAATGCCTTTGAGGTGTTAATATTTTTCTGTTTGTCCATTAGACATGGGAATAAATTTTCAAGCAAGGAGAAGAGAACTTCTTGAGCATTTAACTATGTGTTGTGGATAAATTCCACTGCCCACAATTATGTTTATTTGCTACTTTATTTTCTCTAGGTTGGCTAACTTTCTCTTACATTTCTTTTCATATCAATACACATTCAGAGTAGCGTTTGCTCTGATACAGCCCTATTCATTTTAACCTCATACTTGGAAGCATGAGGCATCAGAGTTAAATGAAACTCCCTGGGTGTCAAAAGTCTTCTTATAAAGAGCTGCTCAAATTTATATCTCTTAGAGATTCAAGAAAAGGCATGCACAAGGCTGGCTCTCTGAGCCTCTTCAACCAGAGTCTTGTGACGCTGCGTGTAAAGTCAGGCCGGGGTACCAGCCTGACCTATCCTTGACCAGTGCTGGGTTAAGGGAATATCCAGGCATGACTAAATAACAGTGACATGAGGTCAGTTCCACTGAGGAATTTGAATGAGGCTTTCAGTAGAAGGAGAAAGAAGGGATGCCTGGGGAAATAGGATAGAAAGAAGAGCCTGAGGTGTGTCTCCGATTTGCTTCAGATGCCTAGCTCCAAGGATCCTTGTCTGAGCAGAACCTGAAAGATTTTCATGAGACACTAAGGCATAATCATAAGGCTTCAGCATCATAAAATACTAATATTCTCCTCCACAGTGACTGTGTAGCCCCATTCTTGCAGTGAGGTTTCATTACGTGGAAACAAATTTTTGGAAATTTCTTATAATTGGAATTATCAGTTATTGATATTCTCTAATTCATAAAAATATGTTGATGTCACTGGCTTTTACCATAGTACGTGGGACTTAGAGCATTAAAAACATTTGTCTAGGGCTTCCCTGGTGGCGCAGTGGTTGAGAGTCCGCCTGCCAATGCAGGGGACACGGGTTCGTGCCCCGGTCCGGGAGGATCCCACGTGCCGCGGAGTGGCTGGGCCTGTGAGCCATGGCCGCTGAACCTGCGCGTCCGGAGCCTGTGCTCTGCGACGGGAGAGGCCACAGCAGTGAGAGGCCCGCGTAACGCAAAAAAAAAAAAAAACATTTGTCTATAATATCTTCCCACTATGATCCATAATCAGCAATGTTGTCAGCTGTCTTTCTAAAGTGAGGCCTTATTAAAGCTCTTTCCCCACATCGCCTACATGATCTGGTCCTCACCTACATCATTTGGTCCTCACCACCAAGAGGTAAAGTCCAAACTCCTAGAGTATTTGATATACTATTCAGAATCTGGCTCCAACTAACTTCTAGGTCATATCTGTCTCCATTCACCTATACACATTTTGCATTGTGGACATTTAACACTTCTTGAAGTTCCTCAAACATAACATTTTTTTAATATAACTCTGTGCAGTTGTTCTTACCAGTCTACATGGTACACTCTTATTATTTCTTCAAGGTAAATCATGTGCCACCTCTTATAAGAGGCCTCAATAATCACTATAAGAAAATTAGTAACTTCTCCCACTATGATCCCACAAGTCTACTAGAGATTGTGTTAACTTGTAATTATTTTTCTATATATGCTTACCCTTCATTAGACTATTAGTTAATGTTCAGGAATTGATTTTCATATTTGCACACCTAATGCCTACATGACATTTGGCCCGTGGTAGGTGATCAATAAATGTGAGTTGAATGGATGAATAAACAATGAATTAAATACACAAATGAAGCAAAACTACACAGATCTATAGAGTTAAATATGTTTCTTGTAGAAGGCTGCCTCATTTTTAATATAACTTTATAGAATATATATTTCTTAACACAGTAGTTTTTTGGCCAATATTTATATAGAAAAAATTCATTTATATCTCTAAAACTCAATATGACATCTTTAAACAAATTACATGGGAAAAAGTAATTTTCTAAATAGAATTGATGAAATGTCAAAATCACGTAGATATTTTGAGAAGAAGGACAAACCTCAACAAAGGGGATATTCATCTTAGATGCTGCTGGCACAAGAAAGGCCATGTTACTCCAATGTTTTGTTTGTTTTTTAAATAAGCATATCAATTACATTTGGTGACCTGGAAGAAATTTTTTAAATAGTTAATAGACATGTATAAAAATTGTACTGTTTTTTAAGAAATTGGGAGTGCGGGGCTGATGAGAAACTTGCTACATTTTTTCCCATATAAATAATGGGAATAAACTTCTGGTTAGTATTTTCGTTCAGACTGTCTGATTTTGAGGAACAGGTTCTTATTAATAAATGGGAGATAGCTGTATTAAATTAGATATTTAATACATTCACATTGTTGTGTTGTATGTTGTGAGAAATATGAAGATGATTTGTGCCCTACCTTCAAAGAGCTTCCTTTTAAGTTCAGGTCTGAGAAGTATGATAGGATCACAGTTAGTCTTCATTTCCAGTGTTAACTCCATAGGGTGCTATGTTCGTAAGGATTCTGAGGCCACAGCTCAGCATGGGAGAACGCCTTGACTATTAGCGATGTTTGTAACAGAAACATACTTGCCACCGCTGCTCTAGGGACTCACAGGGAAAAGAAAGCACTTCTTGTTGAAGTGACAGATCGGAAGCTGCTGCATAGAACAGGGAGATCAGCTCGCTGCTTTGTGGTGATGTAGAGGGGTGGGATGGGGAGGGTGGGAGGGAGGCTCAAGAGGGAGGGGATATGGGGATATATGTGTACGCATAGCTGATTCACTTTGTTGTAGAGCAGAAACTGACACAACATTGTAAAGCAATTATACTCCAATAAAGATGTAAAATAAATAAATAAATAATTATTAAAAAAATAAATCTCCTGAAAGAAGTGACACTTAAGCTGGGTAGGGTAATTTTAGAAATAGGAATGGAAAGAAGTGGTCAAAGTGAAATAGTGCCAGAAGCAGAGCTTAGAAAAGAGAGGACTAGGAAAATTCAATAAAAGCAAGTAGTCATGTTAGTTGAAGCCAAATGAATTCTTCTTGTCCTCAGAAGGGAAGTATAGGGTAACTCCTAAGAAAGTCTCCTTCAACTGGACCAAAATGACCAATGAGAAGCCTTTTCAGTGGAATAGCAATCTCACAATGACTTCAAAAATTAAAACTGAGAGCTACCAATTGCTAGTATATGGGAGGAACTAATGTTAATTGTAAGACAGAATGTACTAAGTAAAGGGGAAAAAGTGAGGAAAAATCTTGACATAACCTTGATTCCGTTAATGAAACATGGGCTAAAAAAAAACATATAGCATTGTAGTTAATAATCTAATTAATAGGGAGCAGTAATAAAAAGAGGGAGAAATTTTATTTGGGACAAAAATACAAAGTTGCTACCTTTCACAAGGTGAGCTCGAAAAGAGAAAGAAATTATTTCTACCCGCTGATAGACAAAAACTCCAAAAACCTCAGAGCTAAATCTTCAACAATACCTTTTCAGGAAACATTATGCATCCCACGTGTAAGTACTTTAGACCTAGGAATTATACATCCTGGGGTATTAGTCCTGATGGAAACACAAACAGTTCAGGATCATTCTTAAATTGGCCTCAGAGTCATCTTCATGAAGAGGAAATGAGAGAAAGTATATTTGCATGGAAGGCAAAAGAGGCTTACTGAGAAAATTAAATTTGTTTTGTTATCAAATTTTTTTTTTTTTTTTGGCGGTAGGCGGGCCTCTTACTGCTGTGACCTCTCCTGCTGCGGAGCACAGGCTCCGGACGCGCAGGCCCAGCGGCCATGGCTCACGGGCCCAGCCGCTCCGTGGCATGTAGGATCTTCCCGGACCGGGGCACGAACCCATGTCCCCTGCATCGGCAGGCGGACTCTCAACCACTGCGCCACCAGGGAAGCCCCCAATTTACCACTTTTATTTAATCTCTTCTTAGTCTTTTCTGTATGAAAAAATTCTTGCCTTCTTATTCTTAGCCTCTTTACCAGTCTTGTGTCAAGCTAATAGTAACTTTTCAGCTTATAAAACCCTCCTGTGCCTATCAGCTATCTTGAACATCACCTAATAAGTAGAATATGATTATTTTATATCCTAACCTTTCTTCTTCCCACTCTCCATTCACATGCTTCAGTGCCTGTTGTACCAGTCTGGGTTCAGAGTATGGAAGCAGTAAGAGATATATATTAAGAGATTTACTGCAATAAAGTGGCTTACACGATCATACGGGCTAGCTAGGCAAGTCTAATATCTACAGGGCAGACCATCAGAAACGTCAGGCTGGAACTTTCCAGCATGGATTGAAGCTCTTTTCCACAGACAGAATTCCATCTTCTTTCAGGAAAGTTTCAGGTTTTAAGGCCCTGTTTTTAAGACCTTTCAACCTATTGAACTGGCCAACCAAGATTATCGGGGATAATCTCTTTTACTTAAAGTCTCTTTTATTTAAAGTCAACTGATTTTAAGCACATCTAAAAAATACCTTCATAGCAACACGTAAGTTAGCACTTGATTGAATTACTGGGTACTGAAGACTAGACAAGATGATGGTCCAAAAAATCATCACGGCACCCCCCCCTTGTCAACTTGGCACCCATATACATTTTATTAAACCATACTTACTATCCAAATGAAGACAATAACAAAGTCATGTTTCCATCTAACATGATACAGCTATCTTCCATATAATTGAAAATACATTAATACTTAACTCCAGAAGAGGATTCAAAGATCTTCCCTGATATTCACTATTCTCTTTTGATATCCTGTAACTTAAAAACTGTGATATACAATTAACTATTATTAATATATCTTATGTTCGATAATAAGGAGATAAGAGAGGGAAGAAAGCAAAATTACTTGGTTAATATATTTGCAAACATATTTATAACAAAATAATCAAGAAATACTCATAATTATTACAGTCCTTGTTTCTGCAACTAGTAACACAGTCGCTGTAGGCATTTATGACTACCTTCTTCCACTGCCCATTTTTTATTCCCTTTTCACTCAGCAACCGCCTAAACTGATTATGATTCTTTGCATAGCAAAGTGACCCAAACCTTGATTCATGAAGGTTCTGGACCATTAGCACTCCTGCCTGAATTGGGTTATTTTAGTTTCGCATTGACTTTAATCATCGGACATGGTAGAACTAAAATATATCCTAAGGGATCTCCAGTGTTCCAGACAAAATCTTCCATACTTCCATTTTTCAGTAGCAACTTTCCCTTGGCAATTAATATCATCCCAGACAGTACTGTAACTCCCTTCTTTGCCTGTTGATTCAAAGATGTAAAGAGGCTGGGTGACAGTCTTAACTTTTAGTCCACAATAATAATTGTGTCTCCTGGTGGAAGCATTCTTCCCAGTGGAACTAAGTCCTCCAGACCATCATAGCCTAAGGTTGTGAGGACTAGAAGTGAAAATTTTGCTGGTGGAACACTAAGAGTAATAGAGAGTGGAGCCAGTCCCATTTCTGTGTTTTCATTCCTGTACCAGTGGGAGAAAGAGCAACATATACTGGATGCTGATTCAGAGCATATGCAGCCTCCTGCAGAGTACTGCCCCAACTCTGAAAACATGGCCATATAGCTGACATTGCAACAGTCTTTAAAATGTCATTTCACAATTCTATCAAGAAAGCTGCCTTAGGTTGGTTGGGAACATGATAAAACCAGGGAATTCCGTGAGCATAGGCCCATTGCTCCACTTCTTTTGCTGTGAAGTAAGTTCTTTGATCAGAGCAATGCTATTTAGAATATGGTGATAGAGAATAATGTATCTTATAAGTTCAGCAATGGTATTTTTGACAGAAGCATTGTGTGCAGGGAAAGCAAATCCATTAGAGTAAGTGTCTGCTCTAATAAGAACAAAATTCTGCCCTTTTCATAGTGGAAGTGGTCCAATGTTATCAACCTGCCGTCAGCTAGCTGGCTAATCATCCCAAGAAATGCTACCATGTTGCAGACACAGTATAGTTCTCTGTTGCTGGCAGGCTGGGAACTCATCAGTGACTATAGTCAGGTCAGCCTTAGTGAGTAGCAGTCCATGTTATTGAGAATAACCTCCATCTACGATGGTCCATTGTACGTGACAAGAGTGGCTGGGGAAAGAGACTGACAGGTATCCACAGAATGGATCTTCCAATCCACTGTATTATTAAAATCTTCCTCTGTTGAGATCACCCTTTGATGAGCATTAACAAGGGACACCAATGTCTTTACAATCTTTGCTCATTCAGAAAGAGCTATCTATAACTCACTTTCCCAGTCTTCCTTGTTATGAATTTTCTAATTATATTTCTTCCCAGTCCCTGACCATGTAGCCAAATAATTGGTCAGAGTCCACGAATAGGCCTAGACTCATAACTTTGGCCATTTAGTCTTCCAGGCAAAATAAACAACTGCGTACATTGCTCTAAGCACAGCCCATTAGGAGAGTTTCCCTTCACCACTGTCCTTCAGGAATATCCCAGAAAGGGGTGTAGTGATAGAACTGACCACTTTCAGGTGGTGCCTGCGTATCATGCAGAGCCATCTATCAACCAGGCTTGAGTTTTCCCTTCCCCAGTCAGTTCATCACAGGGAATTCCCCATGAGGTCCTAAGTGCAAGCTAAAAGATAGGAGGCAATGTAGCAGGAGTATTGGCCTTGGGTATTTGGGCTACTTCTTCATGCAACTTACTTACACCTTTAAGGCATACTCAAGCGTGATCTCTTATAACCACCTTCATGTCATGGTTACTGTACATGCCCAAATTTATGGTTTTATGGGTCAAACAACACCCAGTTCACAATGGAAAGCTCAGTCCACAAGATAATTTTGTGGCTCATGATTAAGTATTCAGTACCTACTTAAGGCCCAGGATAGATAGATAGTTGGTAGATGGATAGATAGATAGATGATAGATAGTTCAGTTCTATAGTTTCTGTTTCCCTGGAGAACCTTGACTAATACAGCCCGTATGAATAAATTTAGCCTGATTCAACGTTATGTTTCTTCCCCCATTACACCCTTAATATCCATTCCCACACAGATTTCTATCTATATAAATTGAAAATAATGCAGTTATGCAGTTTTTTTGGTATGTGGTGCAGCGCACTTCCTGGCAGGTCACACTTCGTTCCTCATCTTTTGAGAACTGCTGGGTCTTGAGTCTAGTTATAGGTCTAGAAACTAAGACAGGTAGTGCAGGTAGGTCATGAGGAGAAGCAGCAGTGTTTTGTAAGGTAGCTACAGCAGAGGAGGCCATTACAGGTGCTTTAGGCTAAGGAAGACTATCCTCCTCATAAGTGAATATTTTACATCATTTAAAAAATTTGTTAACAAATACACACACACAATTCATCCTCTAATTTAGCATCTTCCACATATTTCCAATAACACACTTCTCTACTCTGAGATGTATTGGAGACCTAAAATAATGACTGAATGATTATTAAACATTTTCTATTTTTTTTCATAAAGCAAGTTATGTTCTACTAATTGGCAAAGAGGAAAAACAAAAGGCTCAGATGGAAACTGTGGAAGTTACTATTTTGCAAGAGTCCAAATCTAGCTATAAAATGCTTATCCTTTGAGGTGATTCATCTTCATACAAATTTAAATCTCCTTTGTCTTTATGTCAGTGGTTCATTTCTTAGTTCTATCTCAATCCATCCGACTCATCACAAAACACTGTTTCTTTTATACATCAAGAACTCCCAGTTGACTTCAAAATGTATTTTTGTCTTATTTTCACAACAAATTAATCTTTACTCTCTCTTTGATTGCACAGGGAGATTTATGTATATATATGTGTGTGTGTATATATATATACACACACACATAAAAATACATGTATATTTTTTAAGGATTTGACATAACAAAAACAGGATAACAAGAATTACCTTTTATTGAGAAGTTACTATATAAAAGGCACTCTACTGATTATATAAAAAGAGAGAGAGAGAACCTTCCTTCTGTAAGACCCTATTGTAGAGTCTATTGTGAAAGATGAGGTTACTATAATATTATCCCTGTCTTTAATGTAAAGACAGATATATAGGCATATGTCGTTATATGAGGGAAAATAAAGTATTAGAATACAGATATGAGTAGAGTGCCCTGACCATGTGTGGTACATGGAATCCCTAGATTCCCATCCCCTGGGGCACATGCCTGTATAACCCCTTCCCCTTGAGTCTTAATCCTGAATCTGTTGACATTGAGTTAAGCAAAAGGAGATTATCCTAGGTGGGCCTGAGTTAAACAGATTAGCTCAGAAGTCAACTACTCAAAACAGCAACAGACACCCTCCTCTTCTGTTGGCCTTGAAGAAGCCAACCACCATGTTATGGAAAGGGTCACATGGCAGGAAATTGCAGGCCTCTCTGGAAGGTGACAGTCTCGGTCCCATAACCACAAGGAACTGAATTCTACCCACAATCTAAGTGAGCATAGATAAAGACTCTAAGCTCCAGATGAGAATGCAGCTTCTCCAATATCTGATTTTGACCTTGTGAAACCCTAAATGAGAATTCAGCTGCACTGTGACTCAACTTCCAACCTACAGAGACTGAGATAATAAAGGGGTATTGTTTAAAGACCAAGTAAGCGAAGTCTCTAATAACTTATTATATAGCAGTAGAAAACTAGTAGAAAAGGAAGGGTAAAGAATTCAAAATGAATTTGCCAATGTTTCATTTTAAGACAAATTTCCAAACTGATCAGAAGCCCTTTCTAAGTGCCTTCTCTTGTGATCCTGGCTGTTATACTGACTTCAAGCATTTCCTGTCTTTCCAAAAGAGATGTGCTGCTAGGCATACCTGCCAGTGAAATAGGCAGCCAGCCAAGTCACAGAGAAGAAAGAAAGTCTCAATTCCAATGAAATCCACTGAAGTAATCGAAGAGCAAGCCAGCCTTGAGTGTTGCCACAGGCTTACTGCTCTAGGATTTCAGAGGCCGTATTTTCACCAAGCTTTGCCTCTTTCATCACTCAGACACAGATACTATGAATTCAATAAGTCAGTGATTTCAAAGTGATTTGGGTAGATCTGTATACTATTGGAAAAAGTTTCTCTTCTGCAGAAATTCCTTAATTGGTGGGAATCACTTCTCTCTAATAATATTTTTTTCCCACTCCAAATATGGGTGCATAACTTCCTTCTGTATGGACTGCAGACTTAGGTTAAATGTATTTGATTATTTACATCTTCTTATGCTCACTTGCCTGGAAAAGCATTCTTGTCTTAGTGGACAGTTGCAATTGCTTTGCTTACACAAATGAACATAACTACAAGTTAATATGTGGTGATATTTAAAGATATTTAATTTTAAAAGCACCATATATTCCAATGGAATACTAAAATCCGTGTTATTTTTGCATTAATTTTAAGTCAAATCATTAAATTCCACTAATGATGATTTTTCAGTAGTTGCCATCATTCAAACAGTGCTGTCCAAGAGTCACTACTACACATGTGACTATTTAAATCTCTATTTAAATTAAGCAAAACAAAAAATGAATTGCCTCACTCTCGTTAGCTACATTTCAAATGCTCAATAGCCTCATGTGGCTAATCCCTGCCATGTTGGACAGTACAGATTATAGAACATTTCCATCATTTCAGAAAGTGCTATTGGACAATGCTGAATTAAGCCCAGATCCTCAGGCATTCTGTTAAAGCTTTCAGGTTTTATCCCCTCTGTGTTTTTATATCTAACTTCCCTCTTCCTGCCACATCTAGCCAGTACTCTAACCATTATAAATTACTTCCCTTTCACAAATCAGATATTATTTAACCTTTGTCCATATCGCTCTCATGGTCATTAACATCATTTATTCCCTGGTCCAATTGATGAATTTCTGCTAATCCTTTAAAACTCAGCCCCACTATCACCTCCAGTGAAACACCTTTCTTGATATCCTCAAGCACAGATAAGTGTTTTCTCCTCTGACCTCCCATGACGTCCTATTCACACCTTGATTATAACAATGTTTATATGAGTGTAATTCATTCACATGGGTTTGTCCTATAATTGATCACGAACCTCCAGAGGAAAGAGACCTTATTCTTTTCATCTTTATATTCCTCCATACCAAGTATGTAATAGGCACTAAATACCTCGTAATATATCCATTCATATGCTTATTTTCCTCATACTGTTTCCTGACTGACTTTGGGGCAATAACTTTATTTACAGGTTACAGAAAGGAACCAAAAATAATCCATATGTGATTAATCAAAAGTTGACCTTAGGGGCTTCCCTGGTGGCACAGTGGTTGAGAGTCCGCCAGCCGATGCAGGGGACACGGGTTCGTGCCCCGGTCCGGGAAGATCCCACATGCCGCGGAGCGGCTGGGCCCGTGAGCCATGGCCGCTGAGCCTGCACGTCCGGAGCCTGTGCCCTGCAAGCGGAGACGCCACAACAGTGAGAGACCCGTGTACCGCAAAAAAAAAAAAAAAAAAAAAAAAATGACCTTATAAGAAGGAAGCTACAGTAAGAGGAAAGGTAGAGCAAGAAGCTGCCTTAAAAAAAAGTATGATTTGGCAGATAGTGAAACAAGTGAATAACTTACTCAATGAGAAGGTAAAATTATCCTTGAAACTCTATAAAATCAGATACTATCATATGTAGAAAACTGACTATACACACACACACACACATACATATATATATACATATATATATAATTTACAGTTCCATGGTTCTTGGCTCCCAGAGAAAGTGGTAGGTAATCAGAAAATTCACTGAGGCCGCTGACGTTTCCTTTATAATTTGGTGGGGTGAGCGAAGGGACAGCTTTCCGGTGCGTTGTAATTCTTTCACTCTATAGGTAACCAGACTCAATTTATAATATATTCACTTGGATATTTTCTTAAATTCTAATTATACTATTCTCTATTATGTTGTTCTGTCTCATTCTAGAAGGTGGTTAATTGTAAAAAGAGAAACTAAGATGTGCTACTAGTAAATGTTGCACTTATGAATAAAAATATTGTTTCACTCGATGTGAGTCATAATTTTTGTTTGTTTTTGTAGCCTTTTAAAAAATCAAAATGCTCTAGTAGCTTCCTGTGGCAAAAGCAGAAGAGCTCTACAGATTTTAGTCTAGCTGCCTGCCAGCAGTCACAGAGCTGGAAAGGCCCTCGAGCACACAAGACCATCTGAGTGACGCAGAAGAGTCCTTTTCAAGGGTCTTGGAACATGCAATCACTTGGCTGCCATCAGACATTTCTCGAGGAAAGGAATCCTCAAGTCCAATAGACCAGAGGGTCTTCTGGCTCTGCCAAGAAGAGTGACAGAGGCTATAAAACTGTCTGCTCTCCTCCTCTGCTAAATGTCTTGCCAGGAATCACACAGACTCAGAGCTGTTGAAAATACGGCTGCTTTATTTCAAAATGCACCCTGAAAGACGGGTTGCTGCCTACTCTCTTGCTCCATCTACTGGAGTTTACTAAAAACACTGATCTAGTTAACACTTCGGAAAATTACATTCCAGAGTAACTTCCATTCCCTTAGTGTTTCCCCTGAATCATTAAATCCTCAGGGAGCAATGCATCTGACTGCCTGAAATGTGAATTTGTTTGCTGAATATTGTTTTTAAAGAGAAAAGAGCAATGGGCCAGCTGAATAAAGCAAAGTCCATTCTGAACACATATCTGCTTTATAAGTTCTCCTTCAGAATAACTTTTACTGTTTTCTCCAGAACTCTCCTCCTTTTCTATATTTACCTTATAATTCGTGGTAATTATATCAGTAACTTGCAGTAGAGGAAGGAGTCCAGGATTTGAAGTCAGAGGATAAAAATCCAGTTCTCATCTGCCTGCCTTAATACCAGAGATACACTGGTGTTCTTTGTGTCCAGAACAGATGCTCTTACTTATGGGGACTCCATTAAAAACTCTGGTGTGACAAAAGAGGTTCTCTGTAATATCCCTACTATCCCTAAGTATGGAACACCCACCCTCATTTCTGACCCCTACCGCTCTCTCCTGTTTGCCCCTTGCACTTGCCCATAATCTTTTGCAAAATTATTATTGAATAAACTTTATTTCTTAGAGCCATTTTAGGTTTACAGAGAAATGAACAAAGTACGGAAAGTTCCCGTATACCTCATCTTCTCCAACCCGTTCACAGTTTCCTTTATTATTAACAGTTTGCATTAGTGTCGTATATTTGTTATCACATGTGAACCAATATCACTGATGAACAGTATTAACTAAAGTCCATAGTTGACATTAGGGGTCACTCTGTGTTATACAGTTCTGTGGATCTTGTCAAATTCATAATGTCATGCATCCGCATTAGAGTAGCATACAGCAGCTGTCCCCAGCCTTTTTGGCACCAGGGACCAGTTTCATGGACGACAATTTTTCCACGGACTGGGAGCCGGGGGGATGGTTTGGGGATGATTCAAGTGCATTACATTTATTGTGCACTTTATTTCTTTTATAATTACATTGTAATATATAATGAAATAGTTATACAAGTCACCATAATGCTGACAGGAGGGGGAGCTCAGGCGGTAATGGGAGCCCTGGGGAGTGACTGTAAATACAGATGAAGCTTCTCTCGCTTGCCACTCACCTCCTGCTGTGCGGCCCGGTTCCTAACAGGCCATGGACCAGTAGTGGTTTGTGGCCCAGGGGTTGGGGACCCCTGGCATACAGAATAATGTCACTGCCCTAAAATCCCCGTAAAATCCACTTATTCATTCCCTCCATCATTGATGACCACTGATCTTTTTACTGTATAGTTTTGCCTTTCCCAGAATGTCATATAATTGGAATCATAAAGTATGCAGGCTTTGCAGATTGGCTCCTTTCACTTAGCAATTTCCAGTTAAGGTTCTTCTATGTCTTTTTGTGACTTGATAGCTCATTTCTTTTTATCAGTGAATAAATATTGCATGGTATGGATGTACCACAGTTTGCTTATCCATTCATCTATTGGAGGTCATTGGGGTGCTTCCCAGTTTGGGCACTTATGAATAGAGCTCCTATAAACATTTGTATACAAGTTTTTTATGAACATAAGTTTTCAACTCTCTTGGGTAAATACCTAGGAGCATGTTGCTGGATTGTGTGGTAAAACTACGTTTAGCTTTGTAGGAAACTTCTAAACATTCTTCCAAAGTGATTGTGCCACCAGCAATGAGTAAGACTTCCGGTTGCTTTATATCCTCATTAGCATTTGGTGTTGTCAGTGTTTGTACCTTACCCATTCTGTAGGTATATAGGAACTTTTTATTTTCATTCCCTTTTCTAACGGCTCTCTGAGCTTCACTGTGATCTCTCCACTGCTGCCTGGTCTTGAGGGCCCTATAAGAATAAGAACATCGTAATGAAAGTATCTGCCTTTGTCTATTTCCATATCTCCAGTGACTACAAGGCTTGGCAAGTAGAAGGTCCCACACATTGAATGCAATCTCCTGACTCCAATTGTTCTTTCCCAAATGTCCTTGGTACCAGTCTCTGTCCAGCCATGTCACTCTGAGCACCTCATTTTGTGGTGATATGACCTTGTGCAAGTCACATAATCTCTCTGAATAGCTACTTATTTACTTATCTAAAAATGGAATTTTCAGTAAGCTCCATGACTGTCATAAAGAATGTTGGTAAAGATGAAATGAGTCAAATATGAAGCTGCTTTGTATGATGCACAATATAAAAGCCAATTCTTTCTTTTTTAAAAAAATTTTATTGGAGTATATTTGACTTACAATGTTGTGTTACTTTCTGCTGTACAGCAGAGTGAATCAGTTATACATATAGTCACTCTTTTTTAGATTCTTTTCCCATATTGGTCATTACAGAGTACTGAGTAGAGTCGTGCACACATATTGTGAAACCACCTAATTCAGGAAGCATAAAGAAATCACTTGCTTCAAAATGTCTTCCTCCCCTCTGTTCTGGAGTACATTATATTACAGACACACACACACACACACCACACACACACGTACAAACACATGCATAAAACTAGTGTCTGAATTGAATATATAGCCAAATCATAGTAATATTTGAGAATGTGTCCACATAAATTATAGTACACACCAAATATTTGCTCCTGAATATAACGTATAGACAATTATTGTAAATTCAAAAAGTCAAGTTTAGGGCTTCCCTGGTGGCGCAGTGGTTGGGAGTCCGCCTGCCGTTGTAGGGGACACGGGTTCGTGCCCCGGTCCGGGAGGATCCCGCATGCCGCGGAGCGGCTGGGCCCGTGAGCCATGGCCGCTGAGCCTGCGCGTCCGGAGCCTGTGCTCCGCAATGGGAGAGGCCACGACAGTGAGAGGCCCGCATACCACAAAAAAAAAAGTCAAGTTTATTATTTATTCTTTTAGTTATTTTGTGTGAACGATTCCCCAAATATCTGATTATAATGAAAGGAGTTGATGAGGACAATGTGGCATTGGTGTTTGGTAACACTAGCAAGTGGTAATCAACAATGCTTAAATATTGCTACTCTGACATAGGAAGCAAGTGAAACTATGCTTCCTGTATTCCAGAGACTAGTATAATGTTGTCCAAAGCCATTAGGATCTGAGATGAAGATAACCATATGATTGTTTTCTGGACCATAAACACTTCAAATATGGAATTACTATGTAACTTGCTACTCTTCAAACTCACAGGTATTTGGGCCATGAAATGTTTGGTTTATGTATCTTAATAATATACAAACTGACCTAGATTTGCAAGAGATCCTGCCTCTAAGAATATTAGGAAAAGAGGAGCTATTGAATGAATGCTTCAAAGAAGCTGACTTACCAACAAATATTTACTGAGCATCTACAATGTCTCAGGCATTGCACTTTCTCAGTTTTTGTTTGTCTTAAAAAAAATCTCTACTTTGCCAACGTTATTGAAGGATAGTTTCAATGGATTATCAGTTATTTCATTTCTTTTATAATATATCTCTGACTTCTATGTGTCTTTTAAGAAGTCAAATATTAATCCACATACCACTCTTTGAAGGTAATCTGTATTTTTTGCTCTGGGTGAGTTTTAAGATTGTTCACTCTGTCTCTGATATGCTGAAATTTCACTTTAATGTGACTGAGGTTGAAATAATTATTATTTCAAGTCCTCTTTGAGATCCATTGGGAATCTTAAATCTGTTTCTTTCTCAGTTCAGATAGTTCAATAAAGTTTTATTCATTATATTTTTATGTATTACCTCTTCTCCATTCTCTCCACCTTCTACTGGAAAACCAATTAATCATACCACTTAATTTTCCTTTGTTTTCTAAACTGTTCTACATATTATCCATCTTTAAATTTTTCTGTGTTAACTTAAAGATAATTTTTTCTAACTAATCTTTCAGTTCCTCTTCTCTCTTCAACTTAGTCCTCTTTTAAAATTATCCATTGAGGTTATACTTTCATTTATTGCATTTTTTATTTCAAGAAGTTCTCTTTTTTTTAGATTTCCTTTTTTTCTTATTTATTTTTATTGAATTACAGTTAATTTACAATTTTGTGTTAGTTTCACGTGTACAGCAAAGTGATTCAGTTATACATATGTGTGTATACACACACACACACACACACACACACACACACACGTATTCTTTTTCAGATTCTTTTCCATTATAGCTTATTAGAAGATATTGAGTGTAGTTCCCTGTGCTATGCAGCAGGTCCTTGTTGTTTATCTATTTTATGTATATTAGTGCATATATGTTAATCCCAAACTCCTAATTTATCTCTCCACCTGTCCCTGCTATCCCCTTTGGTAACCATAAGTTTGTTTTCTATGTCTGCAAATCTATTTCTGTTTTGTAAATAAGTTCATTTGTATCTTTTTTTTTAGATTCCACATATAAGTGATATATTTGTCTTTCTCTGTCTGACTTACTTCACATAATATGGTAATCTCTAAGTCCATCCATGTTGCTGCAAATAGCATTCTTTCATTCTTTTTTATGGCTGAGTAATATTCCATTATATAGTTATACCAAATCTTCTTTAACGATTCATCTTTCAATGGACATTTAGGTTGCTTCCATGTCTTGGCTATTGTAAATAGTGCTGCTATGAACATTGGGGTGCATGTATCTTTTCGAATTAGAGTTTTCTCCAGATATACACCCAGGAGTGGGATTGCAGGGTCATATGGTAGCTCTATTTTTAGTTTTTTAAGAAATCTCCATACTGTTCTCCATAGTGGTTGTACCAATTTCCATTCCCACCAACAGTGTAGGAGAGTTCCTTTTTCTCCATATCCTCTCCAGTATTTATTATCTGTAGACTTTTTAATGATGGCCATTCTGACTGGTGTGAGGTGATACCTCATTGTAGTTTTGATTTGCACTTCTCTAGTAGTTAGTGATATTGAGCATCTTTTCATACGCCTGTTGAATAGAAGTTCTCTGTTTTTTAAAAAAAGAAATCTTTTGACCATTTTTTCACTTTTCTACATGTATATATTTTCAGGCTTATCTTTTTATTTTTTAAGCACAGTAAGTATATTTTATACTCTGTCTCTGAAAATTACAATATCTCTAATCTTTGTGGATATGTTTCTGTCATCTATTGTTTTTGCTGATTCTGACATGTAAGGCTATGAATCCTTATATGGTTGGTATTTTCAACTGTGTGCTGCTCATGGTCTTGAAAATTTACAGCTGTGGATATTTTGAAAATTTTAAAAAAAGGATACTTTTCTACAGATTTGCATTGGTTTCTTGAAGACACCTAGGGGCACTACTACTCTGTGATCGCTTTGAAATGTATTCACAGTTTGTAGGTTATTTTATAACTACCAGATGATGTTAATTTGAGCTACAAATCTTTTTTTCAAGTTGGTTATAATTATCATTTCTTAGGGCTTCCCCTACACTCTGTTCTACACATTTCTAAGGCAACTTTCCCCAATGTTCAGGGGATGGAAGGGAGATTCATTTCTGATTTACTATTACTCTAATGCTGTAGTCCTCTGAAGCCCTAGCTTAATGTAGGAAAAATCTCTTATCAGATTTGTGTGGTTGACATATTTTGGGCTTTAACTTCTATTCCCCTCATGTTTAAGCCTTCAAAACTAAAGTACAAATTAGCCTTGATTAATAATTGCATCTCGGGCAAAAACAATTTCAGTACTCCTTTACCTCTTGCACTCCAGATTTTCCTTGGACTTTGGCTTGGTAATTCCTTACTATCTCATCAGATTTTTGATGGTTTTTGAAAGGTAGTCATAAAATATTTTATCCAGCATCTGTTGTTGGTTTCAATGGGAGGACTGGTTTGAATAACCCTACCTGCTGTAACCCTGGAAAGAGAACAAGACATGCAACATTTTCTAAACAAATTGCTTAAATTGAATTTGAGTCTAAGTCTGATTCAAAGTGGAACAGGACGCTTTGTGAAAACAAACCTGACCAGAAAGTAAATTCATGAACCTACCCCAGGGTCTCAGAAATAGTGATACTATTATTCTGTAATAAATATGTACTGGCAAGAATTTTGCAGTATGCTTTTCAGGGACTCAAAGTACAACTGAAAACTGAATTTAAAAAATCAACACTGTACTTGAAGAGGAATTTTTGCAATTGTGGATAGAAAACAAAGTGTGTCTCTCGAACAATAATAAAGTGTCTTATTCAAAGAAATGGCAATTCAACCTAAGCTGTAGTGGTACAAGAATGGGATGGAATAAAGAGAAGACTATTAAAACACTGCTAGTAATTAAAGAAGATAAATTGGAGACATTGAAACCAGTCCTGACAGAAATTCTTTGTTTCATAACTAAAGATTTTACCAATTTCATAATGATGAAACATTACAATTTCACTCTATATCATTCACAAGTTTAATTTCATTATATAATTCTACTCTAATTAGTTTAAAGTAAATTATGTATAACTCCCTTACTATAATTTGAGCACAGTCATTTTTTTACAAATCTTTTTGTAGTCTATATAACATCTCAAGTTAAAGAGTATCTCCTGGAAGTATCACAGGTATATGTCTGGATCTAAAGAGCTGTACTTTTTTCAGAATATTATCAAGTCAGGCTTTTTTTCTGGCTGTCTATCTACAAAAGTAAGATACAGATATATAAAGGACAATAAATGTTCAATATTTCTTTGTTTTGTTTTGTGTTCTGGACAGGAGCATAGGAAATTGATTCCCCAGCAGGAATATCGTACTTTGTAAGTTCTGTAATTATGTAATGTAGACATTTCTTTCTATTTATCTCTGTCTTTTAAAAATTCTATTATCTAAATTTTGACCTCCATAAGACTGCATATCAAAAGCTTAATCATAACATTTCAAGTTAAAATGGTCTTATGGAAACCTTCATTACTTGAAAGGCTTTGTCATCCACTTTCTTGATCAAAATAGGTAGTGACCTGTAAAGCAGCCAAGAAATTTATATTTGGAGTGCTTTCTTCTGATGGATGAAGGAGCAGGCAAAGATTCTTCCTGGTAAAGTGTGGGCGGATAATTTTATGTGACAGACTCATTATGAATGAGGCAATATGAGCATGAAGTAGTTCACAGCACTTCTATCAAGTTCTGCTGATTAAAAAAGCAAGGTGTGGTTCAAAAATATCTGAGTCTCCAATAATTTTTGGCTTCTCTGTAAGTCAGACTACACAAGAATACCCTAGAGGTTCTGGACAGGAAGCCATGTCATCATTGGCAAGAAGGCTTCTAGAACTGGCCCCAGTTGGTTTAACTGAGCCTTCCAATGCAGCATGAAGGATGGAACTGGTGCATGTAATGGCATGAAGCCTTATATATTAAAACTGAGTATCACTCAAAGCAATTGTAAGTTTTATCAGAAATCCTAGACACAGGCATCTTTTCAAAAGCTCAAACATTGAAAGGATCTTTTATAATATTGCATACCGTATAACAAACATTGTTGTCATCAGCAGGTTTGGATCTTCTGGAAGTCTGCATTCTGTCAAGGCTTTTGGCAGAGATTCAGGTAGAGAAACATTTACTTTAAAATGATTAATGATTCCCAACTCTATTTTGCCAAGGACCAAGCTTTTTGTCCTCTCTTTTTAGTCATTGATCCTGAAACACTTCTGCAACTTACTCAGCTTTCAAATTAACATATATACTTTGAAAAATACACATACTTGATTAGATCTTTCTTTTCCCTGGAAACTGATCACAGCAGGCTCTGGGACAAGCACTATGTACATATCTATTTCATTAGTATTATTATTTGAATGGAGTAATTTAATTATTCTAAACCACATTCATGGGCCAACTGGTGAAGCCAGGATTCCATGCTATGACCTTGATTGGATAGGGTTTTAATAATACAGTTATTGTAACAATGTGTATGTATTATACAGCAATACCATTAAACTATTTCACTATAAACAATAGAATAATCTAAGACTCTTTTTTTTTCCAGTACATGTGACCTGCAGCTAAGAAGTCAAAATCTCAGATGGTTATAAATATAAACTTTGTTATAATTCATTTATACTAGTATTGAAATATACTTAAAAACTTTCAGGCAAGCGAAAATGTTTGCTTCATGTCTCTATCAGATGTGCTTTGCTTTGAGGGAAAGTTTTCTCTCTCCCTTTAGGTAAGGGAAGAAGGGGGTCAGAAGTATTGTGTTTTCAGGTGTTAGTGTGTGTGCATGTGTGTTTCTTAATATGACCAGTTAGTGAAATAATGTAATTCATTAACATAATTTACTACCCTTACATTTAAATACATGTTTAAGTCTAAAGTTTTAAAATAGTTTAATTTTTGTTTGGGTTGGGCAGAAAAAAATTTAATAGGAAATTATTTTGGAGTCAAACTTTCTCATCAGCTTTTATTTGTAGGAAAAAAGATTGGTCAAGGGAGATAATTTACTGGACATCCACAAACTTGAAAAACTTGATGGGAAAACTTACTTAACACCGAGGAAGAGACAATCCATGCTCGGCTCAAACGTACAATTTGCACCTCCTAGTGGGAGGAGGCAGCATATCCAAACTTTTCCAAGAATCAATAAAATTAACAACTTTTCCATGATGATGATTACATTATACAATTAAGAATTATAAAAACTCTTAATCTTTATTGTCTTTTGACTTGTACTTATATTATAAAAAGTGATTTTTAAAATCAAAAACTACTGAAAATTGAATCTTGAAATCTTCCCCATACAAAATTCTCACATCCATATATGAATACAGGTATTCTTATAAATTAACCATTACTGGATTTCTCTGGTTGTAATATGTTATAGTTGTTGTAGTGTTTACTGGCTGTAGTGTGTTTTCACTTCCTATATCATTCAACAAGTATCTATTAAGTGCCTGTGTGTACCAAACCCTGTTCTAGATGTGGGAATTAGACAGTGAACAAACATACAGAACTCCTATGTCAAGATTTATAGCAGGGATCAACAATCTATGGCCCCTTAGTGAAACCTGAGCCCCTGCTCTTTTTAAAAAACATGTATTAAGGTATAATTAATACATAAAGAATAGCACATAATTAAAATGTATAATTTGATGAATTTGAACATATGCAAACATCCATGATACCATCACCTCAATCAAGGTAATAGACATATCCAGCTGCTCTCAAACTTTCCTTGTGCCCCATTGTTTTTGCTTGATCTTTTTGTTGTCGTTGGAAGAGCACTTAACATGAATTCTAACTTCTGAACAAATGTTGAAGCTCACAACGCTATATCGTTAACTATAAGGCACTATGTTGTACAGCAGATTTCTAGAACTTGTTCATCTAGCGTAAGTGAAACTTTATATCCATTAAATGACGCCTCACTTCCCCTTCCCCTCAGCCCCCAGCAGCCACTATTGTTTCCTCTATTTCTATGAGTTGGACTATTTTAGATGCTTCATACAAGTGGAATCTTACAGTATTTGTCCTTCTGTTGTGCAAATTGCAGATTCCCGTCTTTTTTAAGGCTGAATAATATTCCATTGTATGTATATACCACATTTTCTTTATCCATTTATCTGTCAATGTTCAGTTGGGTCATTTCCATATCTTAGCAATTGTAAATAATGCTGCAGTTAACTTGGGAGTGTAGCTATCTCTTTAAGATCCTGATTTCAATTCTTTTGGATATATATCTAGAAGTAGGATTGCTAGATTTTATGGTAGTTCTATTTTTCATTTTTTGAGGAAGGCTTATTTTCCACAGATGCTACAGTATTTGACATTCCCACCAACAACATACAGGGTTCAAATTTCTCCACATGCTCGCCAACACTTATCCTTTGTTTTTTGGGGTAATAGCCATCCCAACAGGTATGAATGGTATCTCATTGTAGTTTTACACTTCCCTGACAATTAATGATGTTTTTTCATACACCTGTTAGCCATTTGTATGTCTTCCTTGGAGAAACATCTGTTCAAGTCCACTGTCCATTTTTAATAGAGTTATTTCTTTTTTGCTACTGGGTTGTAGGAGTTCCTTATATATTTTTAAAATTAACTCCTTATCAGATGTATGATTTGCAAATACTTTCTCCCATTCAGTAGGTTGATTTTCATTCTGTTGGTTGTTTCCTTTGCTATGCAGAAGCTTTTTAGTTCAATGTAGTCCCACTTGTCTATTTTTGCTTTTGTTGCCTGTGCTTTTGGTATAATATCCAAAAATCACTGCTAAGATCTAAGTAAAAAGCCTTTTGCCCTGGTTTCTTCTAAGAGTTTTAGGTTCAGGTGTTATGTTTAGTCTTTAATTTTTTTGAGATAATTTTTGTACATGGTATAAGATAACATTTTGATTACATTTTTTTCTTTTACATGTAGATACTTAGTTTTCTCATCACCATTTGTTGAAAAGAGCATCCTTTCCCATTGTGAGTTCTTGGTTCACTTGTCAAAGATCAGTTGACTTTATATGCATGGCTTTATTTATGGGCTCTCTAGTCTGTTTCATTGGTCTATATGTCGGCCTTCATGCCAGTACTATACTATTTTAATTAGTATAGCTTTGTGATATATTTTAAAATCAGGATGTGTGATGCTTCAAGCTTTGTTTTGCTCTCAGTATTGCTTTGACTGAATTCAAAGTCTTCTATGGTTCCATATTGAATTTTAGAATATTTTTGCAAAAAGTGTCGCTGAGATTTTGATGTGGATCCCTTTGAATCTGCAGATTGCTTTGGGTTGTATGGACATTTTAACAATATTAAGTTTTCTAATCCATAAACATGGGATGTCTTTCCACTTGTTTGTGTCTCCTTTAATTATTTTCATCAATGTTTTTCAGTTTTCAGTGTACAAGTCTTGCAGTTTATTACAATTGAGTATGATGTTAGCTGTGGACTTGTCATATATGGCCTTATTATATTGAGGTTCATAGAATCTATGCTTAGCATTTTTTTGTGGAAAAGTGTTGAATTTTGTCAAATTATTTTTCTGCAACTATTGAGATAACCCTGTGATTTTTATCCTTCTTTCTGTTACTGTAGTGTGTCACATTTATTGCTTTGTGTATGTTGAAACACTCTTGCATCTCAAAGATAAACATCACCTGGTCACAATGTATGATACTTTTAATGTGCTGTTCTTTTGGTTTGGTAGTATTTTGTTGAGGATTTTTGTATCTATGTTCATCAGGAATATTGGCTTGTAATTTTTTTCTTTTGTGTGGTGGTGGTTTTGTCTGGCTTTGATATCAGTGTAGTTCTGGCCTAACAAAATGAGTTTGGAAGTATTCCCTTTTCTTCAGTTTTTTGGAGGAGTTTGAGAAGAATTGGCATTAATTCGTCTTTAAATGCTTGGTAGAATTTACTAGTGAAGCCATCTGGTCCAGGGTTTTTAGTTGTTGGAAGGCTTTTATTACTGATTAAATCTCCTTACTCATTACTCTTCTGTTCAGACTTTATTTTTCTTCATGATTCAGACTTAGTAGTTTGTATGTATCTAGCAATTTATACTTTTCCTCTAGATTATCCAGTTTGTTGGTGAAAAATTCATAGTAGCTACCTATAATTCTTCTTATTTCTGTGGCATCAATTGTAATGTCTATTCTCTCATTTCTGATTTTATTAATTTGAGGGTTTTCTTTTGTTCTTGGTTAGTCTAGCTAAAGATTTGTCAATTTCTTTCTCTTTTTCAGAAACCACTATAGGTTTCATTTATCTTTTCTACTGTATTCATAGTCCCTATTTCATTTATTTCTACTCTAATACATATTATTTCCTTGCTTCTGCTAACTTTGGGCTTTGTTTGTTCTTCTTATAGTTCCTTGAGCTTTACATTTAAGTTGTTCTCTTGAGATCTTTCTTTTTCAATGTGGCTGTTTATTGCTATAAACTTCCCTTTCAATATTGCTTTTGCTGCATCCCATAAGTTTTGGCATGTGGTTTTTTCATTTTCATTTGTCTTAAGGTATTTTTCTGATTTCTCATTTGATTTATTCTTTAACCCATTGGTTGTTCAGGAATGTATTGTTTAATATTCATATATTTGCATATTTTCTCATTTACCTTCTCTTATTGATTTCTAATTTCATACCATTGTGGTTGGAAAAAATACTTGGTATGATTTCAGTCTCTTTAAATTTGTTAAGATTTGTTTTGTGACCTAACATGGGATCTATCCTGGACAATGTTTCATGTATATTTGAAAAAAGAAAATGTGTATTCTGCTGCTATTGGGTGGAATATTCTGAATATGTCTGTTAAGTTCATTTGAGCTATAGTTTTGTTCAAGTCCCCTTTTTCCCTACTGATTTTCTGCCCAGATGTTCTATCCATTATTGAAAATTGGGTACTGAAATCTCCTACAATTATTGTATTGCTATAAATTTCTCCCTTGAGTTCCTATAATTTTTGCTGTGTATATTTTGGGGCTCTGATGTTGGGTACACATATAATTGTCATATATTCCTGATGAATTGATCCTTTTATTATTATAAAATGTTCTTCTTTGTCCCTTTTGACAGCTTTTGACTTAAAGCCTATTTTGTCTGATATAAATATAGCCACCTCTCTTCTCTTTTGGTTACTGTTTACATTAAGTATCTTTTCCCATCCCTTAACTTTCAGACTATGTGTGTCCTTAATTCTAAAATAAGTCCCATTGTAGGCAGCATGTTGTTGGGTCTTGTTTTATTATCCATCAGCCATGCTATGCCTTTTGATTGAGGAGTGTAATCCACTTAATCCAATTACTTTAAAAGTAATTGTTCGTAGGGAAAAACTTACTATTGCTATTTTGGGTTTTGTCCGTTTTGCAGTTTTTTGTTCTCTTTTCCTTCTCTTGCTATCTTCTTTTGTGTTACTTGATTTCCTGTAATCATATTCTTTGATTTCTTTCTCTTCTTTTTTGGTGCATATTTGTATGCATGTTTTGTACCATAAGGTACATTTTTATGTACCTTGAGGCTGATATAAAACATCTTATAGTTATAGCAGTCTATTTTAAGTAAATAATGATTTAACTTCATTTGCATACAACAGCTCTATTCTTTTACTTCTCCTGCCCAACACACTCTACGTTACTGATGTCACAATTTATATCTTTTTATATTGTGAATCCATATACAAATTTTTGTAGCTGTAGTCATTATTAATATTTTTGTTTTTTAACTTTATTATAAAATTAAAAATGATTTATACACCACCATTATAGAATTATAGTATTTTATATTTGTTTTTATATTTACCATTACCAGGGTTTTATACTTTCATGTACTTTTGTATTGCTGTTCAGTATCCTTTTGTTGCAATCTGAAAAACTCCCTTTAGCATTTCTTGTAAAACAGATTAGTAGTGATGAACTCCCTAAGCTTTTGTTTGTCTGGGAAAGTCTTTATCTCTCCTTCATTTTTGGAGAACCATTTTGATATGTATAGTGTTCTTGTTTGGATTTTTTTTTAAATTCAGCACTTTGAATATATCATCCTACTCCCTTCTGGCCCACAAGGTTTCTGCTGAGAAATCTGCTGATAGTCTTATGGGGACTCCCTTGTATGTGATGAGATTTTTTCTCTACTGTTTTCAAAATTTATTCTTTGTTTTTGAATTTGTCAATTAGATTATAATGTGTCTCAGCATAGACTTACTTAGATTTATTCTATTTGATGTACTTTGTGCTTCATGAATCTGAATGTCTATTTCGCTCCCCAGTTTGGGAAGTTTGGGGCTATTATTGCTTTAAATAAGCTTTCAAATAACAGTGGCGTCCAGAGTGGTAGCAAACAGAGTGATCTCATCACCCCCTTAATTAAAATTGCATGACTTATAAGGTGGGTCCAGCCCACCTTTTCAACCCCCTCTCTCCCCAACACTTCTCTCTCCATCCTTCAAAGCATAAACACTGGTCATCCTGGAAAATTTGCATCTTAAGACCTAAAATATTCTCAACTTCTTCAAAAATGCTTACAATGGCTTTGCTCAGCTGACTAGTTGATACATTAGCAGATTTCCTCTTCCCAAGGAATCATCTATGTTCTTCTATGGCACCAGCATTTCTCCCTATCAATTATCACAGTGTATTCATTCATTCATCTGGCAATATTGAGCACCTAGTATAAGCAAGCATTATCCTAGTTGATGCATAGATAGTACTCTTATCCTTTGAAACTTCAACATCTAATAGCATGTCAGAAATGTCAGCCTACTTACTTCCTATCTCTCAGTCTTCTCTGCGACTGGGATTCAGAAAGAGCTATTTATAATATAAGCACAATTTAAAAGACAATAAAGTTTAAGAGTTTTATAATTCTTAATTGTACAAAGTGATCATCATTTTCTTAGTTTGATAGGTGCTTTAGAAAGCACTCAATTCAGATTTCTGAAAGAATAATGAAAGAGATGGTCACCAAGTACCTCCTTGGACCTGAGTTGTCCATCTTATATTTTTCTTGTCTTTTGGTAGTCTATCCTTGTTGATAAAGAGACACCTCCAAGGAGCCATTGCTCTTCTAAAATTTCAAGGCTGCAGGTGCAGTTCTGTAGTACAATAAGACCTCCCTATATCACACACTTAATTAACATACCTGAGACCCTCTAGTATAGGAGATACATATTCCTCAGAGCCTCTGCTCCTCCAGGAAATAATGCTTGATCTGTTTTTCCTAAGACTACCTGTTTCTCAGCAATTTTATTTCTCTTGTTATCTTGTTTTTTGGCAGGAAAAAAAAAAAACTGTTGTGTACTTACAAAGCAAAATGCTTGAAGATAGTGACCAAAAAAACTCTTTAAAAAGATATTCTAAGGGCCATCATCAAAAACAGTCCTCTACTAAATTGTTGATATCACATAACAGATTCCTAGCAAACATGATATTTTGGCCATGTATGAACAAATAAAAACTAGAATAAGGGAAAATATGTAGAAAAATATTTTCATTTTCTTATTAACTAGAACCTTTGAATGCACTGAGTTGTAACATACTGATTTAACATTAGCCTCATACTAGACTCTTTATGAAGCAGAAAACAGGACCAATTCTGTGATCTCACACATGGCATCCTTTTAAAATCCTAGAGCAATGGGTGAGGTCCTAAAGTAGAAACCAAAAAAATGAAACCATATGCAAACTGCATCACCTCCGTGTAGGTCATCTATCTTCTGGTGTTTTTATGTCTGCTTTATTACCAGTTTTATTTAGGTTGCAGAACCACTGGGTTGAGGCCACATCTGTCTCTGTGTTGTGGAGAGTTCTTCACACATTATAAGTACTTAGGAAACGTTTTCCAATGGTAATGATTCAACAAAACAAATCACAAGTAGTACATTCTGTTGCATGATACGTTTATTTATTAGTGCTCTCCAAAATATAGACTATTATTTTGCAAACTCTGTTTACTTATTTAATGCATTTTCCTAGCCAAGAAGCAAGTTCACACCATTCTGAAATACACTCTGTGCCAGCTACTTGGGTGCAATTAAGTGTCACGTGAGTTTTTACCTAAATTCTTGTTTGATACTTTCTCAAAGTTTAATAAATGTCTGTCTCAGATACGGTCTTTCTTCTTCAGAGTCTTTTTAGGTCCCGCTTGAGTTTTGCAGTTTGCATCAAAAATCATTTGTATTTAACATATGCTATATTCCTAAACTTGTGAATAACGCAATTTTATAGACTTTTTAAAGGAAGCTCACATTTCATTGCCTGACTGACAAAGCTTCATGGAAATTGTGGCTTAGAAGTCTGTAGTCACTTTTACCAGAAGTTTGACAGTGATATCTTGGCTTGGCCTCTTCATATGGTTCATAAAACTTTAATTCCTACAAAATATCCTGACATTTCTGAGTCAGTTTGGGTCCCTTGCATTTTTTAATTAATTAAATAGAATTTTCGAACAAAGGCAATATTGTATTACTTAGTTTTGATGAATATAATAAATACACAGTTACTCAAGAAATATTTTAATTTGTAAATAGTATACTTAGCTTTTTAAATGTTGCACTTCCTTGTCAAAATCCAGAATATGTTAGGTGAGTGGAAAGAGAGACTCTGTAAAGGGGGCAACTTTTAATACAGTTTCTGAAAGTTATGTAGTAGAAATGTGAAGTTGATGGAGGAGATAAGTGCAAGTTCAGGGCTAGTGGTTAGATGTTCCAATATGAGCAAGTCCTTCAAGGAAAGATAGAACAGGAAATATTCAAAGAAAAAAGGAAAGCACAGAATGCATGAAGGGGGATTGCAGGAGGTAGTATCAGAAAGGTAGCTTTAGGTCAAAATTTGGCAGTACTTGGGACTTCCCTGGCTGTCCAGTGGTTAAGACTCCACTTTTCCAGTGCAGCGGGCACAGGTTTGATCGCTGCTCAGGGAACTAAGATCTCACACGCCGTGCAGCGTGGCCAAATTTTTTTTTAAAAAACCAACTTGGTGGTACTTAAGAGGTTGTGGAGAAAGACAAGCAAGATTGTCCAGTGAATAAATCTTGAGGCTCAGACTGCCTTGCAAAGGACTGACAGAGACCAACCACTCCCCTGCTTTGGTGGCAGGGACTGCAACCCAAGCTCAGCTTCCTGTGGGTCTGAGTTAAGTCCCTTCCCCAAGCAACTGGCATTTTCCAGACAACTCTGAAGAACTGGCATGAATACTCATATTGAACTTTGACTCTTGCCTCTCCCAAAGGGATTCTCCCCATGTACAACAAAGAGGTAGTCTAGCAGAGAGACAGTTATGCCCACCTGCAACACAAACTCTTGTTGTATCCAGAAGGATCCTGTCCTCAAAGAATCTCTCTAGGGGATAATGAGGCATCAGGAGATGACTGTCTTCTCTTGCTTCACCTTGCTATATGTGTCCCTATCGAAGCCTATTCTTTATATTCAGACCCTTACAACATTATGGAATTCTCTCTGATATACTTCCCTATGGTTGCTGGGTATTTTTTTTTTTTTTTTGCGGTACGCGGGCCTCTCACTGTTGTGGTCTCTCCCGTTGCGGAGCACAGGCTCCGGACGCGCAGGGTCAAGCGGCCATGGCTCACGGGCCCAGCCGCTCCGCGGCATGTGGGATCTTCCCGGACCGGGGCACGAACCCGTGTCCCCTGCATCGGCAGGCGGACTCTCAACCACTGTGCCACCAGGGAAGCCCTGCTGGGTATTTTTAATCACTGTAAATCGCTGTTAATTTTTGAACAGTGAAATTTCATTACAGAGGCATTCACTATCCTGAAAAGAATACACATGAGAAAGAAACAGCTAGAATCGAAGAGATAAGTCAGGAGCTGGGTAAGATTAAAAGATCTTAGGAGCCCTAAAGCTTGAACATTTTATGGTATTACCTCCCCTGACTGTGGATCAAAAAGGAAAATCAATGCTTAACTATTAAGAATGAAACATGTGTAGCAAATTTCAATATATTTTTCTAGGTTTTCTGATAGAAAAATCCTGGAAATTTTCGTCAAAACTGAACTTTATGATATACCTGTTTTGTGGTGCTCTAAGGCTATGCTTGACTGCCTTTTGGGTAATCCACCCTAGGTTTGGGGCTAGTGCTTTCTAGATGAAAGGCATGGACATATATACACTACCAAATGTAAAATAGATAGCTAGTGGGAAGCAGCTGCATAGCTCAGGGAGATCAGCTCGGTGCTTTGTGACCACCTAGAGGGGTGGGATAAGGAGGGTGGAAGGGAGACGCAAGAGGGAGGGGATATGGGGATATACGTATGCATATAGCTGATTCACTTTGTTATACAGCAGGAACTAACACACCATTGTAAAGCAATTATACTCCAGTAAAGATATTTTTTTTAAAAAAGAAGTCATAGGAATATTAAACATGTGAGTGGCAGTGAGCATGAAATGGTGGAGACAGCTAAAGGATGTG
Organism: Lagenorhynchus albirostris; assembly: GCF_949774975.1. NCBI lineage: Eukaryota > Metazoa > Chordata > Mammalia > Artiodactyla > Delphinidae > Lagenorhynchus > Lagenorhynchus albirostris. The sequence continues at coordinate 59,232,960 of NC_083111.1, forward strand.
CGAGCGAAATTGACCTTAGAAGGATATGAATTGGAAAAGGGAAAGAAGAGAATGAATCATGACCCTGGTTTTGAATGTCAATGCCTGTGAATCAGTAGCAGAGCTGTAATGGCATTATCAGAGAAGCAATGGCTATGAGGAGGAAGAAAGTGCAGAAAAGGAGGAAGAGGAGTAGAAACAGAAGGAAAAGAATAAAAATAATATTATTACAGCAGTTAACATTTATTGAGCACTTACAAAGTGCCAAGAACGCTTCTGAGCTCTGTATCTGCATTTCCTCACATGTCTTGGCATGTGATTATTCACAGGAGGACTGGTCTGCTTTACATGAACATATTTTTGGCTGAACATATGCTCTTTGCATCTCACTTGTACATATATGGAATTTTCACAGAAATGCATGGCTATATTTCTCTCCTAAACATAGGGACATTTAATCTCTTTAGGAGCCGGAGTCAATTGTTCTGCCCATATGAAATATAACTCTTATCCGGAGGAGTTTCTATTATATGAGTTAAAACTGGAAGATTCTGTAAACCACTGCTATGACCAGCAGCAATCTGTCCTCAACTTCTGGCTTCAAAGGAGTGAATATTAGGTAGTATCTGTGTAAAATAAGTAAGTTCATCTGGGAGCTGGGAGCTGGACCTCCTGGGCCACTATATGTGTGTAGTTCCCTCTCATGATTTTATCAGTTGACCTGAACACAACTGATTCACTGTAAAGGACTTCCAGTGGTTTCTAAAGGTTTTAATTTTTTTTTTCTTACTAAGAAATTGTCTACTTGGCTTCTCTACCTATGTGTGAAAACACCAGACAACTGTCATATCCAAAACAAACTCAGTATCTTCCACCCACTCGCACACATTATTCTGTGGTAACCCAACAGAGCAGTCCTTTCTCTCTTGATTCCTCCACTATGGAAATTGGAAAACCTGAATACAGGCACCTCCCACACACTATCAGTAATTCATTTATGGAAAATCCAATATTCTGGGTAAGAAATTCCAAACAGGAACTTGTTTCCCATTATTTAAAGTGGGAAAATTATAATACATTGCATGTGAACACTAAACCTGTAATTAATTTCCTAAAACATAAGTAAAACATACATATATAAAACACCCACCTATATACAACTAACACGTTATAATATATTACTAGTCTCTAAACAAATATGATATGCTGTTAAGAAACATATATAGAAACATGACATTTATAAGACAGCATGACAGGTACAAAATAATAAATAAATTGATTTTAAAAATGCAACAACGGGCTTCCCTGGTGGCGCAGTGGTTGAGAGTCCGCCTGCCGATGCAGGGGACACGGGTTTGTGCCCCGGTCCGGGAAGATCCCACATGCCGTGGAGCGGCTGGGCCCGTGAGCCATGGCCGCTGAGCCTGCACGTCCGGAGCCTGTGCTCCGCAACGGGAGAGGCCACAACAGTGAGAGGCCCGCGTACCAAAAAAACAAAAAAAAAAGCAAGGCAATTCCTTATGACATATTACTCATCAAGTCAAGTGGAGATTTAAAGAAAGTCGAGAAGGGAGGAGGAGGGAGAAAGTGGAAAAGTCACTATTTGCCATTAGTTGTGGAAGATGATGGTTCTAACAAATGAGTAGGGAAGAGGCAATTTTAGACATTCCAGTTGTTTTTTGCTGTATAACAAACAGTGGCCTAAAATGCCAACTCATCATTCTCCCTACCTACATCTACCTAACTAACGAGGAGAAATTCAGTCTGCAAGTTTTGAAGATTCTTTCTTCCAATTTGTATGGTACGAAGTTATAGGAGAGCAATCTACTTTGACCATGCTGGTCTACTCCATGCTCCTTGCTTATTCTCACAGGGTGTGTTGAGAAAGGCAGTGGCACCACCTCCCATGATAACCTGGTGTTCCCAAGGCTAGTGCCTCACTGATCAGGAATAACCAACACAGACTGACACTCATGAGCTCTTACAGCAGAGACCCAGTCATCTCTCAGCAGGTTCTTTGCCAGGACCCATGCCAATCTCAGGACTGGCAAACTCTCATCCTCTCCCCACTACCAGGGAGAACTCTCCAAACTTCTCTTTGGTATGACTCTGTCCACCTTCCATCAGATTCGTAGCTCCCTTCTCTTCCTTTTACCTGGTAGACCACATGACCTCATCTTTACATGCCTTGGAAAACACAGTACAGTTTCCTCTCACCTGCAGCTGACAGCAGAGTCAGGAAGGGCTGTTTTCCTTTGGTTTGGTTCCTTTCTAGCTCATTCAGTACCATGTAATCTATTGTTTATATCATGGACAGACACTTTTTAAAATTGTACATAATGGCATCCTCTTAATCTTAAGAGTTTAGTAACTTCCCATTAGGATCAAGACCAAAATACTAAACAAGACCCATAAAGGCCTGGAGGATCTGCCTCCACACTTCCCTTTCCCCTTTCTTTCTCAGTTCTAGCCATGCTGGCTAGCTTCCTGATCCAAGCAGCACCGAGGTTTGGCAGTTGGTAAGCTGTGCAACTCTCTCCACCCTTCGCTGCCTTCTTCTTAATGCCCACTCATCCTTCAGATCTCAGCCTAAATGGTAGTCTTTTAGCAAAATTCCCTACTCTTCCATCTCCCAGGCTTTATTTAGTCACTTTGTTAAAACTCTAATCATTCGCTGTCCCTTGTACTTTTTCTTCATAATGCTTAAAATATTCTGTGGTTATACTGTTTTTGGGTGATTCTTATTTTACTGTCTTCTCTGTTAATCCATAAACCCCATGAGAGGAAGGAATCACATCCGTTTGCGTTCCCCTGGTTTTTCAGTATCTATCTAGCGTGTGTCTGGCACATAACAATTTGTCTAATTAGCTATAATGAGCTAGTGGTAAGTGTGAACCAGTATGGCTCACAGAAGATTCCCCGTAATGGTAAAATCTGACTTTGCTTTTGTGTTCCTTATTTTTCTCCTCTGGTCTGAGACCTTCGCTTCTTGCTTCAGGGTCCATCGTATCAAGATTTGGTCTTTGTTAACATAAACCCCTACTGTAGGAATTTTGAAAACCAAACCTTTATTTGTTAACCCCTCAAATACCTATGTAACTCATTGTTGCATTGTTCTGAATAGAGCATTTTGTGTCTATCATTTCTCTCCTGGTCTGTCTGTGGGGAAAAATGCCATTTTCTGCCTCAATGATGTGCTCTCTTCACCTAAGTGTGAAAGGGGTTCTAAAGGCTCTCTGGGTAGTCTGTTCCTGCTTGGAGACTGAAGGAGGCATAGATTCTCCATTTGGGCAACAACCATAACTCTTACTGCATAGCATCATTAAAACTTCCCAAGGCAACAGTAGCTGGGAGACTTTCTGTTTAATCACTTTATACCCAATAAAGTGTGGATTACATAATATTTTCATAATGCCATGGAAACCTAATGAGTCATCTTCCATTATAGGCAAGCATACTTGTGTCTATGATCAGGGCAGAGTGTCATCAAAGCTGGGAGGGAGGCATACTGACAGATTCTTACCAACTTTCCTTTTTTTAGACTTTATGATAACCACCCAAAACGTTTGCCATAGTCCCTGAGGCAACAAGCTTAATCTTGCAAAATACCTTCATTATGTATTGTGGTTTTCACATTTTGAAATTATTTAAACTTGATCGCATTTAAAGGGACCAGGCCTCTGATGACATTGTGAAAATTCTTCATCTTATCAATAAAATATTTCCAATTTATGCTGAAGAGTGATAACTTCTGGGTAGTTTTCCTGCCCGTGGGTGGTGATTGGATTAGCTGAGATTGCAGAGATGCCCTTCCCTGACATGGATTTCTTATTCACTTCCTTATCTGTTGTCAGTCATTCTTGTTCTGCAAAGTGGCATTTTCCACAAATTAATATTTTTATTCCCTATTTTACTGACAGAAGAAAAAAAGCAGGTTTTTTCACATTACTCAGCAGACCTGTTAGAATAGATTAATGTTTTTTGATATACTAATCCACTCAATCTCTGGTTAATTTGTTCTCTACCATGCATTAACATCCTGATTTACTGTCTGTCTGTCTGACTGGTGGAAATGCTAAAGAAGATACAGTTATTTATTTTAAAATGTCAAAATATAATTGAGAATGCGCAAATAATGCATGACAACGTAATACCTAATTTAGCACTCAATTTGGTAGAACAACAGACAGTACTAGAGAAGTTCAGAGGAAAGGAAGCTCAGTAAGATTTGAAGACACAGAAGATTTGGAGGAGGAATAACTGAGTTTTCACTGAACTTAAAAAGGGGCACTGAGCATAAGATTTACCTAAGGAGTGAAGGGAAGAGCAGTGAGCGATCCAACTGAAATAAATTATGTGAACACAAGAACACAGACACAAAGAGAAAAATATGATCATGGACGATGAGAGGGGATAAGTGGAACAAAGGACAGTTGCTTTAGGGATGGAATTTACAAATACAGCATTTGGCTGAATTTTACAAAAAAGCAGAACATTAAATGCCAATTCCCTTAACATTTTCTGAGTGTCAGCATCGGAACAAATGGACAGTGAAGCCAGGCCAGAAAAATATGGTTTTAAATCCCAGAATGCTGCATCCTGCCTGTGAAAACTTAGGTAGTTATTTAACTCCTCTCAGAATTAGTTTTCTTATCTGTAAAATGGGAGGAGGAGGGTTGTCTCATGAGTTTTTTGCGATTATTATACAAGACAATGCATGTAAAGGACTTAAACTCTCATTATATATCAGCTGCTCTTATTATATCCTACAGAGGAATTCCCAGCATCTAGAACAGTGTCTAGCATATATTAGGTTCCCAATATATTTTCATTAATTGAGTGAATGATTACTTTTAAGTGTCCCAAATCTCTCGGTCTTATTCATTGAGACTCATGTTGTTGTTACTGTCGTTATTTAAAAAACAGGCAAAAGAGTAAAGATGGATCAAAGAATGTTAGTTAATAGTGTCACCCTCATATATGAGCCACACATGTTGAACCAAGCAGTAATAGAGTAAATAACAAAATCAGCTATGAAATAAGAATTTCTGATTATATATGCTACTAGAGGTCAATTGTAGCTCTAACCTCTACCTGCTAAACTCTTTGTAATTTCCATAGAGCTATCTGAGAATTGAGAACAGACCCCCCCATCATACCCCCAACACACATAAACCAACAGTTCTGTAGATAAACTTAGTTACATATTAAGCATACATTTCCAAATGATTCTCCAGTTCCTAGATTAGTGTATATTTTTAATAAGATAGTCAAGTTAATTCTTCCTAAATAGTAAAGTAAAACTATATTTTTGCAATATTTTGCAATTTGGATTCAAAATATCCAAAGAAAGACACAAAATAAAACATAGAAAATATGTTACCCTGCTTTCATTTACATTACCTAAAAATGGTACAAAGGTAGTCTATAAATATATGACAAATTGATGAAGAAATCTGGTAACTAAATCAGTTTCCTGCATTTCAAATATCAATGCAAAGAGGGCCAGATGGTGAATTAAAAATCTGCATAAGTATTGACTTTTAATGAAAAAACTTACATGCTCTTCATGGCCACAATTAGTATAGCTTCTCTGCTCTCCTCCCTTGATGCTAGGACCTTGTTACACTGACCTCTTATGTCAATAAAACCAGCTTGAAGTTCACATGCAAACACACTCATAGTAAGCAACCTCCCCAGCTAGTTAGAAAGGTTAATCACGGGAAAGCCCTTGGTAGAGGCAGGATATTTATTTCTAAATTGAAAAGTCCTCTTGATATTAAAGTTTGGAGAGAAAAATATTTGCTAATCCTATAAAATTGAATTATCATCAAGCAAGGAAAGTTGTTCTGCATATTTCCTACATGAAAAGGAAATATTTGGTATCCCTTCAATTTTTTGCTCCTAAGTCCTGTCTTAGAGACTTTGCACACATATGAATGGAGAAAAAGCATGAAACGAGTGCAATACCTTTCCAATAAGTTGCCTCACTTTCTTCCTGAAGCCCATTTTTTTTCTTTTTTTTTTTTTTTTTTAACTGCTGTGAAAAAATAAAAAGAATATACAGGACACAGAACAGCAGTACTCAGACTTTACGCTTCATGAAAACCTCATCTGAACAGCTGGTGTTCAGAGCTGTTGGGGAAAGATGGACATCTGCTCTACAGATACCTCACTTTAACCAATATTAGTTTTCTTAAAATGGTAAGTAATATGGATTGGGATATCCATCTGTCCGTGTACTTGGTGTGAATACTAGCGTTGTCGATTTCAGACTTTTCTTTCTCAATATGACTTTCAGAAAAGCAAAATGAAAAAGAACTGAAAAGCCAGCAGCAGTTCTAGTACACCATGTAGAGGATCAAGGAAACCTGCATTTAATGTGGGAGACAGGATTTCACTGGTAATGGCACTGAAACCCGTCAATTCTCCTTCTCATTTCTAGGATATGAGGGATATTATAAATGTTAAGTATCTGCAGTATAATCCTGTTCCTCATAGGATTTTCAGACTTATTGCATGTGTCTTTTAATATCTACCCTTTCCAGGAATTTACTTTCTTGTACATTTTTTTTTCTTGCACCTACATCACTAGCAGTTAAAGCTAGTAATCTTCTGAGTATTTCATAAAGAAGACTAAACAACTCCAACCAGTGCCACCTAAAGAGCTCAATACTGATTGGTATTCTGTCAATTCACATCAGAAATTTTTGTAATAAAACTCTAACAGAACAATCAAATGTATGTTGTGACAACAACTGCTATAAAATCAGAGATGAAGGTATTCACTCTAGGGGGAAGAATCTATAAAAAGCTTCATAGAAATGGAGTAGAAAATATCCCCTGTGACTGAAACTTGTTTGGTTATTAACTTGAGAGAAATTTTAAAACTATGCTTATGGAGATACACAGATAAAATGAATGGTGTAAAGGCTGGGTGATGTGGTCCAGCCTAAGAAACTTGTAAAGGGTAATTTTAGCTTAATCCTTAAAATATTTTTGGATTTTGATAGGTAGAGAAAAAAGAGCATGGTATTTTTAAATGGAGGAGATATATGAGGGGAAAAGGTAGTAGGTCTTATGGGGCACCGTGGGTCCAAATGATATAGGCATTAAGATCATGGACTGCTGTCAGAGAATCTGTCCTGAACACCAGCTTCTCAACCTACTAGCATGTGACTTAGGATAAATTGCTAGACACCCCTGTTCCTCAATTTAATCATGTACAAAATGGGGATAATAGTACTTGCTTCTAAATGTTGCTCTACAAAATTAGGAAAGACAAAGAACTCAAGACAGTTCTGGCGCATCACAGGTACTCAATAAAGATGAATTCTTATTGTTCTCATCAACATCATCATCATCATTATTGGCTCCAAGATATGTGTGTTAAATGAATCAAAGCATTCAAGAATGTGTGAATTAATGATAGCTACAGGAACAATAAGGAAACAAGCTCAGACTGAGTAGAGGAGGTGAGAACTGTAATTGGGAGGATCCTTCCAAAGCCTAGATTGTTTTCTTATCCTACTCTTCAGGCTCTGAACACCAGCTGTACAGATGAGGTTTACATGAAGGGCTTAGGGTCAACTATGGGGTAGTTAAAAGTAAGGCCTCTGGACTAAGACGGACCTGCATTTGCATTCTAGTTTCAGTCCTTGCTTGTGCTTGATCTTGGAAATCTGTTTAGATTTCAGCTTCCTCAATGATCAAATCAAGAAAATAATAGAGTCTACCTAAAAGAGTTGTTGTAAATGTTAAAAAAAGATAATGCACAGATAGTTTTTGATCACAATGATTGGAACATAGTATTTAGTAAATAATGACTTGATTATTATCTTTATTAGCATTCTTCTTTTTCTTCCTGAGAGGAGCATTTATAGTATAAATAAATACTTATTTGGGTATGTATGTGGGGTCTCAGGGGGAGTGGGTTTCAGAGAGATATTGGCCTGCAGGCAGAAAACTGCATTTAACCAGAATGGAAGTAATAAAGTTGACAACATTGATGCAACCATAGAAAAGAAAAGAACAGGAGAGATAAAAGGTATGTTCAAGGATGAATCAATTAATCATCTGAGTTGGCCTGAATAACTATGGAAAGTAAAGACCAAAAGGTCTTTGCATTCCAATTAGCAGCAAAACAAGACAGCATTAACTCAATGACTAGTCAATAGTGACCTCGAATATCTGGTAGACCTGTATACTAACTTGTAGGGAGCTTTCCTATATGCCACCTCAGCTTATTTTCATAGAACTTTTATAATGTGAATTTTATTATGTTTTTTTATTTTATTGGAAAGGGAAACAAATATTCCCAGGAAGAAAGGAAATACTCCCAAGGTGCCATAGCCAGTAAGTGGTAAAATCAAAACTCTCATCCTAGTTTCTAATTTGAAATTCCATGGTCTTTCCATTATATTATTGCCTTTCTGGAAATTAGGTTGTCTCTAAGGCCTTGTCTGTGTAAATCAATTATGAGGAAACAGTTGATGGGTTTTCCAATACTGAAAATTGAATTTGACCAATTGACTTTTTCAGTCATTCCCGACTCTGATTCAGTAAGAGTGTAAAACCCTTGGGGTCAGTCTGGGTTTACTCAAGGAAAAACTGAACCGAGGAATTGTTCTCAGTCCACAGGCATCGTTTTGGAGGTGAACGGAGGGCTGTTTGGTTGTTTATTTCTAACTGGCACAATTTGCCTGACCTTGACCTAGTCCTGAATCAAGTGAGAAGCAGGCATCATGAGATTATTGTCTAGCAGAGTGGTTCTCAAAGTATGGTCCCCTGACCAGCAGTAACAGCATCCCCTGGTAGTATGTTTCACATGCAAATCCTCAAATCCCCTCCCAGATTGAATGAATCAGAAACACTTGGGGTAGGACTCAGCCGTCTGTGTTTTAATAAGGCTTCCAGTGATTCTGCTGCACATTAAGATTGAGAACCACTGATGTAGAAGAACACCTTACAAAAGCATTTATTTCATGGCAGAAACCATGTTGTATGTCGCTTGGCATTCAGATTTTCCGGCATATTATAGCTGTCTAATAAATGTTCAATAAAGCAATAAGTGGGGATCAAGCAGTGGCACTATCTGCAGTTTTAAAGCCCACATATGTCTTTATTTTCATATCTGCAGGTTGTAAAATTTTCTTTTCATGCCTTGACAGAATTTTTTTTTTTATTCATTTATTTAAATTTTGGCTGCATTGGGTCTTCACTGCTGCACATGGGCCCCCTCTAGTTGCAGCGAGCGGGGGCCACTCTTCGTTGCGGGGTGCAGGCTTCTCATTGTGGTGACTTCTCTTGTTGCAGAGCACAGGCTCTAGGTGCACGGGCTTCAGTAGTTGTGGCTTGCGGGCTCTAGAGCACAGGCTCAGGACTTGTGGCGCACAGGCCTAGTTGCTCTGCGGCATGTGGGATCTTCCCAGACCAGGGCTCGAACCCGTGTCCCCTGCATTGGCAGGCAGATTCTTAACCACTGCGCCACAGGGAAGCCCCAGAATTTTTAAACTGTTTATTACATGACTTGTCAATGTATTGCCACTGGAAATCAATAACTGGTACATTTATGCATTGAGAGTGGTCAAGGAGAGAAAAGATCATCTGGACACGGTGCCTCAGAAAAGATAAAAATTAAAGAAATATCAGAATAAGAATTCACGTGAAATATGTAAAACTGAAAAATAATTTGTTAATAAGAAATTTACAATTTTATTTATTTTCCACTTAAACAGTATTACTGACCTGTAATAACCCAATACACTTCATGGAGGGTCCTGAAAGTGACTAAGACAGCAAAAGCAGATGACCTAAACAAATTAAGATAGCAAGTCTCTTACAAGAAGTTTCCCCAATGAACCACATTCCCTGCAATTTATGCCTCCCGTAGTGAATTTGGTCTGACCCTGTGTAAACAATAGAATTGCTTGGTTTCTGAAGCTAAGTCACAAGCTTCTACCTCGGTTTCTTGAAACATTCTGGGGAGAATCCGTCACCATATATATAGTTCAATTCTCTTGAGACTGCGATTTTTTGAGGAAGCCAAACTAGCCACGTGGAGAGGTCAGGTAGAGAGAGTATTCTACCCAGGAACCTTCCAGGGGCTCGAGCCAGCCCATCTGAGGCACCAGCCATGTGGATATAGCATCTGTCTTAGATGTCTGGCTCAGCTGAGCCCTCAAATAACTCATCTCAGCCACCATTTTACAGCAATCTCATGACAGACTCTTAGTTAGAAGAGTCCAGCTGAACCTGATCCGTCCACAGAACTCTGAAGAGAATCATAAATTATTGTTTTAAGCTGCTAAGTTTTGAGGTGGCCCTCTTTACATCAAAAGGTAACAGAAATACTAATGTTCATTTCAAACAATCTTTTTTTTTGACATGCATTAATTTTTTTATTTTCCTATTAATATTTTTTTTATTGCTTTACAATGGTGTGTTAGTTGCTGCTGTATAACAAAGTGAATCAGCTATACATATACATATATCCCCATATCTCCTCCCTCTTGCTTCTCCCTCCCTCTCTCTCTATCCCACCTCTCTAGGTGGTCACAAAGCACCGAGCTGATCTCCCTGTGCTATGCGGCTGCTTCCCACTAGCTATCTACCTTACGTTTGGTAGTGTACATATGTCCATGCCGCTCTCTCACTTTGTCATGGTATCAATCACAGTGACAAAATATACATGAGTGCATATTAGACATATCTTGCTATTTGTTATTATTTCTATCACTTCTTTTCAAGCCATATGAATGTAGATTTACTCCTCAAATGTGCTAGAAATAGCCACGAAAGTCTTTCCCTTTCTACCTATGCAATTTGATCAACCAAAATTTGGAGAAATCTGAATTTCAAACCAGAGAATTGGTGCAGTTTTATGTACACAATATCACTCATCAAATTACTCTCCATTGAGCTGTGAGCCGTAAGAGAGGGGAAAAAATAAGAACAGCACAGCAGGTAATGAAGCTTAGAATATAAATGAGAATGGTTGAAAGACAACTCTAAACAGTATGATTGAGGAAGTTAATATGCTTAATAAGATGTAAGCACATTTATATTTTTATTCATAATGCTGCTCTTCACACATTGATAAATCGTGGATAAAGAGAAGCTACTCCCCTTTATCATTTGCTATTAAAGATAATCAGCCACTGCTTTTGTCAACTTCACATTGTTGTTAGGGAGGAAATATGCAGCTAAAAGAAGATAATATATAGTTAATATGTAGTCTTGTTTTATACATCAGAATATAAATCACAGCAGGGAACCAGATTGCTGCTAAAATATTATTAGTATGGCTCATCTCGTTCACATAAATTGATCCATCCATGTGCAGGTGCAGGTGAATTCCAAGAAACAAGTTTCATGTAGTAATTTTTTTTTTTTTTTTTTTTTTTTGCGGTACGCGGGCCTCTCACTGTTGTGGCCCCTCCCATTGCGGAGCACAGGCTCCGGACCCGCAGGCTCAGCGGCCATGGTTCACGAGCCCAACCACTCCGCGGCATGTGGGATCTTCCTGGACCGGGGCACGAACCCGTGTCCCCTGCATCGGCAGGCGGACTCTCAACCACTGAGCCACCAGGGAAGCCCATGTAGTAATTTTTTTATGTAGTTTGATTCTTTTGGTCATCATGTAACAGAGTCCAACTGATAATATAATTGACTGCAGTATGTGAAATTTGCTATTAAGGAGCTGCTCGATTTACCGCCTTCTAAGATTTGAGTTAACAAAAGACATTTATCCTGGCTCAAAGAAAACTATCTTTTCCGGACCAATGGCTATCTGTTTTATCTTCAAATCATCCATCACCTTCATCCCAGAGAGGCCATATGGTGTAATTGAATGAGCTGTGGACGAGAAGCATCACTCATTCAACTGATGCTGTAGAGTTCTCACAAATGGCAGGCTCCCCATGTTAGGTGCTGGGGAGCCCAGCCCCTGTCCCTGTGGGTTTTAATACTTCCACATGTTAGTGCTAACCCCATCATAAAGTATCTATGTGAACAAGAAGTCATGTGACATTAAACACATCAGTTAAAAACTCTGATTTTGGATTGTCACTTGTGAAATGAGATTTTTTTTTTTTTTTTTTTTTTTTTTTTTTTTTTGCGGTACGCGGGCCTCTCACTGCCGTGGCCTCTCCTGTTGCGGAGCACAGGCTCCGGACGCGCAGGCTCAGCGGCCATGGCTCATGGGCCCAGCCGCTCCGCGGCATGTGGGATCTTCCCAGACGAGGGCACGAACCCGTGTCCCCTGCATCGGCAGGCGGACTCTCAACCACTGAGCCACCAGGGAAGCCCATGTAGTAATTTTTTTATGTAGTTTGATTCTTTTGGTCATCATGTAACAGAGTCCAACTGATAATATAATTGACTGCAGTATGTGAAATTTGCTATTAAGGAGCTGCTCGATTTACCGCCTTCTAAGATTTGAGTTAACAAAAGACATTTATCCTGGCTCAAAGAAAACTATCTTTTCCGGACCAATGGCTATCTGTTTTATCTTCAAATCATCCATCACCTTCATCCCAGAGAGGCCATATGGTGTAATTGAATGAGCTGTGGACGAGAAGCATCACTCATTCAACTGATGCTGTAGAGTTCTCACAAATGGCAGGCTCCCCATGTTAGGTGCTGGGGAGCCCAGCCCCTGTCCCTGTGGGTTTTAATACTTCCACATGTTAGTGCTAACCCCATCATAAAGTATCTATGTGAACAAGAAGTCATGTGACATTAAACACATCAGTTAAAAACTCTGATTTTGGATTGTCACTTGTGAAATGAGATTTTTTTTTTTTTTTTTTTTTTTTTTTTTTTTTTGCGGTACGCGGGCCTCTCACTGCCGTGGCCTCTCCTGTTGCGGAGCACAGGCTCCGGACGCGCAGGCTCAGCGGCCATGGCTCATGGGCCCAGCCGCTCCGCGGCATGTGGGATCTTCCCAGACGAGGGCACGAACCCGTGTCCCCTGCATCGGCAGGCGGACTCTCAACCACTGAGCCACCAGGGAAGCCCATGTAGTAATTTTTTTATGTAGTTTGATTCTTTTGGTCATCATGTAACAGAGTCCAACTGATAATATAATTGACTGCAGTATGTGAAATTTGCTATTAAGGAGCTGCTCGATTTACCGCCTTCTAAGATTTGAGTTAACAAAAGACATTTATCCTGGCTCAAAGAAAACTATCTTTTCCGGACCAATGGCTATCTGTTTTATCTTCAAATCATCCATCACCTTCATCCCAGAGAGGCCATATGGTGTAATTGAATGAGCTGTGGACGAGAAGCATCACTCATTCAACTGATGCTGTAGAGTTCTCACAAATGGCAGGCTCCCCATGTTAGGTGCTGGGGAGCCCAGCCCCTGTCCCTGTGGGTTTTAATACTTCCACATGTTAGTGCTAACCCCATCATAAAGTATCTATGTGAACAAGAAGTCATGTGACATTAAACACATCAGTTAAAAACTCTGATTTTGGATTGTCACTTGTGAAATGAGATTTTTTTTTTTTTTTTTTTTTTTTTTTTTTTTTGCGGTACGCGGGCCTCTCACTGCCGTGGCCTCTCCTGTTGCGGAGCACAGGCTCCGGACGCGCAGGCTCAGCGGCCATGGCTCATGGGCCCAGCCGCTCCGCGGCATGTGGGATCTTCCCAGACGAGGGCACGAACCCGTGTCCCCTGCATCGGCAGGCGGACTCTCAACCACTGAGCCACCAGGGAAGCCCATGTAGTAATTTTTTTATGTAGTTTGATTCTTTTGGTCATCATGTAACAGAGTCCAACTGATAATATAATTGACTGCAGTATGTGAAATTTGCTATTAAGGAGCTGCTCGATTTACCGCCTTCTAAGATTTGAGTTAACAAAAGACATTTATCCTGGCTCAAAGAAAACTATCTTTTCCGGACCAATGGCTATCTGTTTTATCTTCAAATCATCCATCACCTTCATCCCAGAGAGGCCATATGGTGTAATTGAATGAGCTGTGGACGAGAAGCATCACTCATTCAACTGATGCTGTAGAGTTCTCACAAATGGCAGGCTCCCCATGTTAGGTGCTGGGGAGCCCAGCCCCTGTCCCTGTGGGTTTTAATACTTCCACATGTTAGTGCTAACCCCATCATAAAGTATCTATGTGAACAAGAAGTCATGTGACATTAAACACATCAGTTAAAAACTCTGATTTTGGATTGTCACTTGTGAAATGAGATTTTTTTTTTTTTTTTTTTTTTTTTTTTTTTTTGCGGTACGCGGGCCTCTCACTGCCGTGGCCTCTCCCGTTGCGGAGCACAGGCTCCGGACGCGCAGGCTCAGCGGCCATGGCTCACGGGCCCAGCCGCTCCGCGGCATGTGGGATCTTCCCAGACGAGGGCACGAACCCGTGTCCCCTGCATCGGCAGGCGGACTCTCAACCACTGAGCCACCAGGGAAGCCCATGTAGTAATTTTTTTATGTAGTTTGATTCTTTTGGTCATCATGTAACAGAGTCCAACTGATAATATAATTGACTGCAGTATGTGAAATTTGCTATTAAGGAGCTGCTCGATTTACCGCCTTCTAAGATTTGAGTTAACAAAAGACATTTATCCTGGCTCAAAGAAAACTATCTTTTCCGGACCAATGGCTATCTGTTTTATCTTCAAATCATCCATCACCTTCATCCCAGAGAGGCCATATGGTGTAATTGAATGAGCTGTGGACGAGAAGCATCACTCATTCAACTGATGCTGTAGAGTTCTCACAAATGGCAGGCTCCCCATGTTAGGTGCTGGGGAGCCCAGCCCCTGTCCCTGTGGGTTTTAATACTTCCACATGTTAGTGCTAACCCCATCATAAAGTATCTATGTGAACAAGAAGTCATGTGACATTAAACACATCAGTTAAAAACTCTGATTTTGGATTGTCACTTGTGAAATGAGATTTTTTTTTTTTTTTTTTTTTTTTTTTTTTTTTGCGGTACGCGGGCCTCTCACTGCCGTGGCCTCTCCTGTTGCGGAGCACAGGCTCCGGACGCGCAGGCTCAGCGGCCATGGCTCATGGGCCCAGCCGCTCCGCGGCATGTGGGATCTTCCCAGACGAGGGCACGAACCCGTGTCCCCTGCATCGGCAGGCGGACTCTCAACCACCGTGCCACCAGGGAAGCCCGTGAAATGAGATAGATTAGGTAACCACCAATATATCATGATCCTAATACCTTGGAGGAAACTTCTTCCTTAAGTTCTAAACACACCATATTTTCATCAAAATATGATGCTTCATGATTCAACACAAGACAAATAACATTACTCCTCTTTTTATCTGAATAATAAAAATTTTTAATGTTAAATCCTATTTCACTTTTTAACACATTTTACATTTCTTGTCCTTTTAAAATCATACTGTCTATAAAGCTTCCTGGATGCCCCACTAGTTTATTCCATTAAAAATCTTTGCACTGAGTTCTCACCTTGAAAATTAACAAAGAACAGCCATATGCTGCAAGGGCTAAAAGTTACCCGTGGGAGATAGTCACAGAGTGACAATTTTTTTTAAGTGTGGAATAGTGTGCTAAATATATATGAAAGCTACTATGGAAACACTGAATAGGAACACTTAACATGACCTAGGTGGGAATCAGAGAAGACCAGAGGTATCTCTCTTATTAAGAATAAAGCTAACTGGTTCTCTACAAAGCACTTTTGGTACCTTGGATGAGAATAGCCTTCACTGTATAGAACTGTACCTTGTATGGCGGGTCATTTAGCGCCCCCTGGCCAATACCCAAGAAATGGCAGTGGAAATCCCCAGGCATGTGATAAAATCATTCTCCAATATTGCCCAGTGTTCCCAGGGAGAGGGGTGATACCACTGGGTTAAAGGATTCCATTATCTCCTGTCTGCTGAGACGACTTAGACAAATTGAGAGAATGAATCTGTTTACTTGGGAATAACAGGAGAGAACGTGAAATGAATAGATTCAGGAGACCTTATGTTGTTCATTGGCTCAGTGGAAATAAGATGAACTTTATCTTAAATCCCAATTCTTTGGCAATATTTTGTTTACTGTTTAGAGACATGGTTAACTATTCATGAAAGATAAGAAAACCTGTATTCTTTAAAATCCAAAAGGAAACACTTTGTTCAGTGAAATGAAATAGGAGAAGTACATAGTACACTCACCACATTAACATTGTCTTCTGACTGAGGGAGGAAAAATAAAAAATTTAAACTCATGTCATGGTTTATGATCTTTTTCATGGACTGGGAAAGTCCAAATGAGGAAAAAAATAGAGCTTGTAATATCTTAGCTAGTAATCTTATCTTTAAGACTTGTTTTCTTTAAGGTCTCTACCTAATAAATTTGAGAGACCAGAGCATTTAATAATCTAATATAGTCAAACCAAAAAGAACAGAACAACTATAACTCTTTTTAACAGGTAACTATTCGTGTTACTGTTGGTTATAATTTTCTTTGCACATAACATACAATACTACTAAATATTCGCCGACAGAGGCAATTAAAGCTTATGCCCACCATGAAACTACTTGTAGGCAATAAGGCTTTCGCTTATGCTGACCTGCTTAAAAAGATGTAAATTGTTAGGAAGTTTAAATGCTAGGAAGTCAATGAAAATTATGTTTTGGGGCGGCACTGCACTAGAGATTGCAAGTTATGCTGCATTAAATTGCCATGAAATATCAATAAAGCCTCTTGTGCGTACACATTCCAGCCTGAAACATATTGCTTTTACCCCAGCAATGTAGGCTCAATCTCTCACAGAGGAAGTTTCATTAAGGGACATTAGGGTAACTCTTTATTCTTCCTATCTATATGGGGACACATTTTCACCAGTTCCAAATAGTGCTTCATAGAAAATACTGATCCATGTATAGAAACTGTCAGCTCCCTGTGTGCAAAACAGCTCAGTATTCAGAATAATGGTGTTGCTGTACCAAAAAATAATTCTTTCTTTTTTTTAATTTTTATTGGCGTATAGTTGATTTACAATGTTGTGTTAGTTTCAGGTGTACAGCAAAGTTAATCAGTTATACATATATGTAGATTATTTTCTCATATAGGCCATGACAGAATATTGAGTAGAGTTCCCTCTGCTATATGGTAGGTCCTTATTAGTTATCTATTTTATATATGTAATGTGTATATGTTAATCCCAATCGCCTTTTCCTTTACTATTACCCTACTGTTTGTTTCCTTCATTTTCCCTGAATTGCTTACAGATTCATTTCTCAACTGTATGCTTATTTGCCAGTGAAAACACATACGGGCAACATACACACACACACACACATTTTGCCTCACGAATTATGTGAAAATAGACCAAGAATAGCTAATCGAGGTGTAAATTATTAAACAAGATCTTAGAAATTTTTTCTCATTAACTTTTAATCGTGTTGATTTAATCACATGCATTGAATCATCATAATAATGATATGTATGCACTTAAAGAAAATTGCACCATAAGCATGAAAATGAAAGACTAGCCTCTGGTACTATTTTCAAGCAATTATAGGAAAAAAGTGGAGAAGGACAAAACTGAACATAAAAATAATACAAAGCCCGAGGTAAACCTAAAAAACTAAGGAGACTTTTAATACAGACCCACATCCATAGAGAACTATTTCAATAATACAGCCACTGATGTTTTCAGTAATCTAGTTTGTATATGTCTTTAGTGAGGAAGTCTCTGTTTCTTCCCCCAGGAGATTATCTCAAAATCCAATCAGTAGTATCAAAAGATTTTAACTAACTGTCCTACTCTGACTTCCCTGGCATTGGGTAATAATGCTTTGCTCACTGCTGTTTACTGCTCTTTTATATTTATGACTAGTTTTCTTGCCATTCCTCTGAGGCAATTCAGCTAAATAAAGTAAATATATATATATACATATATACACATATATATAAATGAACATGTGCATATATTATATAATGCCTGTAAGCACACACACACTCACACATACACACCTCCACACATGCACACACATACTTTATAGAAAAGAGACCTAAACGAAAATTGAAATCAGTATTACTGATTTCAACCAGAGCAAATTTTAATATCAATTAAGTTTGCAACATTATTTATGGTTGAGAACATGCAGGAGAAAACGTTTTTTCTCTCAAGAATATTTCCAGTTAAGATGTACAGTTAAGGTAATCATAGCCTCACATTGTGGAAAACAGAGAGCAAAGGAGGTGGTGGCATTCTGTCATTTCTGTTTCCAATGCCAATAATTATACAAGAGTTGCCCACTTGGGGACGGAGGGGAAAAGGTTTTAAATACCATAACTTAAATGAATAGAATTAAAGCAATCTATTTGCTGCAACCTGTGTGTAACTACATTTAACCAAACCAAAATTACATTAAAAAGCAACTGGGGGAATTCCCTGGTGGCGCAGTAGTTAAGAATCCACCTGCCAATGCAGGGGACACGGGTCCCAGCCCTGGTCCGGGAAGATCCCACATGCCACGGAGCAGCTAAGCCTGTGCACCACAACTACTGAGCCTGCGCTCTAGAGCCCATGCTCCACAACAAGAGAAGCCACCGCAATGAGAAGCCCGTGCACCGCAACGAAGTGTAGCCTCCACTCACCACAACTAGAGAAAGCCGAGCACAGCAACGAACACCCAACGCAGTCTAAAATAAATAAATTTTTTAATTAATTAATTAATTTAAAAAGCAATTGGACTTCACTGTTTTTGTTGGCCATACCAGGCTTGTTCTAATTTTTAAGCACAAGAATGGGTTAATTTTTCTGGAAAGAAAAAATATTCCGGCAGGCATAACCAACATATTAAGTAGTGTTCTAAAAATAAGAGTGTTAACTTTGAACAAAGGAAGCATTGTGTCTATGGCGTCACCTAGCCATCAAGATAACCCTTTAACAAGATACTTGTAGCACCGTTTCTGGTGACTTGACACCATGCTCTTTCCCCTTTCAGTTGTTCCAGCATTGCTGAAACTTAATTAATAGACAGACTTTCAAGCCTCCCTCTGCTGAATGATCCAGGAAGTATCCAATAGGATACAAGAGTCTCAGTACTAATGAGACATCTGAAGTATATACAAGGATATCCACCTCTGAGACAAGGGCATATGCTGGGGAAGGCAAGATGTAACTAAATGTTTGGGAGTCACAGGTGCCAAACTCAGTCTTCTGGGAGACTTGTCAATTGAACAATTGAATAGAAATTGACTAAATATCTCCTACATGCTGAGTGCTAAGAACGTAGCAGTGAACAAACCAGCCAGGTAAATACCTATCTTCTGAAGCTCATATCCTACACAAACCTGTCACCTCCACCCTTATCAACTTATTTCAGAATGCCAGGAAGCTTACTAGGGAACCCTAAATAGGATCCACTTTTTACCTGAAGGCATTTCTGTGGAATAACAACCGTCACAGTCGGCTATGGCAGTTTGTTCGTATGAATGCAAGAAGCTAGCAAGGATGAAGTAAGTGTAGGAGCATTTTGCAGTACCCTCAATTCAAAGTTCAGCTGTTAGTCTTTCAAATATTCTGTGCCTTGAAAATGGTCATGGAATCCCTCATTTCTTTCTCAGGCTAGTCTCCTCTCTGCCAGCCCTGAACTTGCATCTCTGGTTACTCTGATTAATAACCAATTCAACTCTTGGGTTTCTGAATTACCTTAAGTGACAGGTGGTGCCCTTTGCTGTCCCCCAACGTGTCACCAACTTAAGCACACATAGCACCAAAAGTTACCCACTTCAAAATCATTAAATAAGAGGGTGGGAAAATATTTCCTCTTTTTCCTCTTGCCTTTCCTCCCTCCTTTTTTCCCTCTCTGCTTCTCTCCTCTGTCTTCTTCCTCCCCTCCTCCTCCCTTCTCCTTCTTCTTCTTCTTCTTTCTCCCCCTCCTCCCCCCTCTTCTTTTTCTTCTTCTTATCTTCTTACTTCCTTTGCTTTTATCCCTTATCCTCTTCCTGCACCTCCTTCTAGTGATTTATTTCCATATTTCCTTCTTTATTTGAAAGATACTCCTCTCCCCCTTGCATCTTCTAATGGATGCTCCTTCCATTCCTATCACCAACTTTGTACCTCATTATTTTATGTCAGTACTTTAGTCTTATATCACAAGCAAGACACAGAACATCACATAATGAGAAAATTGTTTCAATTTCTATCTACTTTTTAAAACTATTTCTAGCAAAAGACTAATGGGTTAAAAAAAAAAAAAGAAAAAAGGAAAAAAAAAACCTCCAGAGGAAGCCTAAGTCATGAATAGATGCCAACTCTGTTTAACAAAATGAGAAGAAAACTCCAGTGTTAACATAATTCTTGTCTGTCTGGGCAGCCCAGAGGCTTGTTAAGTTCACTACCTGCAAGCTGGAAAGCCCGAGGAATAAACTGCAGGCATGTTCCAATGCCAAAGTCCTCAGTGGAGCTCTGTTCTCTTAAACACATTTTTGCTAAACTGAGAAAAACAGACACATATCATAAGAGCGTATTTAATCCATGCAAGAATGTAACTATTAACAAGGCTTACTCCGCCACAAGGAGGAATTCTAATATTTCATTTTTTTTTTTTTTTTATATAGAGTACCATGACCCTTTTCAGAATGCTCACCACTCTGACACAATAAATGCAAGGTATTTTCAGTCGTGCAGCAGGTCAAAGTGATAGCATCTAAACCTCTGGGGTTTTCACATCCTGTCTCTCAGAAATTCTTGCTACCACAGGAATATCTTTCAGTTTGTTCAGTCTCATATCAGCAGTGACACCCAGTGGATGGAAACATCTTGAACAAGCTGGCTCTCAGCTCTCTTGCTGTCCCCCTCCTCCCCTTCTCTCTCCAGGGAAAGAGTTTTGTAAGTGCTTTGTTTCTCTGACCTTCTTACAGCTCTCCACAGGAAAAGAATTTATCAGATTGCCTAATGCCAGCCAGCTTGTCTTTAAAATTCACTCAAATTAGAAAGCCTCAGACATTTCCTTTGCACTGAAGACATTTAAACCTATCAAAATATGTTCAACTAATCTGATATTTGGTTTCTAAAAATAAAACCAGATTATACAAGTGTAGGGATAAAAGAGGAGAGAGGTGGTCAATTAATTTCCTACATTTTGCACTTAAAAAATGTGATTGCCGGCAGAAATCATGGTTTTATTATTTATTCATAGCAAGTCATTCAGAGCATGTTAAACTAAATTGTGAGGAAAAAAATAATATAAACTGTGGACTAAAATCAACTTCGTTCCAAATGATGGCTATCAGTAAAAATGTATCTACTCTTTCTAATGCAACTATTTTATTAATATTAACCAGTTCGGCTGGTCTGAGTGAAATAAATGTCTTCTGATTTGATAGAAACTAACAAGCTATAACTCTGTAAAAACTTTCTCATTATAGCTTCTTTATTCCAAACTCTCATTTGCACAATCTTTTTTTAATAAAATACCTTTAAAAGCAAAGACAGAATTTTATTTTATATTTTCTTTGAAAAACAAACTATTTTTTTCCTCTGTGTAGTTAGAGCTAAAGGAGATATTGTGCACCTTTAAGTAGATCATTTTCTAGAATGAAACACTAGCACCAGGTCTCTTAGTTACTTAAATATAAGTCAAGGAAGCACTTACTGGCAAAGATTAGTGGGGGTGAGGCTAAGAATATTTTCTGACTTTAACAAAACAACTACTCTGAGATATCTGGTTTTCCAAATGGAATCTAGCATGGAAGTGGATCCATTTGCATAGAGAACTGAGGGGATTTGGGAAGCAAAAGAACCAATGCTCAATCTTATTAGTGACTGTCACCAAAGTTAGGAAAAGTCAATACGTTCCTTGAAATAAAATTACCTTGAGGGAATAGGAGGTTGTGCTGGTAACCCAGGCTCAAGAAAAGGGGTGTATTTGGTGGGAGATAGTTGATTTGGTTTGTCAGAGTTTATGCGTATTGTTGAAAGCTCCTATATACTTAGATACCATGAGATTGACCGGAGACTGACTGAGCATGGAAGTATGAAGTAACATTCTTCCACCGTGCCTAATATAGAGCGACATTCCCCGGCAGGAGTGAGTCCATTGGATCGGCAGGACAGTTAATAGGAGAAGCAGGATTTAAGAGCCATGACTCCTCTTACAGGGCATTCAAAAGGTTGTGTTTATTTTTTTTATTTTTATTTTTTTTTTTTTGCGGTACGCGGGCCTCTCACTGTTGTGGCCTCTGTGGAGCACAGGCTCTGGACACGCAGGCTCAGCGGCCATGGCTCACGGGCCCAGCCGCTCCGCGGCATGTGGGATCTTCCCGGACCAGGGCACGAACCCGTGTCCCCTGCATCGGCAGGCAGACTCCCAACCACTGCACCACCAGGGAAGCCTGAGACACCTTTTATCTCTTCAATGATGGAGTAAAATGTAGGCGTCCTGGCTAGATGCTGGAGCTGCAGGAGAGGCAACCCCAGCATAATACGTATGAATCCACATGGTCACGCACACACATTTGGAGGAGCACAGTCTTCCGCTCACTGGAGCAGCTGTTCCTGGCCCTTGCTCTCCTAAGGTTGCTTCTTTCGTCCAGTCTCAGCTTGTGGACATCAATTCCACCTGCTCACTCACTTTCACCCTACTTTGAATGTGACAGGTTGCTTTACTTGAGAGGGCATATATGTGTGCACAGCCTCTATGGCTCTAAAAAGCTCTCCTGGACCAGGCTGTTCAGATTGTGCAATAATAAACTCACTTCCAGCAAATTTCATTTTCACTTGAGGAAGGAACGCTTTGTCTAATGCTCACGAAAGGAGGCATCACCCAGGTTAATTATAGTCTAGTCTTTTCTCATTATTTGTTTGCAAACTGGAATAACCCTCTTTGGATTATGTCTTCTGCTATTTAGAGAAAAAAAAGCTGAGGGCTAGAAAAAAAGGTCCACTAATGTAAATACTAAATATGTTTGTAATTGAGCATGTGATGCTCAGAAAAAGTTATTGGAACAGTGATTGGAAAAATAAGAGAGATTGAGCCATTTTGTACTTACAAAGTGAAACAGGCTATACCATCTATTTATTCGTTCGTCCTTTGTTAAACATTTTTTTAGTTCCTACTGTGCACCAGTTAAGGTGATCAATGCTGGGGATCAAAGATAAACAACATACCTTCTCTGCACTATTGACCTCTAATATGTTGTACGTGTGTATAGGGGCAAGAGGGTAGTTGTGGGGAGATGGCAGGGGTTAGTTACAAATCTTTTCCCCCAAATGATTTACCTATGTTGGTCTCAGAACACCTTGATCATCCTTCTTTCATTTAGTCATCATGTATTTCTTTGATTTTTGTCTCTTTTAAAAAGGGACTGTGAGTATAAATACATTAATTCACATGGAAAGTTGTTAGAAATTTTCCTTTTAGCAAAGTAGGGTGTTTTTTTTTTGTATTAAATAGACTTTATTTTTTAGAGCAGTTTTAAGTTCACAGCAGAATCGAGCAGAAGATACGAAGATTCCCTATATACTCCCTGCTCTCCCTGCATGCATAGTCTCCCCTGTTAGTCACATCTTCCACAAGAGAGGTACGTTTGTTACAACTGAGAACCTACATGGACCCATCATTATTATCCAAAGTCCATAGTTTCCATTAGGGTTCACTCTTGGGGTTGTACATTTTATGGTTTTGGACAAATTTAAGAACATGTGTCCAGCATTAGCAAAGTAGGTTTCCATCAAAGAAAGAAGGTTTGTAAATCCTGATATCTTATAAGGACTTAACCCAGGGATCAAGAAAGGTACTGAAAAACAAGTTGGGAAAAATGACAAAGGGAAGGAAAGAGGGAAGGAAATATGAACAAGAAAGGGAGAAAAAGGAGGAGGAAAAAGTGACTGCACACTAACTTCATCTGCTTTAATTACTGCCAAGAGTGGCCAATCTCAGATAAATTGATTAACCCTTGGAAAATGTTTTGTAGTTCTGGCCCAGGAAGCTCTGAAGGCACCATTTACCTACCTGAATGGCAAACATCAGATGGAAACCACTGATGTAGGGAAACATTCTGCAGGCCTTGTGAAAAGAAACTTAAAAAAAAAATTCATATCCAAAATGGAACATGGGCTTCCCTGGTGGCGCAGTGGTTGAGAGTCCGCCTGCCTGATGCAGAAATAGGCTTAAACGGTTTTCTTGTTTTAAGCTTTTTGTAATTTTTGTTTCATTTTGTTTTGTTTTTTGGCTGTGCTGCATGGTATACGGGGGTACCATACCCAACCAGGGATAGAACCAGTGCCCCTTGCAGTGAAAGGGCAAAGTCCTAACAACTGGACCGCCAGGGAATTCCCTATTTTAAGTTTTTTGGTTTGGGTTTATTTTCTGAACTTCTTATTAAACTATTAAGATATTATTTACAAATGCACAAATAGTAAGTGTACAGCTTGGTGAATTTTTGTAAAGTAAACACACTCAGGTGACTAGCACCCGGATCAAGAACAAGAATATTATCAGCACCCCAAAAGCCAGCCTGAAGCCCCTTCTATGTTACTCCCCTAAGACCCCTAGGAGTAAACATAACTTGCCTTCAAACATCATAGAGTAGATTTTTAATTGCATATAAGTGGAATTGTACAGAATATATTCTTTGGGATTCTGACTTCTTCCGCCCAATGTTAGGTTTGTGAGATCCATTAATGCCATTGCAGGGAGGAAAAGTTTTGTTCATTCTGTGTTATACAATATTTCATCAAAGAAATATACCACAGATTATTCAACCGTTTTGCTAATAATCAAAGCTTATATTTGTTAATATCTGCTATTATTTGCAGTAAAAAAAGAAACTTTTAAAATTTTTCCATGAACTTATTTTTAAAGTAGATTCATATAAGCAAGGAACAGTGTCATATACATATTGTTCTTAATTAAATGAATTATTAAACGGCTATGTAAAGGAGGGGAAATTGAGAAAAAGTCTTCTTGCCCCAACACACACACACACACACACACACACACACACAGACACACATACACATAGGTTGAGTGAAAGAAAGGAAGGCAGATTGGGTCTGTATATTGAATGAACAGTGTGGGAAGGAAAGTGTGGTTGCCAAGTTATCTTTGAAACCAACTGAGCTAAGCCCACATTGGAAAAAATATTTATGACTGATACCACTTCCCCAAAACACAAATGGATGCAGGTCGATAATGACGCTTATAAAACTCATGGGCTTATTATAGAATGATTTTATTCATGAACAATAAGAATTCCTTATTCCAGATTAGGTAAATTTCTTAAATCTATACAAAAAGAAAATTACAAAAGTTGGTTGGGGTTGGTTTGTTTTATATCTGTGTGTGAGTTTATGCATGCTTACACACACACATACACACACACACACACACACACACATACACACACATACACGTGCTATACACAGGCTGAAAAATAAGTTGTTTATAAAACCTACCTACAGAGATTCCACTGAGGAATGAGTGAGTTATATAACTACTCCTTTTCTTTACTGAATTGAAAAAAAAAGGTCTATTTCACAAAATACCTGTAGCATTCAATGAATCCATTAGAAGTACAAGTTTATACAGGTTGCCTGTATAGAAGTCTACATTGTACTGACCTAAAATAGAGGCCTGATCTCAGTTTTAACCTGATGATGGACTCCCTCCATGCCTGTAGTGTCACAGCAATAAAATCTTTGCTTGATGACTAATTACGCCTGTAGACTGGCCATTTTCTGTTCCACTACATTCAGAAGTCACTAATGTCCTGGGTTCTCCTGGTACATGCACTCACCTAGTAGAGCTAAAGGGACCTAGTTGTCCAAAGTGAAGTTGAAAATTTGCTTACCCACCACTTTGCTACAATGAATATAGGTTTAGTGTGTGTCTCTGAGTTGTCAAATTTAGCTGTCTACACAGCCTGAAATGAACAAAGTTTACTAATTCTCCACCCCCTTTTTTGGCTGTGTTTGTGCGTGTATGTGTGACTTAACACAAATTTTATCATTATAGAAGCAGACATTACTAAGCTCAAGAATAAAATCAAATGTTACCCTGCCTTACCAAAGATTTATGGTTGGAATTTTATTTTATTGGGAGATCAAATTTTATACTTAGGGGGAGGGAGACACTCAATGTATATCCTTCCCAGCATATTCTCACTAAACAATTTCTTCCAAATAAAAGGAAAAGGACTTAGCTATTTTTAAAATAATATATGTCCACTCTTAAATAAGCTTCTTTTGGCCACAGTGATTATTCTGTCCTCTCTTGGAGAGAAGAGAATTGCAAGTGAGTTTATGAATCAATTCACTCCTGAATATTTACCCTCTTTTAGCCTAAATGTTGCCTCAGTTCTTTAATGACTTTGACATGTATTGATAGTATTTGAGGAACCAGTGAGGTGCTGGTTTCCAGAACTGAGTGGGTAAAGGAGGAAACTGAATATGAACATAGGGGAATTTTCCTTCTCTCTTTACATCATTACGATAAGAGAAGAGAAAGCACTATTCCTTCCAATGATACAAAGTAAATGATTATCACTTCCACTTGCCTGCTGCTGAGTTGGCCTAATCTGGGCATTGGTCACAGAGTTCGGAAAGCAGATTGATGATTATTGTAGAATAGTTATTGTGGAGTTATTCTCTGGGGGCCAGATGCTTTCACACAGTTTACTAATCCCTATGTCAAAGCTCATGTAAGAGCTGACTAGTATTAGTTCTTCACAGATGAGGACTTTTCCATGTGGTCTCTGCAAATTCAGACATTTCTGTAGTATTCGTACCATGATCAGATGATATATGCAAAATGAAGTAGAATTGAAACTAATATCAAGATAATTCAAACTATATAAAAACTTTGCCTGATACCTCCATGTCATTGAGGCAATATTATTTAAAATATTCCTTCAATCATGTGAATTGTTTCCTCTAGTCTCCATTTCACTTGTACATTGTTGGTGCCTCTGTGGGGAAGGCAGGATTAGCACCTCTGCTTCTGCAAGCTCAGCTGGGCCTCTTTGCTAACATCATCCAAGAGGAAGCCTGCCAAAGAGTTGGGAAGTCTATTTGGGTTATGTTCTGAAGGCTGTGGTCACTGGAAGAAAATTCCAGTCTCCCATGTTTCCAATTCCTATTTCTGCATCACAAAATTAACCCAAAGCTGAGTGGCTCAAATCAATCATTTCATTATTCGCACAGAGTCTGTAGGACAAGAATTTAGATAGGAAACCTCAGAAACGGACTGTCTCTGGTCCACAGTATCTGGGGCCTCCCTGGAAAAACTTAGAGGTTGAAGATGACTTGCAGGCTGGGAGGTGGAGTCATATAAAGATTTGTTCACTCGCACGTAGGACCCCTGGGCTGGCAGATTTATGCTGCCAGGAACACCTACCATTATGTATGGCTTCTCCATGTGATTGGGGTCCTCACAGCATGGTGGCATCGGGGTAGCTGGAATTTTTTACGTGGCAACTGAGGTTATCCTTTGCAAGTATTTAAATGAATAAGGGAGAAACAGCATTACCTTTTTGATTCCGTCTCATAAACCACATGGTGTCACTTCAACCATGTTCTATCTGCTGAAGTAGTCATAAGCTCAACCAGAATTCTTTAAACCTGCAACTCATCTAAATATGGTAGTGGGACTTCCCTGGTGGTGCAGTGGTTAAGAATCTGCCTGCCAATGCAGGGGACACGGGTTTTATCCCTGGTCTGGGAAGATCCCACATGTCACAGAGCAACTAAGCCCGTGTGCCATAACTACTGAGCCTGTGCTCTAGAGCCCACGAGCGACAACTACTGAGCCCACGTGCCACAGCCACTGAAGCCCGCACACCTAGAGCCCGTGCTCCGCAACAAGAGAAGCCACCGCAGTGAGAAGCACACGCACCGCAACAAGAGTAGCCCCCGCTCGCCGCAACTAAAGAAAGCCAGTGCGCAGCAACGAAGACCCAATGCAGCCAAAAATAAATAAAAATAAATAAATTTATTAAAAAAAGAATATTACCTTAAAAAAATAAAGATGGTAGCAAATACCAAAGGTGTTTTCCATGTATTTATATGAATATAATAAGCTTTTTGATAATATCTCCTGTAGAAATTGCCACACATGTCTTTTTTTTTTTTTTTTTGCGTTACGCGGGCCTCTCACTGCTGTGGCGTCTCCCGTTGCGGAGCACAGGCTCTGGACGCGCAGGCTCAGCGGCCATGGCTCACGGGCCCAGCCGCTCCGCGGCATGTGGGATTTTCCCGGACCGGGGCACGAACCCGCGTCCCCTGCATCGGCAGGCAGACTCTCAACCACTGCGCCACCAGGGAAGGCCCCACACATGTCTTTTTAAGACATCAAGAGAAGCTAGAATAAACCTAGTTTTCAGGTTACATTAGCTTATAAAAAAATATCCATTTGAAAACTTAGAATTTTTACTCTACACCAAACGAGAGTCTGGCCTACCTATTTGGACTGAACAGCAAGTGGTTGACTGAATTATTACACAGGGTCCACTGATTTATTTTGTACTTTGACAGTTGAGCAAAACTGGCTTTCTTTTTTTCAATCTGTAGTTTCCATCTTGTTTGAAACTTATTTCTCTTCTGAACCCAAAGAGGATTATCTAGGTTTATGGTCAAACATTATTGAAAATCCCCAAGACTATGTAGTTATTACTCAACATATTTTTCTACTTGAACATTTCCAGCAAGATTAGTTACCCACTTCAAAAAAAATAGACAAAAATAAAAGCCTACATATTAAAATATCTATTTACTATTTATGTTAACACTTAATTTACATACAAGTGATAATGAGAAAATTATGTATATGAGAAAATCATAATAAGCTTTCCTTTATTTCCTGCTTTGCTGAATCTACTTGGAGATAACATTCCAATTTTAATGGATATCACAATCCTAAAGGCCCCACTATTTCTTAGGGGTCTGTGTAATCTCATGTTACACAGAATGATTAGGTTTCAGAGATGTATTTTTTTTTCCAGAAATGCCAAGCTGATAAACATCTGAAATTTCCACACAGCTGTTCTGAGTGATTTCCTCATTGCTATAATCACATCGAGAAATCAAAATTGGAGTAGAATATTTGGAACGCATTTTCTCTCCTAGTTAATGGCCTGTTTGAGTGTTTGTGGTGAGGGGATGGTTCCAAGGGAGGTGGGAGAAGAGTTGTCTTTTTCATGATTGTCACTATGTGTTTAGTGCTTAAAGGGAGGCTTTTCTGATATCTGCCTCAAATGTTCCTTGGGTCTGATGGTTGGCATCTTTTCACATATAGCTAAGAAGAAAATTCATTTTGAAACTCAAACTAGCTTTACCTACTCAAGGAGAGCGTGGAATTGAATAAACAATTCAGGTTATCCAGGCCCTAGATTGCTTTCATCTCCATTTTTAAAATGTCTTTGGTATTTGATTTCATTGCAGCTGCATTTTTACTGATGAACTAATTTAAAGGATGGAAAAGCCAATATTGAAACCTATCAGTAGCTGCTTCGAAAGCCTACACTAGCCTGGTAACATACCCTTAGGTTGTTTGATTTGTATTCCTCTACTACGTCTCTGGGTCCTGTAACACCTCTCATCGCTGCTGCAAAAGATCCCTCATGTTAGGAGCAGACACCAGCATTTTTATCAGAACAGAGAATTCTATTTACCAGGTAATGGACGTGACTATTTCTGAAGCTTTTCCTTCCTGTAAAACAGCAATAAAACTAATGCCTACTTCATAGGAATCAAATGGCATACTACTTATGAAACCGCTTTGTAAATAGAAACAGGCCATACAGTGAAAACAGATTCAAGGTCCAAGGCCTAAAAATGACTGCTATACATTAACTATGAGTTTGTTAAAAGGGGGCTACTGTGGGGCGTATGGAAAAAGGAGAGGTGCAATGCAATGAAGTATGTTCCCATGCATTCATTCGTTCAGTGTGCCGTGAGAATGAATAAAAAGGGTGGATTCAGATTAGATTGGGGAGTGAGCTAAGATCTGAAGGGTGAAGGATCGTTAACACCCTGAGGAAATGGAGAAGAGCAGGTGTGAATATTCTGAGCCTCATTAGAGCTTGGTGCGTTAACGGACTCAAAGAAGCCGTGACTTCCTGTATTTGCCTGTTTCTCCAATATTGGGGGCAGTTCCTGATTCTTCAATCTGTTCAACTTTGGGCTTATCAGGATGGAGTGGCAGTTTCTAAGCTCCTCACATGCAGAACCAGAATCCAAAAGTCCTTTCCTGTCCATTTGTTCTCACTTCTCATCCCAACTATTTTCCACCAACAATGTGCATTTGGTTTGTATGAGTTCCCTGACGATGCAGGAACGGTTCAGGACTGCTCACAAACCTAAGCCTCTCTTCATTTCATGGATTCAACCTCTATTAGCGCAGAGGGTTTTGTCTGTCTGTTTGTTTTTGTTTCTGATTTTAAGATTCTTTTTAGAGTGCTTTATAAGTTGATTCAAATTTTCAGCCTCTCTTTTGTAACCCACCTTTTGTTGGAGGTGAAATAACATGGCCTTCCCATAGTCCAGAGACACAACAGACATGTGAAATGACAAAAGCAGGACAAGACACTCACTAGTTGAGATCCAGGCTTCAGCGCCCTTTGAATGAGATTTTTCTGGGAACTTCCACTGTGTGCAGGAAGGGAGAAATCAAGCGTGAGGCTGGTAAACTTCCCACTGGTCCCAAGCAATCCGAGGCCTTTGGCACTGACAGGTATGAGAGGAGTGGGAAGCCAGGGGAGAATGTGCACCTTGTTATAAAAGTAACTCCCTGAGCTGTGATCATAAGCAAATTGGGGATAAGGGTGTTTCCTCCACAGGGTGTTGTAAAGGTAACAAAGATAACAATTGTGTCTACTGGTTTGTTAATGGTAAATTAATAGAAAGATATTATCTGTAATTTTTATCAAGCCATGAACTCCTTCAAGGTAAGAGGGTGAGTCAAACTCATTGCACTTTCTTGCATCCAACACAGGGCAGTGCAAGACAGGACATCTAGATGACTCTAAATAAATGTTTGTGGAATTAAACAATGAGCCTTTCCTTATTCTGGGCAGTTAACAGTCAGGAATGTTAAAAGTCAGAGAGAGTTGGCTTTGCTGCTTAGTTACATTAAATTGTATTGTATTGTATCATGTTGCGTTGAGTTGTACAGTGGTGTGGTGTAGTGTAATATCCATTTCTCATAGCCTCATAGCTTTTGAATATCCACTGTAATGTAGAAGTCAGAGAAGGTAATTGTGTGTGTGTGTGTGTGTGTTGAATAGAATTGGAGAGAGAGAGATTGATTTTTCTTAATGACACTGAGAGCCGTCTTTCTGTAAACAAAAGTGAGAATCAGGGCTAAGGAGGGCTATAACAAGGGCTGATCACAGGATTTGCCCAGGAGGAAGACACATTTTCCATCAGAATTCTAGGGCAGGTGGGTTAGTGGGTGAATGGGGGTGGTTGCTGGCTAGGAAAGATGTTAAAGCTTTAATAAGGCAGGTTCCATGAAAAGAGCCGCTGGAGCTAATTCTGGCCCCTTTCCAGGTGGTTTTATGCTGCAGGTGGGATATATATTGTCTCCAAAAAGAGAAAACAGGGATGAAGCCAAACAGAAAAACAGTAGCTCCCATTTCATTTCTACCTGCTGCAAATAAACCGCCACGTAGTCCCAGTGAAGTAACTAAAACAATGTTCTGCCTGTTATAGTTACGTTTCTTTTAATGGCCATATTTAAGTGCCACTTTCTTCTTTGGGTACAGTGTTCTGTACCCAAGAGGAGAAGCATAAAAGAAGGTGATCTAACGGTTATAACTTTGTAAGAATCACAGGAGGACATACATTTAATAAATTGAGAAACTGAGAGTTTAAGCCAGGTTTATCTGTTCACAAAGGACAGGAAAAATCCTCCATGATACCTGGGTAACATAGGTAGCCAACATCTCCCCTGTTTTAGCCATGTCATATTCAGTCAATCTGTCTGACCTCCATATCCTAAATAATATAAAATAGTATATATGGTTTACAGATTAATAATCAAGATAATCTCTTAGATGTATTTTAAAGCCCTTTTGGTTATTATAAGTCCATATGCAGGACCATACTCTTTACGACGTAGAAAATTCTGAAAATGTTTTTATGGACAATCTGACATGGTCTCCATTCTTCTTTTATTCATTGACTTTAACCAGAATACACACTCCACTCTGACAAGAAAAAAATGCTGGAGAAAAACATAATTTGAAAAGACACATGCACCCTAATGTTCATTGCAGCACTATTTACAATAGCCAGGACATGGAAACAACCTAAATGTCCATTGACAGAGGAATGGATAAAGAAGATGTGGTACATATCTACAATGGAATATTACTCAGCCATAAAGAAGAATGAAATAATGCCATTTGCAGCCACATGGATAGACCTAGAGATTGTCATACTTAGTGAAGTAAGTCAGACAGAGAAAGACAAATATCATATAATATCACTTATATGTGGAATCTAAAAAAGGGTACTTATCTACAAAGCAGAAATAGAGTTACAGATGTAGAAAAAAAACTTATGGTTATCAGGGGGTAAGTGGGGGGAGGGATAAATTGGAAGATCAGGATTGACATATACACACTATTATGTATAAAACAGATAACTAATGAAGACCTATTGTATAGCACAGGGAACTCTGCTCAATACTCTGTAATGGTCTATATGGGAAAACAATCTAAAGAAGAGTATATGTATACGTATAATTGATTCACTTTGCTATATACCTGAAACTAACACAACATTGTAAATCAACTATACTCCAATAAAATATTTTTAAAACCTGTTTAAAAAATATAAAGAGGTTTTATACGCTTTTGCAATAAAAGAAAAAATGTTTGGTTAGAAGATCTTTCCATTTATTTCGATACATGAACGCTTTCTAATTCATTCACTTAAAAGCTTAATTTTAAATACTGATAGTTGGGAAATGTTTTAACAAGTGGACATCCTGAAAGTACTTTACTCACCAAGTTAATCATTTTCACTTGCTTTTCCTACACAAATTACAGAGAGACATGAAGAGAAATACTTTATAGGCATTAGAAAGAAATAAGATTTAAGTTTTAACTCTTGAAAATAATTACAAGAACACCTTGGATGCCAAAGGAATATAGTAATAAAAGAAAATTACCTCTTTAACCCCTGCTGAATACGTAATTGTATCCTGATGGTTGCAGAAATTTAAATTACCTACAGTTTGAAAACATCAGTACCTAGCGCCAAATACTTGATTTTTATAACTCTTGGGCTTTGTCTTAGCTTTTTTGATGAAATTCCATAAATATATCTTTCTACTCATTGAAGTTTAAGGGAAACAGTTTACTTCTTCATGAAGTAAAGGCTTTGGGAGAAAAAGCTGCAACAAAATGAAAAGAGCACCAAACCGAGAACTAAAAAGTCCACGTTTTTGTCCTTGTTCTGCTAGTGGTATGCTTAATGATCTTGGACAATATATTCTGCTTCTTTTTAGTCTTTTCTTTCTTCTTACTCTTTTATGCCTTTAGCTTTTATATCTTTAGCATTATGTTTGAACAAAATGTTCTGGAGCTAAAAACAAAACCAAAATAGAAGGTGGAGAAGGTTGATAGGAGAACATTGTGGATTAGACAACTGCTAAATGTTTCTTCTATGTCTTAGATGATACCAAGTTATAGTAACAAGCACAGTCCTTGATAATACGAAAAGTTATATTATCTAAAGCACTTATGAAAGTAACATAATAGTTCTATTTTACAAGGTAATAATACAAGCCACCATTTATATTGGAGATTTATTTCCTCCAATGTCACAGAAGATAAAAGAGAAGGCGTATACAAATGTAGATGGATTTGTATATTTGGTGTTCAGAACATGGTGGTAATTCCTGGCTAATGACTTCTGTTTCCTTCCCTAGTTTCTAGACAAATGACTGTGGACAAAATACTTCTCTGAGTTTCAATTTTCCCTGTAGTGACAGGTTAATATGAGAAAACACGTGTGAAAGAGGCTCATATATACCCATTGCAGGTACTCAGCAACAGCGCATTTCCGTGGGAGAAGAGAGGAAGAATTGTGTTCGTATTTGGGCTGGGACAGCAGCAGAATAAAAAGGGTTGTCATGAGAGACTTAATATAAGAGCCAAATATTTGAGAGTGAAAAGAGTTTTTGTAAAAATATGAGACAAGGATATTCAGACATGGAGGCATGAGTACCCCGCGGTACATATGGGCAATGGAAAAACGTTTGCTCTGGCTGGAAGGTGTGTTGGAAGAGGTGGCAGCAAGAGCCATTTTCCATAACTCATAGAACAGAGTTTCAGTTTTATCTTATAAATATGAGCTTTCCAATACAATAGCCACCAGCCATCTGTGGTTCCAGGGCATTTGAAATGTGGCTAGTGTGACTGGAAATTAAATTGTTGATACTTCTCTTCAGTTAATTGAAATGTCAAAGCTGAAGCAATGCAAATTTTGTGTTGTTGCTTGTTAAACATAATGATTAGGAAGCAGGACTTCATTTCACTTTAACTGCTAAAAGTTTAGCATCCTAATTTAAATATTTAAAGTGTGAAATACACATCAGGGTTTGAAGACTTGGTACCAAAAAAGTGAAGTATTGAAAATTTCCAAAGTAATTACATGTCGACATGATAATACATTGAATATTATTGGGTTAAATTAAATATATCATTAAATTAACTTCACCTGATTTTCTTTATTTACTTTTTAAATGTGACTAGACATATGAAAATGTCTCTCCCTGGAGTGAAATGTCTTCCTGTTATCTAAAGCAATGCTGTCCAAGCACTGTCCATGTTATTGTTCTAGGATCCATGTAATTTAAGATACTCTTGTTAGAGAGAAACAAGAAATTAATATACAATCTTGGAGAATATCCACATTTATATGGGATAGAGAAATAAAGTAGAAGTAGACTAACTCCCTACCCTCCACCCCAGATGCAACTGAAAAATAGTTGGCAGTTTTTCATAGGTTTTATCATGTATTTGAAAAACTTGAAAATGAGTGTTTGCTGGCTGGAATTCTTCATTGTTTGTGTGCATGGTTCCCATAAAAATAGTTTTTAGATCATGCTCTTTCTTGAATATCTAAGATGCTGTATCTGCTAGGGTATCTGTATCTGGAAGTAAGATCTCCATTTTCAAATACCATTTCCTGCCCTGAAGCTGGGAAGTGTCTGGCTGGAACATTTGTGAGATAATCAGCTACTACTCACCAGCTATCTCGATGGCCTGGCGTCCTGGAGCTGGTCATTTCAAAACAATGCAGAGACTGAGTTGTAACCCCATGGGCAGCTGAGAATTTAAATGGATTTCAGGTGCAGAGGTATATCACTTACAACTGAACACTTATAACTAGAACAAGCTTCAGACTTGGGAAAATTCAAAGTAAACAGAACAGATCTAATCATGACGAGCCAAGCCATAGCCTTGTAACTACAGCCCCAGCAAGCTGCATGGATCAGTTTGGACGGACATAACGCACTCATCATAATGGACTCATTGAATAATTAGTCTAGATCCAAAAGAAGGCAATATAGTTTTATCCAACACAGCTTTTCCCAGCATGCTTTCTCAAGCTTAAGAACCCATACAGGCTCTCTGTCATGTGGGTTTATGACAGAATTTTGCTGTGGTGTAGACTGCCTGGCAGTTTATAGAAGGAGTACAGGTTTGTGAAAGGGAAGAAGGGGTTGACGTCAGGAGACTTTGGTCTGGGAGCCTGAGCTATGATCACCAGGCATGTCCTCCTCTTCTCAGAACTTTACCCTCCATCTTTCCACTAAGGGAACATGCAGTAAAGGACACTGATTTTCCCCATCTTTCCTGACTTTCAATGATTTGCTATCAGGGCACCCTTAATAATAGGAAATATGACATTGTGCATGGCTTCCGTCCTTCCTTAACTAGCTTAAAAGTGAGCACTGTATCTTAATATTAGTTCCAGTTCAGGGAATATAGATAATTAAACATTCTGTGTTTGACCATAAACCCAATCCAGTTATTTTTACTCCAAATGGTGTCCAAAATTGAATTTCTCATCACTTTATGCAAATCATAGCAAGGAAAAAAATAAACGAATGAATGCAGGTTTTCTTTAAATGCTTCAGTGTCAAGTAACCATAAAATTTTAGTAAAAATTTTTATTGTTTCCACATGTTCATATTTTACTTTCAACTAAACAATATATATATTTTAATTTACTTCCTGCACTTACAGAGTTTATTCAAAATGCAGATGTTGTACAAATTTTTTAAATTTGTTTAATCTAAGTCATAACCTGCAAACTGCTGATAGTAGTAACCACTTTATATTACTAGGCTCCACATATATGAAAGTCACCATGCTAAGTACATTATAGATATTATATTTCATCATCACAACTAGTAGATTTCACTTCCCTGATCTAACATGAGAACATTTAAAGATTACGTAAGTAGTCTGGCATTAAGTAGCAGATAAGTTGCATGACCAGGATTTGAACAAAAATCTGTCTGACTCTCACCTCCCCTGAACTTTTCATTTTGCACCTCCTACTCTGCTACTTCACTGACAGTATTTTTCTCATCTGTCATCTCTCTAAGCAGTTAAACATTGCATATGATCTGAGGCTTGTCTCTGACGGTAGCATAAGCGCTCTCTTCGTGGTCTTTGAACAAGACCTTTACTGAATTACATAAGTACTGACTTTTGTGGTGAAAAACGTTTATATCTACCAGCATTTGAAATTTTCCAATTTTTACATAATTAAGAAAGAATGTGGAAAGAAAATTAGAGAATTTGAAGTTGCCCAATGAGTCCATTTACTATAACGGTGACCAAAAACCATTCAACTTCTGCTTGAATCCTTTCAATGACAAGAGATCAGTACATTAAAGGCATTTAATTCCAGTAAGGTGAATTTCTAACGTTTTAAAAACTATATCTATGGAATAAATGATGTATATATATTTATGACAAAGCCTGAATTTTAGTCTAGTATTTCTCACCTAAACTTCAGAACCATATATCCAGATATCAATCCCTCTGTATGTTTAGATTGTTCGGAAACAATTAAAACTCAGTATGTTTCAGAGTAAACCCATTCTCTCCTGCTCCATATCTGCTCTTCTTCTAGTTTTTCTTACCTCTGTAAACAATACCTTCACCCACCCAATTCCTCAAGACAGAAGTCATCTTTCATTTTTTACCCAACATTCCCAAGAAAATGCCAAGTCTTCTTGTTGATTCTACCAACAAAAAAAGCCTTTGATTTTGTCTGTTCTCCATTCTTACTAACACCATCATATTATTGCTGGTTTTCTCAACTTTCTCTTGATTAATTTCCTTTCAGACTTTTGAAAAACTGATGAGCATGTAAATTTGAACCACATAGACTGAAACTTGAAACCAGAGGTCACTGTGACCAAGCCAGGACCTAGACTAACTACAGACTCATTCTATAATTGTACAAGCATTTTCCACAAGATCACCAACTGGTATACTACGCAATAATAACAAATGCTTATAACTGGAAAACTGAGCAGATCTTCCAGAAGTAGGACTGAGCCACTTGGTAGAGTGAGATCCAGAGACTATGGATAATTCAGGGAAGAAGCAGGAGGTGTCAAGAAAAATACTTGAATTTATTTTTTAAAAAGGTAGTGAAGGGCTTCCCTGGTGGTGCAGTGGTTGAGAGTCCGCCTGCCGATGCAGGGGACACGGGTTCGTGCCCCG
This sequence comes from Lagenorhynchus albirostris, assembly GCF_949774975.1. Lineage (NCBI taxonomy): Eukaryota > Metazoa > Chordata > Mammalia > Artiodactyla > Delphinidae > Lagenorhynchus > Lagenorhynchus albirostris. The sequence goes on from NC_083111.1 coordinate 59,270,647, forward strand.
GTCCAGGAAGATTCCCACATGCCGCGGAGCGGCTGGGCCCGTGAGCCATGGCCACTGAGCCTGCGCGTCCGGAGCCTGTGGTCCGCAACGGGAGAGGCCACAACAGTGAGAGGCCCGCGTACGGCAAAAAATTAAAAAAAAAAAAAAAAAAAGGTAATGAAGCCTTGGTTATGTAAATAATAATAATAAATGTTATATAGCAATTGTATTCCTAATTAGTGAATCAGGGGAAATCATTTACATTTAAATTTGAATTATTTTCATTATATTTCAGTAACTAAAGTTCCCATATTTATCACAACAGCATACCTTCAGACTGCTTATAATGTGATAAAAAGTAAACTACTATGTTTTAAAGGTTCATAGTAGAGTTTTCTGTTGTTTGTAGCCAACCCAATCGCTAACCGGTATACCTACATTGGTCCCTTTATTTTTCTCCTATGTGAAACTCTTTTCCTCTTGTCTAAAGTATTTTACCTCCTAAATATAAACTCACAATTGTCAGTTTTCCAATGCCTTACTGTTATTTAGTTTATCATAATTTAAATTTGACATCACAGCAATCTTATCTTACTATATTCTTAAAATGTTTAGACGTTAACTTCTGAGCCTGAGATTTGACAGAAAGTAAAATAACCAGAAAAAATATATGAACAAATCAAAAATTAAAGAGAGAAAGGTATACATAGTGCGACTCCTTGGGAATTTTTCAATAAAATAAAATAAGTAATGAAGCAAGCTACTTTGTATTAATATATGATTATTAAATGAGAGAAATAAGCAGTACTCCCAGTCTATATATACATGACTGTATTCACCCAGCATCAGATGAATCCAATCTAGTGACCAATTATTTTGAAGTTAGTATTTACTAAACACATGTTTAAGCCAATTCATATGGGAGACCATTCCATTTGATTTGCAAAGAGCAAAACGTAAACAACAGTCTAAGACAAAATTCTATCAAATATAATTCTTTTTGAATTACAGTTTTTCTCCCAAGGAAAGCATATTCTTCCATCCATCTTTGTTTAATGGGATTAATTGACTATTGCTACAGGATTTTCACAGCTGTATTTTTAATGTCTACAAATTTTAACTGAAATCGCAATAACTACACGTCAGTCCATTTTCACTAGGGCCATTATCCTCATCCCCATTCCTACCAGAATAAGTCTTTATAACTAAAAAGGGAGATGGTAGAAATAATTTTGCCTCAAATATTTAGAAACTTATATTAAAACAATTGTTGAAAATTGATTATCACCAAAGCCCTCTGCATTGCACAGCCCCAGAGGGCACCGTTCTTAGAGAATAACCCAGCTTGGATTTCAAACACACTACTCTTTCCTGTAATATTTTTTTTGCAAATCTGTTAGGGACAATTCCCCAATTGACTGTTCTGTCTCACCCATAGATCAATGTCTTCAGTGGCAGAAGTCATGTCTTTATCTTTGTATCATTGTCTAGTACACTGGTTGCTACAGAGTACAAAAATTGTTCTTTGAACTGAATCAAACTGTCTGCTTTTCAAAGCATCAACCAGGGAGCTAGTTTGGAGATTCTTATCTTTTGTCTCATAAACTTGACTGTGACTTAATGCATAGCCTTAGGAGGTAAACACATGGAGTTTGGATAAAGAAAGGAAACAGTTGCCAAACCTGCTATGACACGAAATCAACCCTGGGAATCCATGAAATGCAGGTAACTTGAGCTGAACCTCCTCCATATACATAACCAGTCACTTGCCATTCTAGTCAACCTTCTCTGAAAGTTAGCTCTTACCTCAAATTTGCACATCAATTCACCATAGAGTTTTAATTTTTCGGTTCTAATTCTTGCTTTTTTTTTTTTTCAGTTTTAGTTGCCAATTCATCAGCTGTCCACATAGGACAATCCCTCTATTCCTGCATCACTGACAACTCAATTGTCAGCACATGTCCAATATCTTGTGAAAAACATTGCTCTATGCTTCAAATGGTAATTTTGGGGAAAGAAATTATCCTTCTAATTTTTGACTTATTTCTAAAAGGGGATTGGTGTTAAAATAGGGAGTATTTTTTCATTAAAATATTTACCTTTACTACTGTAAATAATTTCATAGTTTAACTCTTTCCTCTCTCCCCATCACAACTGAAAAAACGCTCATCCATTTTTTTCCAAGTGTAGTAATCAGAGATAACCCCAAAAAACACATTTAGAGAGTACTGTTTTCCCCCTAAGGGCTAAGGGAACAAGAAGGAATTATTTTGGATTCACATCTAAGGATATAAGTTTTGAGATTCTAACTGTGGAACTATGATGCCAGACCAGGAAGAGACTGAGAGGTATTTGTTGGCAGCTGAGCTTGGACTGCGGGAGAGAGAGACAGAGAGAGACAGAGAGAATATGGGGGTTTCTTATTGTTAGGAACAGAGAAAATTGAGAAGTTCTCCCATCAGTTTCAGAAAGGATGTTCCTTTGAACTGGTCCGGAAGTAGACCATGGAAGACTGAATAGAGTGCTGGAAAATTTGTACTGTGTGACAACACCCAGGGTTCAAGTGATGTACACTGCAGTTAGATTGCCAAATGCAATACTCTCACCTATAGTCAAGGTAAATTATTTTTCCAAATAGAACAATGGAATATTCTGAATATTTTTGGTGCTAATAGCTCCTTGTCTTTAGCATATATGGCAGGACCTGAATTAACCAGGGTGTTTTCAGTATTTGCTATTTCCTATATTTGAAGATAATGCTACAGTCGGCAATCTTCTCACTTTCAGTAAAATAATACAAATATTAAAATATTGAATAAGTAAACTCAGTCAAAAGGAACTCAGTGTTACAAACTGAAACACAGTAGTTAACTTCCTAATAATATATTAGGAAGTATTGAAGAGAAGTCTGATACATGCCCTTTACTAATGTACAGAAATGTTATTTAAATGAGAAAATAGGTGTGAAGCATTTTGAGAAAGGTGATATGTACCTACAAAGTGTCATTATGATGTTCAATCTGGTATTTTGATTTTTGTGTTCTAGAAATTCTGTTTCTTGTGTAACAAATCCTTTAGCATCTTTCAGAAGATTGCTGCACAAGTCATTCTCATATATCAGATCTAAGAGCCCATATGCTACTTAGGAAACATTAACACCTTCCTACAGAAATATTAACACATGATGCAAACTCTGTAGCATTAGTTTGCAGGTGGAAAATAAGTTATAATATAAAGACATATGAGTCCCAGTTTTTTAAACATTTTAAATTGATTTTTTAATTTTAATCATTTTAAAAATTATTTTGTTCTTGTGGAGGAAAATATATTCTTGCACACTTTTGAGCCAACGTTGCACAAAAATTTAACCTAACTTCCCATTAGAATTCAAAAAGAACTTGACAAACATTAATTCTCAAACACAGGCAATAATCTCAGTTTCCCCATAACTGTTCTCAGAACAATAGACTGCATTTGTAACTCTCCCTGCAATCTCCTGGAAAACTAAGCCCACTAGAGGTAGGACATTTAGCTCAGGGACACTGAAACCAGTAAATGTCATGCTAACAATAATAATAGAAAGAGAAGCTGCAAGAACTTTCTCTGGAACTTTCCTAAGAGCTTTTCATGAATCGCCTCATTTAATCCTCAGGGCAGCCCTAGGGAATGAATGCTACTCTTCTTTCCATGTTATAGCCAAGGAAACTAAACTGGAGAAAGGTTGGAACTCAATCAAATTCACAGGACTAGTACCTGGAATATCTGTGATTGAAAGTTACCCAGGGCAGACCAGACCCTGGGCCCTGTCACTCTGTAGGACTGCCTGCCAGCAATTTTTTTTTTTTAAACTGCTGAATTCTTCAACATGTAGGATAAAAAGTAGAAATCTGGGAGAAGACATTTCTAAGTGATTATATTTTTGTTATATTAGACAAATTTCACTCCTGGAAAGAAAGTACTATAATTAACAGAACTCAAGTCACTGTTATAATTCCTAATTTGCCAGCTCAGTGCCTTTACTGTGATATGTGCAATTATCATGACTCAGAACCTGGGTACCAAGGGGTTAAGTCAGTTTGTGTTCATAGTTCAACACTAAGATTTCTATGAATCAGAGTCTGCATTGACAGTACCTACTAGCCCTGTCTTCTCCAGCTGTGCATCATCTATGCAGAAATCAGGGCCAGATAGCTAAGAAGCTGATTTACAAAGGAAGCGATCGTAAGTAGGTGTTGGAGAGTTTTGTTCTGGCTGATTGTAAATCTATGCAAAATATGTGTTCAATTCAGGAAGCAAGAATACATATATAATTATCCATTCATCAAATATTTATTGAGAACTCACCATGTACCAGGCACCGTCGTTGGGTATTGAGCCTATGAAGTCCCCACTGCCATGGAGATAACTATTCTACCTGTCTAAATAAAATTATGCAATTCTAAATTTTAGATATGTAATTGTCTAAGAGCAATAGGCAATAAACAAATAAACCAGCAAATATTCCGTCAAATAGTGGTAAGTACAAAAAGATAGATGGGGCTTCCCTGGTGGCGCAGTGGTTGAGAGTCCGCCTGCCGATGCAGGGGACACAGGTTCGTGCCCCGGTCCGGGAAGATCCCACATGCCACGGAGCGGCTGGGCCCGTGGGCCCGTGAGCCATGGCCGCTGAGCCTGCGCGTCCGGAGCCTGTGCTCCGCAACGATAGAGGCCACAACAGAGAGAGGCCGGCGTACCGCAAAAAAAAAAAAGATAGATGTATGGTAACGTGGGTACCATTTATCACCGAGAGATAAGTGAAGGTCTCTCAGATAAAGTGACAGGTACCTGGAAGAAGACAGGGAGTGGCCCAGGTTTTATAAGGCAAAGAATAGCCCAGGAAGAAGAAGTAGCAAGTGCCCGAGGCCTGGCGTGAGAGAAGGCTCGGTACGTTTGTAAAGCTCATAGGATATTGGTGTGGTTGGAACGGAGCTGGGTGGGCTTGAAAGAAGTGGTGGAAGAGCAGGGAACCAATAGGAGGTTAGGTCATGGGAGTAGTGATCGGGGGAGAAAGGTCAGATCTTGTAGGGCCATGAGGATCACAGCCAAATCTCTAAATTTTTCGCTGCAGTGAAATGGAAAGCCATTGGCAAATTTTGAGTGGAGGACAGATATGGAATGATGAACTTTAAAAGAATCACCCTGGAAGCTATGTCGCAAGGAGTCTGTAGGGCAGCCAAGGTGGATACAAGCGAAAGAGAAAGCAACTACAAGGATCCTGTCAAGAAATGTGGGTCTTAGATGAGCGAATCGGTGGTGGAAGGTGAGAAGTGCATTGACAGTGGATATAGCCGATGACAAAAATGACACGATATGATGACAGATTGGATGTGACGTGTGGCAGAAAGAAAGGAATCTAAGGTGACTGAGGGTTTTGACATAACCAAAAAACAGATTGCCATAGTCTGTGATTGGACAGATTAGGAGAAGAGACTTCAGACTTTGGTTTTGAACCTGGTAATTTGTGATGCTTATTAGATATTCAAGTGGGGGTGGAGAATATACAAGTTCAAATGGCAGGTGAGTAGTCCATGCCAGAGATCGAAAGTGTGGAGCCATTAGCTTTAGATAGTGAAAGGCGTTAGTTGTAAACAAGGTCACCTACAAAATGAATATAGATAGAGAATAAAGTCCCCTTACAGAGCCTGAGGAATCCAATGACTAGAGATCATACAGCTGAGAAAGAGAACCTAGTAAGGTAGAGAGGAGCCCAGAAAATGGAGCCGTGGAGGCGATTTGAAGAAAGGGTTTGAAGAAGGAGAAAGTGATAAACTATAAAATGCATCTGGTGGGTCCATTCTCATGAGGACTGAGAAACGGTCACTGAATATGACATTATATAGACAGTAGTGATCGATGTAGGGCTGTCTAATTCAGGGGTGGGGAAGAATCGGGATCAAATGAATACAGGAGAGGTTTGAAGAAGACAAGTTGGTAACAACATGTATAGTCACAGCATGGGGATTTTATTTACCCAACAAAAATTCAGGATATATGGTTTCATATATCATGTGTTAGGAGTTGGGACAATCAAATTTAAAACTGTTCCAACAAGTGCAAGATCTACGCTGTTAGGTTACAATGCAAGTACATTTACAGTGACTTTCTTTTTATAGAACAAACCCAGTATAACTTTATCTTCACAAATCTCTGGTTCCTAAAGACAGCTTGTCAAAGCACGCATCCTACCGTAGACTGGTAAATACCGATCAAATGCTCTAGTCATTGTATGATTTAGGAGTATGTTTCCTGAAGCATAAGGTGAAATACTATTTCTAATTTTAAAATACCCTACATATGACGTTTATGCATGTGTGCGTGCTACCACATTTTCTCCCCATGAATAATGCATGTCCTATGTAACTTGAATCCAAAATGAGAAAAAATGCCAAGCATCTAATAGTCTACGTTAAATACAAGAATAAAACTGCTGTGCTTGATAATATAAGCCTTGAAATAACAGCAGTTACTGGGTTAATTCTATACAGAAAAAAATAAGGTCAAATAATTGTCTCTATCTCTCTCTTGTTATATTTTTTCCTGCCTTTCATTCACATAGTTGTTCAAATAAATGAACTCCACCTTAAAACTACAAGGCAAAGTGTTTATTTTTTGAACACCAGCTAATGAATGGGTCATTATAGACCAAAGTTAAAAAATGACAGAGGCAGTTGGAAGTGTACACAGCTGGAATCAAGAGATGCAAATTCCATTATTACACATGTCACTAATGCTTCTTTACTTCAAACAAGTCAGGCTACCTCAGTCCAGTCTAGATTATACAAAAATTATCTTACTACAAATTTAGATTCAAAAGAAAACACAGTTTTGACTATGGAGCTGCAGGATTACTTGTGACTAATTATTTTAATGGATTGACTAATTTGTCAGCTAGAGTTTAATAATGTATGCTAGCTACTAATTAAACAGTCCTGGTCCCCGCTGCCTCTAGGGGAGTAAACTCGGGATTCAGCTCTCAGGAGAGTAGGAATTGAGTTTTAGCTCTCAGATATATGAGGTAAGTGACATTTTGTACGTTATGCAACCGTGCATCTTCATTATACTATCCACAGATTAATAACATCATGGTGATTATTATTGTGTGCGTGTTATAGAGAGAGAGACAACAAAGAGACACCTCAGTGAGACAACAGGCTGTCTAATCCGTTCCCCGTTGTATCCTGAGACACTTCACTTCCCAATTATTTCCTTCCTTTGTCTTCAGTTTGTTTCTCTCTTCTGCTCAGGGTACTTTAACCTTAATTTCTCTTTTAGTCACACTTCCTCTTCCATCTTTCATTTCCTTCTTCACCTTTAGAGCCAATTTTTTAAAAGAGCTGTCCACATACTCCTATTCTCCTCCTTCTCTCTCTCTCTCCCCTCTCTCTCTCTCTCCGCCCTCATTTCTCTCTCCCCTCATTTTTCATACAGTATTTTACTATAAATCTTCTTATCTGTGCAAGACTTACCTACAAATCAATCTCCTTCCACAGTAATTTATTAATATTAGCCCAATACTCATTTTTTCTCTTATATTCTTATTTCCCAGGAAAGAGTATGTACAACAGGAAACAGTATCCTATTGCTCAAGCCATAAACCTTGGGAGATGATCTCAACATCTCCCCTTCCCTAACCCACTAACTTACTACATCACCAAGTGTTATCGATTCTACCTCTCTGCACCTTATTTACTCCTCTCTAGTATCATAGTTATATTGAGTTACATCCTCAATCCTCTATTGTCCGCATCCCCCCAGTAGCATCCTAACTGGGCTCCTTGCAAGCAGCCTTACCCCTGTCTGTATGTTATCTCTGGGAAGCCAGGGTAATATTTCTAAATGCAATCTGATCATTCCTTCCTCCTTCTAAGACTTTTCAGTGGCTCCCTATGTCCTCCTTCTGTATTTCCTTAGTATACAATCTAAATTTCCTGAGATTGTTTGGTTTAAAAAGGCAATTTTCATCTACATGGTAACTAATCTCTCTACTCTCACCCCTTGACACTTCCCTGCTCTAAGCTGTATACTAATGATTTTGAATTATTTTCCCTCCCTTTTATTTTTTTTTCATGTACTATATTTTACCATCTCTAGATTTTTAAATACTTGATTATCTCCCCAGGTAGACTTTTGTTACCCCAGGTTTGGAACAAGTGCCCACATTGTGAAATCTTCTCACAGTCAGTTCTTCTCCCATTGTGGCCCTTTCCACATTATAATGATATTGACCACCACACTCTGAGAACCATGTCAATATATCTGTTGGTTTAAGTTGGATACCTTAGAATCTTCATAGTGCTTGGCATTTAGCAACCAGCCAATGAAAGCATCTGGGAAAGAACTGTATAAATTGTTAAGCATTATACAATTGAAAGTTACAACATATCTTACTGAAATTCTTGTAAAAGGTAGGCATAGAAAATTCAAATTTTATTATAACAATTTCCCAGATGACAATTTCTTATCTACCTTCTTTTTTGAAGAGGTGTAACTATTTGCTTAATTTACAAACAACTGAAACCCAAAGAAATTTTCTGATTTTGTTTGTTGAAACTATAATTATACTGCCTTTATATGTTACATCTATTTATTTACATTTTATGAGATACACAGATATGTGCTTCTTTTTTTAGATCAATATAAATATACAATATATATTGATTTTTACAATGAATAATGTAATGGAGAAGGACTTCTATTAAGTTTAATATCTTTTTTAATTCAACAGTAGTTCATATAAACAAAGGAAGGAATTAACAATTTTAAGGAATCTTGAGGCAAAATCTTTTAAACAGAGAATAAGCTGTCAACAAATAATCAGCCTCGATTTCAGTTTGGTGAAAAAAAATTCTCTAGTTTTTTATTTTCCCAAAGAAATTCCTATCTATATCACCAAGAAAAGAAAGAAAGAAAGAAAAAAAAAGAAAGAAAGAAAATCACGAGTGACTTGGTCCATGATAGAGAATAAGCACAAATATAATTAGCTGCTACATAATTTTAAAATATATGACTAAATACATCACTTAATAAATTGCTGCAAACTACTGAAAGCTCTCTTAGAAGCCTTTAAATGTTATAGTTCTTCATAAAATCCTTTCTTCTTCGGGAGCTATTTATTAGACTGTGTTCATATAACTTTCATAAAAACTACCCGTTTGGATTTTGGAAGGCACTGTAACTCAACGGTGGATATTTAATTTAACCATTGCTTCATTAAATGGATTTTTCTTCTGAAGCTACTAAAAAAAATAGCTGAATACAGACATTATAAATAAATAACCTAAATGGTAGTGTTTCTGTTGTCTGTTGAATAACAAATCATCTCAAAAGTTATTGGCTTCAAACAATGATAATTAATTATTTCTCATGACTCTGTGAGTTGACTGGGATTAGCTGGATGGTTCTTTTGTAATTAAAGTCATTCATAAGACTACATTCAACTGGGAGCTCAGTTATGTCTAGAACATCCAAGATGGCCTTTATCCTCCATCATCTCATTTCACATAGTCCTCTCATCATATGATAGACCAGCCCAAGCTTCTTTACAGCATAGCATATGGTCCAAGAAACAAGCCCAACATTCAATTGCTTTATCAAGCACTCTGCTGTATCATACTTGCATGTGTCCCATTAACCAAAGCAAGCCACACGGCCAAGCCCAAAACCAATATGTGCAAGAACTACACAGAGTCTTAGAAACTGTAAGGCATGGCCTTTAGGAGACACCAATGGAAGTCTACCATAGACATTTTAATTTGTATACTTGTGTTGTCTGCTCATTTATTAAAATTCTAATCTAAACTCTCCATCAGCTTCTGTATCAGCATAATTTGATCAAAACAACCTTAAAACATGACAGTTTCCTTTTATAGTCTTATCCTATAACTTAAGTATTAAAAACTCTAAAATCAGGGCTTCCCTGGTGGCGCAGTGATTGAGAGTCCACCTGCCGATGCAGGGGACGCGGGTTCGTGCCCGGTCTGGGAGGATCCCGCGTGCCGCGGAGAGGCTGGGCCCGTGGGCCACGGCCGCTGGGCCTGCGCGTCCGGAGCCTGTGCTCCGCGGCGGGAGGGGCCGCAGCGGTAAGAGGCCCGCGTACCGCAAAAAACGGAGTTTTGATACTGGTTTGCATTCACTTACTTTTCCTAAAAGACCTAAAGCTTCATACATACTATTGTCTGTGTACTTGAACTCTTCTAAAATTTGTATTTTACCAGTCTTTGAATTGTTTTCATTTTGACATGAATATTATGTTGTATATTATTCCTTAATACTGGCTTAGAGAAAAAGAAGTTTAACATCTTCCTTTATTGAAAAGTCACAGTAGCAATTCCTTACTTAGAAGGACTTGCTATTTACAGAGTCCTGGCCTTATTATGCAACATTTTCCTGTCTTATTAACAATTAGACTGAGGTTTTGTCAGAACACTTCCCATTCATTCAGCAATCCTATCTTGAAATTCAAAGTTGGAAGACCAGAGAAAATACTGGCTGAGTAGATTGTCTTCTATCATTTCAAGAATTCCTGGAGTTACAGAAAGTCTTCCCGTGTAAATAAGAAGAGATTAGAGCACTTTGCTTTAAAACAAAGATTGTGTTCACTTAAGCTTTCTTGCTACCCTTGACCGGGCCCCTTTTAAAATGAATCATTAATTAGTGAGATTTAGCATTTAGGAAATGATTCTAAAGCTTACTGAGTTACCTTAGTTCTCCTTTGGCTTTATAATTAGTACACATTAGTTGGAATTTTAATCATGGGGCCACACAAGGCAAGTCTAATCCAGCATCCATGGTTTCTCTGGTCAACAATATGTCACCATTACCTAGACTAGTAGCTCATACATAGTACATACTCAATAAATGTTAGTCAGAGACTGAGAGAAAGACAGAGATACAGAGGGAATGTTAACAATTATTACATGTTTACAATATGTTAAACATTGTATTAACCTCCTTAAATGCTGTGCATTATCTCATTTGAACACATTTATCAAACTTCCTCCTCCCTATGTTCCAGCATTTCTTCTTCAAGACTAAATAGCCAATGGAGTTTCAACCACTCCAAATGTAGCCTTGTTGTCATGGGTTGAACTATGTCCCCCCCCACCCAAAATTCATATGTTAAAGCCCTAATGCTCAGTATCTCAGAAAGTGACCTTACTTGGAGAGCTTGTTTTTACAATTGTAATCCAGTAAAAATGAAGGCTCTATTCCATTATGACTTGTATCTTTATTAAAAAAGGATATTCGGACAAAGAAATACATGTAGAGGGAAGATTATGTGAAGAGACAAAGGGAGAAGACGGCCATGTACAAACCAAGAAGAGAACCCTGAAAGAGATCCTTCCCTCACAGCCCTCAGAAGGAATCAACCCCACTAACACCTTGATTTTGCACTTTCAGCCTACAGAACTGTGAGATAATAAATTTCTGTTGTTTAATCCACCTAGTTTGTGGTACTTCGTTACAGTAGCCCTAGAATAGTCATAAATTGGTTTTCTCATGATTTTGGTCCACACTCTTAAGAATACTAATTACAATATAATACCTACCATTTATTCAGTACAAGAACTTTACAAATATTATTATCCAATTTTATGCTGAAAAGATCAGTGCAAAGAAGATATTATTGATCACTATTTTACAGATGCAGAAATGGAAGTACAGAGAGATAGATTCTCCTGGTGTCAGACAAGTAATAGCAGAGCCAAGATTTACACCTGTGATTACAAAGTCATTGCATTTAAACCCTGCTTTATACTGCTATTATTTAAGTTTCTAAATTTATGGTGGTTAGAAGTGAGCATGGTACTTCATTTGTAAACTTACTGTCCTGTCACTTAACTAGGACCCCATACAATCTATTAGTCAATTTTCTATGAATTTCCTAGATAATCAGGCATTTAATACATATATTTTGAGAAAGGATCAAGAGTGCTAAGGAATCCCTAAATTCCTTTCTACTATCTCTGACCCTGTTTAGTTTAACACATTTGATTAACCTCGTTTAAACACAAAGATTATATTTACAAGGAATTACATACAGAATTTTACTTTGTCAAGTAGTGTTCCCAATCCTCATACAATGATCTGCAGTTCTTTGGAGGGATTCTTCTGTTACTCCATCATTATCTCAGTAGATAGATAACCACGTGAACCTCAACCCATAGCATGTTATCCAAATAGGATAATCAAACTCTCTCTCTCTCTCTCTTTCTCTTAAATTTGATTCTTGGGGTTAAAAAGCTTTCAGGGACATAAGATAGTTGGAAATAGGTTAGGGTGAAGACAGAGCCTTAAAAAGTTTGCCCAGGTAATCCTGCCGAGTTACGAGGACTTCTCTAGATTTTGTGTCTTCCAAGGGTCTAATTTTTCAGCATTTCCTTCTTTTTTGTAATTTATCTAACACTGTTAGAATAAATTGCTTGTATTGTTAAAGATATTAATCTATTCTTAGCTATTACTTGCAACAAAGTAATAGAAACAATGCAGTTAGAATTGGTGATATTCCTCAGAGGACCTTCATAGTGTTGCAGGAGAAACATATTAATGGAGACTGAGACAGACTCACAGGCAATTGGCCAGAATAGGAGAAATCTAGAAATGTAATGCTGCCTAGACATATGGTCTGGGATACTTAACCTGCCTACTAGAAAGTGGGCATCTTCTATCAATACCAGTGATTATTCTAATATTTTTCCACCTCTAATAAAATGTGAACGATATTTAAAATTCCCAATCTTCCCTTTGCTTAGATGTCAAAAATAATATCATATTTAATGCAGATTTATACATCTGAATCTACAATTGAATATTCTAACAGTACTAGAAGTAACTGGATGGAATTCATATGAATTTACCTGTAAATTTGAATCTGTTGACCAGACTTCAGCAATTAGACAACTTGAGTTCTCTCTCTCTCTAAGAAAACTCTCTTGACCCCAAATATTCTGCACTTGAGTTTGAAACCCGGTGGTCTCCGTAGCCAGTGCCACCTGTCACTGACACAGAATCGTCTTATCCTGACTTTAGAATTTTACATGGCATCTTATGCTCTTTACTTTGGTCTCACACAACTTGCTTCTATTCTCTTGTGTTTCAGATAACTTCTCTTCAGTTACTAATCTCTCTGTTTCTGAATTTCTATTGAGAACGTAGCCCTAATTGCTCATTTATACTCTCTAACTTGAACTATAACCCAACTCTGATAAACTTCATTGTGACGCAACAGGACTGCCATGAGCCTCTTCCTCTGGGACAGAAAATCACCAAGAACCCCAATTTTATTGCCACCTTTTATCAAGCAACTCACTAGAGCATGCTGTTTTGATACTGACATAGAAGTGAGAGTACAGTGGAGGCCTTTTCTCTGAATCTGTGAGGCGGCCACATAAAACCAGCCTGCAGAAAATGTGGCCAGCATGTGAGACCTGATGAGTTGTGTCCACGGCTGGGCCTGCCAGGGCACGTCAGGTGGGATGAAGGCTCTCACTATATCTGTTCTCCACCACAAGGGCATGATTTGTCCCAGTCCTGCTGCATAAAAGTACCCAAGAGAGGCATTTAAGAGTGATATATGAAAAGGGGAATTATAAGGTTTGTGTGCTGATATTTTCAGAGAAATTCTAAACTTCAGCAAGTGATGACACTCCATCAATATCTTTCAGTAAAAGACATATAGATACTAATGAACAAATATGCACTAGAGTAAAGGCTTTCAGTATGCACCAACTACAGTAATTAATTTAGGAAAAGCGTACCATCTGTAGGGAATGAAAAATTAGATATAATTTTTTTAAGGCATAAATATAAACACAAAATCACTTTCTTTTTCTTGCTTAGCTCTGAAAGAAATTCATCTTTTCAGGAAAACTTGGTTCAGACAGGCTCAGTTACTCTGGCAATGTATTGGTTGAGGAAGAAAACCGGAATGATGGGTAACTCCTGAGGGTACCAACATATTCAAGTGAGAAAAGCACAGAGTTGACTGCTTGGTCCCTAGTGGTTTTGTTGTCATTCATTGTTGTTGTTGTTGAAAATAGTGTTAAGAATTTTTAAATGTAAGCATGGCACAATTGCTACTCCTGGTTTTCTCACACATGTAAGTATAAGTGGAAAGCTCGCTACCTTGTAGCCTCATCATTTTCTTTCACTCCCTAAATCACAACCAGAGATTTTTCCGTGTGATCATTTGGAAGCAGAAATATTGGTAACCAGTAACTATATGCAGAAATCCCATTTTTTAGCTCTACCTTGCCCCACTTGACTGTATTTCTTGTCTTTGGAAAGAAAAAAAATCAGAAGTTTTAGTTCCATTTCCTACTTAAACTGTCATATCTACCCAACTCATATTATAAAAATCTCATTTCATGGGGATGTAGCTGTCAAATGAGACAGTGTCTACAAAACGCTCATTTGCTGAAAACTTTTAAAGAAATTTTCACTGAATCCAGTTCATGGCATTAAGGTTTTAACTTATCAAGTCTTTCGCTTAGTTTTCAACCTTTGTGAGAAGCCTGATAAGTCACTGTCATCAGCTCACTGAGAGGTAGCTTCAATATTCGTGCAGAAAGTGTGTAGGTTTACCTACTTGGAAGTGATTGGGTAATTTTCTCAATGTCAAGTTCTTCATTACAGGCAGCATTCCTCCTAATGAATCTCCAAATAATCTAACAACCACAAAGTAGCCAAGAACAAACTCTCTAATTTAGAATATTTTTCTTTTTTTTAAAAACATCTCCAGTTTGTAATTCGTAGGCGTACGTATAGCCCTCTGCTTACAACTGCATGACTGTTTTGTCATTGGCTTAGAGTTGTTGATCACAGAAACATTTAATCCAAAGATGATGCCTACCAAGATTTTCAGCCTCAGAACCAATTGTGAACTAATTAGTTCACAAATCGTACTCAGAGGTGAAAAATGCCACTGGTCATTAGAATGAAATAAAGATCAGGCATAAGAAGAATGAAAGGTTTCAGATCACAAGAAATAGAATTTTAAAAGACTTCTAAAAAGCATCAAAATATATAAATTAATAGTAATTCTATACAGTAAAAATAAGTTTTTAAATTGGCCGTCTTAGAGAAAAAAAACTTTAAAGTTTTAAGTAACTTGGGTAAAGCCTGAACTGAAAAGAATTAGGATATTTATTTAGGGGTACAAAATTGTGAGACTGTGATACAGTTTTTTTTTTTTAACAAGAAAGCTATTTTTCATTACAATGTTATAGAAACATATTTCTTTCTGATAACTGCAGAGTTGTTCATGTGTAATCATGGGAAAATTAGTTTCTGGGCACCTCAGTTTCCTCATCTATAAATTGAAATCATAATACTACCCACACCACAGAATTGCTGTAAAGATTAATGGACTTAGTATATGTAGAACAGCCTCTGGTCCATAGTAAAAGCTTTATAAGTGTTTATTGATATTGATAATATTATTATTCAATACATTACAATGTAGCCAAGCATTCAATAAACACTGAGAATTCAGTGGTTAACAGGATAAAGTTCCTACTTTCATGAAGCTAACATTCTATGGTGAGGATAAGTTTCCTTATTGAATCTACACAGAAGCCATTCCACATATGTATAGAGAAGCTGCTTTCTAACAAAGCAACTACTTAGAAAAAGTTTTATCTATACAATGAGTGAACACAGAGAACTTGTGTGCAGCAAGAAAATGTTATGGGACTCTTCACAGCAGTGCACTGGTAAAAGTTTAGAGAAGAATAAGATTTTATTGTCAACATTTTATTCTTCCACTCATAATCTTTCATAAACTGTAACTATGTATTTTTAATAACAATGTTTGCTAGTATTTTATGAGTTTTTTTTTCTTAACATCTTTATTGGAGTATAATTGCTTTACAATGGTATGTTAGTTTCAGCTTCACAACAAAATGAATCAGTTATATATATACATATGTTCCCATATCTCTTCCTGCTTGCGTCTCCCTCCCTCCCACCCTCCCTAACCCACCCCTCCAGGCGGTCACAAAGCACCGAGCTGATCTCCCTGTGCTATGCGGCTGCTTCCCACTAGCTATCTACCTTACGTTTGGTAGTGTATATATGTCCATGCCTCTTTCTCGCTTTGTCACCGTTTACCCTTCCCCCTCCCCATAGCCTCAAGTCCATTCTCTAGTAAGTCTGTGTCTTTATTCCTGTTTCACCCCTAGGTTTTTCATGACTTTTTTTTCCTTAAATTCCATATATATGTGTTAGCATACGGTATTTGTCTCTCTCTTTCTGACTTACTTCACTCTGTATGACAGACTCTAGGTCTATCCACCTCATTACAAATAGCTCAATTTCGTCTCTTTTTATGGCTGAGTAATATTCCATTGTATATATGTGCCACATCTTCTTTATCCATTCATCCGATGATGGACACTTAGGTTGTTTCCATCTCTGGGCTATTGTAAATAGAGCTGCAATGAACATTTTGGTACATGACTCTTTTTGAATTATGGTTTTCTCAGGGTATATGCCCAGTAGTGGGATTGCTGGGTCATATGGTAGTTCTATTTGTAGCTTTTTAAGGAACCTCCATACTGTTCTCCACAGTGGCTGTATCAATTTACATTCCCACCAACAGTGTAAGAGGGTTCCGTTTTCTCCACACCCCCTCCAGCAATTATTGTTTCTAGATTTTTTGATGATGGCCATTCTGACTGGTGTGAGATGATATCTCATTGTAGTTTTGATTTGCATTTCTCTAATGATTAGTGATGTTGAGCATTCTTTCATGTGTTTGTTGGCACTCTGTATATCTTCTTTGGAGAAATGTCTATTTAGGTCTTCTGCCCATTTTTGGATTGGGTTGTTTGTTTTTTTGTTATTAAGCTGCATGAGCTGCTTATAAATTTTGGAGATTAATCCTTTGTCAGTTGCTTCATTTGCAAATATTTTCTCCCATTCTGAGGGTTGTCTTTTGGTCTTCTTTATGGTTTCCTTTGCTGCGCAAAAGCTTTTAAGTTTCATTAGGTCCCATTTGTTTACTTTTGTTTTTATTTCCATTTCTCTAGGAGGTGGGTCAAAAAGGACCTTGCTGTGATTTATGTCATGGAGTGTCCTACCTATGTTTTCCTCTAAGAGTTTGATAGTTTCTGGCCTTACATTTAGGTCTTTAATCCATTTTGAGCTTATTTTTGTGTATGGCATTAGGGAGTGATCTAATCTCATACTTTTACATGTAGCTGTCCAATTTTCCCAGCACCACTTATTGAATAGGCTGTCCTTTCTCCACTGTACATTCCTGCCTCCTTTGTCAAAGATAAGGTGACCATATGTGCGTGGGTTTATCTCTGGGCTTTCTATCCTGTTCCATTGATCTATATTTCTGTTTTTGTGCCAGTACCATACTGTCTTGATTACTGTAGCTTTGTAGTATAGTCTGAAGTCAGGAAGCCTGATTCCTCCAGCTCCGTTTTTCGTTCTCAAGATTGCTTTGGCTATTCGGGGTCTTTTGTGTTTCCATACAAATTGTGAAACTTTTTGTTCTAGTTCTGCGAAAAATGCCAGTGGTAGTTTGATAGGGATGCACTGGTAAAAGTTTAAATTCCTGTTCTTTAAGGAACAGCAACAATAAAGAGGCTCCGGTTTGTAGCATTTGCCAATTTCCATGGTGTAAATACTCTCACTAGGGCTGATTTCAAGCAATCCATGTGATATTCATGAATGGTGGAGGTGGGAAGAAATACACCGTATACATACCATTGTGCCATCCAGATTTCCAAAATAGAGATATGATACAAAGAAACGCTGTACAGAAGCAGTACAGTGTAGTAAAATAATTAGGAAGTGATAAATTTTGAGTCTTTATGACTTTTGTTTTTATTATAATATAACTGTACACACATAATTTCATTTTTATTAATGGCTATTTTTAATAACCAGCTTACAAAATTTCTGATAATTTAACAATTAGCTCTCATGAGTCAGTACAGCCACTTCTAGCATACCACTGCTTCCCAAGCACAATCCTACCTAAAAGACAGTTTCCACCATCTGTTATTGTATTTTATTATGTAACTGGGCAAAGTAAAGAAGAAAGTCAGCATTTGGAGAGTTTTCACTGTTGGTGAATCTGAATTTTGAAAAAGCACAAAAACTGACAGAACTAGATGGCCTTAACATGATTTCTACATTCAAACAGAAAGGTTTTACAAGTGTTTCCAGTTAACTTATTTCTCTCATGCCATATTACACGTTGACAACTTGTCTTATTCAAAGAAATCATGTAGCTGCCCCAACCCTGGGCTTGAATAGATGTCATCTGGGGACACAATGAGGAAAGGTGACTAGAAGCGGATGGGTTTTAGTCTAGGTGTTGGTATGGATTCAGAAAGATGGCTTTGAGCCTAAAACTTTAGCCCATGTGCCTACAGCAAACAATCAAGGGAGTTCTAATAAAATGAGTGCACATTTTTTATGATCCAGCAGCCTTTAATGTGGACCCTAAGGGGATGTCCCATTAAAATAGATGGAAAGAATAAAAATTTAGAATCTGAACAGGAGACACTGAATGAAATGAAGCAGCCTTTATGTTTTTAGAACTCCCACCTAAAGATAAATTTTAAGGAAATGGATTAGATTTGTTGGACTTAATCAGGGGATTGCAAAGTCTTTAAATCTGAAAAACTCTCTCTTCTGGAATCTGAGGAATGTTCTCATAGTGGCTCACCACAAAGATTAAATTCTGCTTTTTGAAGAAAAAAATGTTACTGTTTTGATCACAGAACAAACAGATCCCCAGGAAAGAAGGACCACCCTGCTCAGAGGGACCCCTACAAGGAAGGCAGCTTGAGAAGTAAATCTGCCTATAATTTTTGTTAATAAGACAAACCCAATGACATAAATTGACAGAAATCTGAAGCCACATGATAGTGTTTTTTCCAATATTAAAGTGATAAATTAGTTCAACAATGTGGGGCTTATTGCCTTTAACTGTTAACTGCATAGGTTTGTATATTTCTATAGAGTTTAAAAAGTACATTAACATTCACTATATCAAATGATTCTCAGAAAAACTCTATGATAGTTTTTTTTTTCTATAGACTCACAATTTATAGGTAGAAAAACAGCCTCAGACATTAAATGACTTACCCAAGATTTGATCATTAGGGAGGCAGGAAGTCAAAGCTCACACGCAGATTTTCTTGTACAAGTCTAGAGCAGGGTTTAGAAAACTTTTTGTCAATGGCCAGACGGTAATGATTCTCAGCATTGTAGGCCATAGGTCTCTGTGGTGACAATTGAACCCTGCAATTGAAGTGCAAAAGTAGTCATGGACATGGTTGTGTTCCACTAAAACTTTATTTTCAAAAACAAGAAGCAGGCCAGAGTTCACCCTTGTGTCAGACCATAGTTTGCTGACACCTGGTCTAGAGGGAAGGCTTAGACTTTTAAGATAGAACTGAAAAAGTTCGGATCTACCACTGAACATCTATGTGATAATGTGCAAGGTATTTTGAGACTTAAATCAGGTAACACTTATAACATGTAAGCACATATCGACAGCCTCCTCTCTGTTCTCCCATCCCATATTTTATTCTTCTTGAAAGATATCTAATAAATATCCCCTATACTACAATTAACTGGAATATCCTTGATTCAATTTCCCTTCTCCTCAGTATTTTTTTTCCTCTCTTTCTCCATATTTTTTTAAATGTTCATATTATATTCCTTTCATAAGGCCTCTGTAACAAATTACCAGTCTGGGTAGCTGAAAACAAAAGAAATTTATTCTCTCACAGTTCCCGAGTCTAGAAGTCTGCAATCAAAGTGACAGCAGGCTCTCGCTCTCTCAGAGCCTTTAAGTAGAATCCTTTTTTGCCTCTTCTAGCTTCTGCCGGTCACCGTAACCCTCGGTATTCCTTGGCTTGCAGTTGAATCGCTCCAGTCTCTGGTCTTGTCATTACATGGCAGTCTCCCTGTGAGTCTCTTCACATGGCACTATCCTCTTCTTGGAAGGACACCAGTTATATTTGACTAGAGCTCACCCTAATGACCTCATCTTAACTTGATGACATCTTTAAAAACCCAGTGTCCAAAAAAGATCACATTCACAGGTACCAAGAGTTAGGACTTCCACATAATTTTGAGAGGGACACAATTTAACTCATAACACATACCACTGCTATCATCTTCCTTGCATAATTTCTCTTGGTAGGCACAGAAAAAAGCCAGAGGAATAGATATAATTCACATTGATCTTTACAGCAAAACATAAGGGCTCTATGTGATTTTCTAATTAACTGGTTTCTCATATACAATATTCAAAATTATCAACAAATGATTATGTTTTGGCACTTAACTCTAAATTGAAAACTGTCTGCATGCCAAATAAAACAGCAGTGTGCCACTGTCTGACACACTACAGAAATTCTCAGATATTACTTTAAGCAATGCCAAAATTAGATATCTGTTTACTTTTAATCATTCATAAAATGAAGTGTTTGCTAGTTATATCAGTTAGGATATGCTTTATTGCAAGCAGGAAAAACCCAGCTTAAACTCTTTAAACAAATAGAAGAATCTATTGGCTCACTTAATGCTGAGGGTATAAAGTGTCAAGGTTGATTATATTCTGTAGCTTTAAAAAATAAAATTGTCTCGCTCTTCACTCTTATTTTCTGTGTGTCAGGTTCATCCATAGACTGCCTTCTCCTTTATTTCCAACACCAATAATTTCTTGGAGCTCCATTCTCCCATGTTGGCATTGAAGACAAGAGAGAAAGTTGTTTCCCAAAGTTTATCTCAGAGTTGCTGGGAATTATCTTTTTGAGCAACAAGAATTAAATCTCATTTATACCACAGTGGCTAAAGTTAGGCCTACGGTTGTTCTGGAACCAATAACTGGCCCGAGGAAGACATGCTGTATTCCCCAGTTGCTGAAGCTAGAATAATAGTCTCAGAGCACATGGACAGCTCTAGGTGAAGTAGATATTGGAAGAAAACTGAGGGAGTTACTGAACTATTAGAATGGACATTGCAAAATGTTGCTGTATATATCAAGGTTCAACCAGAAGGAGGTGTGAGTGTGTGTGTGTCTGTGTGCAGAGAGAAAGAGAGAGGTAGGGAAAGAGAGCTTGATGAATTACAAGGAATTGGCTTTTGTTATTGTGACGACCTGCTTAGCCAGCTGAAAGTCTACAGGAAAAGTTGGAAAAAGGAGATCATGACTCTCTAGAACCCCATGAGCAAAGGCCATTCACAGTCTTTAAACTCAGATAGGGCTTAAGTCCTCTTTTAAAGGCTTCCCTGAATAGGTCAGTCCCACCCAGAATAACATTCCTTTTCTTTAGCATAAAGTCCCTGATTAGGGACTGTAATCATCTGTGCACAATTCCTTCACAGCAGCACCTGCATCAGTGTTTGACTGAACCACTCGGGACTGTAGTTCAGCCTAACCAAGTTCATACATTGAAAAGCCATCACCTTTGCTGAGACTTAGTTCTCTACTTCAATTTTAAAAACTGTCCAGTTTAGCTGGACAAATTGCCACCTAGATAAAAAACTATATTCCCGTCTTCCTTGGTATCTGTGTGTAGCTCTTTTACTGGCTTCTAGACAATATGATGTAAGTGGAAGTATCAGTACTATGTGGGATTTCTAGAATGTCACTTTAAAGAGAGAGAGTAAACTTTTCTGGTGACTTTTGCTTTTCCTGATGCCTGGAATTTTGATGTAATGGGAAGAGTTCAAGCAGCCTCTTGAGCCATGTGGCTAAATGCTAACTATGTTGTAAAAACATCAAGAAGAAACCGGAGTTCCTGATACCAATGAATGGCCACACCAGCCATGGACTGCTCTACTTTGGACATCTTTTACATGAGATAGAAGCAAACTTCTACCTTGTTTAATCTCTTATTTGGGCATTTATATTTAACCAGCCAAACAAACCCCCAACTAACACTGAGAAGAAGCCACAACATCCATTAAACTATGATAAGATTGAAACAACCTTTTCTAGTATGTCGCCCAAACAATAGTCTATTACCAATTGAGGGGGACATTAATAAATACCTCTGAATTTTAAATTTAAAAAATTAAGTATTTTTTTAATTTTGTAGGTTGGAATAGAGTCTAAAAATGCAAGGGGAAAAAAGTCATGCTCTCTGTAAAGCTGTTTCACTAGGCCGCATCTAAAGACAGGAAGGGCACTAATATGATTCCTCTAATTTAAAGGGTGGTTAACCCAATTGATACAGGAAAGTTCAAATTATCCTGCACAGCCAATACCTCTATTGTACTAGAGTCTGTAATATTATTAAGACGAGACACAGACCCTTTAACAAAAATTAAGTTGGCTTATTGTACTTCAAACAAAGAAAATATAGCTTTTAAATTAACATAATTTGGCAAAGAAGATATCAATTCCTTTCTTAAAATATATATGAATTCTTCCTTAAATTTTAAATCTGTGTCTCATTACACAGAAAAAGAAAGCATTGATGGGCAAGTTATATCACAGCCAAATGAAGAAATATGTGGGAGATATGAAGAAAAAAAAGCAAGACAGTCTTTTGTTTAGCCTGCTATATCTCAAGCGTCACCAAGTTTTCCAGGTTTGGGGGTTGTTCTTTCGTTGTTAAAATAAAATATTCCAGTTTTGTTCTTACTGGAGTTTAAGAAAATTGTGTAGGTTTGGTTTCATTAAAATTTGATCATAGGTGTATGCCTGAATAATTTTATTTTTTTTAAGTTTTGCTTCTTTGTGGGATTTACTTGAAATAAAGTGGCTTATCCATCTTTGAACACATTTCTGTGATTTACTTCAACTTTTGGATCATAGTTCAATTTGGTCAATACCCCTCACCATGACAAGGAAAATAAAATGACTCAATATGAAACTGATGAATATTGGAGAAGATTTCTTTTGTTTTCATATGAAATACAGCATCAGACCAGAAAGAAGGATGGGAAACCATAAGTCTTTCAGGAAGACTTCAGAGAGTGGCATACTTCAGTAAATCAGAGTTCACAAGAGATTACACCAGAACAAAAGCTGTGGCATTCCATTCCATCAAAGTCCTTATACTGGCAAATTATTAACATTAACCAGTTGAAAAATCTGCATTCTACTGATGTACACAGAATCTCCTGCTGTCTACTTTGTTGTCTTAGTGGGTTTTTTTTTCCTTAACAAACTGTCTTATTTGAACCTAAAAAACCTTTGTATGAAGATCATTGTACAAATGCTTTCTGAGGCATGCTGTCATAGAAAAATGCGTGCACATCTTGTAAAAGGGCTTTTCTGGTCTTCTCCTCAGAGCACAAATTATAAACACACCTCCTCTTTTAAACCACAAATCACTGTTGGCAAAGTCTAAAAAGTATTATAATCACTCAGACTGAAGATGAATCAATCCACAACCTCATAATATGAAATATATGCATTTTATACAAAATGTTTAGTAAATTGGTTGCTCTATGTCCCAGATGGCTCTACAATTTTTGGCTCATAACAAGGTAGTGGTTTTTTAATTGGCCTTTGAGGGAAGCTGAAATTTTCACTGCATGGGTTGGCCTTCTTAATAGCATCTGTGACTTTGCATGGCTCAAAGTCTGAAGATAATTTTTTGTTAGAGCAGACTCATTATTGCTTTCTATGGAAAAGTGAAAATGTGATTTGTCTGACTGGAATATAGTTAGACTGACAATGACTCTATTCTTATAAGATAGAGAATTTTCCATCATTGTAGGTTTCTGGCTGTGGAAAACGTCTAACTACAAAATAAACAAATAACATATACACACAAAAACTAACAAAATCAAAATGTCACTTACAGACTTTCAGTTTCAGCTATGATATGTAAAGAGCTTGGAAGCTGTCAATCTTGTCCTTATAAGAGGAAAACCCTCAACAAACTAAAAATTAATAACTCTTCTTGGATTCATTAGAAAACTGAAGATGCAGGGAATACTGCCACCCTGAAACCTGCAAAGATACATCCAGAGAGATACAGGAACCAAGATCTGTTTACCTGCAGAAAAAGTTGCTGGAGCCACAAACTTGTAAGAATACTTAAGAGGTAACTATAAGGAATTGCATGAGGCTGAGTGTAGCCCAGAATGAGAGTGAGACATTCCTGGGCCTGCAGTCTTACTGGGGCCCCCACACACTTGCAGGTTTTCCCTACAGAAATCCCAGCAGGTTCACATGGTGAAGATTTGAGAAAGTCTCTGGAAGGGGAAAGGGAAGAGTAATCATTTTAAAATACACCCAATGTCTTCCCCATAACATAGGTCTCTGCTCCTAAGGAAAAGATGACCAGGACTTGTGTCCCTGCTGGGGAAGGCGTTCCTCTAAAACCCCAGTCATCTGGGGTGGGAGAGTGGAGTGGAGGATGGGTGGGTATAGTCAAGAGTGTTCAGGGCTTCAAGGAAATAGATTAGAAACTCTGTTGTCAGGAAAAGGAATAGGGAACAAAGAGGCAGAAATCTATACTAAAAGAGAAACATTTGTGGTGATCACAACCCTGAAACAAGCCTATGAAAAAAACATAAATTTATTCAGGTTATAGAATTCTTCCTCTCCTTCACACTTGACCCTCACGTCAACAGGACTTCAGGATGATAACAGTGACAGAGCTGCAAGACAGGAACTCTCTAAAGGAGAATTACAAAAGAAAGCCTAATACAAGAAAAGACACAAAACAAGAACTCTTAGAGGAATTTGAAGCCAACGGCAGCTATAACAATGTAGCTGAAACACTAAGCAAAGCAAAACCCCCTAGCTAGATTAACATAAATCCTCACAATGAAGCCTCTTTGCCTCAGTTTCTAGTATCTGAAGCAATGTGTCTGACTTTCAACAAAAAAAATGGTAAGGCATACCAAAAGGCAAGGAAAACCCGTCTGAAGAGACAAAGCAATCATCAGAACCAGGCTCAGTTATGACAGAGTTGTTGGAATTATCAGAGAATTTAAAATAATTATGATTAATATGCTAAAGATTCTAATGGGAAAGGTAAATATTATGAAAGAACAGATGAGCAGAGAAATAAGAACTCTAAAAAAATCAAAAGAAAACATTGGGTATGAAAAACAATTTAACAGAAATGAAAAATGCCTTCACTGGCTTATCAGTAGAATCAGCATGACCAAGGAAAGAATTATAGTAGACTTTTCATCAGAAAACATGGAAAATAGGAGATAGTGTAGTGAAATATTTGAAGTATTGAAAGAAAAATCTACTAACCTAGAATTCTATATCCAACAAAAGTATCTTTCAATAACGGAGATATAAAGCCTTCTCAGATAAACTGAAGGAATTCATCTCTAGCAAACATTCTTTGCAAATATAATGTTTAAAAAAGTTCTTCAAGCAGAAGGATAATTATATGTCAGAAACTTTGATCTATGTAAAGAAAAGAAAAGCATCAGGGAAAGAATAAGTAAAATAAAATAAAATAATAAGTAAAAATAAATAAAATAAAATAAGAATAAGTAAAATAAAATAAAATATTTTATTTTATTTATCTTATTAATTATACCAAATATAACTGTGTGTTTAAAACTTAATAGTAATGATGAATCAGATGATTACAGCACATATGAGTGAAATGAATGACAGAATGTCACAGAGAAGAGAAGGGAGAAATTGCACATACTTTGTTGTGAGGTACCCATTCTACATGTGAAGTCATGTTATAGTATAATTTGAAAATGAATTTAGATAGGTTAAAAATGCATATTGAAAACTCTAGGGCAACTGCTTAAAAATTTTTAGAAGAAATATAATTGATGTGCCATGAGATGAGACTAAATGGAACCATATAAAATGCTCAGTTCAAACCAGAGAAGGCAAAAAATGGACATGAGGTGAAAAAACACAACATACAAAAAACAGTTATAAACATGATAGATATTATATCAACTGCATCAATAGTCATTTTACATCTGAATATATAACTAATATACCAGTTAAAATACAATTAAAAATGAGATGATCAGAATGGATTTTTTAAATAAATTTATTTATTTTATTTTATTTTACTTATTTATTTTTGGCTGTGTTGGGTCTTCGTTGCTGCATGCAGGCTTTCTCTAATTGCACCGAGTGGGGGCTACTCTTCATTACAGTGCACATTCTTCTAATTGCAGTGGATTCTCTTGTTGCAGAGCATGGGCTCTAAGTGCACAGGCTTCAGTAGTTGTGGCTTACGGGCTTAGTTGCTCTGCGGCATGTGGGATCTTCCCAGACCAGGGCTCGAACATGTGTCCCCTGCATTGGCAGGCGGATTCTCTACCACTGCACCACCAGGGAAGTCCCAGAATGGATTTTTTTTAAGAAATCCAATTATAGGTTGTCTATGAGAAACGTAGTTTAAAAATAAAGACATAAAGAGTTAAATTAAAAGATGTAGAAAGACATAGCATGCTTACAGTAACCAAATCAGAATGAAGTACTTATATTAATTACAGACAAATCAGACTTCAAAGCAAGAAAAATCATCAGGGCTAAAGAAAGGCAGTAAAAAATTATAAAGGGATCAGTTCTCCAAAAAGACATTAAAACTTCTAAATATGCATACACCTAACTGCAAAACATCAAAATGTGTGAGGCCAAAACTGATAGAACTGAGAAAAGAAATAGAAAAATCCACTAGTATCATTAGAGGCTTCAAAACCCCTCTGTCACTATTGATAGGTCAAGCGAACAGAAAACTAGTAGCAATATATAAGACCTGAGCAGCACTATCAATCAACTTGATCTAGTTGATATGTATAGAATATTCCATGTAACAATAATAGCAGAATATACATTTTTTTCAAGCTTCCATGGAACATTCAGCAAGATAGGCCACATTCTATGCTATTAAAAAACAAAGCTTAACAAACTTAAAAGTATAGAAATCATACAAAGAATGTCTCAGATGATAACAAACTACAAATTAATAACAACAGATAGTTGGAAAATTCCAAAACATTTAGAAATTGAACAACACCATTATAAATAACCCATGTGTCAAAGAAGGAGACTCAATAGAAATTTTTAAATATTTTGAACCAAAGGAAAATGACAACACAATTTACCAAAAATTGTAGAATGGAGTGCTCAGAGGGAAATTTATAGTGTAGTAATACATTTATATATTAGATGAAAGATGTAAAATTAATAACCTAAACTTCCACCTTAGGAAACTAGAGGGAAAAGAGCAACTTAAGCCTAAATAAAGAAAAGAAAAAAATAACAAATATTAGAAGAGAAATTAATGAAATTGAGAAAAGAAAATCAATAGAAGAAAAGCACAACTGAAGCAAAAGCTGATTCTTTGAAAGATCAATAACTGAAAAAACCTTCAGGAAGATTAACCACCACCACCACCAACAAAAAACAAGAGGGAATACATAAATTACTAATGTCAGAAATGAAAGAGAAGTCATTATACCAATATCTCAAACATTCAAAAGCTAAAAGAATACTGTGAACACTGTGCCCAGAATTATGATAAGTAGGTGAAATGGATCAATTTTTTAAAAGACATAAACTACCAAAACTTATACAAGGAGAGACAGATTACCTAAATAGCCTTATGTCTATTAGAGAAAGTGAATCAATGCTTAATAACTATTCAGAAAAGAAAATTCCAGACCCAGACAGTTTTACTTGTGAATTCTACCCAAAACTAAAGGGAATACCAATTTCCCACATAGAAACGGAAAATAAAAAGAGTGAACACTTCCTAAGATATTCTAAGAAGCCATAATTACCTTAATACAATTTTTTAAAAAGAGAAAGACATTACAAGAAATGAAAAATACAAATCAGCATCTCTCACAAATGTAAATTCAGAAATCCTCAACAAAATACTAGCAGATCAAATCCAACAATGCATAAAGATATTATACATCACAACTAATTGAGATTTATTCCAAGTATGCAAGGCTGGTTCAACAATCCAAAACCATCCATGTAAACCTTCATATTATTGAGCTAAAAAGAAAAGTCATCTGTTGATATTAATTGAGGCAATAAAAACACTTGACAAAATCCAAAGCTTTTCTAGAAGAGAAGATAAAAATACAGATAAATATCTGGGTTCTAGGTGCTTGAAAAAGAACCAAATCTAAGAACAATTCTTCCCATGTCACGTATCACCTTTCATATCACTTGGTCTCACTAGGAAGCACAGTTCTACACAGATATTTCTGGTCAATGATAACCATACAATCAATTAGCTGAGTCAAACTCACTTGTTTGAAATGTAAATATAATAGTCCAGATACCTCAAAAATTCCTCCCACTACAAATATCTAGAATTGTTAAATAAAATATAGCGAGTATTATTTTAAATGCATATTTAATAGCATCTTATAGAATATCCAAGCTCACATGTGAGTGAGGTGATCAAAGGAGAAGATAACAGAAAACCAGAGTAGTAAGCATTAAGTTGCCCTGGGAAATTGTCAATGCTAGTAACTTTAGTGCGTTAATGTTCACTTGAATACAAGTGATGAGGTCCTGGGGTCATATACATTGAGAAATTGGAATTGAAAGTTTGAGATATGTAACAGATATATACACATATATGCACACATACAGTCAAAGCCAAGACACTGGAAGGAAAAAAAATTCTATCCACTGCAAAGGAAATAAAAAGAAAGTCTTTTTTTGCTTATGCTCTCAATAGAAAAATATATATATTTCCAGGAAATTAAAAAGTACATTCGTTAACCCACATGGCTCTGAGTTTTAGTTACAATCTTCTCATTGTGTGGGAACACATGCTTAAAATTTAACAAGGACCTCTGTACCTGGCCAGTGATAGCCTGAGGCTCCTGGCAGAGGCACAAAACAAACAAACAAAACTGGAAGAAATTTGCAAACCCAGAACACAGGATATATTTTTTCTCCCCTCTCTGTCTCTGTCTCTGTCCTCTCTGTCTTTTCACTTTCCCTCTCTCTTTGTACACACAATCCCATTCAAGATGAGTTCACAGTCAAAAATTGCAAAATACATAAAGATATATCTACCAATAGTGAAAGTGGGCATAAAAAGCAGCAGAATTACAACTTCAAGGCTTTGAAATTATAGAATAAGATGAAAGGGAAAACACATTTATTTAAATTGCTAAAGAAAAAAAAACTGTATGCAAATTTGAAAAAAAATATACAGAATAGGAGTTGAAATGTAAAAAAATAGATATTAAAATGCAAAAAAAATGGCTACATTAAATAGCAAATTTGACCCAGCTAAAATAGATTAAGCAAATTGGAAGATAAAAATGAAGAAATTACACATATGCAACAGGGAGAAATAAAACACAGCATGTGTGAAAAAGAAGTTAAAATATACACAGAATAAAATGAGAAGAGCCAACATACATCTGATAGAATAAGGAAAAATAGAGTAAGACACTTAAGTAAAAGCGAATGGCTGAAGACTGTCCAGATATTATAAAAGTCTTAGATCATCAGCATCAAGAAAAACAAATGTCAAAGGTGTTAAATGAAAACAATCCTACAATTAGACACAGCAGGATGAAACTACATTAAACTAAAATAAAAAGAAAAAAACCTTAGAAGCAATGAGAAAATGCTGCTATAGACTAAAAACAGAATTTTCCACAGAACAATTTCTTCAGTCTGTTAAGATAAAATAATTTTGAACTAAAAATTCTATACCCATTTAAATCATAATTTAAAATTGAGAGTCGGGCTTCCCTGGTGGCGCAGTGGTTGAGAATCTGCCTGCCAGTGCAGGGGACACGGGTTTGAGCCCTGGTCTGGGAAGATCCCACATGCCACGGAGCAACTAGGCCCATGAGCCACAACTACTGAGCCTGCACGTCTGGAGCCTGTGCTCCACAAGAGAGGCCGCAATAGTGAGAGACCTGTGCACCACGATGAAGAGTAGCTCCCGCTTGCCACAACTAGAGAAAGCCCTCACACAGAAACGAAGACCAAACACAGCAAAAATAAATAAATAAATTACTAAAACTCCTACCCCCAACATCTTAAAAAAAAAAAAAATTGAGAGTAAATAAAAGACATATCCCAGCAAATATGACATTTTTTATTCACAAACACTTACTGAAAAATACTGAAAGATTTACTTGAGGAAAAAGGTAGTCAAACCATGAGAAATAAATGGAATTAAAGAAGTAATGAATACTAAAAAAGCTGTATGCATGTTGAGAAATAAAAGAATTATAATACAAAAATAATAAATAATTTTGATTTATTAATAAGGCAAACTAAAATACAGAAAAACAATAGTATGTAAAACAGAAGAGAAAGTATTGGGCATTAATGGTCAATTATGGTTAGGAACTGGGAAGAGTGTAGAGATAGTGATGAATTATATAAATAGAGAGAGAGAGATTTTAAGGAATTGGCTCAAGCAAATTTGGAGGCCTGGTGAATCAAAAATCTGCAGGGTAAGCTGGCAGGCTGAAGACTCAAGGAAGTGATATAGTCGCAGTTCAAAGGCATTCTGCTGGCTGAATTCTGTCTTGCTTGGGAAAGGTCAGTCTTTGTTCTATTAAGGCCTTCAACTGATTACTTGAGACCCACCCACATTATGGAAGGTAATCTACCAATTTAAATGTTAATCTAATTCAGAAACACCATCAGAGACACACCCAGAATAGTGTTTGACAAAATATGTGGGTGCCGTAGCCCAGCCAAGTTGATGTATAAAATTAACAAACAAAACGCCCAAATTTTTAGAGGAAATGAAAGAGAAATACAATATTAATGCAAGAAGAGACAGGAAATGAGGAGAAAAACATGAAATAAGGTAAGAGCATCGTTTAAAAATGCACAAATATAAATCCAAACAATGTTAAAAATAATAAATCAACTTAATAGTTAAAAATGGAAATTCAGAAGAATTTTACATCCAGCAATACAGTGAAAAAAATAATGTGAAAGGCCCTCTTGCTGCAGACAACTAGATCCTGCATAAAACACTCCTTTTATTGTAACCTTGTGCTTTCAGGAAGCAAAGAAAATCTCCAAGGGCCACCCACACATGCGCCCTAAAAAAAAAACAAAACAGAGTTCAAAATGGTTAGCAGTAAACACACTCAAAAGAAAGAGTTCTCTGAGGGCCAAAGACTAAATAAGCACCACAAGAAGAGTAATAATCATGGGGTAAGTGGCACTATGAAGAAATAGAACTTGAGGCTCCTTGTTAGGCAGGGACCTTAGAAGGGAGATAAATTGATCACAGGCTGGTAGCATCCCTATCTTATAGCAAAAGAAAATAGACATTAAGATCAACCAAATATAGGGACATCCCTTGTGCCAGTGGTTAAGACTTTGCCTTCCAATGCAGGGGGTACAGGTTCGATCCCTGGTCAGGGAGCTCAGATCCCACTTGCCTCGTGGACAAAAAACCAAAACATAAAACAGAAGCAATATTGTAACAAATTCAATAAAAACTTTTTTTTTTTTTTTTTTTTTTTTTTGTGGTACGCGGGCCTCTCACTGCTGGGCCTCTCCCGTTGCGGAGCACAGGCTCCGGTCGCACAGGCCCAGCAGCCATGGCTCACGAGCCCAGCCACTAAGCGGCATGTGGGATCTTCCCAGACCGGGGCACAAACCCGTGTCCCCTGCATCGGCAGGCGGACTCTCAACCACTGCGCCACCAGGGAAGCCCCAATAAAAACTTTTAAAATGATCCACATCTAAAAATATTTTTAAAAAATCAACCAAATATGAATTTATTAAAAAGATTCTTAAAATAGCAGTTTTCAAATATTGAACAACATGTAGAACAAGCCTCAGATTCTTTAGAAGAAGGAACCACATGAGATAAGATTTATAATTGCCCTAGTTTTGTCCAGGAGGAACTAACATGTAGGCTCACTGAATTGAGGAGATTGGAATTGAGGATTGGAATTTGACATGGCTGAGAGGACTGAAATTTGTGTGGCAGAAAATCAGAGATGGAGGAGATGGACAAAGAATTAGCCCCAGAATTTGGCATTCCTGTGAATGTATGCTAAAATCTAAGCTGTGCATGCTAAGAATGCAATTTAAAATTTCCAGTGATCACAGATTATTGGTAAACATTCCATTTCCAGCCTGTGAGGATTAAAAATCTTATTTGACTGTTCAAGACTTTCAATAAACACTGTAAATCTTAACAGGAGAGCAAAACTAGTCTAGATTAAGACTATCCTAGATCTGCTTTAACAAAACATAAACAAAACTCAAAAGGATTAAGTTAATCCACGTGTAATTTAACTAACTGCCAGAACAAATTCCAAAACTCTTTAAAGGAAAACAATAAAATCCAGCAACAATGGCATAAAATTCAAAGCATCGCTTATGCAATAAAAAATTACTAAACATGAAGAAGCAGGAAAATGTGACCTATCACCATGAGAAAATTCAATAAATAGAAAGAGATAAAAAATGACAGAGATGATGGAATTATCAGACAAGAATTAAGCAACTCTTCCTCTAACTATGTTCAAGAAAATAAAGGGAAACATGAACATAATGAGAATGGAACAGAATATTTTTTAAAGAACCAAATGGAACGAGTAGAAAGGAAAAAGAATCTAAAATAAAAACTTCACTTGATGAGTTTGGCAGCAGATTGCACATTGTAGAAGAAAGGACCAATAAATGTAAAGACAAAGCAATGGAAAATTTCCAAACTGAAGCCCAGTGAGTAAAAGGCAATAAATAAATAAATAAATAAAACAAAACACAAAAAACAAAGGGAAAAACAAAAATTAAAAGAGACATCCAGGGCTTCCCTGGTGGCGCAGTGGTTGAGAGTCTATTTAATTCAAATTGATTAAATTTGAATCAAACAATATATATTAAAAAGTAAAAAGATGTATTGACTAAGTAGAATTTATTCTAGAATTGGAAGGTTATTTTAACATTCAAAAATCAAAAATAAATGACTGTTTAAATGGTGGTAATAAAGGCACTTAACCAAACTAAAAATCTATCATGATTTAAAATATAAGCAAACTAGGAACAGGCAGGAACTCCTCATCCAAATAAAGAATATCTATCAAAAATTTACTTTTATTTTAACATCAAATTTAAGTGGTGAAAGATAAAATGCTTTCATTCAGACTGGAAGTAAGGCAAGGGTATTTGCTTTTTCCACTTCTAGACAACCTTGTAATGGAAATCCAAGACATAGCAATAAAATAAGAAAAATAGGACTTCCCTGGTGGCGCAGTGGTTGAGAGTCCGCCTGCCGATGCAGGGGACACGGGTTCATGCCCCGGTCCGGGAGGATCCCACGTGCCGCGGAGCAGCTGGGCCCGTGAGCCATGGCCGCTGAGCCTGCGCCTCCGGAGCCTGTGCTCCGCAACAGGAGAGGCCACAGCAGTGAGAGGCCCGCGTACTACAAAAAAAAAAAATAATAAAGAAAAATAGGGCTTCCTTGGTGGCGCAGTGGTTGGGAGTCCGCCTGCCGGTGCGGGGGACACGGGTTCGGGCCCTGGCCCGGGAGGATCCCACATACCGCAGAGCAACTAAGCTCCTACGCCACAACTACTGAGCCTGTGCTCTAGAGCCTGTGAGCCACAACTACTGAGCCCACGTGCCACAACTACTGAAGTCTGCGCGCCTGTAGCCCGTGCTCTGCAACGGGGGAGGCCGCGGCAGTGAGAGGCCCATGCACTGCAGCGGAGAGTGGCCCTCGCTCGCCACAACTGGAGAGGGTCCACGTGCAGCAACGAAGACCAAGTGCAGCCAAAAATAAATAAATAAAATAAATTAATTAATTAAAAAAAAAAGAAAAAGAAAATAAAAGAGTCATATATATTGGAAAGAAGGAAACTGTAGATATTAGCAGACATTACCATGTATATTAAAATTCTTAAAAATTCAGCACAATAGTTACTAAAACAAATAGGAAAATTTAGTGAGGCCATAATACAAAAGAATAATATACAAAAATTAATTGTATTTTACCTACTAGCAATGAAGAACTGAAAAATTGAATTTAAAATTTCTTTTTAAAACAGCATTAAAAACTTTGGGATATATTTAACAAAATATGTGCAAGACCTGTACAATAAAATCTACAAATCTTTGCAACAGAATTAAAGAAGAATGTAATAAATTAAAAGACATGTCACGTTTGTGAATTTGAATATTTAATATTATTAGGTAATTATTCTCTAATTATTCTCTCGATCTACATATAATACTAATTAAAATTTTTGCCACAGTTTGCTGGAAACTGAGAGGCTGGTACAGAATATTAATTAACCACATGTGAACTATCTAAAAATGAAATCCCAAAAACGAGCCACCCAAAAGGAAATCAGAAGAAAAATTATACCTTCAATGCTGATAGTAGAAAATAATCAGATTTCAAAATTAACAAGCTAAGTATAATTCAATTTAATACATTAGAAAAATATTACATTAATCCTCTGAAAAGTTGAAAATATGATTAGTAAATATTTAATAATAAACATTTCATATTAATTAAGTAAAAAGTGTCTGAAAATATTGATAGAGTAGAAAAATCCTCTGACCAAATATATTAAAGCAGAAAAATATACTAGTATATAAAAGGACAAAACTACAGAAAGAGCAAAGGTAAGAAAAAATGAGATTATTTAGAAAATCTAATCCTAATAAGTTTGAAACATAAATGAACACCTACTAACATAGCTTATCTTTTAAAAACTTACTAAAAATGAAATAGTCACTTAGAAGTTAATAATTAATTGAATCATTAATAGGAATTTCTCCTGAAAGTCAACTCCAAGCCCATGTACATATACATGTGAGTTGTACCAAATATTCATGTAATTGGTCATTTAAATATTATTCAAATACTCCAAAAAATAGGAAATGAGGGTTTCTAATCATTTTATGAGGTCAATATAACCTTGGTATCAAAACTGGATAGAGACATTATGAGAAAGAAAAATTCCAGACTAAACTCCTCCATGAATATCATTGCAAAAAATAGAAACAAAATATTAGTAAAATGAATTTAATAAACTGTGTAAAAAAGTTAATTATCTCTGGAATTATCTCCAACAACATTAAAGTAGATCTCCGCATATGAAGAGATTTATCCTGTTACACTATAAGAATAAATTTATAAAAATATAAATTATTTCAGTTTTAACAATAGTTACAATCTAAATTCCAATCAAAGTGCCAACAGATTATTCTTAAGAAACTTGACGATCTGATTTAAATTATTTGAAAATTTAATTATTTAATTATTTTGAAATTTTTGTTTAGTTTATTTGGAATTTTATAAGTTGCCCCAAATAATCAAGATACATCTGCAGAAGAATAATAAAGGAGTGGCATTTGTCAACCAAGAATTAAGGTTCAGTTTGAGCTATAGTAATTAAGATAATTTAACATTAGTTCAGAAATAAAAAATTAAGCAATGAAACATTATAAAAGCCCAGAAACAGAGCCAGACTTAAACATATATATAGAAGTGGCTTTGCAGATCAGTGGAGAATGGAAAACAAATTTTCAATAACATATGAAAAATGAAATTAAATTCTTAACTCAAACCATATATAAAAACCCATTCTTGGTGAATTAAAGACTTAAATGTGAAAGATAATTATTTACAATTCATTTTAAAAGCACTCTTTAAAACAATATAGAATAAGAAAGAACAAATAAAACTACATAAAAACCACACTTCCTGAATCACATCTGGCTTTCATTAAGGGACATGAGAGTTGAGAGGAGCATCATTCCCACCCTCAAAATTGAAAAGAACTGACTCAAATTCAAAACTCTTTTAGAATCTGTTGGACACTGACGTCACACATCAGCCAATCATCCGGATCAATCTAAGGACAAAGGAGCACCTTCAAAGAGAGAGGACATGCAAGTACTCATTTACCTGGACAAGAAGCAACCAGACAAGAATTCAACAAGAAAAACCAATGAGTTGCTGAAAGATGAGAGGATGCTGGTAGGACTGGTTGAAACACTTGAGGGATCATCAACTGGGAGTGTCTGCATATTCTTAAGAAAGAGCCCTAAGAAAGAATCTATAGTAGTGCGTACATGGGGCTGTGGAACAGCCACCATGAAGGAGAAGCATGAAATTTCCCCTAGCCTCTTCTCTGCTCTCTCCCCTATAGAGCAAAAACCTTAATTTGTAGGGAAAGAGTATCAAGCACTCACACTCTTAGGGCACTATTCACTCTTAGGTGAATACCCATTGCAGCTAAGGAAAAGGAACAGGAAAAAAAAGTCCTATTTCCGGGGGAAAGGAAAGGAATACACACTGAGCCCACAACTAAAGCTGGCGGAAGGCAGGAGAAGTGAGAAAATCATACATTGAGTCCCAAAGACACAGTGTATTCTACCAGGATTGAGCAAATAATTAAATATATTGTGGACAATGAAAGCCAGTTTTCTCAATCATCAATGTTGGAAAAAGAAATTACAAATAAGAAAAGATATCAGAGGTATCAGTATGAACTCATGTTTTTTTATATATGTACAGATAGAGACCGGTACAATGGTGTGCCTACACTCAAGCCCATGTGTGTATATACATATATTTAGTATGTATGTACTAAATACATACTCTTAAGAGGCTTTAGAAGCAAAGGCACCCCGATAGCAATGAGCACATCTAGCATCCAGATCTTGATTTCTAAATGCCATTCAACAGTGAAAGGAACCCAGACTACATGGAAAATTGTCTGATTCCAGCAATGGGACAGAGAAAATATAAGATAAACTTGTGGTACCACAAAGTAAGGAAGAACTCAAAATGTGATGGGAATTTGTTGAAAGGATATATGAGCAAACTTGAAGTAGTCCCCCAAAGGCTAAATTTTGGGCAATTAGAGCAACACAATAAATAATGATAGTAATGCATTATAATCCATAAATAAAATAAATAACCATGAATCCATACAAGCATAAATACTTGAAAAAATAAATAAATGAAGGAGAAGGGACAAATTTTTCTACAGTAGAAGCCCAATTTATAAGTGTAAAAAGAAAAATGGAAATAAAAAGCAGCATTTGACAAATAGTACAGTAATAATTGTCGCAGACAAAAATCATTGACGGAGGTTGGAAATTAGCAAGTGAAAATGTAATGAGACTACATATCTTCATTATCTCAAAATATCTTCCTACAAGGTACTTAATAATTATAGAGGGGAAAATAGTAATTTAGTGTGGATAAACCTGAGAGACATTGTCATATACAAACTATTAAAGTTAAAAATTATCAGTAATGAGACATATATATATCATGTACATCATGATATAGTGTACTGAAAAAGGCAAAACATTACTTTTGTGATATTCTTGCCACAAATGAATAACTTCAGTCTAATCATAAGAAAGCAACAGAAAAACCCATCAGAGAGACATTTTACAAAATAATTGGCCAGAACTCTTCAAAAGTGTTAAGGTCATTAATGATGCTGAAGAATTGTCCTTTATTGGAGGATGATAAAGCTATCACACCTAAATGTAATGTGGAATACTGGATTGGACTCTGGACAAAAAAAAGGATATTAGTGGGACAACTGATTAAATTTGAATGAGACAAGTAATTAGTTAATAATATTGTATTAATGTTAATTTTCTGGCTTGAATAATTAAACTACGGTTACATAAGATTTATTTGGAGAAGCTGGGTGAAAGTATACGGAAAAATCTGAGTACTAGTTTTGCAACTCTTGTAAGTCTAAAATTATTTCAAAACAAAAAGCTATGAAAAAGATTGATAAATTTAACTACAATAAATATAGGTATATATTGAAAAATAGAAATAATAATATATAGCATAAATATATAATTTTATATTATATATATTCTGATACATCAGATGTCATATAATAAATGTATGAAAAATACTTTCAGATTGAATTATAAAATCCAGTTTCATGGTATTTACAAAGAGATAAGCCTAAATCATATCGATAGGAGAGCTGGAGGAAAAGGTATGAAAATAATACACTTGACAGTTACTATTAAAAGAAAGTTATATATATTTACATGCACATATAAAAATGACTTAATTGCAAAAAAATTATTAAGTCTGTGTTAAGGCATACTATTTGATCAACATTCTGCCAAATTATGAGCCCTTAGAAAAAAGCCCTACTAAGTGCAGTGTCTATAATTCTCATTTTCTCAGAAGGGGCTCATAATCTGTCCTCTCTTTGATTCAGTTGAGGAGTAAATAATTGTTGGCTTTTTTGAGTGAGTACACAGAATCTTGCAGCATTTTCAAATATTACTTAACTAAGGTATAGCCAGTCCCTGTGTATCGTCTAATAATAACAAACTTCCTGCTTGAAAGATATCTCCAAGAGTCCAGTAGCTGTTCTGTCCCCAAAACCTGACACATGAAATGTATTTGATAAATACTTATTGAGTAAGTGAATAAATGGAGGCAGAAAAGATTAAATGCACAAAGTTTAGTTTAGTGTCTAGGGTACTATTAATAAAATCCACAAGAAAAAAAGGGAAATGTTCCAATGAAAGGACAAAATGCAAAACAAATGGTTATTTTAAAATAAAAAGATAGAATTCCAATCTTGATTTTATCAAAATTTAACCCTTCCTCTAAATTTAACAGAAGTCAATAGGTCAACCCACAGTTACTGTTTGAAATCTACAATGAAAAGTTAAAATTAAAAAATACTGTTTAAAAATTGGCATACAGGGCTTTCCTGGTGGCGCAGTGGTTGAGAGTCCGCCTGCCGATGCAGGGACACGGGTTCGTGCCCCAGTCCGGGAGGATCCCTCATTACGCGGAGCGGCTAGGCCTGTGAGCCATGGCCGCTGAGCCTGCGCGTCCGGAGCCTGTGCTCCGCAACGGGAGAGGCCACAACAGTGAGAGGCCCGCGTACCGCAAAAAAAACCAAAAAACATTGGCATACAATTCTAACCATTTGAGACTTTAATTACTATTATTCCAGAATATTTTTGTAATTTATTACTGAGTAGAAAATTAAATTATTTCATTTCAATGGATTTATAAATATTATGTAATAAATTTAATAAATATTAATAACAACTACTTCCATATCCTACCATCAGCTATATCATCCTACATTCAGACAAATGAAAATTGAATCGTTTTAATTACATTCAGGAAAAGAGATGTCTCACATTCTTTAAGAAATCACTTTGAGAGTCAACTTGGAGCTCTAGATTACTTTAGAACTCTTTTCAAATTCTCTATTGCATTAGTTTAATTTTAAAAATAAATTTTAAGTAAATTCCATAAAGGTAAAAAATAGGTTTTATTCTCAAAGATTCTGCTTGTTGCTGTTCTACATACTTGCTCACTTCCCCCTCAACCCATACAAAGCATTTTCAGAAGTTAACTAGTGTTTTGCACCTGGAAAATACAGGCATTCATGGAGAGTGGGAAGAGGATTCAGCTGGCAGGATTTAAAGTAGAGTTCTCAGTTGTGGAAGATCTTGTTGCTGGAGAAAGCTGGAATCTTCCCCTTCTGGTCAGCAAAGCAAATTAGGATGGTGTTGAAATTATATCTGTCTTGTCATCTCCCTGGCAGGACACCTCTTGATAGGGCCTTCTGTTCCTCCCATTTCTTGGCAGCATCTGCCTTTGGGATGTCTGGAAATAATGGAACTTTCAAGACTAAATAATGGAGCCTGGCAGAGCTTCTGTAATTCTTACTTAAAGATCTAAATCATATGTTTGCATCAGGTCATTTAAAGTAAACTCGAAGCACTTGAATTGAAGCTTGAACTATAGCTGCTCAGCAGTAGAATTCAGTTTTGTCAGATCTCCCTGTGATGGCAATGTCATCTAGAAAACAGGGGATTGCAGGATTTCGCTAAATGTATCCTGTTGCTTTTAAAGTATACGATGCTTCACACTTTAGGGAAGAAAAGATAAAATATCCAGACAGATGATTTGGTACCCATCATTGGAAGCAGATGCATGGTTTTTACATGTGGCAAGTGATGAAGATCTGCCTGTATCTGGTTTTACTCTATCCTTCACTGACTTGAGCTGAGCCGGAGGTCTTGCTGATTTCAGAAAGAACACTATGTCTTCGACTCCAGAACAAACTCCTGTATGCAGTTTCACAAGGCACAGAGCAAAACATGAATGTGTTCTGTACTTTCCAGCGTCAGGATGATTCATGTAATATTCCCAAATACGTGTCCTCTGAGTGCTCAGTCACTTGAAAATTTTTATGTATCCCACGATGAGGTCTAGATTTTATTTCTGGTGTTTTTCAGAGGCAACAGATTTAAGTAAGACCATTTTTGTAAGCACTGGAGGACCTCATTCAAGCCTTACTTTTGTTAGTTCCATTTTAGTCTTGAACAAATATGACTGTATAAACTGAATCTCAAAAATATGCAGAGTAAGAGAAGCCTTACACAATAGAGTATATGTTGAATGAGTCCATTTAGATGAAGTTCTAGAGCAAGCTAAACTAATCAATGACAAAGTACGGTGGTCCCTCAGAATCTGCAGGGGATTAGTTCCAGGACCCCCACAGATACCAAAATCTGGGGATGCGCAAAGCCCTTATATAAAATGGTGTAGTATTTGCATATAACCCATGCATATCCTCCTGTATACTTTAAATCATCTCTAGATTACTTATAATAAGTAATGCAATGTAAATGCCATGTAAATAGTTGTAAATACAATTTAAAGAGTTGTCAGCACATGGCAAATTCAAGTTTTGGTTTTTAGAACTTTCTGGAATTTTTAAAAAATATTTTTGATCCACAATTGGTTGAATCCGTGGATGTAGAACCTGCAGATATAAAGGGCTAACTGTATTCATAAAGCTTTATGAGTGGGAATGAGATGTGTATTTTTTTTTTTTTTTTTTTTTGCGGTACGCGGGCCTCTCACTGTTGTGGCCTCTCCCGTTGCGGAGCACAGGCTCCGGACGCGCAGGCTCAGCGGCCATGGCTCACGGGCCCAGCCGCTCCGCGGCATCTGGGATCTTCCCGGACCGGGGCACGAACCCGTGTCCCCTGCACCGGCAGGCGTACTCTCAAGCACTGCGCCACCAGGGAAGCCCGAGATGTGTATTTTGATTTATTTCAAAGTGTCTTCATTTGCAAATTCACCTGAAGTAATAGCTGATACTCAGAAAGGATGCCTATTAGCAGATAACATTTCTCAGCTAAGAGGTAAGAAGCAAGGCATCTTTTAATTTTAAAAAATGTTAACATTTTTTATCGTGATAAAATACACATAACAGTTACCACTGTAACCATTTTAGGGTATTCAATTCAGGGACGTTAAGTATATTCACAATGTTGTGCAAACATCACCAGCATCTAGCTCCAGAACTTTTGCATCAGCCCAAAGAATCTGAACACCTTGTACCCATTAAGCAGTCACTCTCCATTCTCCTCTCCTCCTAACATTACTTTTAAATGCATCTTTTTTCTTTCACTTATTTATTAAATGACCATGTTTTAAGGGCCTCCTATATCCTGGCACTGGGACAGGTGGGCAGATACAGCACCATCAGAGACAGACCCACAGGGTCTGTCCTCTATTTGAATGGCTCCTTCTCTGCCCTCCCCAAAATAAGGCAGTAAATAGAAGAGATAGAAAGAGAGAGAAAAGGAAGCCGGTGTTTCCAAAGAGTAGCTTTGGCAACATACAACTGCAATATTTGTTTTCTAGCAACACTTTTTAAAATATTCTTTCCTTGGCGAAATTCAGAAACACAGACTTTCATGAAAAGTTTTCCATTTACTTTGAAAGAAAGCCCTTGAAGTGTTTTGACAAATTAGTGGCATCAGCAGAGGAAAGGGAATCAGGAACTTTTGATTCTATTCTTGTATACCGGTGGCTTCCTTTGTGGGTTTAGGCAAATCATTTACTGTTTGCTGTGTTACTTATTGGGGTGTTCTTTCTCAGAATGAGTAAAACAGTTCAATCTCCTGAATTGGAAGGGATGTACAGAATATACATTGTGAGATTTTATGCAACAAGGGTAATAACCTACTTTCTGAATGACTGAGACGCTCAGTCTTTCTCAGCATGACCTTTTTGCCTGGCCTCATCGGCATCCATGTAAATAATGTTAAAAGAGCAACATTTGACAAGTACTGATCATAATCACACACCAAACAAGATTCTACACATATTTTTCACCAGCAAGAGAACGGTCACATTGTCAGGCACATTCATACACGTGGAAAGATCTTCACACACACACACACACACACACACACACACGCACACACACATGTTTTCCTCCAATTTCTCAGTTCAGTCCCAACTTCCAATATCAAGTCCTTTGACAAATAAAGCGTGACAAATGTTTCCTTCTCTGGGCTATTCATTCTCATACCTTCTACTCATGCTCTCATACACTCATATTTCTAGATTGCCACAGTCTCTTTATGAGGAAATTTGGCAATATACCAAAAAATTAAATTTTAAGTTAAAATTGAATTATACCTTGATCCTGAATATCTGATTTTAATATTTATCCTAAAGATACAATATGTCAATAAATAAATAAATAAATATGCAATAGAATAGTGGAATATATATTATCATATAATATATAGTGGGAAAAATAGATTAAAAATTTTATTGCAGCATATTTTAATAGGAAAATTAAAAATAGAAATGGCTTAATACTGTAATAATCTGTATGTATCCGTGTAACTAAATCCATGTGATACATCCATATAACTAAAAACCAAATAAGGTAGAACTTATACTTACAGATATAGAATGATTACCATACTACAGTGTTATGAAGATCATTTATTAAATCAAAAAATAATTATTGAGCACCTATTATATTCCAGGTTTTTTAAATTTATTTATTTATTTTTGGCTGTGTTCGGTCTTAGTTTCCGTGC
Source organism: Lagenorhynchus albirostris (assembly GCF_949774975.1). Classification (NCBI taxonomy): domain Eukaryota; kingdom Metazoa; phylum Chordata; class Mammalia; order Artiodactyla; family Delphinidae; genus Lagenorhynchus; species Lagenorhynchus albirostris. The sequence continues at coordinate 59,313,476 of NC_083111.1, forward strand.
GAGGGCTTTCTCTAGTTGCAGCGAGCGGGGACCACTCTTCATCGTGGTGCGCGGGCCTCTCACTGTCGCGGCCTCTCACTGTCACGGCCTCTCTTGTTGCGGAGCACAGGCTCCAGACGCGCAGACTCAGTAGTTGTGGCTCATGGGCCTAGTTGCTCCACGGCATGTGGGATCTTCCCAGACCAGGGCTCGAACCCGTGTCCCCTGCATTGGCAGGCAGATTCTCTACCGCTGCGTCATCAGGGAAGCCCCCGGTATTTTTCTAAGTGCTGGGGTTTGGGTTGAACAAAACACATCCCCACCCCATGCCAGAATGAAAAGGAAGATCCAAAGTATGGGTGAGCTGGGTTAACACCTACACAGGCTTCGGGTGCTATTAATCAAGTCCTCTTTGATAAGGTGTATCAGAGCAGGGATGTGAAAGCAGTGATAGACTAAGCTCTGTGGACATAAGAAGGAAGAGCATTCTGGGAAGATGAAAGGGTAGAGAGTGGATTTGAGGGAATTATGCTTGGCACATTTCAGGATAGCAAGGAGGCTGGGCTGATTGAGTAAATGTGGGGCATAAATAATAGTGATTGTAAGATAACACCATAGGAGTAGCAGAGATCCTAGCCCCAGAGAGCCTCGTGGGCTACTTACTCTAAGAATTTGTCTTTAATGCTGGGTGACATGGGCTAAAACCAAGAGGATGACAAGATCAATCTTACGTTAAAAGATCATTTTGTCTGCTCTAAGGAGAATAAACTAGGGTCAGGATGCAAAAGTGGAACCAAGGAGACAAATTAGAAGGCAATTGCAATAATTCACAAGAGAGGATGGTGGCTTGGGATAGTATGATGGCACAAAAGGATTAGAAGTGGTTGGATTCTGCATATATTTTAAGGTACCATACACAGTGGGGTAAAAGTGAAAAAAAAGATAATAAATATTACATGCAGTATGATACCATTTGTTCAACAGAGGAGAGAATAGAAAACTCTTGACTGTAGTTACTTCTGGGCAATGATTGGCCCTGGGCAAAAGGAGATATTTACTTTTATTTTATATTGTTGTATAAAACTTTATTTTTTTGCTGTTATTATCAGTAACTTTTAATAACCAACAATAAACAAACTAGAAAACGTGGCTCTTGATTGTACATACTGAAAAAACAAATGATTTCAAAAATATTGTGAATTACAAGATAGAACACTGAAGGAATATATTAAAATTACAGGCATACAAATTTTTCAGTGAAAGAGAAGCATGCATTCAGGTGATGAAGAACTATATCATAAACCATCTATTTGGATCCTCCCAATAACCCACAACTAGCTATCTGAAATGTATTCATTAATTCAACATACTATTATTGGATATTTTACTAGATGCCAGGAATTACATTAGACACTGAGGAAAAAATTAGATGAAAGCAAGCTCAATGTAAGCGTGCAGGGTGCAAGGTATCACTGCTTTAAAAAAATGAAAAAAAGACATTACATTGAATAACATGAACAGGAGTAAAGGTAACAACTCAGAAACAACTGGTCTACTATAGTCAGCATTTAAAATTCTTACCAGATTATTGTGTCCATTTTGGGGCTCCAAACTACAGACAGATATGAAATCTTGGAGACTTTTCACAGCAGAACCATGAAGACAATTAAGGGATTAGGAAGAAATGTTTATGAGAAAAGGGATTATTTAGCCTGCAGAGAGGATGTGAATGGTGACTTAATATTGACCTTTAGAGTAACCAAATGTTTTAGAGATCCTGACTAACTATTCTGTACCTCAACTGGGAAGAGAAAATGGTTTAAAGCTGCAAAGGCAAGTTTGACAGCAGAGTGAAGGTTTTTAGGTACTGGTATGAAGGCACGGCATTTCTTCCTCGGGGGGCTTGGTCTTTAAAACAGAAGATCAATTTTCATCTGTCTAAATGACTTCCCAAATCCCCTTCATCCTTCTGATTCTCTCTCTGGAGAAAGAGATTCCTTGACCTGGCTTAGCAATCCATTCCTATGCCAAATAGCCTTCAAGGTCAGGAAGCTCTCTAATATAATTCACTTAAATAGATCCGGCTTCAACTTGAATCCATTTCCTCTTGCTCTGGCCTCAGTGGAGAGAAAGAAACATTTGTCATGGAGCTCCATTTAAGAACATTTCAAATAATTCAAGACAGCAATTTTGTGCTTTCACCTTACTTTCTCCATGCTAAATGATTTCAACTTGTTCAATATTTCACAAATTTTGCCCACATTTTAATCTAGCTCATTATGGCATCAATCATAGCACCTCAATTTACAGTAGTGAATTGAAGAGAAACTCTTCTGGAACCTCTCTTTCTTCACATCTCTTCTATGCAAAGGAACAAGCTTTGATAAGCGTCAGCACCTCTAGTCTCATATGATGTCAAGAGATGCATAAGAGCATAATGTTTTCATGCCTTGAAAATGGAATGATCTCTTCAGCTGAATATTCAGCTTCAATAATCCACATCCATGAGGTCAGGTCTTATATTGGATTGTCTCCTCTACTTCCTAAAACTTAAATGTTTGTGGTTCCTGGGTATATTAGTCAAAAATCTTTTTGCTGCAGATGCCAAAAACCCAATTTAAACTAGCTAAGAACAAAAAAGGGAATTGATATGACCAAGCCACAGAGGCACGGGGACAGCTGAGCCTCAGCAATTAGGATAAAAAATCAAAACGACCAAGACTTTTTCCTCTTAGTCCCTTGACTTTGCTTCTTTCTGCAATTCAGTTTCAGTCTAACCAAATTCAAGAGACTTTAACTCTTAAATGTCAGTTAAATTTGCCCCCTCCTCTCTATTCTTAATTCAATAACTACCAATGTGTTCCTAATTATCTCTTACGAAGATTAATACAAAGTCCTACTAAGAGATTCCCCTATTCTCATCCTTTTTCCTTCTAATCCATTTTAAATTGCATCTTGTCAGTTCTCTGGTAATAAAACTCCAAAAGCTCTTATCCTTTGCCTAGAGAATAAAAACCTAAACTTCTACAACTCAAAGCCTTTAATGATCGGCATACTTTTGATTTCTCTAGTTTGAATATCTCATTACAATTTAACCATTCTGAACTACTTGCATTTTCCTGTTTCTGCCACAAGCCTCTTAAACACCCATGATTATTGGAGCTGGGACTTCAGTCTGGGTGCTCCTCTCTTCTTTGTCTACCAGGTGACTTATTTTTTTGTCATCCTTCATGAATGGACTCAAGTTGGATACCTTGTTTTAATGGCTCTAGACAGAATCAGTCGCTCCTGTGGAAGAAGTTGTGTTGCAGTGTAATATTAAGCACTGTTATATAGTTCATTTTTGGATTATTTAGTTTATCATCCCTGCTAAAGTATGAACTTTTGGGGGAAGCAGAGTTGATTTTTTTTTAAATCCTCAAACCCCACTTAGTTCTTTACTTTTAAAAGGGGATGATGAAAGTATCTACTCCATCGGTTTGTTGTGAGGACTAAATGATCAACACACATAAAACACAAAATAGAAAAAGCCTGGCATGGGAAACGCCCAAAGAATGTCAGTGGTCATTGTTATTATTGTTATTTGGTATATTTATTCCATTACTCCTGGTTCACTGTAATACTCAATAAATGTTGGATGAATGAAGAAATGATTCGATCCGTGTGATATGAAACAAGGGAATGAATATATCTGGTGGCATCTGAATCTCCAATAACACTACTGCTTAAGCTTCATAATTTCCCTGAAGCTTTTAATGTCAGCTGGGACTTGGTAGTAGCCAGAAGTTTTCATTAACAGAGAGATATTGGATGATGGGTGAAAATAGAGATGGAGATGCCACTTGGGCGTGCCTTGGCATGGCACGGAGCCCGTCAATCACAGCTGCACTAGCTGACAGGAGAGCCCAGATGGCTCATAGCAAGACCCTCCACAGGGTCTTATCTCCCTTCAAAGAACATCCTCTCTGCTAAGGTCAATATCTACTGGAAAGGAAAACTGACAGTCTATAGGCTAGGCAATCGCATCACCTCTTTCCCCAAGTCTTCTCCGTTCTACATTTTATCAGCACTGTGAGAAGATTACCCTTTTTCATGAAGTATATACCAGTCTTGTGGTACTAATGTTTCAAGTGGGCTACATAACTAATAGTAATCCAGGAGATGTCTTATCATTCTCAAATTACAAACCAAGAAACTAATAAACTAAACTCAACGTCCTTTCCACTTTATCGTGTTACTTCTCCAAAATCTACTTTTAAGAGAACAAAGGTAGAAGATAGGAAATACAGATGGGATTCATCTTGTGTGTTTATCCTCTTTTGGAATCAGAGAGATGGACTAAGAAAACCTCTAAAATGCCTTTGGAAAGACGTAAATAAAAGAGAGAGAGAAAGACAGAGACAGAGACAGAGAATGTAGTTAGTACTTGCCAAGAAAGAGCAATAAAATGCAGACTTGAGAATAAAGGTGATGTGACTTGGGCTCTTATTGTTCCTACTTAGTTTTCAGACCTTCTCATTGATCCTTCAGTGTAACATAAGTCAGATTTTGGAGTCAAATATCTTAGTCTCACCTCTGTTAATGGCTGTATCAACTTGGGCAAGCGTGTGCGTGCGTGCGTGTCTGAAAGAGAGACAGAGACAGAGAAAGAAAATGTGTGTGTATGTAGTTCCTCCTTACACTCATAAATTTTCAAGATCTATCTATTTCATCACCAAGAAGAGAGGAAATAGCAGTATACATACATTGTAAATCTTATGGCTTGTGTACTGCAAAGTATCTGCAAGATAACCTAGGCTTGTGTCCTCGTTTTACAGAGCCAAAGTACTTAGAAAACTAATCTTACCAGTCTAAATGTATCTATGCCTTGTTTTATTCCACTAAAAGAATTTCAGAAAACTTTGCTTTCCTCCTAAACAGGACTAGGAATAAAAGAATTCAGCTGTAGGTAGCACCGTTTTTAAGTTTACATCCATCCATAGACCTTATATAAGAACAAGCTATCATAAGTTAAACAGCAAGTGAGAACACGGTCCCTTCCCATTGCTTTGCTCACTAATAAGGAAAACTACCACAGCTTGTAACAGAATCATAGTGGCAGGTCTATTTCTGAAAGGGTTGCATGCCTGGGGCACACAAAATGAATAACAAGATGAGACTCTGCTCTGTCCTATTTCTCCCTCATAACAGTCTTGCACTTAATGCACTGTTGGTGCTGGTCTGCTACCTACTGGGCCACCATTTGTCACGTTACTACAGGGCTTCTGAAGTAGGAAGCTGAAACAAATTTCTGCCCTGGAACCTTTTTATCCTATGAGGCTCTAGCTTCTTTTTCTTTTGCTTTACTTTATGGAGTTGATTTCCATAGTCATTGAAGGAAAATAATAACCATGATATAATAGATTTCTCAGCAGAATGCTTGACTAGGTCACAGAAATATGACTTACTTATAGAAATTTCTCCTTGATCTTAAAATTGCCAATCATTTCCACCAGCCAAACCTCTAAAAGGCTTTCAAGAAGAGTGGAAATTTTTGACGTTTAACCAACATAGGCCTGTAAAACTTCTTTTAAAAATTTAAGAAACTGGGCTTCCCTGGTGGTGCAGTGGTTGAGAGTCCGCCTACCGATGCAGGGGACACAGGTTCGTGCCCCGGTCCAGGAAGATCCCACATGCCACAGAGCGGCTGGGCCCGTGAGCCACGGCCCGCTGAGCCTATGCGTCCGGGGCCTGTGCTCCGCAGCGGGAGAGGCCACAACAGTGAGAGGCCCGCGTACCGCAAAAAAAAAAAAAAAAAAAAAAAAAATTAAGAAACTATTTACTTTAGTTCCAAACAAAATAAATATGTGTGTGTGTGTGTGTGTGTGTGTGTGTGTGTGTGTGTGTGTGTGTAAGTTATTGTAAACGGATTTCTTGACTTTTTTTTTCTCTTTTTTAGTGTCATGTTAGAAAGAACACTAACTCCTCATTTGGAAATGAGGAGATCTGGGTTTGAGTCACAGCTGTACCCATAGCTAACTTCGTGCCTTAGGAAAAGCAGTAAACTTTTTGTGTACAGAAGGAAGGGCAGTTCAACCAGGTGGCATGTAAAGCCCTTCCACTATATGTATTCCACTCTCAAACTGGAGTATCAACCTTTTCTGAAGACCAAATTCTAATTTGATCTTGAAGAATCCTTCAAGATCTAAAGTCACTCGTCCCACCCCAAAATGATGGTAATACACATTGGCTGTTAATCATAATTATTCCCTGAACTTCTTTCAAAGTAGCTGTTGTCTGCATAATAAAGGCACAGAGGCGAAGCAAGAGGGAATTTAGACTACCTTGAGAAAAACAGGAGGTGTGATACTCCGTCCTTCATCAAAAGCAAGGGTGACATTGATCTACGGATTAGCCCTACTATGACCCTGTTCTGAGAGAACATGCTGAAAATGTGCCTATGGAAACCTCATGGGGTGCTGGGCAATGGCACAACCTCATCAGGTTACACGTCATTTCCTGTGTAGTTTTATCAGAGAATGCAAAAATAAAATCTTCAGCTCAGGCAGCTATACTAAAGCAGCAGCTTCAGCCTTTGCTCCTCTGATGGCCTGCCCATGTCCACCCATGGCCTCCACGAGGTGCTACTGAGTCTGAGGCAGAATAGACAAGTCTCCCTGAAAGAAGGGGGCAGAGGTAAGACCCAGCGATGAAGCAGGGCTACACCAGACGGAGGGCCTCTCCCCAGGCCTGTTCTGTTTCTTGGCTTTGTTTTTTCGTTGTGTTTTGTTTTTCATTACTTACCCTCACAGAAAAGCCATAAGATTTACTGACTTTGCTTCTGATCAACTTACTTTTGCTTCAGAAAATCCACTCTCTTTTCTGAACTTTTATTTTATAGCCCTCTCCTCAGATTCCCTTAATCCTTCAATAATGTCTCACTCTCAACCGCATAAACAAAACTGCATTTTATTCTCCATGCTTCCCTTATAAATGAGCAGATTCAAACTTACATCTGAATAGTAAGTTTTAGCTCTGTACTCTCATGTGAACTGTGTGCTTTGCAAAGTCTTCCCAAATTCTGATCTTCATGCCAAAAGCTCAGCCTCTGTACACCGGTGCCAAATCGAATCTCAGAGACAGAGCTTTGGGTGAAGTAGAAAAGAATAGCTTTATTGCGTTGCCAGGCAAAAGGGGACACAGCAGGCTCCTGCCCTCGAAAACTATGTGCCCCAACCCTGGGGAGTTTGGTGAGGAGTTTTATGGCAATGGTTCAAGGGTGGGGATGCTGATAAGATCAAGGTGTGTGCAGGGCCTGCATTCCTTTCATCTTATCTCAGGTAATCTTCTTGATGAGCTTCTCTGGTTCCTTTGGTCTGACCTCAGGTGTTCTTCTCCCATATGAAGAATGCTGACATCTTGCATTTTCTGGATTTTAATTCTATAAAGGGCTTAAAGACATGGTTATGTGTATCCCTTGAAGGGGAACCAGGGCCCTGCCCCAAGGCTGTACTATTGTTTCTTGGCCGCCCCTCTCTTTTCTACGAATCCTTTCCCTTCACAGATTAGCAACTGTTCAAATCTGCCCTTTGGAACTCAGGGAAAGTCATGGAGGCTGGAGGGAGACCAAAAGACTTCTGTGCCTAGGAGTCCCACAGGGTCCTGCTTGGTTTCAATTTCACAGAATGAGGCAATGCGGTCTTGAAATACAGTTTTCAGAGCAGCTAGTGTTAAATCCAAACTCTAACCCCAAGTCTCTTGAGGTCATGAGGAGGAAGTTCACCCAGCCTCTCTGAGTGAAAAACAAATCCCTACTTTGGAGGATTTAATGAGTGTTTATTTGATAATATCAATGGATTCAACACAGTTCCTGACACACAGTCAAGATTTTTTAAAAAGATGTTTAATTTTTATGCTCTTACTTCTGTTACAAAACGTGAAATTAAACAAACCAAAAAATATTAAATGATGCAAACAGTAAGAAAGTATAGTCATTGTACCTAAAGAATTTGCAATCAATTAATGATTCTATAGGAAAGGCAAAACCATCTGAAGTAAAAATGCACAACGTGAGACCTGTGAATTTCAGTTTTATTTGGGGATTTGCTGAGGACTAGAGTCCAGGAGACAGCATTTCAGTTAGCTCTGAGGAACTGCTCTAAAGAAGCAGGGGGAGAGGTCAGTATGTATATGATTTTGGAGAAGGGGTACATGTGATAAAGCACACATCTTGGTAAAAGTTTGCTGCTAGTCATGAGGAATAGACATCTTAGCTAATGGTTTTAGTGTTTTTCTAAGTATGAGAAGATGCAAGAATTGTGGTGCATAAAATGTTCTCCTGAAAACAGCTATCTGAAGGCCTGTTGTGCTAGTTTTCGCACAGCACAGAGGGCCTCATTCCTGACCTCCACCCTGAGTTCCTTTCAGGGTGTGTTGCAGGTCAGCAAGTACAGGGCAAATGACTCAGTCCTTGTAGAACCAGATGGCAAGTGACATTCTTTAGTTGGCATCTTCCACCCTTCTAGGTTCTTGACTGAGACCTTTTTGTAATAAAAGACAGATTAACAGGAGAAAAACAAACAGAAGTTTAATATCATGTATAGCTCCTGTATACATGGAAGATACCCAAGAAAACTCAGTAGCTCCCAAGTCACCACTTTAAATACCATCTCCAGCAAAAGACAAAAGAAAATGCTGGGGCAGAGGATACCGGGAGGGAAGCCAATTGTGGGAAGCTATCAGGCAAAGCACAGTAAACAATTACAAATTTGTTATGCAGATTTAAGTCTGTTGCCTTCTCCATTGATAAGAGTTTCTAGAGATTTAGTCATCCTCTCCTCTTCCTGGTACAGAGAGGAGACACCCTTACAAATGGAAATTTCCCTTATAAATGGAAATGTCTCTTATAAGAGGGTAACTTCTTGGTTTTCAGAGCCTTTCCAATGTCTACTCTTTCTTTAAAATAATCAGCCTAAAATAATCCTTATGCCAAAGGGACATATTTTAGGGGCTAATTCTGCTCCCCTTCAATACAATTTTGAAAATTAAAATTTCTTTCCTTATTTACATTGCAAGAAGGAATTAAGTTGAGAAAGATTAAACCATTTTTATAGATTCTAAATAATATCCGTCACCAAGAATAATGTCTAAGAATATTAACTGCTTAATAAATATTTTAATAGATGAATAAGTGTCTCTAACATTTTCTCAAATCAGGAGAGACTGGAAAATTTCTACCTTCACTCTCTTCACTTGTGAGCCATCAAACCTGGACCAAATCCCAGAAGCCTGACAAAACTTTCTGATCAGCAGCTCCATTCCCTACCCTGTATTTATTCCCACATGCTCTGTAACTGCTGAAAGTGCAACCTTCAAGTAGGGCATCCAATTATCTCCCCTGTCTGCTCACTTTGGTCTCCGTCAGGAGATTGGGGTGATTAGATGTCTTTAGAGTACAGCATCTTGGTCATGAAAGAGGTAATGGAGCCTCTAATAGCCTCTGGACAAAATTGCCCATATTAGCACTCTCAAGTCCAATCATGGGTGCTCATTTTTAAAAGGAGCATTAAAAAAAAAAAAAATAGAGTACTAAATGTAATGCAGTATCCTTGGACTAGATCCTGGGACAGAAAAGGGACTTGAGCAGAAAATCTGGTGAAATCTCAGTGAAGTCTGTAATTTAGTCAATGATATTGTATCCACGTTAATTTCCTAGTTTTGCCAAATGGACAACCATTATATAAGATGTTAACATCAGGGGAAGCTGGGTGAAGGGTATACAGTAACTCTCTGTGTTAATTTTTGCAGCTTTTCTGTGAGTTTAAAATTAAAAAATAAATAAATCCATTTTTTAAAAAATGGCTGATGCTCTGTATTTCCCTACTTTTTACTTTGTTCTTAAAATAAATTTATTTATTTTTGGCTGCGTCGGGTCAGAAATGGCTGATGCTTTGTATTTCCCTACTTTTTACTTTTTTTAAAAAAAATTTATTTATTTTTGGCTGCGTCAGGTCTTTGTTTCTGTGCGTGGGCTTTCTCTAGTTGTGGCGAGCAGGGGCTACTCTTGGTTGCCGTGCATGGGCTTCTCATTGAGGCGGCTTCTCTTTGTTGTGGAGCATGGGCTCTTAGGCGCAGGGACTTCAGTAGTTGTGGTATGCAGGCTCAGTAGTTGTGGCGCAGGGGCTTAGTTGCTTCGCAGCATGTGGGATCTTCCCGAACCAGGGCTTGAACCCGTGTCCCCTGCATTGGCAGGCAGATTCTTAAGCACTGCACCTCCAGGGAAGTCTGCATCAACCATTTCTGCCAGGGTTGATTCGGGAACAACATCAACATGGGCATTCATTCATTAATTTAGTCAAAAAGCTGAGTAATTCAATTTTTAAAAAATAAGCCTAGCAAGTCATCTCGTATTTCATAGTGTAACAAATATTAAGCAATTGTTGCAATTAAATAGTTAATGTAATTTAATGCCACAATAATTCATTAACAGAGTGAAAAATTTTTTGAACATCTGCATGTGTGGGGCAGAGAATCAAAACTGGTTGAACAGAGGAGAATAATATGTATTTTCTGCCCTCAATATTTGGAAAATGCTTACAGTTGGGAGATATAGACTTAAGAGATAATTAATTACAGTAAAAGGTGATAACTGCTATGATGGAGATAGGACTAAAGAGTGGGGGGGCATTTAAGCCTGATGAGAAAAAAATGTTTGAACAATAATGAACATTTTTTTAGGTGGAGAAGAGGGGAAGAACATTCACAGAAAAGACTGGGAGATGATGAAATCTGAGAGGTTTGTGTATCAGTTGTATGGAAGGAAATTGGTAGGAGTGGAGGCAAGGGCATCAGTATAAATTGAGTGTGATTGGCAAAGACCAAGAAGGGGAATCAGATGAGGTCTGTAATCAGGAAACGACTTTGATTAGATTTGATTTTGAAGAATGGCATTAACTATACTATTGTGCACTGACCTAATCAGGTCACATCTGGAACATTAGTTCAATTATAAGTGTCCCATTTTGAGAAAAAAATATTAACAAACGGAAGCATATGCAGAGAGGCTACCAAGATGGCAAACGAGCTGAAAGCTCTCTTTAATAATTAGGAGGGAGCATATTTAACTAATTTCTGCTAGTGCGGTCAAGAGCCCACCCCTAACCCTTGATGTCAAACCCATCCCCCCACACAATTTCACCCAGATCCAAAGGAAAGGTATCTTCATTACTATGCTAGGAAGCTTTTTTTGTTTTTGTAAGTGAGAAGGCAGAAGGGTGGGGTGGGAGCAAGTGTGTGAGAGAAGGAAGAGTTAATTGCAGAAGAATTGAGAAGGATAGAATAATATTTTTATCCCACTAGTCCTTTGGATTAGGCATAAATCTACTATGGAGAAATGAGAGGAAGATAATAGAACTTCTGAGGGGACTTGATGACAGGACAAAGAACTGCTTCTGGCATCTGAAGATAATTTAAGACACAAAGGGGAGGGAGATGCACCCTTCCCCTTCTTGGCGTGGTGCCCAGCACTGTTTTGTGTAAGGTTTGGAAACCTTGGGCTTTTCGTGGCTGGCAGTGATAATAGATATGGACAAGTGGGAGTCAAAGCAAGGTTGAGGCACATGGTGATATGGCTGAAAAACTTGAAAATTCCTTTGAGGCTCTCCAGATAGAGCCAAGGGCAATTTGAGGATGAGAGCCAAAGTACTGTGACATCACAGGTGGAAACTATCAAACCAATGGACAATTGGCTACCAACTGAATATGGTTCACCCTGAAAGATTGTAGGCTGGAAAAGATGATTAAATCCTGTTATGAAGAATGAAATACTAGAGGAATGGGTCAGGAATAATGGATAAAAATAATACAGAATTGAAATGTTTAATGAGATTAAATTACTGGGTATTTATAAGTAAAATCTCAAACTGTTTGAGCTTTGCCTGGGTTTTAAGCAAGCGGAAGCTAAGTACCAATGTTCCCTACAAGGTGGAAGAAAATGGTGAACCTAGATGAGACAAGTTCCAAGTTCCATTGCATGTGACTTTCATTTACACTCAGCTAAGGCTGAAAAATAAAGAACTGTCATGGGACAAAAATAAGCCATGAGAGTTTCAACTAAAATTTAAGGTAGAAAAGTAACTTTAGGAAGCCGTTATGTCTCCAAGTGGTGCAAAAAGCAAGTGTAAGAGTTTGACAAGTAATCCATCCTGTGGCCAAGAAAGTAGTAACTTTATAGACAGAGTAAAGTACCATTGAATTAATGCCTGACAAAAATAAACATGCACACACATTTCTCTGGGCTCCAAACACACAGAGATCCTTCGTTGCCCAATTTTCCTGATTCCTAGGGCTGAAGGTTCCTGACACCTATATTTATGGCATTAGCAAAATACACTTTTTTGTTCTTGTAGGACTAAAATTGAGCATAACTCTTCACATGACCTCACTAACCCAGCTATCAGGAACTCTGAATTTTAGTTTCAAGAGTTAGGCTAACTGACAAGAAGATAAATGGGGATGTGGGCAAAATAGAGTGAAGGTGTTCCCACCTAGCAAGTAGCACTGGGCATGAATGCATAATAATTTGCTAGAGTCTAAGAACACAGGTCGAACAAACTAGTGCCACTAGTTCTTCAGGATGCTCATGACACAGTCAAATAACCCCTCACGAAGCGGCTAAATCCTTGTTTCTAATGCAGAGACTAGAAAGGATATCTTGGGCTCTTCTGCACACACAGCAGGAGAGTTCATCAGTGTCAATCTGATACAACATATTTCTCTTATCTCTACATAAATAAAAATAAAAGCTACATTCCAATGGAGCAAAAACAGCCTTTTGGAAACCACTGCTCTCCAAACCTTTCTGATTGCCCACTACATCGCTAAAATTAATTTACATGCATCATTCATAGGTGTGTTGGTTTGTTTATGCTGTATAGGCATAAAAAATCATACCACTAAGTTAGCTATACTATAAAGTATTCACAAAAATACGTATATCAAAGAAAAATGAAGGATATATTAGGCGAATAAGATTTGTAAAGAGTTTTATTTTGCTTCATTTATTAATGATACAAATTATTAATGCTCTAAATAATGCTACAATATTAACTGTAAAAATTAGTCCCCTAATAAATGTAATAACTAATAGTTTTTGATATCTAATTTAAGGTCTGTTATAGCATAAAAGGAAATCTTATAAGAGCTTGTACATACCAATGGGAGAAGTATATTGTTGGCCACTTTTCATTCCCACCTACAGATAACCAAAGTTTCAGCTTTTAAGAGGGCTGGTCATATTCCATCTTCTCACATAGTCATGAAAAATTAGTTCATCCAAATTAAAGCAAATAGGTTACATTTTTCTACTTTTAATAAATTGATTTAAAATGTATTGAAACAACTTTGGAAGATTTTTAAAAATTCTATTTGCAAGATGTTAATTGTGACGTATCAAAGTTTTGTTTATAGGAGACTCACTTGAATGCTATTTAGCAAAAAAACTCATGCAATTCCAAGTATTTTTCCAAAATACTCTTTCCATAGCATATGTATTTTTTAAAATCCTTTCTCATCATCATCTTAAAGAGAAATATTGTGTATGTATTGATTTTTGTAACTGTTAGTGGAGCTCCTAGTGTTAACTAAAGCTGTTAGTCATCACAGCAAGCTTATGAAGTCTGTCACTCTCATCTTTTGTAAAAGAAAAATGAATAACAATCTGTAACTTTAAAACTCCCTTTAAATATTATCAGATATCAGCTAAGTTGTCACCAATTATATTCTCCTCTTCTTTAGTGCAAGGGTCACCAGACTTGAGCTGGGTACATGCACTTGGAGCTAATGTTTACATTTCTCAGTTCCTCTTGCAGCTGGGTATGGGCGTGGGAAGAAATTCTGGCAGACGGGAAGGGAGCTTAAGCGAAACACGGGACTTCCTGAGTGTACCCTCCTCTTCTTCAGATCCTTTTCCTTTGGTGGCAGGAAGGTGGCCCGGCATTGAACTGTCTTTGTGCAAATGAGAAAACACCTTGGAGTGGCAGAACAAGAAGACAGAATGAACCCAAGTGTTTAATCATCATGAAACTACCAATCTAGCCCTGGATTGCATGACTTATTCTACAAGAAAGAGAAAAAACAGAAATAAAGGTTCTAGCATCTTCTTTCTGCCCCACAATGGATTGTCTTGAGCAACTGCACTTTAGAGAACACTGCTTCAGAGGAGCAAATGGTTAAAAAGAAAAAAAAAAAATGTCCAGGAGGGCTCATGAAAAGGAGGAATCTAGGGAAATGGCTTCCTTCCTTATTTTCCTTGTGTTCTACTCTTCCTTTTGCTCTGTTTTTCCTGTTAATTTGACCTCGAAAGTTAATTCCAGACAATTTAACTTGTTCAAACATGGCTTTGTACAGTTATTTAAGGAAGCATACACAGCTTCTACTGAAAGGCCACATTGGAAATACCACATTCAATTATTATTTGAAGAATGATTCACTTAATATTCTAAACATTTGTTTAAATACACTCTGTGCATTCACTTTACCTCTCTTTTTCCATTTATTATTCCTTTCTTTGTTGAGTTTTATCCACTTCTGAGAATGTACCGTTTGCTGTCCTTCAATATATTCATTTTTTCTTCCATTAGTAATACTAGTAATGCTGCTATCAGAATACTGTTCTCCCTAGTGTGCCTTTTTGTGGGACTAGAGTGTCCGACTTTGAGAAAATTTTTGAACATCCTATGTCGATTTATTAGCTAGCTCTTGAGAAGGCCTTATGCCCACTTTTAAATTTAAACTGATGCTGATCACCAACATAATTAGTCCTCAGATCTAACTGACCTCCAAACGTGTGTACGTGTGCATAACATAATACCTGCCTATATCAAGGGGCAGGGTAGCACAGGATACGTTGCCTGGGTCTAAATCCTTGTTCTATCATTTACTCGCTGAATAAACTCAGGCAAATTGCTTCATCTTTTCATGCATCCATTTCCTGGGAAATAAAATGAGGATAATAATAATTGTGCTTAATTATAGGGTTGCCGTGAGGATTAGGTCACGTTAGGTGCTTAGACCAGTATCCGGCACATAGCGAGTGCTGTAACCGTTACGATTTCAATCGACTACCTCATTAGATTTATCCCAGCTAGTCAGATACCTTCCAAACGCTAGCATTTGTGATTCAGTACATAGGTATAAGTTGCACAGACATTTTGGAGAGTCTATCCAACAAGACATATCAAAGTGAGAGAGGAAATTTTAGCAGGAGACAGAGCCGATTTGTTTTTTGCCTAGGCCAAGGTTTCCAAATAACGTTTTATTGGAACAAAACCATCCCCATTCAATTAGGTATTGTTTATGGCTGTTTTTGCACTACAACAGAATTGTGTAGTTGCAACAAGACTGTATGGCTTGCAAAGCAAAAAAGTAATGATAATGTATCATACAGCCCTTTAGAGAAAAAGTTTGCCAACCCCGCTCTAGGCCGTTGTTCATAGTTCTTTCTTCTCAAAGGCAACAAAGACGGCTGTGACCCTGATGTGCCTGGCGAGATCAGCTGTCTCTCACACTACCACACACTCAGCACACCTTTCTGTTCTCAGGGCTGGAGCTGTCCCGCGTGGTCCGCCCCTCAAGTTGCGCCATCACTATTATGAGGCTGCTCGAACTGGCTGCTCCTTTCCCATGAGCTGGAAGCTCTGCTGCGGCGGCACACGCTGTTGATGCCCAGACCTCCTCGGTTCCGGCTCACTTTGCCTGTTGAGGAAGCCTGGGAGATTCAAACATGGTCAGGAAAGAAGGAGGAGAATCAAGAAGGGGAGAAAGGCGATTGGTGTTCAGGTACAATCATGAGCAATGGGAGAGGGTCCTTGCTCTTTTTTAATGTGAGCTCCACGATTCAAAACCCACTCCTCAACTGCCCAGGGGCTGCATCCCAACCTAAGTCAGACTATCCAAAACCGTGTATGAAAGAGGATTTAGAAGTATTGATTTTCTTTTCCTGAGGTTAGAAATGACTCTAGAGATTCTCTGACACAGTGGTTTTCAAAGTATGATCTGCAGACCATGAGGTACCTGGATACCTCTTCAGGGTCTCAAGGAGGTTAAAACTATTTTCATAATAATACTAAGATAGTATTTGCATTTCTTAAGTTCATTCTCTCAGAGGGGACCGTGAACTTTTACAATGCTGCATGACCTGTAACATCAAAGATATTTGGAAAAGCCACTCTCAATTTTTTTTTCTGAAAAATGTAACTACATTTCATGAACAGATTTAGATTAACATATATTGGACCTAGTTTCATTTTCAATTACTTAATAAATAGATATGTTTTAATTTCTCAATTTTAGTTTCTTCCCTGGTAAGTCAGCAATATGCTGATAAATCAGCTCACTCGATGGATAGCATTTGCCGATTGGTAGAATTTGCCGATTTCTCTGATGTAAATATTCCCTCCACGGTTGATTTCAAGCTACCAATGGTTTAACTATAAGGTTGTAGAATTCTTGAGGAGTTAATAATTGGCTCTCACAGCACAGACACTGGATTAACATCCCCCCCCACCAAAGAAGCTCTATAGGACCTTAAGTGCTTTGGGAATATAAAGGGGTCCTGAGACTATAATGTTTAACAACTGCTTTTTTAATAAAATCCCATCTTTCCACAAATAAGGCAGTGAGACTCAGATCCCCATATCTGAGATAAGTGTCTGGCTCCAGGTTACCAAAGTAATCAAGTCAAAAGTCTACACCAAAATTCAGTCCTCTTTGCGCTTATTTCTCGAAGCTGAACTGGAAAGAAAAGGAATCTTTTCCCAGCACAGTTAAGCACCTAAACCTGATTAGATGTGAAAGGTAAGGAAGGTACAGAGATGGGTAGTGAACATGAAAGAAGGATTATGTCTCCAAGTAGACAAATGCATATAAAACGTAAGAAATTTTTTTTTTAAATAATAGGATCCCAGAGGTAAGCAAAATTACAGAAAAAGGAGCCTCCCAAGACCAAAGCCTCTTTATTCCTTAAATCTCCCGTCCCCGGTGAGAAGAATGTTTTAACAAAGGACATAATCCTTTCAAAAGAAATAAATCATAAGTCAGATAAACACACGGTGTTATGCAGTTCCCCTTTATTTGAAGGATGAGGCCACAACAGTCCACTTTGAAGGAGAGCAATTACAGCTTGATGCCCCTAAGACACCCTCTGTGCACTTCCTCGTAAATCAAAGTCGATCTCCAAAGGAGAGATACTCAATTCTATCTGTAGAAGTAAGTCTTCCTGTTTGTTCATCACTCCCTAAGGAGAAAGACAGAGAAACTTGGGTTAAATCTCCCTTATCTGAGTCTATCCAGAGTGTTTTCCAGATCTATTCAGATATACACTTATGATGCCACATTCCTGTAGAATCCTGTAAAGTACAGGACCAAGATGACCTGGGGACAGCATACTAGTAAATCAGTATAGAATTTATAGGAATCTGTGGAGCACAATCTCAGTTACCATTGGTAAGTTACAGTGACTCCCGTGAAACTCCAGATTTTTCCTGATCCAGAAAGTTTCGTGAAAATGGAGAGTGTGACAGATTTTCAGGAGCCAAACAGCATCTCAAACCACAGATCAAGACGGTATTCTGATCACAGCAGCTAGTGTCACAGGATATTTAAAGAAATCACTGATAACTGCACGAGTGCACAATATCCAACTCAACTGAAACTTAAACAATTACGAAGAAATTCCAGAAAAGTTTTGAAAGGTAAGATGTCCCTCAGGAAATCAACTATGGTTCATCCTTTAGAACTTTAGAATATTCCTAAACAAAAATTCATCTGTGTCTATGCCCCTCTCTAAAATCTCCCATCTATCATTGTTTTTGTTCTGTTTTCATAATACTGATTATGGTCTGAAATATATATTTATATTTTCTTGTTAGTTCATTTGTTTTGTTTTGGGGAGTTTTTGTTTGTTTGTTTTGTTGGTCTCTTCACTCACTCATAGAATATGAATTTTGTGAGAATAGGTGCTGTATTTCCAGAACGTAGAGCAATGCCTGCCACATGTAGGATCTTAATAAATATTTGTTGGATGCACAAATGCATGAACCCAGGGTCACTCTCTTCTCTATTCAATTTTTCCTTCTCTTCTGTCTTCCAGATCTCACGTGCATGCCTCTCATTGGAACCATATGGGGAAGGGAGGCTCAGGGAATGCAATTCCTTATTTCTCTTCTGCCTAATAATGCGTTGGTGGTGAACCTGAGTTGAAAATACACAATATGTCATGGGGGGTTTGTACCCTGGCTTTCACCCCAGGCTCCCTTTGTGTTACGTTACCAAGAGAGTTGTAAAAAGTTTCCTGCTATTTCCAAAACTCCATCAAACATAAAAGCAAAAACATTATTCTCCTGTAGGGAAAGACACTGAGAGTTTGCAAGCAACAAAATGGAGTAGTGAGCGAGTCCCCTAGACAGGCATGATAGAAGTGAAGTGATACTGAACTACCTATGAACAGAAACCAAAAGTAAAATACATCAGGGCAGGACAAAGAAGGGTTGGTGGTGCATTTTAGTCATTTTCTATTGCTTAACAAGCACTGCTCCTGATGTCAGAACAGGCGGAAACTAAGGCTGGTGTGAGCTACATGCAGGTGTGTAAGCAGCTAATGGAAATGACAGCTAAGATGACATATAACCAGGGTGTTGAAAAATGAATTATCCATGTGGTTTAAATGGGCCAAATGCATACTGGAACACCATGTGGTTTAACACAAAGCATGGCATTCAAGATGGAAGATCCAAACCCTAACCCTGGCTCTCACACAGGCCACTTCTACGAGACTGAATGAGTCATTTTGACCACACCGTGCTGTGGTTTCTCCCTCAGTCAAATCAGCGTAGCAAAATGTATTGCCCAGTCACAACATAGGATGTTGTGAGGAAACAAGGGAGGTAACAACAAAAGTAGCCTATTCTGAAGACTGCAAGGTGTATGCATTGTGCAAAATAATGGCTCTTAGGTGCGACTGTCAAGGCAAGACTCCTCCAAAATTAATTTGTTCTGCAAACTGAAAAACTCCTCTTTTCTAAACTGGTGCAATGCATTAGAAATATTAAACTTCATTGCTTTAATTGGGTATTCCTTCCTTTTACATGAATTTACATTATATACCACAAACATTTAGAATCAGAGAACTCATTTTCGTTAGAGCAACTGTTGCCAATACTTTGCAGCATTTTACCGCAAGATCCCCTCTGGCCAGAAACATGCATCCTTGTCCCTGGATTCACAATCTTATATTTAGTCCTTGCCAGCAGGCCGTTTAGGTTGCTCCAAATCAAATAAACTGTGAAGCCCACACAGTAAGTATTAGATCATTACTGAGCAGGCGGTACACAGGCTGGGGGTGCAAACAAAACTCAAGGCAAAAGGGAATCACCAGGCCTGAAATTAGACACAGAGGTAATTCAATTATAGCCAAGGGGAAAAAGCACAGGACAAGGAGTCAAAATAGTTGAAGTTAAATACCAGCTCTGACACTTATGGTATGACCTTGGTCAATCTCGAACAGGACTTTGGACCTCAGCTGTAAAACTGGGATAAGGGGTTATGCCAGTGACGAGGCAAGAGGGTAGGCATCCCTCAGTTCAGCACATACCGAGTTTCTGTAAAAGGACAAACTTTAGAGTCCACTGCCTGGGGCTTAATGCTAGCTCTCACTCTCACCATGTGACCTTGGGCAAGCTACTTAACCTCTCTGTGCCTTCAGTTTTCTTATGTCTAAAACGGGGACAATAATAGCAGCTACCTCACCACGAGAGGAGAATTTAATGCGTTAACCTATATAAACCATTGAGAAGTCTGTGGCATGGTACTGTAACACTCAATAAACGTTGTTTATTATTACTATGTGTCCGGCATAGAGGACATAAAGATCAAATAAGGTATCATCCTTGCCCAAAAGAAGTCCTAATATACATCTCCCAAGGTCTCTTCCAGTTTCGCGACTCCCTTAATTTTAGTTATTTTAAGTTTTGCTTTCTCATTCTCATTTCTTTCCTTACTGCCAAGGTGATTTCATGAAAATTGGATGTTTATCGCAAGGAGGTTGCTTGGCTGGCATCGCAAGCTCTCTCTCCCCTGAGAAACAGCCCTCATCGGTGACAGTGGTAATCATCTTCTCTGTAGCAACTGCTGTATCACGGAGAACTAACCACCATGGGACCAGGAGCAAGGTGATAGGTATACCGAAATCAGAACAGTTTTCATAAACTTCTTGCTAGAAATAAGACAAGGGGTGGCAAATACAAAGAAAACATTCTTTTTATTCTTTCAGTGAATCTACTCTTTACTGAAGAGCCTCATGGGTGAGGAAGAAAAACCAGGTTTAATCAACTCTAAATTAAAGACACTTGGAAAATGCTATTCTGGTAGGTTTCCTAATACAACATTTTGTGGCAATTACTACAAACCATTTGCCATCTTCACAAACCTCTATCCTACCTGGTATGTTCTTCTCTCTCAGCAGATGTCTTCACTGAAGGCCCCATATTTTCTGTGAAAGACACACTCTGTTGGCTTCACAACACTCAATGTATAAATTTTCCTTTGTCACTTTCCCTTCTAGGCTTTATTTTTGGACAACATTCTTAAATGGAAAAGCCGTCTCTCATTCTTACAAAGAAATCCTGTGTAATAAATCACATTCGGTCTCCCTACTGTAATTCTCCCATATTTAATTATCCTTATCCTTTCCTGTAGCTATACTGCCCCTTTCTACTGGTTCCTCCTCTTCAGCAATATAAACTCAATCCAAGGGGTCAAACTGTAAAAAGGAAGAGAGAAAGAAAGAAAGAACAAATTCTCCCTAGCACACACTCCTCTAGCTTCAACCCTGTCTTTTTTATCTTGTCAAAAGCCACAATGCACAAAACATTGCCATTTTTTCACTTCTCTTTTCACATTAACTCACACAAAGCAGGCTTCTGTTCCACCGAAACTGTTCTTGCTGAGATATCCAATGATCTCCACCCAAATCGCTAAATCTAACAGACTCCTTCTCGGTTTTTATTTTGCTTGACCTAGCAATGACACTTCACCTGTTAACCACTTCCTCCTTACACACACACACACACACACACACACACACACACACACACACACACACACACACACGCTTTATTCAGTGTCAACACACCACACATTCCTGCCTTCCCACCTACTTCTTTAGCTGTCTTGCCCAGATTTGTGGCTTGTCATCTGCTACCCATTTTTTAAACGTTGAAATTTACCAGCACTATCCCCAAGACTCCATGCTTATCTCTCTTTCCACACCTCTCTAAGTGATCTTACATATGTCCGTGGCTTCAGTACATCTCACCTCTAGTCCAGACGGGCCTTGTCTGATTTGCAGACCCATATACCCAAATATATGGTCCACATATCCACTTGAGATGCCTCCCGTACATCTCAAAATCAGTTTTCCAAGAATAAGCATAGCATCTCCATTGACAGGTGCCCAAACCAATACTTGGAGAAAAATCTTAAACTCCACCTTCTTACTTCTCACATCCAACCCATAATCCAATAATTTCAACTTCCTCATTTATCAGCTCAAACATCATTTCCTAAGAATAGCCCTTCTTGCATCCCAAGATATAATTAGCTCCCTTCCCTTCCCCTACACTATATTGTCCCATACGTGCTTTCCCTACGTCTCCAACTCTATTACATATAAATCCAAATAACCAGGAGTGTTTTACACTCATCCTACAATTTACACAGTGTCTGTCTTCCCCACTGAGTGTTTCACAGACAGCTGGTCTCACAAACCTGCTCAGCCCATCTGAACTTCCTTCGCTGGCAATAATGCAGAAGTATCCATGAACTACCTACACCTAAAACAGAGGATGTGACACTGAATTTCCAATAGTGTAGTAAGAGTGATACACAAACATGTCTTGGCCATTAATGCCTGTGTGATTTTGCTCACTTTGGCCTACCCAAAAAGCCACTTCTCATACCTGGGCCACTCAGGCAATGTTATTCACCTCTTCTTCATGGCTCCCAAAGTTTCAACCATAGCGTCATAGTTCTAACCATAAGTTGGTACACAGCCTTGGGTTCAAGTATCTCTTGCTAGGGCAACCTTTTCTTATTATCTTTGATTTTTCTTTCATCTAGCAGACAGCCAGATACAAAAGCACACAATTTATTTATTTACTTACATATTTAAGTTGAGAAACTGGAAATGAGGCAAACCAGTCATTAGTCTAAAAACTAAAGATTTTAGTCTCTTTTTTCATGAAGTTGGTGGAACGTTTAAGAAAAAAATTTTTTTTAAATCTCAATCAGAGACCATCAATGGGCTAAGCGCAATGTCATATATCCTCTGAGGAAAAAAAAAGATAAATTATTCTTTACTAGAAAATGGGGGGAAAGTCATAATTAAAGAAAGATTCATGCTCACTAATGTGAAAAAATAAAACTCTGATACTTATTGTTAACAGTTTTTTAAAAAAAATAATATGCCAATTCCCTTAGGCTTTTTCTAAAAACACATAATGAGAAGTATTTGAAGAAACTCTGGAGGAAATTCTGAAGAAGCTCTAGGAAAACACTGTCTTGATATATAACAGTAATAGCCTGATGATATTAAAAATAATTTAGCCCTGTCTCAAACTAGGAGAAGAACATAAAGTCTTACAGGAATTGGGCTTAATGGTAAGAAATCACATAAGGGGAATTACCCTCTTCCCTTCTGCCAGGCAGTTGGAGAATATTGCTAATTTTGTTGAAGAAAATCATGTCATATTACATTGGTTGAACTCTAAACATGTATTCAGATTATACTATAATATGTGTTAATAATAGAGAGAAAATTCTGAAACGGTCTCTTTCAAGAGTTTTCTCTCTGGTTGTGGAGACAAAAAAAGTAAAGAAATAACCTCAATAGACTTGCTTCTACGAGTTAAAAATAATAATTCAGAGGAGAGAGGGTAATGAATGGTAAGGATGAAGGGTTCAGGAGAAATTCATTAGAAAAGTGATGACCATTGACTAAAGTATTGAGATTTGTTTAAATGTTTTATTTATTGTCAAAGCAACACATTTTAATTGTTAAAAAATTGGAAAGTACAGACTAAAATAACACCTGTAATCTAATACTACCACCTAGAGTTACACACAATAAAATTTTAGACTTTTTTACATTATTTCTACCTACTTTTCTTTACATCATTGGGTTAGCACTATACCTTATGCTGTGTTTTCTGACAGCACAATGTAATGACCTTGAAATACTTTTAGTAAACTTTAAATCTTTTGGTAAACATGACTTCTCTAGAAGCATCATTTTAAATTATTTGCTCTAATACACTAAACCATCCTCTAGTGGTGTGATTTTTTCTGGTTTTGAGTATCCTATCTACAGTTACTATAAACACAATTCTAATAAATATTGATAGTTGTCTTTATAAATCTTTCTCCTCATTTAAAATAAGAATTTGGTATAGAAATGGCAGAGGAGAGTATTTGATCTTTTTTTAAAAGATGAACAGAGTTTTCACTGAATAATCCGCATTCAATACATTCCTGATGACAAGCTAGGCATTTTAGGACTCTGGAAGAGACCATACAAAAGCATACAACATTGACACATAGTAAGGGTTTAAAATTCACAAGCACATTGTCTTGTTAATCCATAAAGATAATTCAGGTGAGGAGTAATGAGGGATGAAGCTGAAGAGCTGGGAAGAACCGGATCATGAATATGCTTTTATGCCATGATCAGTAACTTCTCTTTTACCCTGAAGGCAATGGAAATTCAGTAAATGTTTGCTCAATGTAATTGATTTACTCACTGAGGAAGAGTTTGCTTCCTTACGTAAATAAGACTAGTAATGGGATATCTAGCAAGGACCCAGGTGAAAAGTATCCTTTAAAAAAAATATCCTTTCTTCAGGAAGTGTTCCTTACCTTCCTAGCTGAACTTAGAGGAAGCCCTCTTCCAACTCATTCAGGACTTCCAGTTAGTTAATTCATCCAAAAAAACATGATAGCCACAAATACTTTTTACATGTTACACACATATTGTTAATGGACTTTGAAACTTAGACAAATGCTTCAGTTACAAACTTTTGATGAGGGCCAGAGTCTTTTCTTTGATGAGTGATCCATTGATCAGAGTTCTGCCTTCTGTTCTTTGCGTAAGACACATCCATAATTCATGATACATGATGCCTATTTTTTTATTTCTGCAAGATGCAGCAAGACGTTTAAAATGTGCGAAGCACTCTAAATGCAGTGAAAATGTTTACCCTTGAAAATTTTTATCAGTCTTATGTTTTACGAACTTTTTCAACTTTCAAAATTTCTACATCTAATTCAACAGCAAAATTTTCTTAGCAACTCATATATCAATTATTTCTTTACAAACACATTCCACTTAGATTTCCTTGTAAAAATAAATTTCACGTAAAATTCATATTCATTAGTTTACTTAATATTGAATGCTTTGAGTCATCCATATTAGTGAAACTGGCTTAATCTGGTTTGGTTTACTTAACAGCATAATCAGATTTCCAACCAACTCTTAATCTGAATTTAATACAGTCTGAATTTAATACAGATCAGAAGGGCAAGGGTATTAGGGGCAGAGTGGTTAGTTTGCTGTAGATTTCAGTCAGTTTTCCTTACAGAGGGAATGCAGGGCACTGGGAAACACCTCTTAAGTGGAGTCTTGTCAAGGGAGTTAATACTGAGATTTCTCTTTTTTCCAAATTTCCAAAGTCCTTTATCTGAAACTCTCATCACTAACTTCCCCAATATATAATTACTTAGGTACATGATTTTTCCCCTTTGAAAAATGCATTTCTGGTTTTTCTTTGTGTTCAGCCTATGAGAGCTTTCATTAAAATTTTATCTTATTGATGGTAAAGCTAAAAATATTGAAGTAATTCTACATGGACTTTAAAAAATATAAATATTTTTTAAATTGATAAAAACTTTCTATGCATCCTATTACTATTTTGTGTGGGTTTCCTCACAAGTACTTTAGTCATTTAAACACATCTATGCAATGTTTATAACAGATTTTTATGGCTGGGTGACATAATATTATTTTTTAATGTAATGATCATGAAAAAGATAATACAGAAAGTGTTCTAGGACAACTGAGACCAGACAGCCCTGTGCTGGTGGTTCTATTTTTGCATATTCCTTCCCTGTGTATTCTCCATACTTCCTGCTCTGATCCCTAAGAACTGCTTCAGCCAGTCTACATGGCTTTGGAGGCGTTTAACTAAGAGCGGGCACCAGCAGATGACTGAAAGATGGAAGGAGACAGTGGCCAGAAAATTTTGATCCCCACTCCCACCTTATCTCAGCAGCAAAGTTTTTGCAGTGGCTGTGTTTATTGACAACTCCTGTGAGGCAGTCTAATTCCCAGGGGCTCCTGAAAAAGCACGTCCTCTCCCTGTCCCATCAGGTTGAGGTTACTAAGAGCTTCTTTGTGGAACTCCACATCCTTTATTGGTTCTCTTAATCCCACCCACACTTCTGTAAATACTCCCTCAACGAATTTTCCTCAAGATGTCAGCTAAATATGCATTCTGTTTCTTGCCAGGACTCAGGCTGATACAACCACCAAATATTTCTCTATAAATCCTTGCATTAAGTTTCTGTTATTCAAAAAACTTAGAAGTTTTTGCTTTTTTTTTTTTTCCTATTTGATTTATGTTGCATAAATGTTAGGTCTAGCTGAGAGCCTAGAGGTAAAAGTACTCTGGGTATTTAATAAAACTTGAAAAATAATTTGACAGTACTTATCAAAAATTTAGCCAGACTCTACCCTTTGACCCAGAAATGTACAACTTAGGCTGCTTTAGTAATACAACCTAACTTTTTAATGATACATCTCAGGGATCACAAACTCAAGGGCCCATGAGAATCAGGCAGGTACTGTAAATGAGGAAAGCCAGCCAAGTGCAAGGCAATAGAGAAGGTAGGAGGAATAGATAAGATTTTATAATTGCAGCAGCCTCTACTCTGTCAAACTAGTTATTGCAACTCAAGAAGTAGACCCAGAGGTTATTGATCTTTAGATTTTTTAAGAGAAGAATCCAAAAATCTGGATTTTCATCTAAATTCTCTTAATTTATAAATGTTGACTCAATTTTTTTAAATGTTTAAAACAACTTGGAGCCCAAACCAGATGAATCTGCACTCTTAATGTGACCTCCGGGGCCAGTTATTGAACTTTGATGGATGTATAAGAATGTTATTGGCTGCATTATTTGAAATAGCAAATATTTAGAAACAAACTAAATGACATTCTTGAGATAGATTTTATGACACATACCTTCTAGGGACTAGTTTGTTGCAATTAAAAGAACAAGGCAGATACATATGCATGAACCCAAAAGGATATGCTATGTATAGTTATTTTTGTAAAGCAATTTGGAGAATAATATGAAGGCAATGATCTAATATTTTTAAAGGGTCTGTGTAGTGTAATTGTGTGTGCATGACTAGCAAACAATACAGAAAAATACACATTGGGCTGTTGACAGTGGTTTAACTATGATCAGTGGGAATGGAGATGGTGGACATATATTTATCTTTTCATTTCTACTTTTTATGAATTATTTACAATGAGGTTGCAATATATGTGTAATTAAAATAAAAATAAGATTTAGCTAAAAGTATCTGAGGCTTGTTTACCAAATGTCTTTAGAGCATTTTAGTCCATCATAAACTAGAGCAAAAAGAAATAGTTGAGAGTCAATAAATATTGGCTATTAAGTTGTGCCAGGCACATTTCTAAGAGATGTGCATGTATTAACTCAAAATTCATAACAATCTTATGAGGTAGCTACTATTATTTTCCCCAGTTAACTGTTGAGAAAACTAAGGCACAAAAGAGTTTTAAGTGACTTACCCCAAGTCACACAGCTAACAATTGGTGGAGCTGAAAATCGAACTATTAGCTTAGCTCAGGAACCCACACACTTAACCCCAACAATACTGCCTAAATGCTGTCCTGAATTGCCAAAAATTCAGGAATGGTTCAATATAAAGTAAGCTAAAGCTTTTCAAGCTATTATTCACAAATTATATAAATTGAGTTATTTAAAAATACCAGTAATATTTAATTCAAGATAAAATAGCTCTTTTTATAGGAAAGCAAGTAACTCACAAAGAATTCTCCATATCTCTTTTGAGTAAATTTTTGCCAAGGTTGAAGAATTTATAGATTTACCTTATCCAAATGAAAGTAGTCAATACCTGTCTTTTAAATATTCAGCCAAGGAAGAAGCACTTCAGTTTCCAAGATGTCTTGTGATAGATGCCAAAACCATGATTTAAAGAGAAGTCGAGGTCATTTCATCTTCTGTGGAGGAAAAATGAGTTAACTTGACCTTGTAAACTCAGAGAAGAAGAAAGGAGAGCAAAACATCTTGAAGACGTGCCTTGTACTATCAGATACTTCTTTTGTTAGGTATGACCACAACAGACATGTCTAGGAAGAGCCATTGCTTGGACATATGGGCTTGGTCCACAGCAAGCAGTATGTTAGAACATGCTAATGTGACTTCAGAATTTTCCCTCCACAAGTTTCTATACTCTGTGTCATTTCATCTAGCATTAGGCAAGGCAGGACTGCGTTTTGACTGGAAGGACCATAATTTTGCCATTAATACTTTACAGGAAATGGCATTTTTGATGGCAAAATCTATCTCATGCTCTTGTTAATGTTATGTTAGTACTTAAATTTACACATTTACCAAGGGATGAAATTTGGCATTCCTTCCTTCTGTTCTCAAGCACTGGTAATTCTTACCCTGATTCACTCAATCAAACATACAGAGCTTATCTTCAGGGCATTTTCAAGGCATCAAAAATAATAATTTTTTTTCTTTTTTCTTTGCCTTTTTGCTAACTAGGATAACTAGATATATTGCACAGTTCCTTTATCTGGGAAATTCCTAAAGTTGTAAAAATTGATTCCTAAAATCCTTATACATAAGAGAGAAAGAATAAGTAAAAATGTAGCACATCACCAAATTATCAATTTCTGTGAGGACATGACAAATAAGGGAGAAAGGGAAACATTTCTGTGCCAAATTCCACCAAATAACTTGAATTCATTCAAGAGATAAAATGGAGCAACAAAATTAAAACTGAGAGAGAGATAACTTAAGAGACTAACCAGCTTATTTATTTATTCTCCTCTCTGCCTCTTACCCCTATGATCATCCACATTGGCCCACAAAACACAAGGCCATTTCCCAGAGGTAAGAGTATGGGGCCTAGAAGATAAATACATAAAATTATCGGTTCTAAGATCAACTGATACCAAGGTCCTATACCAAGGACCAGATTTGACAGATTTCCTGATCACATCTGAAGAAAAGGACCAGTTTGAGGAAGAAACAGACCAAGACCAAGGAGGAGATGACTACCTCCCTAGTGAAGTCATATCACCTTTGCAAACCAAGATGAAAGCTACAGATATGCAAGAATGAAATACCTTAAGATATTCTATTCCAGGATTCTACATGCTAGAGTTAGTCCTTCAAACACCTTTTATCCTGATTAGTTCCCCTATTATCACTTTCTTTGAAAATCCAGTAAAGCATTGGCAGTCCCAGAGGTTTCTTCAGGACAAAAATTTCGAGGGATTATTATAAATATTGATCTCTTTTCCAGCTATACAAAGGTTCTTAAAATGTTGATTGGGTGGTGAAATCATGTGACCTCTTTAGGATATTGCAAACACTATGAACCCCTTCTCCCAGGGAAACGCAGACAACAGCATTTAGTTATAATTTCAAGGTGACTGCTGAATATCTTCCATACTGGGAACCACTGCCCTGCCTAGGTGCAAAACAAAACAAAAACAAACAAACAGGGACTTCCCTGGTGGTGCAGTGGTTAAGAATCTGCCTGCCAATGCGGGGAACACAGATTAGAGCCCTGGTCCGAGAAGACCCCACATGCCACGGAGCAACTAAGCCCGTGTGCCACAGCTACTGAGCCTGCGGTCTAGAGCCCAGGAGCCACAACTATTTGAAGCCCGCGTGCCTAGAGCCTGCACTCCACAACGAGAGAAGCCACGGCAATGAGAAGCTCTCACCGCAACAGAGAGTAGCTCCCTGCTCAAAGCAACTAGAGAAAGCCCGCGCGCAGCAACAAAGACCCAACACAGCCAAAAATAAAATAATAAATTTATAAAAAACAAACAAAACCCTACATTTATAGTTTTAGCTACAACCTGAAGGCAGATGACAACTGAATTTATGACTCTAACTCAGACCTTATTCTTAAGGTCCAGAAACGTATTACCAGCTGCTTTTTAGACATCCCAACCAACCAGGATACAATGGAAGCTGGGTCCAAATTGTGTGAACTCTTGAAGAATATGGACTTAACTTACCTGGGCTTGAATCACAACTCCACTACATTACCTAAAGTACCCCTGATTCCTTATAATAATTGCATCCATCTAATTAGATTGTGATGAGGACTAAATGTGTTTGTATGTCCCAAACACATGGCACAGCCTCTGGCACAAGGTCAATACCAAATAAATGTTATATTATCATCACCAGCATTACTAGCATGATCAACACAGTATTAATACGAATAATACAGACCTCTTCATCCATTCCCTAAAACCATCTTGTCCCGCTGCATTTCCTATCTCCATCAACCGCAGCTCAACGTACTTAGTTTTTGTTTTTTTTGGCGGTACGCGGGCCTCTCACTGTTGTGGCCTCTCCCGTTGCGGAGCACAGACTCCGGACGCGCAGGCTCAGCGGCCATGGCTCCCGGGCCCAGCCGCTCCGCGGCATGTGGGATCTTCCCGGACCAGGGCACGAACCCGTGTCCCCTGCATCGGCAGGCGGACCCTCAACCACTGCGCCACCAGGAAAGCCCCGTACTTAGTTTTTTAAGTCAAAAACCTACAAAATATCTTCTCGATCACCTCTTCTCCACCCCACACTCACCTGCTTGTTCCCTACCAACACGAACAGCTCTTTCTCTTATCAAGATCCTATTCACTACGTTGTGTCCCGTCCAACTACATTTTACCAAAAATACAACTCTATTTTTGTAATCCTCTTTCCCACAAACTTTATTGGTTAGTCTCAGTTTCTAAAAAAAAAAAAAAATTGTTAAATATCACTACCTTTAGAAATATTTCTATAATACTCACCCCACCAAATCAGGCAGAATTACTTACTCTCCTCTCTGTTCCTTCCTATGAATGCCCAGGACACACTTGGCCTACATCCAATGAAGTCATTGTCATAATACATGGTAGCAGGTAGGCTTCTTATCTATATGGGCAGTCATTAGGACTGTGTCTTGTTTAGCTCAACAGACCCAAGAAAATCACAGTGACTAGCATATGCTAAGCAATCCCAAAGATTTATTAAGTCCATGTAGATAAAATCAAGGATACAATTGTCAATAGCAAATACAGTATAACTTAACAATCCTCCTCCCCACTCCTGATAACAGTTGAGTGAGAAAGTAATTTAAGAAAACTTGATCACTCCTGGGAATGGAAAAATTAAAACTTCATCACGAATGTATTATTTCAAAGGAAAACAGTTACGTCCAACAAAGTCAAAGTGGCACTGTCCTTCTTCCTGTGAGTTATATAGTTATGGAATTTTGCCTCCAGTGATCAAATGCTTTTAAGATATGAACCACCAACAATGCACAGAAGGACTTCCCTCATGGCTCAGTGGTTAAGAATCCACCTGCCAATGCAGGGGACACAGGTTCAAGCCCTGGTCCAGGAAGATCCCACATGCCGCGGAGCAGCTAAGTCCGTGCATCACAAATACTGAGCCTGCGGTCTAGAACTCACGAGCCACAACTACTGAAGCCCGTGTGCCTAGAGCCCCTGCTCCACAACAAGAGAAGCCACCACAGTGAGAAGCCCGCACACAGCAACGAAGACCCAACGCAGCCAAAAATAAATAAATAAATTTATTTTAAAAAAAACAAAAAACAATGCACAGAGACTAGAGATTCAGATTAGAGTAACCAAATCTCTTACATTTCTTAACGTCCCTGCTCATCTCAAGATGTGTTTTCCCGAAATCAATTCTTACCTTGTATTGGGTTTTCTAATCACAAAATACTACATTAGTCCATTTTTATAATAAAATATGACTCTTATACAGGCATTACTGTTACACTCTAAAAATTCTGAGGCAACATGCCTGAAAATGTATATTTCATTGCCATCAAGTTATAGGCAGAAATGTGAAATGTCTAAAAAGAAATGCTTTATAATATATCTCTAACTTCCTGACATTTGACAAAATTAAGTTACAGAATTTAACCAGAGGGGAAAATATTTCTAAATTGAATCTATTTGTGATATACTGGTTGCAAATTCAACTGCCAACATATTCTGTTTACTCCCCTGGCTTCTGTTGCATCTGCCAACTGGTGACCAAAAATTAAAGCAGACTTAACTAATTAGAAGAGTCCCCATCTGGTAGCTGAACTTCTTGTTTAAGCTTTCTTTACATTCTAAGTACAGAGATTCGAACCAGAATTTCTGCGTTTTGTAGCAGAGAAGACCCTCTGGCCAGCTTACTTGCTATTGTTCTGCTGAGCTGAACCTGGCGCAGATGAAAATGTTCTGTTTTATGGTCTCTCTTCCTGTGTTCCCCTTGAGAAGAATCATCTTTCCCACAAGAGATCCCCTTGTCTCCCAAAACAATTTCTCAGTCATTTTTATCTCTATAGGCCTATATCTAGGAGTAGGAGGACTTTATTGACAAATAAAACTTCCAGATAGAATCCATGATTTGGTAAAGCCAATACTATCTTTCCTAGGAACAGAACTAAAGGAAAGAATTAAAGGAAAACATCATAGTGTCGTTTATTTCTTTGTGGTTTTTATTTAATTCTTGTGAGTATAGCTTGATAATAAAGCAAACTCCTGGCAGAATCAGGCAGCAGTTACCATCTCAGGCTTTAAATAGGACTTCTATTGAAATTTTGACCCTGCCTATTAGGTTAAATTGACCGAACTTCACTAAACCTCAGTTTCCTCATATGAAAATTTAGAATAATATTTTAATTGCTGTTTCATAGTATGATGAAAATGCATCAGTACATGACATAAAGAAAACTGACAAAAGACCTGTCATTACTGAAAATAGAGGCTGAAAATATTTTTTTAAATAATAACTAATAGTCTTTTTGATATAATACATGTTGCACCATTTGGTTGCTTTGAAGTTCAGTTCTTTTGTAATATTTTTAAAGTTTCTCTTAGAAGCATTTTGATTTCCCTGAGCATATTTCATTCAATATTAGAGGAAGATTAGACACATGCCGGGTGGCAGAAGAAAGCAAGCATGAAATTAATGTATTATGAAGAGAAACACAATGACTCTATTTACTTTACCACATTTTGCCTATATTCCAATGTTACTTTTTCCCCTAAGTGGACAAGAAGAAATAGCAAATTTGAAAACAAACTTACTTGGAGAGATTGAGGAGTGGTTCAACATCTGTTAAACACGTACTATGTGCCAGCAATGTTTTAAGCCCTGGGAATACAAAGATGCTTAAGACATGTTCCTTGTCTTCAAAGAGTCCACAATGTTTTGAGGGAGCCAGGTATATGAATAAATAAGTTTCTGTATAAATAACCCCAAGCCTGCATTGTAGTGTCTGGCAATACTTCCTAGGAGAAGTGACTCCTGAGATGAATTTTAAAGGATTCATAGAAGTTAGTGGAGCTCCCCTGAATAGTGATGGTTGAACTAAAATCCCATATGCTGTGCGGCACAGCCAAAAAGTAAAAATTAAAAAAAAAAAAAGAATGGAAATATGGGGGGAAATGAACTTTTATGAGCCAAAAGAGGAAGAAGAACCCACAAAAGATACCAGAGAAGGAATAGTCAGAGAAAAAAGACAAGCTAAAATAGAATCATGAAAGCCAAAAACATAAAGCATTAGAGGAAGGGCAAGAGTGAATATGCCTAATGGAGATTCCGTAACATAATAAGAGCTGAAATGTGTAGTGAGTTAGCATGGACTTTGGAGTCAGGCAAACTTGGATTCAAGTCCCTCTTCCACAACTGACCATTTGTGTGACTTTGGGCAAGTTTCCAAATCTGTAAAAATGATGCAGTGTATCTCCCTCTGAGGTTTGTTGGACAATGTAACAATAAATAGAACAATGTACGCAAAACACCTCGGCACAGTGCTGGGAAAACAGTAATATAGTAATCTCTACATAGGGGCATCTATTTTCATTAGTTTTCCTCTAAAGTATTAGTACTATAAAACGATCCTATAGTTCAAATTTTCTAGTCAACAAATTAACGATATGATCTTTACCTGATTGTTGCACTATGAGTGTTAGTTGTTCCCCCAAACACCTGGAATATACCTGAGCATATGAATTAATGAATGAGGCATAATTAAAATGGCAATTCATGGTCAATTCTTATAATTACAGGTCTAACATTTCATCAATTTAGGTAATACCTTTCAATGTAATGGAAATTACAAAACTGCAATCATGCCTTGATGGAGGTTTGATGGAGGATTTATCACATTATATGCAACCAATTTTAGACTTTTAAAAGGATTTGGCTCTAAAGTAGATTTGCCTATCCAAATCCCCTTTTCTCGTACCCATAAATTTAGATGCAAACTACCTGTCACAGTTGCTCTCAGAAAGAAGTCAGGCAGAAAAACATGAAACATACAAAAACCAAAAGGAGGCACAGAATACAATAAAGCTACAAATACAATGTGAATGTTACCAGGTCAAATGGCTTATATTAGCTTCAGTAAGGGACCCAAAAGAGACTGCCCTGAAGAAACGTATCCTCTAGTAGCAGAAACAAGACATTTCAAAAGACGAAGAAATCATTTCAGCATGAGCCCTCAGAAAAAGTTTCAAAAGGAAGATTTTATCAGAGATGAGATAGTAAATAAATAAAATATTAAATAAAGAATAACCTTGCAATAAGTTGACTCACTCAAAAATATGTATTGTGTGTCTGTGCTGGGCATTGATTTCAAGGTTGAGGACTTAATGGCAAATAAGAGTTTATCAAGTCTAGTGACTTGTCTGTTAAGCATCAGTTGAATCAATTCTAGAGAGAGGGAGCCACCCATGCAAGGATCTAAGGCTTTCCATTGAGTTAATAAACAGTAGAGTGAAAGAGAAAATTCAATATTTTAACTATGATATTTAAAACTATCTTGCAGTAAGAATAACCAAGACTTGAATATTTTGTCATTAAAATTATAACTCATTTGATATCATTAAAATTGACACAATTCACATTCTTCTTACTATTTCATTGTAGTATACCCTTTATACAATTTGTCAAAATAACATGAGTAGTGGCTGGCCCAAGAACCTAACTTACGTGTGGCCTCTGTTATGCTCCTTTTGCAGTAGTCTGAGCCATTCTTAATTCCTATGGGATATAAACATTGTATAATAAGACATTGACAGAGACAGGTTACTGTGGACAGGCACCTCCTAGACCCACTGCAGGTCATGACATCTTACCAATGTAGAGAAAACTGTGTGTTTACACTGGTGAACTATATCTAGAAAGATAGTCATTAGTGCTGCCTTTTTGATCTCTTCAGGTTTTTTGGATTTTAGGATAGGAGTTGCTATCAATATTTAAAGAAGCAAACCCCCAATTATTTAAACATAACAGAGGCATAATTGACTGATCACCACTGGAACGACAAAATTAAGACATTCTGCAATAAGATTCAAAAAACTCTTGTAAAAATTATTTCTAGGTGTGTTTTTTCTTATTTTTGATAATGTAATATTTTAAAAATTCTAAATAATTTAAAATGCATAATTAAATAGTAGGGTGAACCACACCAAATTGACTTGTTTTTGTTTGTTGGGTTTTTTTTTTTTTTTTTTTTTTGCGATACGCGGGCCTCTCACTGTTGTGGCCTCTCCCATTGCGGAGCACAGGCTCCGGACGCACAGGCTCAGCGGCCATGGTTCACGGGCCTAGCCGCTCCGCGGCATGTGGGATCTTCCCGGACCGGGGCACGAACCCGTGTCCCCTGCATCGGTAGGCGGACTCTCAACCACTGCACCACCAGAGAAGCCCCAAATTGACGTTTTTGTAGATGAAAAACAATTTCATCTAGTCCAACCTGATATATACCTGGAAAATATCATAGCTGATAGCAAATATAACATCAAATCCATGTAACCAGCTCCCAGATAAAGAAATAAAACCTTACCAGTTATGGCTAAGCCCTTCACCAAAACAATTGAATTCCTCAGCCAAACAGCCGAATACCCTGACCTGCATGCCCCTTTCTGATCTCAATTCCACCTCCCTATCGCCACGGTAATTATCTTAAATATTGTGATTATCCTTTTAAGCATTCTTTATACTTGATTCAAACGGTGCCCTCCTGGCCTTTCTCGCACAGGTTTCCTTGAGCACATGCAGAAGACTAAGAACACTAAGGAGCGAAGGTATTGGCTCCCTGGATATTGCCGATGGTTCTGCAATGCGGCTGTTACAATTGATATTCTCACCAGCCAGCTAAAACTTCCCATGGCTCCACATGCATCACCACATCATTGCCAGACTTCTCAACTGCTTCCAGGGTGAAGGGTATAAAGTGGTCTGTCACTGTGGATTTAATCTGGGTCTTCAAGTTCACTAGTTAAATAATTAATATAAATATTGTAGTTTCCAATTTGAGCATCAACTCTGTATTCACTCCAAGTGTATGAACTGTCTTGGCATGTCTGTGGGGCTAAAGGAGGAGATCACTTGAAATCTAGTTGAATATGAGTCCTGGGAATCTCTTGGGAGACAGGGAATTCCTATTCCTATGCACTCCTTATGCACACACCTAGCATAATGCCATTGGGATACTATCTAAGGGGAGAAAGTGAGTCTGGACATTGTTTAGGATGGAAGCCAGTGGTCCTCACCATTCACTTCTCTGGACCAGCCTCACAGACTCATGAATGAATCCTAGAAAGAGAGAGAGAGAGAGAGAGAAAAAAAAAAAAGCAGTTAAAAAAAGAACACTTTTGTTCAAATCTCTAAGACATTGGAAGAAGTTCAAGGACACAATGCTTTGAAGCTCCCACAGGAAACTGTATCACAGATTTCACACACATGGCTCCTGCCATTTTTCTCTGCGTTCCCACTCTGGACCCGGCTGGGGCTCTGACTATGACCCCAATGCTCTGTGGGCCTGTCTGCAGCTAAGCCCAGCAATTGCCAGGCCCACACTAAGGCTTCAAACAACGTACTCCCCACGGCTCTGTTCCAGATGTGAAGCTAGCTTGGCTTCTCCTTATACTGCCCTGTAATCTGCTTCAACTTCTCCCTTTCCGTTGCCTCCTATCTTTAACAACACAACAAACCCTCCCCTTACACACAGCAGAAAAGAGTATAAAAACAGAAGGAAAGGGCACAGAGCACCATATTCCCACATGCTTTGTTGTCATTTTTTTTTGGCTTTGGTTTGTCGTCATTTTTAGTGAATGTACCCAAATAAGCAAAACAGTAATTATGTTGCCTTAATTATGGAGATTAAGAGTATGAAAGAGAAAAGGAAAACAAACAAAAGAAAAAATAGTAAAGCTTAACATTTTGCTTCTGTTTGTGGTTATTCATTGCACTTTACATCTAAGACAACCCCCCACCCCTGCCATATAGATTGTAAGCCCTGTCACTGCTAGTAGCACTTTCTGTGTCCTTTGTGTCTTGGGGTCCTACACGTGGCATCACACATGCCCTATAAGTATTTGTGACTAGTATCACCAATCAGCACTTCGAAGTCCACATAACTAGGTGGATATCTTGAAGAATTAACTCTTACCCTTTTGGGTTTGCCTAAGAAAAACTGATTGCTGTTAAGCAAAGGAATAATCCAGCATATTATTGGATCCAACATATAATCCAAATATAATCCAACATAAGTAATATTAGACTACTTTTTATGGAAAGAAAGAATGGGAGATGGAAAAAGAATGTGATTAGTATTTACTTATAAAAATAACTATGAAAACTTCAAACAGTTGACAAAGGCTTTCAAATAACAATGATAACTAACACTTTGGGACATTATTGAGTCAAGCACTTGTGTCTCTGTCTCTCTGTCGCTCTCTCTCTCTCTCTCTCACACACACACACACACACACACACACACACACAGAGCCAGATGTTCAGATCTCATCTGCCTGTGAATGTAAAAGCAAGGTTGTTTAATCTCCCTTTAGTGACTTTGAGTCCCTACCTATTAAATTTTCTAAGAGTCTAGTCAACTCCCAGGGTTCTCCTCCCAAATATTCCCAGGTTTTTTCACTTGTGGAGTTGGTTACTTAGACTTGCTCTCAGCCCTACACCCATCTTTTTCCTCTCTACTCTCTAATGCTGGGACTAGGGTTTTGTAAACTGCATTTCTCAGGTTCCCTTGCCAACTGGCTTGCTGCCTTTTTGCCTGTCCTAATAAGAGGGCCTGACAGGTTCATAAGCAAGAAGAATGAAGAAGGCGTGTTTCTTTCTCTCTGTCTCTCCTCTATATTCTTTTCTGTCTTGCTGCTTTTAGCAGCAGCTCCTGAAGTTGTAGCAATTTCCCAGAAACAAGCCTTTGCCTCAGTGACCCTTGTCCACAATCTCAGACTGGCTGACAGCCCCGGGCCTTAGTGCACCGTCTCCTTTCTTGTTTCCCTAGCTAGGGTAGCTATTTCCTTGCCATTATTTGTCTCTGGATTACCTCACTTCCCCATCTGACATCCTCAGCCTTTTCAACACTGTGTAACCAATTCCCTACATTAAATTCCCTCCATTTGAAACACTTGAAGTATTTTCTATTTTTCTGACTGGACCTTGGCGGACGCACTTGTCTGTTAATCAGTCTCCTCAATCTTCCGCTGGTTTGCCAGGAGTGTGGGAACTCAAAAACATCCCTCCACACGAGACTCTGCAAATTTTTGGTCTTATATGTATGTATGGTACCCACACACACAAACACACACTCGCACACACACACACACCTTAAGGAGTATTCTCAGAGGAGCCTATCTCAGTATAATTCCTTTTATGTAAAAATGTACACACACACACACACACACACACACGGTCACATGGATCATCACACTAACAATTATCTCATGTCATGGTAGAGAACATTAATGGGTTTTACTCTCATTTTTTATATTAAAAATAGGTATCATTTCATAAAGCTATTTTTATTTTGAAAAAACTCAAATATCTTAAAAGAACGTGAATGCATTATAAAAATTTATGTTCATTAATTTGATTATATTAATTGGACAGGATATGTAATGTGAATAATAGGGGGTGAAATATCAGATACAATGTAAAATAATGTGACCACAATGTGCCGTTCTAATAGATTTAATAAATGTTTATTACATTAATAATATTTTTTTAATTTAATTTTATCATATTGTGTGTCATTGTCATTTCTTCTATTAAAGCATAAGCTCTCTTAACTTTGATCAATTCTACTCTAAGACATCCTTGCATACATTAATCTGGTACCAATTGGAGTACACAGTAAATGAACAAAAGGCTTTGAATCAAAAGAAAAGAAAGCACCAAATGTAAGATTGATAATTACCTCTCCTGGGCACCTGTTTTTACTATAACTGAACAGCAGGATACTGCATGACTCCAAATAATGTCTAAGAGGAGTAATAAAGCAATTTCCACAGAACAAGTTAAAGACTGAATGACTCCATTTTGCTGATTTGTGTTGCAAACTTAATGTTATTTAAATGTATTTTTTATAGTGTGTTAATAACAGTAATAAAGAGGAAAAAATGACAACATACACTATGTTACAACAAGCAGATGGTGGCTGGAGATGGGCTGTTCTCCAACTGTTCCTATCCTTTTCCAATTCATGATCAGTAAAAGGAATATACATTAGTGTTCCCCTGGTCTGCCATAATATTCCAACTATAAGGCTCAGAACATCAGTGTCTTACCAGATCAAAATTCTATACAATAATTATTTACCATTCTAAATTCAGAATTGTTAAGTAAGTAATGATTTAGGAAGTTCAAGAGAGTCATTCTTTTGGAATTATAGACAAAATTTGTCTTCTGCCTCCATTAGAAAAGATTAACCAAGGGCAATAATTTACAGGCATAATTTATTAGCAAAGATATATTTTTATTCCCCTCAAAATTTATTTGGCTATAAATTGTTTTAACGAACATCATAATGGAATAGATCAGTCATAAATATTAGGGTACATGTTTGCAATCTGGTTTATGGTGTATTTTTGCCAACATGAATTGGCACTGATCTTTAAATTCCATCTGGGGACGTATTTACATTTGGGGACACATTTAGAAAAACATACACTGTACGTCAAATAGATTCACCCAATCATGGTGAATTTGTGGTGTGTGCTTAGCAATTGGTTTTATGCCGTGCAAATCAACATCTTCTCTAATTATCTTTACAACATCTAGATTTATACATTCTTTACTTTTTTTGAATTTTATTTTATTTATTTTTTTATACAGCAGGTTCTTATTAGTCATCAATTTTATACACATCAGTGTATACATGTCAATCCCAATCGCCCAATTCATCACACCACCACCCCCATCTGCAGGCCGCTTTCCCAGAAATGTCTCAATTTCTGCCCTGCAAACCAGTGCATCTGTACCATTTTTCTAGGTTTCACATATATGCGTTAATATACGATATTTGTTTTTCTCTTTCTGACTTACTTCACTCTGTATGACAGTCTCTAGATGCATCCACTTCTCAACAAATGACACAATTTCGTTCCTTTTTATGGCTGAGTAATATTCCATTGTATATATGTACCACATCTTCTTTATCCATTTGTCTGTCGATTTCCTCTTTCATAGCTGTTAGCAGTTGCCTTATGTATTGAGGTGCTCCTATGTTGGGTGCATATATATTTATAATTGCTATATCCTCTTCTTGGATTGATGCCTTGATCATTATGTAGTGTCCTTCATCGTCTCTTGTAACATTCTTTATTTTAAAGTCTATTTTATCTGATATGAGTATTGCTACTCCAGCTTTCTTTTCATTTCCATTTGCATGGAATATCTTTTTCCATTCACTTTCAGTCTGTGTGTGTCCCTAGGTCTGAAGTGGGTCTCTTGTAGACAACATATATATGGGTCTTATTTTTGTATCCATTCTGCAAGCCTGTATCTTTTGGTTGAAGCATTTAATCCGTTCAAGTTTAAGGTAATTATCGATATGTATGTTCCTATTACCATTTTCTTAATTGTTTTGGGTTTGTTTTTGTAGGTCCTTTTCTTCTCTTGTGTTTCCCACTTAGAGAAGTTCCTTTAGCATTTGTTGTAGAGCTGGTGTGGTGGTGCTGAATTCTCTTAGCTTTTGCTTGTCTATAAAGTTTTTGATTTCTCCATTGAATGTGAATGAGATCCTTGCTGGGTAGAGTAATCTTGGGATCCTCCCAGACCAGGGCATGAACCTGTGTACCCTGCATTCACAGGCGGACTCTCAACCACTGTGCCACCAGGGAAGCCCAACCACTGATATTTTTACTGTCTCCATCATTTTACCTTTTCCAGGGTGTCATACAGTTAGCTCACACAATATTTAGTCTTTTCCAACTGGCTTCTTTCACTTAGAAATATACATTCAAGATTTTCTATACCTTTTCATGGCTTAATAGCCATTTCTTTCTATCACTGAATCATATTCCATTTTTTGGACTTATCACACTTTGTCCACTCACATATGTTGATGAACATCTTGGTTGCCTCCAAGTTTGGGCAGTTATAATAAACATTCATGTGCAGGATTTTGTGTGGAATAATTTTCAGCTCAGTTGAATTGCAGGATTATATAATAAGCTTATGTTTAACTTAGTAAAAAACTGCCAAGTGTCTTCCAAAGTGGTTGTACCATTTTGCATTTCCTAGCAATCAATGAGAGTTCATGTTATATTAATCCTCACCAATATTTGTTTCCTTTAGTTTTTAAGCCAGATTTAATGCAATTTTTTAGATACTCATAACTGATAGAACTCTAACCAATAGAGAAAGCATAAGAACAAAAGTGGGAAAAATACATAGGCATAAAATAAGGATCCAGGTCCATGGTACTTGGATTGGAATTCTAGTTCTTTCATTTACTAAATGTGAGATTTTGGACAGGTTAATTAACCTCACTGAATCTCAGATTTTTTATTGGTATAGAAAACAGGGAAAATGGTCTTCCCAAGACTGTCATAAACCCTGAACACAACTGACCACTTAACAATCAGTGTATTTAAGATCAAGACTTAGATTATCACCCTGGAAATTAGAAAAATATAAGTGAGAAGAAATGGAAGAATATCATTAAAACTTCTTTTGGTACAAACCTCAGATCAGTTTTAAATCAGTTTAAAAGTAAATCAGTTTAATTTCCTCTTTTGTGTTCTTTGTCAAAACAAAATAAAAAAATTAGAAGAAAGCTAAGGCATATGTCTCAGAAATCTCTCTTCCAAAATGGTGGATCTGAGCTCTAGTACTTTTTGCTTGCCTCTGCCTGATTCACTTCCATGCATTTCATGAACTAATTAATGAAGCACAAAAATATCAGTTTAGTATTCCTACATACTGATTACATGAAAAGTGGTGTCATCACTTTTAAGTGGAAAAAACATGAAATAAAAGAAAGATGATGCTGAACTTTTTATTAAATAGATTTCCTCTGCACAAATAGAAAAACTCATGAGGAGACATTTTACTCTTACCTCGGTACTTTGTGTATATCTCTTCCCATGCCTGTCTAAATGTTCCCTTTCTTTTTAATATTTTCTTTGTCTTCAAGAAACAGATCTTTATTCACTAATCTTCTGGCTCACTTTTAGGGTCCCTAGCCACAAAACTTCCTTATATGTTCTTGTACCTTTCTTAGGCCAAATTTAAGAGTAATGTGGATGAAGTATTAAAATATTTCAATATGTATCATTTCTTTATTTTGCTTGAGGAAGGTCTTCAGCAGACGAATCATTCAAAATGCAATATCTATCAAGTGGATCTTTTTGCTAAGTATATCGTAAGAATTCCTGGGGAGTTACAAAGAACTATAGAAAAGAAAAAATCTCTTTTTTCTCTATTGTTTTTGATGTTCACTTTTCTTAAGGATTCCATAAGCTCCAGCTACCTCTTTAAACCCACCCAAATAACTGTTGGTTTCTCATGCTTTCCTATTTCTCAAAAGCTTATCTTTTCTTTTTTCATTTTTGCTTCCTCTTCTCTGCTAAACATCAATTTTTATTTATTTATGCCCCTTAATAAATTTGTAATTATAAAAATTGCTCAAGATCTAGATTATAATGATAAATGTAATACAATTCTGAAACATAACATAAGCAAGTCATTGCTTTTTGAAAGTATATAGGTTGTATTCAGCCAAGCAACTAATAAATGTATTAAAATGTAGCAACAGATAGTTACTACCCATTATGTGTCAGGAGCTGTTGCATTAGATATGAGAGATACCAAGCTAAAAAGAGTCCATTCTCCAACGAAGTTAAGAGTCTGGTAGAATGTGAACATACAAACAAGCACAACAATACTGTATCAGTCAGTGTCTACCCAGGAAACTAAAAATCACATTAAGTACAACAGAAGGAATTTAATGCAGGGAATTCTTAGATGGGTGATAGGAGAAGTGAGAAACAAACAAGGAACAAGTAGGTAAATGAGAGATTAATAACAGCAGGAAGTCACTCCATCACTGCAAAAACAAAGGGGCCAGAATCACCTTACAGAAAAGAACCATGGCTGACCAGCCAAGAGACAGAGCTGGAGCCATGGAGGAAACAGAGCTCCTGCAGGGGAAGCAGTCTGAGGCAGAGAAGGAGGGGGAAATATCTTGATTTTCTCAATCCTCCCTTTTGGATTTTCAGCCAGTGTGTTCCATTGGCAAATTGAGCAAATCCAACCGGGATCTAGCTGACATGGGAACCTGAAAAATTCACCCCACATCAGTTAAGCTCCCCACAAGACAGAGCAGAGCAAGAGAGAGACACAGAATAGCTCAGAGGGCCAGTGGGCCCAGAAATAGCACGTATACTATGATAATAGTCTGAGCAAAGCAGAGTGGAGGCATAAAAGAACTGATCATTCTGGAGTGAAAGGGGAATGAGCAGTGAATTCCTCATACTAGTATCTCAGAATAGACATCACAAGGATGGGAGGAAGGAAGGAAAGATGGAAGGAAGGAAGGAAGGAAGGAAGGAAGGAAGGAAGGAAGGAAGGGAAGGGGAGGGGAGGGGAGGGGAGGGGAGGGGAGGGGAGGGGAGGGGGACAGAGAAAAGTCATTTAATCTTGAGCCTTATTTTTTTTTTTTAAGTGGTATATACATTCTCTGTTTGTGAAAAAGCAATGTTAGGCTATTAAGATGCAAACTGACCCAGAGAGAACATGTCTATGAGGGTAACATCTCAGGGCATGTCACCACCAGACAGAAACTGCTCTCTAATTTAGTGTCCCAATGGTCATGCATGAAGATAGAACAATAAAAGGCTAGCTCATAAAAGGGAAATTTTAAGATTTACCCTTTAGGTTCCAG
This sequence comes from Lagenorhynchus albirostris, assembly GCF_949774975.1. Taxonomy (NCBI): domain Eukaryota; kingdom Metazoa; phylum Chordata; class Mammalia; order Artiodactyla; family Delphinidae; genus Lagenorhynchus; species Lagenorhynchus albirostris. The sequence goes on from NC_083111.1 coordinate 59,357,057, forward strand.
GGGACTCCAGGAATGGTGGTGGTGATTCAAACCCTATCAAGGAAACTTTCATTTTACATGTTCATTACAGTATGGTAATCTAAACCCACAAAGAAATCCAAGTGTCAAATCTTTTACATATCATAATTTGTTTCATGCTCCAAGCCTGGCAAGGATCAAGAAAAGAAAGGAAAGTGTTGGGGGCATGAGTTGTAGAAGAAACTAAGTGAATCAGAGACCCAAAACTTCAGAAACCACATTGGAACAGAAGTCTTAGGCTATTCAGCACAATGCACAATAGCCAAGAAGAAAATAAACTGAGAATCAATAACCTCAAATTCTGAAATCACCTGAAAACTTTAAACATGATATTTACATTTCCTTTTCAATGCGATACACAACAGGGTCACAGAGCCACATGGAAACCACAACCTGGGAAATTTTATCTTCCCTGACAACCTCACAAATCTTATTTTGCCTTGTGCCCAGACATTACCAGGGCTGTATACACCTCTTGATGTGAGAAACATGCCCCTGAAAAGACTGCAATTAAAGGTTGTAGTGCTCTATAATTCTGTCTGCATGTTTTTATTTCATTTATGTCTTCCAATATCTTTTTTCAAGATGTACTTGTTAGAAGGAAACACAAATCAGTACTTTTGATTTCCCAAATTTACTGTTTATGTCTTTCTCTCTTTTTGCCTTCTAGTAGAGAAAAACCTAAATTCTCAAAAGATTAATGAATTCACATTGTCAAAATTAGTTCACTTGAGGCCAGCAGATCTTTCACTAAAAAGGGAAAAACATTGCATGATTTAATCCCAAATCTTTGAACTTTATTATTGCCTCCTTTGTATTCAGTTTGTCTCTCAAAATTGTCAAAAGCCCTAAAGTCTTTTTTTTTTTTCTTTTTTTTGGCTGTGCCCCGCGGCACGTGGAACTTCTGCAACCAGGGATCAAACCCATGGCCCCTGCGTTGGGAGCACAGACTCTTAACCAGTGGAGCACCAGGGGAGTCCCCTAAGGTCTTTTTGATGGTCACAAATACCCATTTAGAAAGCATTTTACTTAGTCAGTGGACAAGAAATGGCATACTAATATTATAACCGTGTCTGCAAATAAGATACTCCAGGTCGGCCTTTGGATGACTGGGAAGGGTGTCAGGGAGATTCCTGCTTTGAATAGACCCTCAATCTTACCCAGAATTTGTAGAAGAAATGACATTTAGGATATTTTTAAAGATTACTGTATACACCTCAAAGTAGGTAAAACAAATACATGTAAGGGAAGCTTTCTCTAAGGATTCCGTTTCTCTGAAATGACTCAGAAGTGAGATTCACTACAGACAAGCTTTTTGCTTCAACAAGACAGGACCATGTACTTAACCTGCAGTGCACTTAACCCGGAGGTTGTCTAGCTGCTAAGTTGACTTACCATTCCTATCTAATTTATCCTAGTGTGGTCCCCATGATTCAAATTGTTTGCGAGAGTACTACTGGAGGTCTAAACAACGTCCAAGAGAAAAGCTAATAAACTTTCTGAGAACCTCTTCCTTCAAGGACTCTCATCATTCCAGCTGGTTCGCTTTCACCCAAAAAGCTGACCACTTTTAAAGAGACAGAAGTGGAGAAGAGGACAGAATTGCAAAAGATCACCTGGTTCAATCCTTCATACTAGTAAATGTCTGACACCCAGAACAAATACTTAATTTCTTGAAGACCTCAGAGAGGGAAGGGATGGGAGAGAAGGGAAAGATTTATTGAGCACCTAACAAATGTAACCTCAACATCTGCAATATCCCTTGATACCGAATTTCATCACCTTCACATTAAAAAATTTCTTCCTTGTGCCTAATTCTAATCTTCCTTCCTTTATTTTTACTGAAATATATTATATTTTTGTGGTCTAGAATTATAGAGAATAACTGTTGAGCAAACCTCCTCAATTTAATATATGTACAGATAAAGATAAAAATCAAAACACCCTTTGTGCTTCCCTAAGCCCCCAAACCATATAATCATTTTCATTCTTTCAAGTATCTTGTAATTTTCCATTTGCACATCTCTTTAAGTACAGAAAAGTAAAATAAAAAGATTACAGCCTTTGGTCCGTTGCATTCTTTTCTCTACACTAAATCAGGTGGGCTTATTTCTACAATGGCATCACATTGCTGACTAATTCAAAATTTACTCAGCCAAGCCCTAGGTCCTTTCCTCTGTATTCTCGTGCACAGACAGTTCTTCCTCAAATTGTATTTATAATGTTTATATTTCTGTCCCTAAGTAACTGAGCAAACATATTGTGGTTATAGCCAGGGGATGTAAGGAATGAAAGACAACAGGTTTTAGAGAATCACGTTGAGAATTACTAGTTCCCTCCAGCACCAAATATTAAGAACAAGTTTCAAAAATTTTTGGAATCAATTATGATGAATATGTCCCAATTATTTTTTTAAAGTCTCACTGATAAAAGGTAAAATCTTGAGCTGGTCAACAAACTACCTCAGCTGATATTAGTTCCTTAAGGAAGAGATGATATATAGAGGGAATTATGCTTTACAGTAGCAAGAATTTGCCAAAATAAGTGAACAAACAAAAAAGGTTGATTTATCATAATATCATGAATAAAATCTGAAAATACTACACAAACAAGTATAAATTTTGATATTTGGATGCAAAAAAAAAGATAAGCAAGAGACAGAAAGCTAACTCCTCTCAGCCTCTGGGTAGCTTTCAGTGGGAAAGTTTCTATATCTAGGAACAAATGATAAAAGACTCAGCCTGATGGGGCAGTGGCTAAGAATCCTCCTGCAAATGCAGGGGGCAGGGGTTTGATCCCTGGTGTGGGAAGATCCCACATGCCAAGGAACAACTAAGCCCATGCACCACAACTACTGAGCCCACGTGCCACACTACTGAGCCCATGTGCCACAACTACTGAACCCGCATGCCACAACTACTGAAGCCTGCACACCTAGAGCCCATGCTCCAAAACAAGAGAAGCCACTGCAAGGAGAAGCCTATGCACCACAACGAAGAGTAGCCCCTGCTCACCGTAACTAGAGAAAACCCGCACGCAGCAATGAAGACCCAACGCAACCAAAAAATAAATAAGTAAATAAATAAAATAAAATATGTATGGAATCTAAAAAAAAAATGGTTCTGAAGAACTTAGGGGCAGGACAGGAATAAAGACTCAGACGTAGAGAATGGACTTGAGGACGCGGGGAGGGGTAAGGGTAAGCTGGGAGGAAGTGAGAGAGTGACATTGACATATATACACTACCAAATGTAAAATAGCTAGTGGGAAGCAGCTGCATAGGAGAGGGAGATCAGCTCGGTGCTTTGTGACCACCTAGAGGGGTGGGATGGGGGGTAGGAGGGAGACACAAGGGGGGGGACATGGGGATGTATGTATATGTATAGCTGATTCACTTTGTTATGCAGCAGCAGCTAACACAACAATGTAAAGCAATTATAAATGGATATTCCCTTGGAAACAGGTACATGCCTCAATAAAATTCAATCTTTATAGGATATGTACCAATTTACAAGTGTAACCAGTTTTTAGAAAATCTTAATTATATTAACTATAAGAAATAGCCATTATTTTACCTAGTAGGGCGTAAAAAATTAATAAGCAAAAACCTCAATTAAGTAGAGTTGAGATGCCAGAAAGGGAGCTCTCATGCCCTGTGAGGATAGCAGAGCCCAACAGGAAGAAGAAAGACTCTTCTTGCCTGGCAAGGACTCAGCCAGTAAAAACCTATGGACTCATTGTTCGCTATAGCCCTCCCAGCTTCCTTATTCTCTCTATAAAAGGGGCTCCTGTTCCCTTGGGAGTGGGGACTTGCAGGTGGTTTGCCATGGTTGCAGACCCTGAATTGCAATTCTCTGCCAATCCCAAATAAACCCATTTTTGCTGGAGAAATAATTGCCAGTCGAAATCTTTTAGGTCAATAAGAGTTAGTTCCAACATGCCTACTGAGACATCGCTTAATTTATTCTCATAAAACCTAAGTATATACACTTTTTTCCAGATTGGAATTTATGGGTACCTTACTTAGCAAACTGCTGGAACTCAAACTTTACTCTTTCTTTGACACCACCGTTCATTTGATCTCACAAGCTCAAAATTTCAAATATTTTTATTCTTCCTTTATTCCATATGATCAGTTGTCACTGACCAATACATGCACACCTTCCTAATCTCAATAGTCTGCTGATCGATGTAACAATTCTCAGGTGATCTTTTGACATTTGTTGATATTCTTTTTGCTGTTAGAGTGATTTTTTTAAAATATTATTTTGTAGTTTTACTTTTTCACTTCTTTTTGACTTCTGTATCATTTAGGACATTGGGTTACAAATTACAGAAAACTCAATTGTGTAAGAAAACTTAGTCACATGATTACACATAGCCCCGGGAGACTAGGAGATGTAGTCTCCATCTGGGTAGCCACAGACAAGCTAAAACCAGGGTATAAAATCTGTTCATCACTGAAAACATAGAGAGACACATCCTGGTATTATTAGTACCTTTATAGTCACACAAAAAGACTTTGTAATTGTTCTGTTTTATTTTTAAAGGACCATACTAATAGTATCTTTAAGTTGAAGTATATAGTATGATTAGTCTAGCAATATTTTTTTAAAAACTTGCTCTGCTAAGGTTTAATATTCTGCCAAGATGTTCCTAGGCTGCCTCTGGAGCAAAAAAGTAGTTGAGTAATAAGAATTCTGGCCCATCAATTACTCTTCAACTAAAATAGCACCAGCTTTACCTGATATATATATATATATATATATATAGAGAGAGAGAGAGAGAGAGAGAGAGAGAGAGAGAGAGAGAGAGAGAGAGAGAGAGAGAAAGAGAGACTCTATACGACACGGGTTAACCATAGACATTTTCTCATCCCGGGATAGGTAAGTATTCTTCTTGACAAACCTATTTCCATTACTTGAACAATTATGTTTTTAAGGTCAAATTGTATTGAAATCAGAAGATTGAAACTCTTCTCAGATTTTACTGTATAAGAGAGAAGAAAACTGAAAAAAAAATAGTTTGGTATGTATGTGAGAAATTTTTTCTACTTGGAATGTGAGAAGAGAATTTGTTAATTTGGAATGTAGAGAAGAAAATGATTTATGGATAGGTACACTCAAAAAATAAGAAAGGACAACTTTGGTCTGAACTGAATGTTAGATCCCAATATTTTTTACCTTCCTGTTGAGTACTTACAACTTCCTATGAAGTCTTACAGTGCCGGTGGAAACAAGGAATGGTATTCTTTGAATTCTCCAAGCCTTTTCCACACCCATCCACTTAATTTTTTTTACATTTGTCTGCTACATGTTTCTGGGTATTTAGAATCTTAGAACATTTTCGGTAGACAGAAAGCTGACCTCCGACATCTAACACACAGTTATGATTTCAGTTCCAAGTGAACACCCACTCAATCCCTTTGACAGTAATCCTAGCCAAAGCTTTAATACATAGGGTGAAATCTCCCAAGGCTAGAACTTTTTCTTGGCAGAGGGACATCAAGGGGATGGAACATGCTTTGAAAGAAGGACCTAAGTTTTGTTTTGTTTTGTTTTAAATTTTTATACACTAAAGCTTTACCTTTGCCAAGCGCACTTCTTCGAGCGCTTTGGCAAAGAGCGCTTTGCCAGCCTGCAATGTCTAAAGGATAGAAAGTATATATTCTTATGAGATTTTGTTACAATAGAATTTATTAAAGGACTTCATGTGGTTTACACCTTCAGAGATAGCCAAAGGACCTTGGCACTCATATTCCCAACCTGGCTCCGGTGATCTTTGTATTCTTTCACTTCCTCTCTCAGAATTTAAGTGTAGAATCCACATCACTGTAATATTTTTACTCATTTTTTCTTGTAATTTTGCTTTTTTATTTGTGATTATGCTGTTTTTCCAGTTTCAAAATGTATATTATTTCTAATTTTATTTCTTTTGCATTTTATCAAAGTACCCATTAAATTCTGGTTACATAAAGGAAAATTAAAAATAAACCATCCATTTCTTGGAGCTGTATTGATCTACCATATTAACCCTGTGTGAGGCATTTCTTCTGGTCAAGTCCGGAGCTTATTTTTCTATTCTAACATTCATTTTCTTTGTTCTCTTAATTCTCATTTAGGGCTTTCATCATAATAATTTATTAACCTACTCCAAGTAGTTTCCCAGTACTCATTCCTTAACTCTTTATCGAGAAATCTGCAACTGGGTAGTCTTTGTAATAAAAAAATCTGGGTGAATGTATAGTATGTGGTGTGACTGATGTAGGACACATTTTAAATTTATTTGGCCTCCTCTAAAGAAAAATATTTCATTTTAATAAATTGTCTGTGTTCATTAATGTTTCTACTCTCCTCAAATAATAGGTAAAACAATAGCTCTTTAAGGCACTGAGTCAGTCAAAATCAGGAAAATTTTGTGAAGGGTAAGTATCTCTAGGTGATCAATATCAAAGGTAGAGAAATGTTGGTTTCAAAAATCTTAGTCTTCAGTAACCCTACATTCTCCTTTTCTGAAATCCAACCCCTCAACTCCCTCACATGGCTTGAGGGCATAAGGATCAGAACAGTTCAAAACCACTTAATTTGTGAAAACTAATTAAACACCCAAAGAGCATTTCAAAGAGTGAAGATCAAAGATATGGAACTACCATCACTGGAAAATATTTCTCTTTTTAAAATAAGGCAAATACATTATGTAAGGTAAAATTGAAGCATCTGCTACTGTTGTAAATAAAAATTGCCAGGGAAATTAAAATATCCTTTGGCAAGTTTACCATGTGAAACCATTGGAAAAATTCTGGACATTTTGCTTAAGATGGTAACATTAGGGTGATTATATGTATTGTTCAAGCTAGGACACTTGTAAGAGTGAAAGCGAGCATTATTAATAATTAGGTGGGGACTGTTTCCAAACAAACTGAGATATATATATGATCATTCTAAAAATATCACTGATGAACTTTATACACTTAGATATAAAAACAGCCCATAATTCCATAACTATTTTTTTAATAAAAATGTTAAAAGATCCCCAGATACACTAAAAAATGTAGAAAGAAAAAAAATAAAGATAAATTACAATGGGACTAGTTTCTATAAAGAACACCGAAAAGCAGACTTAAGAACTACCACTACAGATAAACAACAAGGTCCTACTGTATAGCACAGGGAACTATATTCAATATCCTGTGATAAACCATAGTGGAAAAGAATATAAAAAAAGAATGCATACATGTGTATAACTGAGTCACTTTGCCGTACAGCAGAGATTGGCACAAGATTGTAAATCAACTATACTTCAATTAAAAAAAAAAAAAGAACTAACTCTATAATTAGTGTCCTAGAATAGAAAAGACAAATGGACAACTGGAATAAAAGAAATGTCCTGATTTCTCCTTCAATTCAAAATAAAATTGAGTAATAAAATGGAGATAAAAGAATGGGGATTTAAAAGAATTTTAATCCAAGTCAACATGATAAAATTAAATAACAGTATGAGCTGATCATCTAAAAGTGTTGGTTATCTATCTGATAATTTAGTCATTAGCAATGATGAAAACTTCTATGGCATGAACCTTCAGGCTGATATACTTAGGTCCCCCTTTGTTAACAGTCTACCCACTTCCGGGATATGAGCACACATATAATTTATCAATAGGCTTAAAGAATTTTTCTTATTAATTAAAAGAGAGCTAAAATTGCATAAAGAAGGGAAAGTGCTTCCTATAAATATTCATAACCTAAAGCACTTATTCAATGACTATTTTCACATGAAATAGGTTAGAATTTGTCCTCAGAACATTATCAAAGTCTAGTGCTTGTTCACAAACAACAACAGCAATGTTCCTTTACTTCTAAAAAAGACAGGCCATGAAGGTTGTAAGAATCATAGAATTCTAGAATAGAGGCCGAATCATAATTGCTTTTAAAGCTGTAAATACAATAAATCTGTTAAGAAAACACTCAACTTAATATTGAAAAGTATTTGGATCATTTATAATAACATAACATTTTCTAACCTAATCTACTACTCATAATACTAGCTCTATTTAGAAAGGCTTGTAAAACAAAACTACAATATTCATTTTATTATCATTGGAACAAAAATCAAACATTTAAAATGATACTCTCACAAGTTATTTCGATTTGCAAGGCTCTGTCTTTGTTTATATAGTCTCACATGTGTTTAGCAAACTGTAAACAATTATTTCATTCTCCAATAAATAAATTCAAATTTATGAAAAGAATATTTATAAACCTGCTTAGATTCCCTATATCTTCTAACACAATTTTTAGAACTAAGCAAAGCGTCTTTTTTTTTTATACTGTAAATGCTGTTCAGCAAACACTGATTTCAGAATTTCCTATGTAAAAATCAGATTTTTTTTCACACAGAAGCAGACAGAGCTTCTCATTTTTCATTGATATAAGGAAACAAAATATGTTCTCTATTTTCCCTAGCATATCAATATTAATCAGTTATCACTGCCTTCATCAGAAAAAAGATTAATACAACCCAACTCTCACAGAAAGCAGGGCAGAGCTATGGAGCAGGGAGTTTTTCTTAAAGATCAGTACACTTACCATAAGGTCTGAATGCAGATACTTTTCATCTGAAATCCTATGGTTTTCAGATCAAATAGGTTTTAATGCTAATAAATTTGCCAAGATTTTTTTGGTTTTATACAAATAATTAGCTGTAGGGTCTTGTGAAATGAAAATCTTTTTTTTTTTTTTTTAATTGTTTTGCTTTGCTTTGACTTTCAAATGTATCTTTACTTTGTGTTTCCGCAGTACTGCAACTCCTGGGAATAATAAGTCAACCACCACCCTCCACCCTCCACCCTCCACCCCCAGCCCCGTTTCTGGCCTATTTAAAACCTCCCTAGGTTGCTACCACAAACAGGACTGTGGTTAAAGCAGGCACGATTCGGTGGGACCATTAATTCGTTTGAGGCTATAATTTTTGTTCCAGTAACTAACACGTCATTAAGTTGAAATAGTTTCATTATGAAAGGAAATATTCACAGAGAATTTAACCAATGAATGAAAATTACTAAGTTTCCAACCAGTTTGATTCAGACTAAATGTAAAGCTTACTAATAAAATTGATTCACGTTTTGAATTTTAAAAAATTTTTTAATCGTAGGAGAATGAAGACAGGAGGTATTTGTAAGCTTTCAAGTTTACCACAGTGAAACAAAAATGGCACGTAAAAATACTTAATTACTCTTTAAAAATATGTCAGCCTCTATTTCGTTGAAATTGAATCAAAACATATGCTTTGTTTTCTTTAAAAATATATATTTCCTGGGCTTTATGCTTTCATTTAAGCACAGAAATTTAGTCTTGTTTTATATTGTTCATTCATTCACCAACTATCTACTGAGCACCCACTTTGGTCAAAGCATTGAACTAGAACAGGAAGGCAAATAAAACCGTCATCTGTTCTCCCCTGGGGAGCTAACGTTACAGGCAGTGATACAGAAATTACATAACCAAAGTCAAGATTATTTCATTACAACCGTGATAAGCAATGTGAAGGTGAAGTCCAGGGTACTAGGAATGCTTCTCTGAAGAAAGATCACTTAACATCTGAATGAGCAGGTTGAGTTAGGTGAGGAAGATAGGAAAGATAATTAATTTAATAATTTAATAAGAATAGACATCCTAAGGAGGAAAATAGGCTGGTTCATTTGAGGAAAAATAAAATAAAATAAAAATATAAAAAAATAATAAAATACAATACAATAATAAAATAAAATAAAATAGCTATTGAAACTGGAACACAAAGCACCAAGTAGAAAAGTGTGCTGACTGGGCTCAGATGGTTTGGATTCAGATCCTAGCTCCACTGTGACTTCCATGTTTTCTGATCTTAGAAAACTTCCGTTTCCTCATTTATAAGATAGGGAAAGTAACAGTATTGACTATAGTTGTTGTAAAGATTAAATAGTTAATTATTTTAAAAGCTTATGGTAGTGCCAGGCACATAGGAAATACTACAGAAATGTAGTTGTTTTTACTATTAATCCCAATTAGAACCTAAATATATATGATATTTATTATAGTTTCTTTCTCTCAACTACATCCTCAGTTATACAGTAGGTTGAGAACAGGAATTCTTTGTATTCCCACAGTAGAAGTTGTACAACGTAAAGCAGATGGACATCATGGCTGAAGCACCAGCATACATTTTCAAAAACTGTTTGCAAAGATCTCTTAAGTTCCAGTCACAGGAAATTCAGGTTTTTTTGTTGTGGTGGCCATTGTAATCATTATTATTTGGTTTAGCTAAACCAAGTCTTTACTAAACTAAGTCTTTAACACGGGGGATCATTGTTTTCTGTATCTACCAAGTCTAGAATTAAGTTTCATTATTATGGCCAGACTCTTATAGTAAAAATTCTTTTAGGTTTTTTTTAAAAAAATGCATTCATATGGTACAACAGTAGGATCCATAATAGAGAATAAGGCAATACAAACATAGGTACGTGTCTTTGAACCAAACTGTATGCTTTAAGCTTTAATGTTGATTTTTAGTTTTTGTTTTCTTTTCCTTCCTTCCTTCCTATTTAATGTCTTACTATTTTTATATATTTCTTACTATGTAGATAACACAAGCTATACTGTCCTTATTTCTTTTGAGTCTTGACCACTCATGTTCAATTAGATACTTCTTATTTTGTCTGACAATTATTCTTCCTTTCCTGTCTTTGAAGACTGTGATATTTAGGGCCTCCCCATTTTAGAAGGATTAGCAAAGCCAGTTATTTTAATGTCATTTGCTATATATCCAGGAGATGTTTCCAGTCCTGTTCTCTGATCCAAGGTCATAAAGTTCTCACAAATAGCTTATAAATGCAGAATTTACTATAGAGACCAGCAAACCCACTGATAGTGATGTTCTTACTCCAAGTACTTATCTGACATTCCTAGTGCAACAGAAATTCAGACTCTGGATAAATCCCTTTATGCTCTCTTGGAAAGATTCCCAGCTTTACTGATGTTCACTCAGGAAGAGATTCAGGATTTTTCTAAATTTATCAGAAAATGAAACTACTCAGGGGAGTGACTACAATCCATTTATAGTCTGGCTCTGCATGAACATCTATCCTGAAATCTGCCTACAATTGTGAAAGAGTAAAAGGACTCACTCCTGAAGCCCAAATTAATACTTGCCTTATTTGGTTTCCAAATTCTGTGTTAGGGCTTTCAAATGTTCATTAAAGGCTTCCAAGATCCATATGGTTCCCCAGTTATCTTAATTTTAAAATATGCGATGCTTTATTTTATTATAGGCAATATCATGAACTCCCTCATTCTTAATTGTTTGCAGTTCTACATTTTTTCCTGATTATAAAATTAATAATAAGATCATTATGAAAAATTAAGAAAGCAGAGTAACACACATCCATCACCACCCACTTCCCCAAGAAGACTCACTGTATTTCAGCATATTTTCCTTCTAAATTTCTAATATTATTTAAACAAAATGAATTTTTTTCTCATGCAGTTGAACTCCAGAAAAATAGAATTTTCCTATTCAAACTGAAATCTTTAAGAGTCTATATCCACCTGGCCTTCCCCTAATAGAACACGTTAATTTTTCTCTCATCTTTGTAGCATTTTAACATATAAAGAGGAGCATATGTTTTACAGTTACCACCATTCCCAGGGCAATATAGTTTTCCAGTTTAAAAAAGTGCAATGAGAAAGTTACATATTAGAATCAATGACCCTCTTTAGATAGTAGGAGAGAAAAATGCCTTAAGTTGAACAAAGATACAAGTTCATATTCTTTCCGGATTTTTGCATTTTGAGAAAAAAACATAATATGAAGGCACTAAGCTCTCCTTGACTTCTTACCTTACCAAAAAAATCTGTCATCCTAATTAAAACATATTTCATAATGCTGGGTTTTTTAAAGTAAAATTGCACACCAAGTAATTGTGGTTGAATGTGAATCCATCCATTTCAGGGCTTTTTGTAAACACTATTCTAGCACATAATGTAAATATACACATCAAAATACTGAACAAACCATATTAAAATAACAAAAATAAGTCCCCTCCCCTACATTTGACAATGTAATGTCCATAAAAAGCAGTCAAAGAGAACTGATGAGTAAGCTTGAGAAAGATGATTCAATCTTTATAGGATCTCAGAAGAATAGAAGTCAGTTTTCAAAGTGAAACATTTGTTCACTTTTCCAAATTTTGCCAAACATTCTAGCCAATTAAGTTCTCCTCAATTCCAAAGTATCACAGAAGCATTAATACTCTGGTCTTCCTCTATTTGTCAGTGAGAATAACAAAATTTATTTCTCTGAGATGTACATTGCTCTTTTTTAATATTTTACTTTCTTTTTGAACTTTGAGGAAAAACCACTTCATAAAGCTATATGACTGCATTCATCCCATATTCCCACGGCACTTATATTGTTTATTCTATATTAATCTCATGTAATCTAAGAAAATTTTCCAATTAGTTTTCCAAATGTGTTTTTAATCCTCTCTCAGTAATCCAAATGATTCTTGAAGAAAGGGTGGTAGGTCTTGCTTTTCTTTTGTTGTTCTTCAGAATGACTAAAAATATGTTCCGTATATAGTAAGGACTCAATCAATAAATTTGGTTAAGTAAAGGAAAAAACAAACAGTAGACTTAGGTAAGGAATGACATTAATATCTACTATAGTCAAATAAAGTAAATTAGCACAGATAAAATTATTTTATGGGTCAAATAATGAACACACTAGCATAATAATGGGCCATAAATCTCTTGGTTATGTCCACATTGGCATTATACTACAGTATCAGTATCAATCTCTACCAGATTAAACTCTTATAATCAAAGCTTTATAGCTATAATATATAGCCACTTGCCCTTTTAATAGGAAGAAATTAAAAGATGTTTGATTTTCTGTAGTACCATTAAAAATATTGAACATCTAGAATGATCAAGATGTGAGACATCTTACTTACATTTGAATTACTGAGTTTACATACCTATTTTCTAAGACCTGACAATTGACCTCTTTAACATGTTCAAGAAGAGCACAGCTATTCAAATATTGGTATCTGAAAGAAATTTTGCCTATGGACCTGACAACATTTGAATGCAGTAAAATCTTCAAAATTATCTTTACAGTAAATATAATAAAAAGTTTTATGCCATTTCTTATCAAGTTTTTTAACATAGATCAATAGTCTAAGTAAAAATAATTCTACAAAGGGTCAATGAAATATAGCCTACATATGTAGTTCTCTGATAATCTGGTTTAATTTAAATACTAATTTTGAGTTCTGGATAAATTAAGAAAATCCATCAGGATTATAATTTTTCCCAATAAATTTGAGGAAATTATTGACTGGCTGTGAGATGATTGAAGATACAGTGTTGTCTGACAGCTACAGAGGAGGATAATAATCTTCTGTACCCATCAGCCAAGTACAAAGTAGGTTTGCTCTGCTCTTGAGATAGTTGAAAACTTTAAAAGATTCAATGTATAAATAAAAGCCACTCCATTTTGGCCCAGATTTTATCCAAGGGAACATCCATGGATACGGCAAATACACGAGACAACGATTGTGAATCTGCTCCAATACAAATGGACTAGACGTCCTTGAAATTCTACATCATAAAAAGACATAAAGATTTTAACATGAAAAACAATTAGGGAAGTATTACACAATTTCAACACTGACTACTAAAAAAAAAGAAAAATGAACAAAATGTCTCTAGCATGTGAACACGCGTTAAAATATTTGAAAAATAAGCTTTCCTTTCAGTTGCTTTGCTGTCAATATTATAAGCTATAAAACAATTAAAAGACGGAGAATCTCTACTAAGTATGACAAGATGAGTTTGGACAAAGTTAAACTATTCTTTCGACCTGTTACTTGTTACCAGAACCGTCTCTCCAAGGGCTCTCCCTGTTCGGGAAAAGAAAGCCACATCACCTGTACATGGACACACCAGCAAATATAAATTATGTAGTAAAGAAGTAAATTATTATCTATACATTAGGAGGAAGTAAGTTCATATTAAAACAGATAAAGGAAAACACAAGTTTGACTTTACTATTTCACCTTGACTTAATAATAAAAGATAAGTTAACCATTATAGAGTGTTTATTAAATATGTGGCATTGTGCTAAATAGTTTTCAAAACATTTCTCTTTTAATCTTTCTCTTTTTACTGAAAAAAGCCAATGGACAGGTGATGATACTGAGGCTCCGAAGTTTTATGTAACTTGCCCCAGGTTACAGAGTTAATAAATGGAGGAGCCAGTACCTGAACTCACAGTGATGGTTTCTAGAGCTGGGGCTTTTAAGCAAATCACTATGCAATCTCCACCGTGGGGTGACTGTGGACGTTCTCACAGCAATTAAATGAAACTAAGAAAGCAAGAGGAAAATCCAAAAGCCAGTTACATAAAACTGGGGTCCAAGGAATGAGGAAGTTATATGTGTCATAATCTAAACAAAAGAGAAATCAGGATAAACTTTAAGGCAGGCTTACAGGTAGTAATGATGGAATAATGCACTTGGAGGAGCAGTGGCAGTGATGATTTGTTAGTTCTAACATTGTCATCTTGTCAGAGAGACGGACAAAAGAACACATTTGGGGAGCAAAGAGGAAAAACAATAGAAAGAGGGTCAGATATTTCTCAGAGGAATTGATCCTTGAAGTTTAGAGAAAGAAGGACATTCCAGAGAAAGAAAAAAATCAGAGGCAAATGCAGGGCTTGATGAAGAAAATAATCCAGCAGTTTCAGGTAATGGGTACTGGGGAGGGCAACAGAGGGAGGAATTTCCTGAGAAAAGTAATATCAGATATGAGGCTCGTTGAGCTGCTGAAAATAATGTTTCCACATTTGTAAATTAATCTCTCTAGATAACACCTTGTAATTCTAACACTAGAATTAAAGTAGAAAATTTATCTAAAGTGCCAGAAAAGTCTCTAAGAACATGCATGACTTTGGACTGGCTGTGGGAGAACTTAAAAATTATCCATTTGATTGAAATGGTGGAGATAAAAGCAGACCAGAAAACTCAGAAAATAAACTGGATAAGAAAAAATTAAAAATGAGATGAGAAGGCCTATCACTTTTCAGCCTAAAAGACAGAGTTAGAATTAAAAAAAGTTTGTTTTTATTTTTTATTTTTACAAGATCTGGATAAAATGAGATGATTCCATCTGAAGACAGAATTTTAAAATCATGAATTGTGGTCAGTGTTTTCTAACCTGAAATCTCCAAGTGTTTTGAAATTCATCATTAATTGTTGACTATAATTCAGCCAGTAGTTCATTAACTATTGCTTTGAAATTGCCATGACCTAGGGGGCCCAACACACGATAAGCTGGAAACTCAATGCTGTAGTCTGCTTAGAGAAGAGCAAATAACCAGGACTAGAAAAGTGCTCACCAACCCAGAAGTTTTATTCACAAAAGGGTAGCTGTATATGCTGAAATCTGGTTTCATTTGGGCTAACATTAATATCCAAGGCTTTCAATCTATTGTTGGACATATAGTAGCAAGATTTCCAGTTTACTGTACTAACCAAGAGCAGCTACATGGACTGAGCAATCATGGTTTGATTAGCAGAAGGGGAGTATTTGTCTTCCTGGAGGACTAGCAACTAGACCGATATCAGTGCTGATGTTTCCAATCGTATCCACTGATTATATCAAGAAGATTCCTCCCCTATTTAGAGTGACCTGAAGAAATAGGTGAAACTGAGCCTGCACAGGACAAAAGGCTCTGAACACAGTGAAAGCAGTATCTGTGAAGTTACTTTGTTTTTTTCCCTTTTTTGTTATTTAATTCTTACTATATTACTATCTAAAACATCTATTACTAGTTTCTGCAGCTAGATAGTAAATTTTCAAGAAAGAAGACCAGGACTCATAGGTTATTGTATTCATTCCATAGCACCAAGCCCTTAAATGATATTCAAGATAAGTTGACTAATTTTTATAAACACAAATCCTCTAAAGAGATGAAATTAAAAGATTGTGACATTAGCAATATGGCAGAATAAGAAGCTCAAGACCCTCCTTTCTCCCACAGACAGTTATTCAACAAAAACATGTGGAATAATTCTCTTTATGAGAAATCTAGAAAAGAGCTCAGGGACCCCTGCACCCCAGGTGAGCATAAAACCAGCTGCTTCAAACCCAGTAGGAAAATTGTTGGAGTCTTCTCATCATGAGCTCTCTCACATAATCAGAATAAAACTCCCAGCTTCTGGCTTCTTCACAGAGAGGCAAACAGAAGACTGAAGAGTGTACATCCAACATTCTGACCTTGAGCAGTGAGGGCTGCTTCTTACTTAGAGCACTGACAGGACCCAGCACAAGCTAGATGCCTGGGGGCCACTGAGAACAACAACAAACAAAAAAGCTGGGCAGCATTCTGCTGCTCCAGAGGACACACAGTACAGCAGACACAGGCTGGCGTAGCTCAGCGTCTGCATCCTCAGGGGGAAAGAGAAGAGTGGAGCATGCCTTCAATGTTCCAGGTTTCCGGGGGCTGCTTGAGGGTCTGGTTCTGTCTACTCCAACTTGGGGACCTGATGTGACCTGACATAATCTAAATGCCTACAGGCTGTTGAGAACAAAAAAGAGTTGGGTGTCCTGTCACTGCTTCAAAGGACCTGTGGTATAGCAGACAGATGCCAGAGGGTGCAAGAGATTACAAGCTCCTTTGAAAAAAACAAACCAAAAAAAACCAAACAAACAGTATATCCCTTTAATCAGGAATCTACACAAAGCACTTGTTTGTGTAGATTTGTAGTTAGAGACACATCCACAGAAAAAGTCTGAAAGGCCCCTAGAATCTCTATTCAGGCTGATGGGTGAAGGTCTTTCCCTGTGTGGAGCCAGTCCATAAAGGCTGGGAGAGGTGACTGTTTTTTCACATGCACGGGTACCAACACAAAATTATTGATACAAAGAACACGAACAGGAGGAAATGGCCCAATCAAATAAAAAAAGAAAAATCTCCAGAAAAAAACACGAAAGAAATAAGGTATATGAATTACCAGGCAAAGAATCCAAAAAAACACATAAAGATGGTCAAGCTAAGGAAAATGATACATGAAAAAAATGAAAATAGAGCAAATTCAAAAATGAAAATAGAACAAAAGAAAACAGCAATGTGGCAAAGAGATAGGAAATATAAACAAGAACCAATCAAATTTTGGAGTTGAAGAAGACAATAACTAAACTGAAAACTGTATTCAGTGAGATGATATATTCCAAGTGTTGAGTGAAAAAACTGCCAACCAAGAATACTATATCCAGCATAACTGTCTTTCAGAAATAAAGGAGAGATAAAGACTTCTCCAGATAAACAAAAGCTGATGGATTTTATCACCACTAGAGACATACAACCTACCAAAACTAAATCATGACAAAACAGAAAATCTGAACAGACTGATTACTAGTAAGGAGGATGAATCAGTAATCAAAAACCTCCCAACAAACAAATGTCCAGGACCAGATGGTTTCACTGGTAAGTCCCACCAAATATTCAAAGAAGAACTAATACCAATCCCTTCTCAAACTCTTCCAAAAAATAGAAGAGGAGGGAACTCTTCCAAACTTTTCCTTTCACTTAATGAGGCTAGCATTACCCTGATACCAAAACCAGACAAGGACGCCACAAGAAAAGAAAATTCCAGGCCAATATCTCGGATGAACATAAATGCAAAAATCTTCAACAAAATATTAGCAAATCAAATTCAAAAATACATTAAAAGGATTATACACCACAATCAAGTGGGATTTATTCCAGGAGTGCAAGAATGGTACATCTGCCAATCAGTCACTGTCATATATCTCGTTAATGAAATAAAGGGAAAAAAATCATATAACCATCTGAACAGGTACAGAAAAAGCAAATGACAGAATTCAACATCCATTTATGATAAAGACTCAACAAAGAAGGTATAGAGGGAATGCACCTCAGCATAATAAAGACCTATATGGCAAGCCTTCAGCTATCATACTCAACAGTAAAAAGCTAAATCTTTTGTTTTTTATACCACAATAAAAAAGGATTTAAAAAAGCATAATGGGGCTTCCCTGGTGGCGCAGTGGTTGAGAGTCAGCCTGCCGATTCAGAGGACATGGGTTCATGCCCCGGTCCGGGAGGATCCCACGTGCCACGGAGCGGCTGGGCCCGTGAGCCATGGCCGCTGAGCCTGCGCGTCCGGAGCCTGTGCTCCGCAACGGGAGAGGCCAAAACAGTGAGAGGCCCGCGTACCACAAAAAAAAAAAAAAAAAAAAAAATCATAATGTAGATTAGTAAGATAAATATAAATTTACAGCCACCATTTTGGAACTATAAGAAGAAGGGACTCTTCTAAAGTTTTGAAACAATGTAATTAAGACAAACAGTAAACTGAATAAACTATTGAATTATGCTCAGGAAGTGGTTATCTGTAAATGTAGTTCAGATGAAAAATATAAATAAGTTCAAGAATTATTTTACCAAATTAGCAGAAAATAACCTCAAATGAAATTAGTTGAAATTACAAAATTTTCCCTATTTGACATTGAGATCACAGAGGGTGATGTGATCTCTTAAAAAAATAAAATAAATCCCCTGATGAACTTGACCTCTGTGTAGTTCACTAATTTTTATCACAAAGTCACTTAACCAAGCTAAAAAAAAAAGCCTGGGAGAATAATACTGACGCTAAAAGAGATGAAGGAAGGAAGGAAACTTTCCAGCTCTTGAAAATTTTATGCTCAAAAGTGCTGATGACACAGCAGGAATTAAGCCTTTATTCCTGAAGCCAGGTCTGGTTAATGTTTCATGGAGTCACCTCTCTTCAGAAGTAACCACATTAATTCAGTGGCTACACTGAGATCTGAGAGCACACAGTTTCCTCACATACACACTTTACAGAGGTTCAGCTTCCTGTGAAAGCTGCTGGAGCTCTGTCAACACAAGGGAGTCGCCCAGTGGAAGAGGCTGTAATGCCATGCTGGTAGCAAACAAAAGGAGGGAACGTACTTTGTAAAACAGCCCCAGGAAAACTAACACAACCAACACACTCCAGAATCCTGTCAATCATCGAATTTCCATTTTTATTTTATTTATTTATTTACTTAATCATTTGCAGACGATCTCCCTCTCCAAATGAAGTTCTACTCGGAAATCCAATATATAAAGCAGAAAAAAGAAGATCTAATCTGTTTGAAATGGGATGGGGAATACAGAGGTCTGCTTACCCTCCTTGGTTTCCCTATCCCCATAGTGTTTCCCACATTTGAGGGGAACTCCAGGGCTTTCCAGAACATAGTCTGAAAAAGAATAGATATAAGCCATTTCTATGAAGATTTCAATTTTCTTTTCTTTTTATTTAGAATAAAGATTACTAAATATTTTCATATAAATGAAATAAACATAATATTCACAAAAATATTTTTAAGAAAAGTCATCATTCCTGGTGGTCAATCAACTTGTTAGGTAGCTAATCCAGGGAACCTGTGGAATATAATACGTAAAAAAAAAATTTAGCTATTTAAATTTATTCAGCAAGTATTTAATAGCATCCCAGATCTACCAGGCGTGGACAGGTCCTGAGGATGTATAGACAGCTTGTAAGGCCAAAAGTTCAAAAGATTTTGTGTATAAAATTGGGTCACATTGATTTAATACCACTTCATAAATCTCCACATTTTGGGACCCACCAGCTTGACTGGCAGGAGCCCACTCTTTCTGGGGAGCTCCTCCCAAATATTTCTGGAGATTCCTTGGGATGCTTTCCTGTGTCTACAGAGCATACCTGGTCATCTCTTCTCACCAGTGGGGTGGGAACTCATACATACTGCTTAAGGCTCTAAGTCACAAAAACAGCAACCTCAACGATCCTCTGAAAATGCTGCTCCTATTAACTTACCCCTTTCCCCCACTTGCCCGTACACCTCAAGCACAGCCAATGATGCTGCTGGGGAAAGGAAAAACTTTTCATTGTTGGAGTCACTGAAGCATACTGAGCGTCTGTGGGCTTAATCCTCTGCAGTTCATAGGGATGTGCCTTGTCTCACTGGCCTTGTGCAATGCTGTCTAATTACACAGGCATGATGGATCCAGGGCATGAGAGGTGGACTGTGCCCCGCTTTTGTTATGCACTCAATCAGAGGGTGAGATGCAGCAGTTCAGCCTGTAGGTTAGGTGGAATGGAAACTCACCGTCACACTCTACCTCCTTCCTGGCTTAAGCTCCATCTGCCCCTGTGTTAAGCACATCAGGAGGTGTTTCATGTGGGAGGATGGGGAATAAAGAGGAGGCAAGAGGAGATAAATAGAATATGCATTACAAGGAAGCAAAGAGCGAGGAAGAGCGAAAACCCTTTCGGATATTTTATAGTAACTAAAATGAGAAACAATGAAGATCTAAATCTTGTGGCAGAAGGTATTGAGAAGAGGCTAAGATTTGAGTAAACTCTTGAGAGATAATGCAGTTGAATTGAAAAGAGTACAGTTCATAGTCAAAACTTGTTAGTCTGATTATATATGTTACGATACGGGGCCAAGACGATAAGAAAGCCAAAAGGATTTTTTTTTCAGAGAAGTTACTCACAACATTTTTATGAATTCAAGAAGAAGCCCCTTTCTGGAAAAGGATTATGATCGGTGAAACCAATGGCTGTATGGCTATAAAACCAACTCTTGGTTTCCTTGGAGCCTGGCTACTCAAAGTTTGGTCTGTAGACCAGCAGCATTAGGGAACTTGTGATTAAATGCTGAATCCTGTGGCCCACCCCACCCCTTCTGAATTGGGTAATTCATTTGCACATTATAGTTTGAGAAACACCACCACAGAAGACTAGGAAGGCAGGGTTACTTTAAGACACAAGGGGCCCCTACAGAAACATACAACAAACATCACAAAGAGGAAGCTCAGGTTAGTGTAACCTACAGGGAAACCTAGCTCAGAAAAAAACAATCACATCTGCTAAATGCAGCATATAAATATCTTCCTAACTAGACAGATTTCCATCACATTCGGCACTAAAATACAATTTAACAAAAGTTTAAATGCAAAATGTGAGCAATTGATGTCCAATGAGATAAATGAAGAAGTATATTAGCAAGGGTAGCATTAACTTGGGCAAAATGATTTTAAGGAAGCAGCAGCAGCAGCCCCTGTAGCCACAAAACGATACAAGACAATATGACTACCAAGAAAAAAAAACCTCAAAAATGATGGATAAGAGAGAAAAGAGCCAGGGCTAGGACTTTGCCTCTGATCACTCATCGTTGGGTTCTTCATTCTTAATGAAAATAGCACTTGATTCAAAATCGGCATGGCATCTGTATAATAAATGATGTAATTAGGTATAGATACATGTAAATAAACTGCTAAGTAAATCCAAGTATCATTTACCTTCTGGCATTCCTTTAAGTTTTTTTTTTTTCCCCAAAGGAAAAACCCAATTCATGTGCAGAATTTTTCCAAGTCCCATATTTATTGCTCCTATAGCAGTGTTTTAACCCATGGTCCCTAGACAGATCACCTGCAGAATCACATGAGAGCACTTTGTGAAAATCAGTCTCCTAGATTCAACTACAGACAATGATTCATAATCTCTGGGGATGAGGCCTAATAATAGATATATTTAATAAAATGCCTAGGTGATCTTCCTTCATTCATTCAAATATTGCACTATGTCTGGCATTGGGCAATGAACAAGAAAAATACTTAATAACTGTAACGTAGGAAACAAAAGAACAGCCATTCCTACATAAAGGGATCAGGAATACCTCCCTCAGGAGACGACTTGGATCTCTGGGATGCTCAGCACAGATTCAGAGGGGACCAATTTCAGTAGGAGCATTGAGCCAATCCTCAATGTGCAGGTGTTGCGTTTGAGGAGCCCCAGAAGCTGGGCTGGTGCGTTCAAGCATTACAGGAATTAGTTCTGGACATTGTCAGTATTAGAAGTCATCATCATAACCATCCAGAGCTGGGAAGGAGGAAAGAGCAGAAGCTAGAAGGCATCCAACATGGCCATCCATCAAGCACACAAGATTCCCCATTAGGATCCTTAGAGCTATTTCAGGGGAATGTAGAACTAAAGGATCTTTAAAGCAGGTAGAGAAAGAATAAGAGAAATACGATTGGTAACTTCATGTGATACTATTCTTTCCATCCCTTCACTTTCCAAGATTGCCTCTCTGTCCCTTCTCATCACCCAGTATATCCTCAGAAACATGAGTTTACTCTGATTTATAGGAACTCCAAAAATTGATTCTTAAGGACCTTGTAATTCGAGGGTAGGAGAGAGTTTTCGGAACACCCTATTGAAATACCTGGGCATTAGATTTTTAGACTATATGGAAACATATCCGCCAGAGAATATTAGCCTTACCTTGTTAAAGGGAGGAGGAAAACCATATGGAAGATTTATCAGTGAGGTTTTTATCTGTGGACTAACTAGAAAAGATATTCATGATGACACACTGGGAATTTTCAATACCTTTTTCGGGGTAGGCAGATACTATTTACAGATTTATACACAAACCTAGAACTACTTGGAAACATGTCAAAATGTCTACCCTAGCTCTCCAAAATCACCTTAGACTTAAGAAATGAAGGCTTCTTCAGTGTTTTTTCGATACAGTAAAAGTGCGTATATTTCTTTTAATTTTTTTTCTTCGTGTAAAAGTATTCAGTTGGTCAATATATTCTTGAATGGAGCCATATATTCAGAACTGGAGCATAGGAAAACTATATGAGTCACAGCACCTAACGCCCAAAGCTAGAAACTTCATGAAAGAGGACAATGTCAATCCTTCTGAGAGTAAAAAACAGAAGCAAAATTACATAATCAGTTAGTGATATCGCCTTGGTATAATTTGTACCAAGGAGCTATCACTAACTGATAACGTAATTTTGAGTAAGGGTGAGTCAGGATGAATGGCACCTGTGGTTGTAGAAGTAGATCAAATTTGTCGGAAAAGACCAAGAGGAAAGATGAAGGAAAAAGAGTTCAGTAATGGTTTAAACGATTATAAAGCAGGATCAAGAGGCTTAGAATGTCATTCTAAGTGGAAAGTGCCTATAAAAGAAGCAGCATCGCATTATTATCAAACGCATAAGAAACAAAGAGTAATTCCGGGCAGTGGGCTCAAGTGCCATCTGAAATGAGGGTCAACAAAAAAATGAGTAGATTTAAGTCTGCAGATACCATAATTGGGTACAAATCTTATATTTGGCTGTGAAGAGATTTACAAAATAATCCAAAACATGAGTGAGAAAGATTATTCCTCTTATACTGACATACAAGTAAAATTATATTGTGATATTCTACTGAATAAAAGGTAATTCTATTTGTCAACTTGGAAAGAGAACTATAAAAGAACTGAAACTGTTTAATAAAATTAAAGAAATGATATTTTCAATGTATGTTGGGCTTCAAAGGAATAATATGGAAGAGACAATAGTGGCAAAGATTTGCATTTTAATGACCAAATGAGCCAGGAGTGAAACATAATAAATTTTACCATTATGAAACACATGACTGAAAAGTGAATAACTAAAACCAGAGAATTCAATTTTTTCAAATAATTTGAAAATAATTAAACTGTAATTATATAAGATTTAGGTCCTTAATATGACACCAAAAAAGCCTACATAACATAATTGAAACTATTTAGATGCTACGTAAAACCACAGTCTAGATATTTCTTTCTTTCACAGACTTATAAATACTGACATTTCCCATACACAACTGACTTATAAATACTGACACTTCCCATACACAACTGATGTGTTTTAAAGTACTTACGAAGTTGAAATTCTTGACTAAATAGCTAGTGAAATTGCATGAATTAACAAAATACAATGAGCAAAACAATCAAATACACAGAAGTGAGATTTTATTTCTACAAAACCTCAGATTTGGGACAAAGTATAACTCTTTCTGAGAACACTTTTTAAAAAAGCATTCTAGGATCACTTAGGGCAATGAAATAATAAGGATACTATAATAAATGGATTCAAAACACTGTTAGGGGTATAGTTTATACAGCTGTCCCTCAGTATCCGTGGAAGATTGGTTCCATATAAATGTGTATCTTTTGCGCAAAAACAGGTACCTTTAATCAGGAATCTCAGGAATCTCAGGAAACAGCAGGAAGGATTATCAGCAATATTATCAGTTTCCCCAATTCTTTAAAATCCCAGGAGTCCCCCTCAATTTCTCCACTAACTTCTTGGATATTACTACTCCATGTCAGGTCGCTAGGAATGCACCAACTCCCGCTTTCCTCTCCTTCAACTGAAGCTAATTCTTCCCCCAGTAATTCTAGTACGCCCCACCTCAGTCCAACTGAATCAAAATCTCTGGAGAAGACCCAGCATTTCATTTTTAAAATTCCCCCCAAGTGATTACATTGTGTATCCAAGGCTGAGAACTAATGTTTCATTTAACTACTGTTTCTAAACTTTATTGTGCATAGGACTCACCAGGAATCTTGTTAAACTGCAAATGCTGACCCAGTAGTTCTGAGTTAAGGGTCTGAGAATCTGCATTTCAACCAAGCTCCCAGGTGTTGCTGATGCCAGTACTTGGAGTAGCAAAGTGCCCTTTAAACTTCTTGGAGGAGGGAAAATCTTTTTTCCTTCCCCCTTATAGTGGTCCACAGAGCTAAGTGACCAGTTTAGCAAGCTTTTTTTCCTTTTTTTATCTTATACTCCTCTCAAACCCTCTTTGCTTCTTTTGTCTCAATAGACCCTGATGATCCTTTTGTCTTGGAGCCTGGCTCTTGGAAAAATAACTTTCACTTGTCTGAGGGAAGGAAGGGGATAATATTCAAACTCTCTCAGGAGATAAAAGGCAGTATTTTTTCTGTAGCAAATGTATAGAATAAAATCAAGACAGTGAAGTTTCCATGTTATAGCTATCGAAAAGCCCCTAGCCAGCCACAGTTTGTTCATTTGAAGGTCTCATCCTACATCCTGTAAGATATAATCATAAAAAGAATTTGCTACTGGAGAGAGAGAGAGAAAAAGAGAGAGAGAGCAAGTTTATAATAGTGAATAACATATTTTTTAAAGAAAAATATACACTCTTCTGGTTAAACATCCTTCTCCCTTGATCTCTCCACCTCTCTCCCACCATAATCATTTTTAAAGTACCTTTATGATAGTACTTCTCAATTCCAGGTGAAAACACCAAAGGAGCTTGTAAAAGTAGCACAGCCAAGACCCCACCTGGAACAATTGATTCAGTCTCTTGAGATAGAGTCTGAGATCTGTGATTCTTCCAATTCCCCACTCAAGCACACGGAGCGAGTTATGAATTCCTGATAGAGATGGAGAGGGAGGATATGCCATGGGCTTTTGGGCACCTACATTTCTAGGCCTCCAAAAGGAATGGCTAATGGAAATTAAAGAGTAAACAAAGCTCAGGAGATTTTGAAACTGCATTTGATAAAATTCAATACTCAATTGTGAATTTAAAAAAAAATAGTGAACAAAAAATGAAACAACATTCTCTAACCTAAGTATTCTATCAAAAGCTTACATCAAATGATAAAACTTTCGAAGTTTACCCTTCAAAGTGTAATTTAAGGACGGCCCTATTGCTACTGTTATTTACCATTGTCCTGAAGGTCCTAGCTAAAGAACAAAGCAAGAAAAAGAAATAAGGCATGATAGTTAAAAAAAATAAAAGAAAATTCAGGGCTTCCCTGGTGGCGCAGTGGTTGAGAGTCCGCCTGCCGATGCAGGGGACACGGGTTTGTGCCCTGCTCCGGGAAGATCCCACATGCTGCGGAGCGGCTGGGCCCGTGAGCCATGGCCGCTGAGCCTGCGCATCCGGAGCCTGTGCTCCGCAACGGGAGAGGCCACAACAGTGAGAGGCCCGCGTACCGCAAAAAAAAAAACAAAAACAAAAACCCAAAAAGCTATTATTATGTGCAGACAATATAATTATCCTCATGGAGAATCTAGAGAGAAAGTTTTAGATCTATTAGACTTAAGAAGGGTTTGTGGGTATAAGGACAACATTTTTTTAAAAACTCAATAACTTTCCTATTCAACAGCGGTAACAGTAATTGCAAAACTTTGCAAAAACTTGAAAAATTACTATTAATAAAAACATGGATAAATTGTAGTACTATATAATGGAATACAGTTCAGCACTATAAATGATAAATTATTGATGTTTGTCATCATGGATAAATCACAAAAAATATAATTTTGGAAAGTTTCATAATAAAGCATTCCCAATGATACAATTTATTAAAGTTTATAAGCAAATAAATTAATAGCGTATATACATAATTATTAATATCCATGTAATTAAAGTATGTGCAGGTGAATGAGAACAGTATTGAATTGAAACAGCAACTTCAAGATAACTATTGCCTCAGGTAAGAGAGGGGAATGAAATAGGAGAGGAGTAAGAAAGAGAGTTTTAACTAGTGTTTGCAATATTTTATTACTTAAAAAAAGCCAAGCAAATAGGAAACCAAAATGTTGCCTTTACCTTGAATATTTGTGATGTGATTCCCTGTGGCTTTTGGTATGCATGACATGTGTTATGATAAACATTATTTTTAAAACAGCAATGAGAGATGTATGAGGGTAACTATGGTCATAGGGAATCACAGAACATGAAGGAGGTGTTTTCGGCAAGAAGGAATCTTATCCTTTTGAGCTGCTACAACAAAATACCATAGGCTTATAAACCACAGAAATTTATGTCTCACAAATCTGGAGGCATAAATCTCACAAAGCACTAGCACATTTGGTGAGTGGTGAGGGCCTTTTAGCTATAACTTTGCATGGTGCAAGGGGCCTGGGGTCTCTAGGGCTTCTTTTATAAGGGCATTAATCCCATTCATGAGGGTTCCACCCTCTTGCCCTAACCACCTCCCAAAGGCCCCACCTCCTAATACCATCACCTTGGGGGTTAGGATTTCAACATATTTATTTGTAGGGTGGGAGGTAGGGTAGTGGGGTGGACGGACATAAACATTCAGTCTATAGCAGAAGGTCTATAGTATCAAGGGGTCCATTTGACTGGGTGTTAAAAGCTCAATGATTCATTAATCGACATATAAGTAGAATGGATAAAACTTTGGAAACAAGTATCAGATGTACATGAGTTTGAATTTCTATTTGGTCACATATTAGCTGTGTGGACATGGTTGGTCTAAACTTCACTAAACCTCCATCGTTTCATCTGTAAATGTTAGTAATAATAGTTCCTGCTCAGGGGATTATTTTGAAGATCAAATGAGATAATGTATATGAAGAATTTATTATGAATATTGGTGACCTAGTCATTCGCATTACCTCTCTCAGGCCGGAGAGGATTGATTTAGTGAGATAACCTTCCAAGTATAATAAATTCAACCCAATTGGGATCCATCTGTTCTTCCAAAGAATTTACAGTATCATTAGGGATGAGGACCCTGGGAGAGATTGTGAGTCAGATAAATGGGGCTTCTTGTCCAGGCTCCTCCACCTAAATGACTTAAATCGCTGTGTTTTCTTTCCAAGACTAAAACAATGGAGATAATAAAACATTTTTCACAAATTTGTCCTAAGTGCTGAATGAGATAAAGTATGCAAGAATATCGACCACAAACTATAAAAGACTTGCTCAGTGCATGTTCATTGTCTTTGGAAAGACAAGAATAATAGGAAATGTGAGAATAAATCACCAGAATGGGTAATCAAATGCCAAAGTGGGTGGTACAGATAAGTGTTCCAGGAAGAATATGGGTAAAGTGCATAAGAATGTAGGATGTACTACCATTTTGTTCTGGTAGGATTATTCCAAAGGTGTACTACTTATCGAGACTAGGCAAAATCGCTCGTTTAAGGAAGCAAGAAAATAAAACTCTTCCTTCATCTCTCAGAGAAGCTATTGAATTTTTTTCTCATTACCTTTGAGACGCTTCTTCATCAGTCTTCTGAAATAGGACCCCTTGAGGCTCCACTCTCATATCTTACCTAGCGCAACAAACCAGTTGTCTTGTTTTTTCCTATTTTAATCTGGAGGTTTCTGGGCATATTTGCCTGAATTTTCATGCCTCATTTGCAAGGCAGAAAGCTGTTGTTAAATAAGGCTTGGCAACAGACTGCATGGGTGCACAATTAGTCTGGAATCCTCTGAAAGGGCTGAGATAACCCCGGCAAGAGAGTCTTATCTGGCTTGTTTTTACAAATCGAAAACAAGTTGCTGAACACGGGTTTATCTAAACCAGGAGAGCTACCTGAACAATTCAGATAACTTCCTAATTGCCAACCAACTTTCTGTTATTGGGAAATACTATACCAAGAGGCTGACTGTGTAAAATATGTGGAAATTTTCATCACGCATTTATATTCCGGCTAGAAAGATGATGTTGGTTAAAGAACAGGCAAGGGTTGAAATGCCATTGAAAGTGTACAAAGTCCCTGCTAGTCAAAAAGCTGTCCCAACTAGGCTCAAATATCAACAGCATTGTGACTTTTTGTTTTGCCTTTATCACAGCTTGGTGTATAATGGGCCATTTACCTGCCTGGGACAGGGCAGTTGCCGTTTCCCTCTTTTGTCTGAAAAGGTGTGTTTCAGAGTCGTGTGCTTGATGCTCTATACACAAGAGCTTTCTATGCGTGGTGTTCCCAAAAATCTCCAAGAAATTCGGAAGATACGTTTAGAACTCCTCAAGATCAAAAGCTTCCTGTGAAAATTGAGGGGGTGGAGAGGGACTGGAATTCCGAAGGCTTCAAAGGAAAGGAAAAAACATGCTAATTTTCAGCCATGGAATTGATTACCAAGAAATATAAGTGGTTTATCCCACCAAAGAGGACAGGTGAATGGTACATGCTGTTTCCACACTTTGGCAAGAGGGATACTACATTGCCAGGGAAATACCACAAAGGGGAGGAAAACATATTATTATGGGAAGATAGTAAAGTAAAGAAGGCTAGAGTCTGACAGTGGGAAGAAGCAGATGCATTCCAGTGACGCTCTGCAGGAAGTTTAATAAAATGTTGCTTCAGCTCTGGCAACTACTAAACATCAGGTCTAACAGCATTTATTCAAGTCTTCTAACAGTCACAGGAACAAGAAACTGGAGGACAGGCTGAAAAGTAAAACTAAACAATAACAAGTCTTTTGTATGTGGCAAACTGCAGATTAAAACCAACTCTGCTTCTTCTGGGGGATTTCATTATGCAAAAGGACTCAGTTCCACACGAAATAGGACACTTTTTTGAAATCAGCTGGCAGTAAATTCGGTTAATGAAGAAGATGAGCCTCTCGATTTGAATACATTTTTGAAACAGGAGTGACAAGAAGGAAAAACGGTGTCGAGAACCAAGGTAGAAAATAGCTAAATCATTTACCAACAGGAAGTTTGGGAGAAAACAAAATGAAACTTTTAAAGAAATCTAACTCTATACCTAGGAACTGTGAGACTCTTAAAATATCTGTGAAAGGATTTTTATCTGTGAAAAGTCATTCTCAGGCTCTTACGTGGGATATAAATTCTTAGCTTGAGTTCATTCTAGAATTCACGTGTGGTTCAAACACAAGACTATGGACCAGAAGGGACATGTAACCTTAAACAGCTTACTTCCTGCTCTGAGACGCACAGCTTACTTCCTGCTCTGAGACGCAGTTTTGCTCTCACAGTAAAACGGGAATGATATTGATCCCTTGAGGTTAATGTGATGATAAACAAGAATATTTATAAATACTTTCACACTTCCTTGGCATACAGTAGATGCTCAACCACAGGAGTCAGTCATTATTAATCTTATCATCACAGTCACCAGGATCTTGACTCACTTTGCCCCAAGACCTAAGACACAAGGAACTTTGCCTGAATTCTGAGGGGAGGGCCTGTAATTAAACAGAAATAAAAACTAACAAATTTTCTAACGAATATTTTTCTAAAGAAAAATGGTTCAGTGAGAGCAAGCAGTGTTGACAGTATTAATGCTTACATGCCAGCAGGGTTTAGTGCCATGAAGTAGGAATAGTGCCAAATCAGGCAAAAGCTGGTTGGGATGTTATGACACCAAAGTGGCTACAGGACAGGAAGTAGCTAAACATGGCATTAAATGTCACTGACTTCCTTGCTGAGAGAGTTCTTTCTCATTCAGTTCTTTTAGTTCCTAACTAACTCAAGGGGAAAGTATCAGTAAGCACTAAAACCTCTGCCTTTTTAACATCTCTCTAACACTTACTTATCTCCCTGTTAACAAAGAGAGAGCAGACCTCAGGTCCAGAGTTCTTACAGGTAAGCATGTCTACCTAAAACTTATTAACATGATTTGTTTTCACTGTCTTTGTTCTATGACTGCCTTTTATTTATAACAATATGTTGCTTTTCCAATTAAACTTAGTAATAAAAAATTTGCCTTCAAAATACACATATGTACATAAAAATGAGTGTATATAAAGAAGAATATTAAGTAAATAATTGCTCAGCCTGTCACTAGTTGTACGTTCTTGGTAAGATTGCTTCAACTTTCTATGCCCTAGTTTCTTACTTTATTATGGGGTAATAATTGTACTTACCTCATAGGGCTTTAAAAAGATTAATCAAATGATATATGTGAAGTGTTAAACAGAATGCCTAGTGTGTAGTAATACAGGCTCAATAAAAACTTGCTATGATTTCAGAAGTCAATTCCTGAGTTCAAAGCATCATTCTATGTAACCAATCTTCTTAACAGTCTGGTTATCCAAATTATCTCCTATTTAAAAGGGGGTAAGTTAATATTATTATTAAATAAATAGTACAAAACATGTACATCCACATAGCCATACAGAGCTGTCAATTATTTCACTCCCAATAACTGATAGACCTTAAAAAATTCAGCAAGGCCAACCAGTATATCAGAAAAGAGGT
The DNA here is from genome assembly GCF_949774975.1 of Lagenorhynchus albirostris. Lineage (NCBI taxonomy): Eukaryota > Metazoa > Chordata > Mammalia > Artiodactyla > Delphinidae > Lagenorhynchus > Lagenorhynchus albirostris. Next base: position 59,387,965 of record NC_083111.1, read on the forward strand.
TCATACAGCTATATGTGATTGAATGATAACCAAACACCAAGCATCCCAGGAAACATACAATAACGCTTCTGAGGTTCTCAGAGGTTGAAGAAAGCAAAGAGAGAAATGTAATTAAAAATTAAAGATAAGGGAAAATAGGGAATGGAAGGGCCCTAGCAAAGAATTCCTTCTATAGTATCTTAACAACTATTCAAATTCCCATGACTGCACGAAACTCTGTTGACCAACTCTCCTAATCCCTCAGATGACATGGAGTGAAGACAGAGAGGAAGTTATCCCATGTGTTCTCCATGACAGGAGTAGAGGAAGGAGCAGGTCTATCTCTAGTGCTTGTAAGGTCTATCTCCACACACCTTAGACCTGATTTTTTTAACTTATAAATAAAGCTAACAAGCTGATAAATTAAAAGGTGTTCAGTTTTACTAACATGTTACCAACTCACAGAATTGACTCAAATTTAGACTTATTGGATTCTGTGAAGTTTCACACCAAAACATGAAGGTGCTGATAGATTCAACTCCCACACCTTCCCCCAATCTTTCCCCCTTTTCTTACCACCCAGACTCCATCCCTAACTGTGAAAGGCCTCACAAACACACGTGTTGTTAAGGACTAAATATTTGCATCCCCTCTTAAATTCATACGTGGAAGCCCTAAACCCTCAGTGTGGCGATATTTGAAAGGAAGGAAGTAATTAAAGTTAAATGAGGTCATAGGGTAGGGCCCTGATGCCATAGGATTAGTGTCTCTATAAGAAGACCTATCAGAGAGCACTCTCTCTCTCTCTCTCTCTCTCTCCATCCCTCCCACTTGCATGTGTGCACACACACACATTGAGGAAAGGCCATATGAGGACATAGGGAGAAGCTGGCCATCTACAACCCAGAAAGAGAGTTCTCACCAAAAATCAAATTGGTCAGAGCTTTGATCTTAGACTTCCAGCCTCCAGAGCTTTGAGAAAATTAATTTCTGTTGTTTAAGCCACCCAATCGATGGTATTTGGTTATGGCAGCCCAAGCTGACTAAGGCATGTATGAACAGTCTGCACTGCACATCCAAGCTCTGTCCACACTCCCTACCAACAGCAACCTTTATTCACCCTGTACCTGGGGATGTGCACCGTGATGACACAGGATGCCATCAAGAGGAGAGCCCTGTTCATTGCAGCTCTATCTACAGTAGCCAGGACACGGAAGCAACCTAAGTGTCCATCAACAGATGAATGGATAAAGAAGATGTGGCACATATATACAATGGAATATTACTCAGCCATAAAAAGGAATGAAATTGAGTTATTTGTAGTGAGGTCGATGGACCTAGAGTCTGTCATACAGAGTGAAGTAAGTCAGAAAGAAAAAAACAAATACCGTATGCTAACACATATATATGGAATCTAAAAAAAAACAAAAATGGTTATGAAGAACCAAGGGGCAGGACAGGAATAAAGATGCAGATGTAGAGAATGGACTTGAGGACATGGGGAGGGGGAAGGGTAAGCTGGGACGAAGTGAGAGAGTGGCATGGACATGTATACACTACCAAATGTAAGGTAGATAGCTAGTGGGAAGCAGCTGCATAGCACAGGGAGATCAGCTCGGTGCTTTGTGACCGCCTGGAGGGGTGGGATAGGGAGGGTGGGAGGGAGATGCAAGAGGGAGGAGATATGGGGATATATGTATAGCTGATTCACTTTTTTATAAAGCAGAAACTAACACGCCATTGTAAAGCAATTTTACTCCAATAAGGATGTTAAGAAAAAAAAAAAAAAGAGGAGAGCCCTGGGCAGAGACCCATGCAGATCCTGGAAGCCTACTCAGAACTATTTGTCCAGGGAATTTAGAAATTATGAGTACCCAGAATGTGGTCTGAAAGGGTGGGCACCGGCTCTGGGTGAGCATGCACCCTTGACTCTAAGGAATCCTCGCCTTACAGAGAGGAGTATGAATAAAGGAGGCCCAGAGGGTCCTCTCAATGCTCAGGGTGTGCATCTAAAGACTCAAATTTTATAGGTCTGTGGTGCCTCAGAGAAGTAGAATTTTTCCTTTTCAGAATCTCTGGTGATTCTGGCAACCATGGCCCATTGGAAAACACTGTTCTAAAGAGGATGTATTGTGTAGTAGTTAAATGCATGGCTCAATGTGGTTAAATGCATTCTAATCCAAAATATCCAGCCTTGAATACTTCCCCTATTATGCTAGCCATGGAACTCTACACAAGTTACTTATCTACGCCCGATTTCCTCACTGTCAAACGGGATGAATATAGTACCTATTTCATATGGTTGTTACGAGAACGAGATGAGTGAATACATATAAAACACGTATTCATGTGTCTCATTCACAGTAAAAAAAAATCAAGAAAAGTTAGTAAACATTCACTCCTATTTGAAATAGCCATGGGTTCAGTGTGCAGGGAAAAAAAAGTATTTATCAATTAATAAACTGCAAACACTGGATAGGTAAATATATTTAAACCAATGTCTATTGTAAGGTTTTTGACAGATGAGAACATTTAAACCCTCTATGTGTTTGTTCTTCCTATATTCATTATCTTTCTCTTTCATTAACTCTCATAATTGAAAGGTGGTTTGAAATATGAAACGCAATTGGGCTGCCAAGGGGATAAAGTTGTTGCCTCTACATAGTGTGAAAGTCATTCTGTCTCTGGTACGTAAACTCCCATTAGTAAAAGTGCCAAGTCCATGTGCACCTAGAAGAATTTCCCATTTCTAGGATTACCAAATAGTCCTGTGAAAGAATACCTCACTGCTTGTTTCCAGCATACTGAATTCCTAATGACTTTTCCCCCCGTGGAAAAGGCATGCTTATTCTTCCAGACTAAGCAAATGCTTATTCAGAACACAGATCTAAAAAAGCATGCAGGCTAATGAAATAATATTTCAGATCTCACATTTCCATGTGGCAGAACAGGAATAGAAAGAAATCCTACTAAAGCTGGTACTGACATTCCCAGATGTGCAGCCATTAACACATGCTAAAACTGGCTTTTTAAAGAGTCTATGCATTTTTCTCCAAAGGAATATAAAATATTATTCTCCAAAGCAGCCCCATAATGCTCTGTCTTCCTTCACTTAGGAGTTATCAAAGCAGCAAGAGATGTTCTGGAACATTGCCACTGTCGTGAATGCCACGAGTGGGGAAAAAGGAAGACGATGTAAATCAGTGTGGTATTTATATTCCTTCTTGGTTCTTTTGAGTTCTTACAGAACCATGCAATGTTGATTTAGGGTGGGATTAGCCCAAAGTTGTCCATGCATCCCTGAAAAGTTTAGCTGAGGGCCTGTTTATTGTTTACTGCAGTCCAACATATTTCTGGTGATAAAGATGGGATCCTGTCAAAAAGTTCAGTGAGAGTAAGTAAATCCACTCTCTAGCGGTACTGGTAAACTATTAAAGGCAGCCTCTGCCTGGACCAGTGGTACATGTTGTGATTGAAATGACTCCTTTGGGGAATATTGAAGAATTTTATGTCATCCAACCTTTCAAAATGTATTAAAATGAAGTCCAGACATTATCATAATAATTTACATCACCTAGAGTCAGAAGCTGTTGATTATTCACCAGAGAGTGAAGCCACAAGGATGATCCCATAAAGCCTTAAGACGCTGCGATATTTACCACAGTATTCATAAATGCCAAGTCCAAGATAGGTTTGGATTCCAACTCTGGCTTACCAAAAATCATTGATGATATTAAACAAAAAAAAATTTTTAGAAGCTTCCTTGACAAGGTTTCTGAGCTCAGCATCCACTCTTCAGGACCGCATTGAGTTCACAGGCGTGCGTGAATGTGCCAATGTTGAAATTTCCCAATAAGCTTACATTAGGCATAAGAATGTCTTAGTCATCACTATATCCCAACTCCTTAGTACCATAGCTGACCCATAATAGGCTTTTAATTAAACATAAAACTAAAAATATGATAAATTTCTATTCAATAGTAAAACGGCCATCATCTTTACGGGTTCGTACCACTAACTTTATTTTCATCAAAATAGTTTTACTACGGGACCTTTCAGCAGATTCTTCAAATGGCAAGCTACACGGAGGAGTGCAGTAGACTGACTGCATTAACGCAGCCTTCCCGTCCCCATTTCACCCGTTTCTGTGTCCCACATTTTTGTCATATAAACTTATAATCTCCCCAGCTCTGAGGTAGGGCCTGATCACGTGACATGCTTTAGCTAAATAAATGTTTTGTTTATTGTTGTATGCCACCGAAGAGTTGTGATTGTTTGTTTTATGACGTTAGCTAACTGATTCAGGGGGCTAGTCCAGTGCTCCTATATTTGGCTTGTGTGCTAAGTCTTCTGGAAAATAGCATTGACCTTTCTGCTCAAAAGCAGGAAAAGTAGAAAGTTTGTCATCTACTCCACCTAAGTCATTCCTAGCTTACAGCTTTTTGGTAAAGTTTTACATAATATGCATAAGAATCTACTTTTCCACCTTGAGTATTCGGTGCCATACCCATTTTTTTTTAAAAACCTTACTTTCTGTTTAATTTGTTTTGCCAAACAAGCACAGTGAAAACTTTTGTCTGACTAATTGTACAGGAAACAGAATTTGTAAGCAAGCCATGCCTTTTTTTTTTTTACCTCAAAATATCTATACTGCTCCTAAAAAAATACATGTAAGTGTGCTACAATACCATGAGTGTGAAGTTGGACATGTATGCTTTCCTTTCAATTGCGGAAGGAACGGGGCTTTTCCCTAAGAACAAGATGGCTCCGGGAGAGCCAATGCTTACTTCTCACAGTAAATATCATCTTCGGAGTTAAATTATGCATAAACCGACAAAGCAGCTTCAGTGGTCCCACAAGAGTAGGGCATCACAATTCTGTTTAGGAGATGTACTGATCATGAACTTCTATAAGAATTTTTTTTCCCAAGCCAAGAAAAGACTCTTTGGCACGTCACCAAATAGTGCAGAAACGTCTTTGGCTTCGTGCTAATGATTATAACAGACTCTGAGCTCTTTGAAGGTGTAAGCTGGGTTTTATTTGTCTGCTTATGCCAAGTATTGAGAAGGCACTTGGTAGAAGCTACTTGATATTTGCCAAATGAATGGCTAGATGATTAAACACATTCATCTCTGAAGGCACTTCTGAAACAGCCTGGTTAACCATCATGGGAAGGGTAGAATTCAAAAGGGCGGAGAATTGAAACTAGACCCATCTATGAAGATTAGGTACTTTGCCAATGTACTTTGCTCCGGGCCCTCTAATTTCAACAAGAATCGGTACTGTCACAACTTGCCTGTCAATCTGCACTTAGACAGGTGAATACACTGCTGTATGTACTGCTCTTGGTTAGTTTTCACTAACTGTATTCTTTATCAGGAATCATAACTGTTCCTGCCTGTATAACCAGACCAGACATTCATTCATTCATCTATTGATATGGTGAAACCTATTTGTATCCTCCAGGTGTTCTCCAAGAATGTTCAGTCAATTAGAGTGTGAGAGCTTTAAACAAATAATTTTAAAACAAACTAGTAAGTGCAATACCAGAGAACACTGGAACAAAATTTACTATTCTCTAATTTCTCTTCAGCTGGAGACAACATGAACTCCTTATAAAGGAGGTGACATTTAGGCTAAAACTTAAAAGAATGAAAAGGAGTTAATTTAATTCCACATTGGGTACTTAACTGTATTTTGGGATATGTGAATACCACAGTGAATAAGAAAGATAAGGTTGCTTCTCTCATGTGGCTCATTCTCTAATGATGGAGTAATAGACAAAATTACAATTACAATATACTTCATCAAATACAATGATATTAGGAAATTATCAGACCTAATAAAAGAGAAAATTGGAAGCGATGGACGGGACCTTGTCTTATTCCTCTTTCTGCTATAGAACTGATGCAGTACCTGGTACATGGTTCAAACTACAAAATCTTATTACATGAATAAATGAAGGTCACAAAATCTGTACTGCAAAATTCAAGATTCACTGACCTAGATAGGTAGGCTATGATCAGCTAACTCAGCTTTAAAAATGCCCCTCTCATAGGAATCTGAAGCAATACAAATGTTAGGAGAATATTCCCTAGAGCTTAAGCATCCATAATGTAGCAAGAAAAAAAAAAAACCTCAATAAAGTATACTGTCCCTCTGTCTGAGTTGAAAAGGAAATTGGGATTGAAAAGGGAAAGGTACGTGAAATGCTAAGAGCTCAGTCAGAAAACAGAAGCCATTCCAGATAGTTAAAGAAGAGAGACATTAATACAGGGGATAGACTATATTGGTAATTGAAGAGCTGAAAAACTAAGCAGGGGATTGTGAAGTCACCCACATGTTATCAACAGCAGGAAGCTTCTACCACTTACTTCTAAGAATGGAGGGAACAAGGGAGCTGGAGCCTCCTGCTGGAAGGAAATAATTCAGTATACCTGGTGCGAAGCAGACCTCACTGGAGAGTTCTCCACCCACAGCTGAAGCCACAGATGAGAATCATCTCTGCTAGAGGCAGTACCTGAAGCACAGAGAGACAGAGAGGGGGGAGTAATCCTCTGGTTCAGTGGTGTGCTGATAATCAGGCTCTCCCTCTGCAAAATAAATCCCCAACTTGTAGTATTTGCCAATTTCCATATTGTAAATACTTCCAATGTCATTGATTTCAAAGTACCAAGAATTAACAACCCACTTGAAAAATTAATGAGGATTTCACAATCTGTTCTTGCAGCCAGTATCGAGTGGTTTCAGCACACTGCCGGGGCTTCTTCCTGCGCTTCTACCAGAGCTTCCTTCCCTGAAGCCAGGGGAAGAGGCAACCTGAAAAAAACGTATAAAACATTCACGGAACCTGGACACAGCATTCACAGAGATTATCGTGTTATGCTCTAAGGAGTGCTATTCCCACTTTATTCTTTGTGAATTTTGCCCCTGGAGTTCACCTTTCTGCTCTACATGTGCTCAACACAAAAAACACTTCTATGTTTTCTGGATGCAGGATCCATCGAAAAATATACAAATAGAAGTAAACTTTAGAGGAAAGCTTTGCACTAGAATTATATCAATAAGGATTCATCAAGGTTCAGAGAGTGTAGGAAGCAGGTGATTTTTTTCTGACCACTGCAACTGCTAAAGTGGAATTCCACTTTTATGCCCTAAGGAAAATACTCAGATTTTATAGCTACAGAGGCTGTTTAATGGTGTTACATATGGACTTTCAGGATGCCCATGATTTATGCACTGTAGGAAAGGCTTTTCAGATTTAACTCAATCTCAAGTTATTCTTTCCACCAAAAGCAACAAGGGTATAAAACCATCCTGTGACTGTCACAGCCTGGCAAAAAAATTACATTAAGTTGAGACATGATTCATCCCATCTCCAGTGTTTTGTTTTTTTTTTAAGGTAAAAGCTTGTCTTTGATTGCTATTTATGTTTATACCAAACATTCCTTCTGGATTTTTCTTTAGACTTTCAATAGTCTATGTCATGTATATTTAATCTCTCAAGAAGTCTCCAAATATGTGTCAGTGAGATTGTCCCTGCTCTTCATTCACTTACTCTAAAAAAAATAATAAATTTTGTCTGAAATTAAAGCGGTAATGGATTCAGTTTGGAGAAGGGTTTGTCTTCAAACAGTTGGGATCAGAAAACAAGTACTACCATTGATTTTGTTTTTAATAGCCATCATTTTCCCCAGACTTCCCCTGGGAAAGGATTTGAAAGGAGTCAAGGTTTTCCACTTATATTAGAGTGAGCAGTTCAATTCAGCTCTGTTTTTATGTCTTGGAGCTATCTGGGGGATTACTTTTATGCTATCCTAAAATGTTCACTATTAAGACAATGGGTTAGTTTTTTACATTATCATAAGCATACTACTTTCAATAAATATTTATTAATGTTCCTATCTTAGAGGATGTGCAAAAGAAAAATAATAGATATACAAAGATTTTTCTGAAGTACCAGTTTGATGGAAGTGGATTGCTATGGGATCCAAATTCCCATGCATGACTAACAACGCAATCCTCACAACTCCATAATACACATTGGAAAGCTGAGCAAGAAGAACCTTCTGGGGCTTCCCTGGTGGCGCAGCGGTTGAGAGTCCGCCTGTCGATGCAGGGGACACGGGTTCGTGTCCTGGTCCGGGAAGATCCCACGTGCCGCGGAGCGGCTGGGCCCGTGAGCCATGGCCGCTGAGCCTGCATGTCCGCAGCCTGTGCTCCGCAACGGGAGAGGCCACAACAGTGAGAGGCCCGCGTACAGCAAAAAAAAAAGAAGAACCTTCTGGAAACATAGGAGCTGGAGGTAGATAATATATTTTTAGATGGCAAATTTGTTCATCTAGTAATTTAAAATAATCAAAAGACATGAAAATGTTAACATTTGCTTTAGAGTCTTAAAAGTCAATCATTTGAGACTAAGGTTTGGAAGAGGACTTAAAAATTTAGATGTTCTTATAGGGGAGCAAAATTTGCCAACCCAAAATGTGTCTCTTTGGCATGAGGATTAACTTAGGCTGATTTTTTTTTTTTTTTTTTTTTTTTTTTTTTTTGCGGTACGCGGGCCTCCCACTGCTGTGGCTTCTCCCGTTGCAGAGCACAGGCTCCGGATGCGTAGGCTCAGCGGCCATGGCTCACGGGTCCAGCCGCTCTGCGGCATGTGGGATCCTCCTGGACTGGGGCACAAACCCGTGTCCCCTGCATTGGCAGGCAGACTCTCAACCACTGCACCACCAGGGAAGCCCTAGGCTGAATATTTTTAAAAAATAGCAGACTGAGAAAGTTTTTCTTTTTACCCCCTCCCCCATTTGCCTAAAAATTTGAATAATGGACCTGTTCCCAGAATAGAGCTAGCACCAGTGATATCTACAAAAATTATGGGACAGATGTGATAGGGGGAAACTTAGAAGAGTCTAGAGATCAGAGTCCACTCTGTGTCCCATTTTCTCTGCAAGGCTAAGCAAACATTTATTTACCAATCATTTGCTTGTCCATCTCCATGTGAATTGCCTTCCTCCCCTTTGAAGTCCCAAACCCCTATCCCCAACATCCTTTTTTGTCTTTAGTTGAAGATGGTATTTAAGTTGAGGGCTTTGGCCATTTTGTTAAGTTACTCAGTTTTCCTGGTTCTCTCCCATGTGTACATGTAATTAAAATTTTGTTTGATTTTGTCCTGTTAATCTGTCTCATGTCAACATAACTCTTAGGTGAGACAAAGGAACCTAGAAAGATAAAGGCACATTCCTTCTTCCTTGACATTCTGATAGAAGATCTACTCACAATACTTGCACTTCTGTTTTCTGCTTTGAATAAGTTATTTTCTACCTAACGAACCACTATAGTTCCCAAATTGTACATCAAGTGCCCAGAATAGACCTTTGATGGGGAGTCGTGTGTGTGTGTGTGTGTGTGTGTGTGTGTGCGCGCGCATATCCATTTGTTAGGTAACGTGCATGACCATGCTCATTTGCTTTTTTCCCCTCTAGGAATTCTTTAACTTTAGATGTTCTGAGGCAAGCTTTGTCAGCAATTTTCTATGAAACCCTAAATAATTAACTTAATGTACTTACATTTTAGTTAACTTATTTGCAAAAGGGAAAAATAATATTGATGTAGATAACACTTTTACTTAGAGAAATTATCAAGGAAATTATTTTCCAGCTATCTGAGAAAACAAATTAAATTAGTGTCCATTCAGAGTTTTTCAGAGACTTTCAAATCATATAACTCTCCAGAGTTAACTAAGTCTTGACTTAGGCAAATGATAAAACGAAAGTAATTTTTAAAATGATTCATTCCCATAATTTATGTAGCTTATATACTGAAAACATTAGACCAATCATCAAGTAGATAAATTATTATTGTTAGGAGTATGTTATGGAGTGGACTTCCTTGGCAGTCCAGTGGTTAAGACTCTACACTTCCAATGTAGGGGGCATGGGTTCAATCCCTAGTTGGGGAACTAAGATCTCACATGCTGTACAGTGAGGCCAAAAAAGAAAAAAAAAAGTCAAGAGTATGTTATGAAGTGTATGTATGTTTGTTACGTAACACGACAAATGTAATTATTGAAAAAGATTCTATACCCCACCCATGATACTTTGTTTTCAATTAAATTATGTATATGTCCATTGCTGTCCTTGTATTTTTTCTACTGTTATTTTTTCCCCCAAAAGAATCATATTTGTATGCAGTTGCAATTACTATTGGAGTTATTCTGAAATTTAATTCTCAACATGTGCAGGTAATATTACAACCACCATTTACTGAATTAAAACAGCTTTTCTGATGTACAACATCCCACAAATCTCCATTGCAAAGAAATTCCCACAAGTGCAGCAAGGTAAAAATTCAAGTAAAATGTTATCTTTCTTCCAGGTCAACAGCTTTACTATTATTCTCATTCTACATCTCTCTTTTAGGTGGGAATTTTTAATACACCTAATCATACATTTATACTTTTCTCAGGTTTTCCTTTTTTAACTTTGTGTATTTGTGTTCTCTTTCAAGGCACTAGTCACCATGTCACACAGTAAGTAAACTTCAGATACTTATGTAGACATATAAGGTTGGGAATTATTTTCCAAGGATTGGTAGAGGAGTTTCCCTGCAGGGTTTGATTTATTATTTGCTGTTGATGAATAAATAATGCAACAAAATCATGAAAAACAAAATTTGTATGTCAAAATAAGTTGCCATTAAAAAAGTCCAAACCTTCCTCTGTAAAAGACTAACTCCTGGGCTTCTCTGGTGGTGCAGTGGTTAAGAATCTGCCTGCCATTGCAGGGGACATGGGTTCAAGCCCTGGTCCGGGAAGATCCCACATGCCACGGAGCAGCTAAACCCATGTGCCACAACTACTGAGCCTGCATGCCACAACTACTGAAGCCCGTGTGCCTAGATCCTGTGCTCCACAACAAGAGAAGCCACAACAATGAGAAGCCCACACACCGCAATGAAGAGTAGCTCCCGCGTGCTGCAACCAGAGAAAGCCCGCACACAGCAATGAAGACCCAATACAGATAAAAATAATTTTTTTAAAAAAAGATTTAAAAAAATCTTGACCAATACAGATACTAATTAAAATGCAATTAAAAAAAATAAGACTAACTTCTACTTTGTATAAAAATCTGTAAAATACCAGAGGCTATATGAAAATCCCCACAGTGCTTTCTGAGAGAGAGACTTAAGCATAGCAATTATTGCATTGTCTGTGGTTACAGTGCAGTTAATCTCTCTTTGATATGTCCTTAGGCACAGAAGGAAAATTGACATAACCAAGACTTTAATGTTTTTCTTCCTTTCTTACCTAACATCTTTGCATTAATAACTTTATAGTATGGGAGCTATAGTTTTTTTTCTTTTTTAACAGCAGAGGAAATGGGTAATATTAAGCATATTTAACAATCCGTTCAATATGGATAATGCTTAATCAGAATGTTGCCAAACTACAGAATGGATCCTGTCTGTAAATAACTCATACAAATCAGCTGAATAGCAGCCTTGACACAGGCTCATAGTCGAAGAAATTTCCAGAAACACAGAAAGTTTCTGTTCTTTATTCCTTATCATTATCTATAAGTGTGTTCCTGATCTTTGGTGTTTTAATAGCTAGACTATGTGTGTGTGTACGTGTGTATATATATATATATATATATATATATATATAGTCTTAACAATATTTTTATAAAGCAGCCATACAGTAAAGAATTACTAGGCCCAAATGGAAGGAAAATTGAGGACTAAGGGAAGAAAGCCGGTTTGGAATCTGCTTTTGTCTCAAGAGGATTTGTTGCTTCAGGAAAATTACCATATTTGTTTTGTCAGCTTCACAAAAAAAGGGGGGACAGAAATCAAAGCCTGACATTTATAAGGTGGAAAGCTAAGCAGGAAACCCAGCTGAATAGACTATACTCTTAAGGTGAGGATGAATGAGAAATAGTGTATCCCACAAGGATTTATACTCAGATTTTAATCTTCCATGTTCTTCAGGGATATTTTAAACCTTGAAAATGTATTAAAGTAGCACTGGAGGCTGTGACCATGGTCTTCTAGCAGAAACAAATGTCAATCTTCTCTGGAGAAAAGTATTTCCATTATAGACTTCATTTTATTTCTGAAAAGATTTTTATCAAATACATTGTGCAACACACAGTGATGATGATTCACACAGGGAAAGTAAACTTAATGAGCAATAACCAGAAAAAATAACAAACAAGAGCAACAAATCTGCATAGAAGTCAGATTTGGGAAACATTCAGCCCAGATTATACAATAATTATACATCTACCTTTAAAGAACTAAGACAGTGACTATAAAACTATAAGCTATAAGAAATGACATCAAAGATCTGAAAACAAAATACATTTTCTAGTTATTGGAATAAATAACTAATTAAACAAGTTGTAAAGGGAAACTAGATACAGTTAGGGAGAGAATTACTGAATTGAAAGATAAATTAGAAGAAAATATTTTGAGACAAAAATTTGGAAAATAAAGAGGGAGGGTAAAAGAGAGACTACCGTGAGAAAGTCAAACATAAGTTTAATCAAAATCCAGAAGAAGAGAATGAGGATCAAATAAAGGCATTATTTAAGGAGAAAATAGTTGAAACTTTTAAAAAACTAATTAAAGACATCACGACAAATATGCAAAAAGCTCCAAGAAATCCCAAGCAGATTAAGTAAATTAAACAGTAAATTTACTTAATATATAATGGATTATATTAAATATAAGTGTACTACATATTCTAGATGAGTCACAGATTGCCAAACTGGATTATGAAAAAGGAAGATATAAAACAGAAGAATGCAGAAAGATTAAAAGTTAAAGGATAGAAAAAGAAATACCATGAAAATCCTAATAAAAAGAAGCTGGAATAGTGTCAGGGAAGATAGATCTTATGAAGAAATACTGGTAGAATTAAAAGTCACTTCATAATGATGAACAGGAATCAATCAACCTGGAAGTTACCTCAATTTAAATTTGTATGCAATAATAGTATAGCCTTAACATATATCAATCACAATTGATAGAGACAAATGTACCATTATGTGGATGATTTTCATACACCCCTCTCAATAACTGGTAGGAAAATCAGACAAAAAGGCAATTAAGTATATAGAAAATTTGAACAGCATAACTAGCAATGTGTACTTCAGGAACACTGCTAAAAGTTGAGCATGTATCAGGTCATAAAACAATTATCAACAACATCAAAGTATTGAAAATTACATAGAGTATGTTCTAAACTAGGACATAGCAGAAAACCCTATAAATTTAGAAATTAAAAAGACTCATGATGCTATTTCTACTGCCTCTGACTAGTCAAGGCAATTAACATTGGAAAACCCACAACTATCAGGGACTTAACAAATTTTTTGTTAAATAGCAGAAAATCCTGATAAGTTTAGAAATTTTAAAATATACTTTTAAATAACCCAGTGGATAAAAAAGTAATTGCTATGGAAATTAGAAAACATTTGAAACTAAAAAATAATGAAAACTACAGGCCTTGATTCAGTATTTTTTTATTTGGCACAATGACATTCATTCTTTTTTTTTTTAATCCCTCACATTCCCTGATGTTTCAGTATCTCCAAGTAATGGACAGTGCACTGTCTTAAATGATATATTCTGTATTCCTCTCTTCTCACATCTAAACTATCTCTAAATTTTGTCTCTCTTTTAAGTGATCCTTAAATCTGCCCCTCAAATCTGCCCACTTCTCTTCATCCTCACTGCTATTTTCCTAATTCAGGCCACCATTATCACCTCTCTCCTGAATTACTGCAACAGTTTCCTATATGGTCTCTCTGACCCTGTGTTGTCCATCACCAACCAGACTGATATTTCTAAAATTAAACCTAGTCATGTCACTTCCGTGCTTTTCAAAGAAGAGAAAAGAAAGCAAAAAAGCATGTTGGCTTCCCCTTTCCCATGGGATATAAAACATCTTTAATCTGTTTTGAAAGATTTAGAAAATTTCCTTAATCCATTTACCTCTCGACCTTCATCTCTCACCATTATTCTCCTTAAGCTCTAAGCTTTAACCATCAAAATATCTAAATTTATCTTACTATACCATGTCTCTGAGTACTTGTATTTTCTGCACTTTCTGACAGCAACGCTTCTCCTAACACATCCCCTTTCACTTGACTAGTACATAATCATTCTTTAAATCTTGGTTTACACTTCACTGCCTTTGAGGACCCATCCTTTACCTACTGAGCCTAGCTTAGGTGTCTTTGCTATGTATTCTCATAACATACCCTAACCTACCCTATCATAGCACTTCATAGACCATGTATTGAAAATATTTTCTTACTAGTCTGTATTTGCCCACTTGACTGTAATCACAAAAAGGCCAAGATTTTATCTAGTTAATATTATAATCCCAGTACCTAGTACTATATCAAAAGATTGGATCAAAGGTAATACTTAGCTATATTATTTTTGAAAATAAAATTTCAAGTTTTTCAATAAAAGGCAAAAACTCTCAGATTAGACTGTACAATTGTACAATTTCTATTGACCTGAATCCAATTCACTGACACTTTCTTCTGCTATTTCAAATCTACTATTCGCCCCTTCTAGTGAATTATTAAACACGATTTAGCAAATTTTCAGTAAAAATAATGCATTATGACCAAGTTAGATTTATTTCAGCAATGCAAGGGTATTTCCTTCTGTCTCCCTCGCTCCTCCCACTAAAATGTAAGCTCTTTTAGGTCAATGATCTTTGTTTTATAGACTGATGACCCTAGAATTGTAGAATAGGGTCTGCCACAATCTAGGAGCTCAATAAATACTTTTGAGTGGATGGAAGAGTAAGTGAATGCTGTGCAATATCATGAAAGTCAATAAAAAATAAAGAAAATATATTGGCATTGCAGATGACAGTCAAGTAAACTGATATTTATGTAGTTTGACCTTATAATGCCATTTATACATATTTTTATATATTTATTTAGCTATACCTTTTTTGGGGTATTTTGGCCTCACGGCTTGCAGGATCGTAGTTCCCTGACCAGGGATTGAGCCCAGGGCCTTAGCAGTGAAAGCACTGAGTCCTAACCTCTGGACCACCAGGGAATTCCCATTTTTAGCTATATCTTTTGAGAGAGAAAGAGAAGGAGGAAGAAACCAACATGGTGGTATGGGATTATTATCTCTGTTATATTTATTTCTCTCTTAAGATTTTTCTTAAATTAGCATATAACTTTTATAATCAGGGAAGTGTAAATATTAACTCTCACCTCCACTAGCAATCTGATCACTCAGTCTGATGGAAATTCTCATTTTCTCTGATGCATAGCATACCTGCAGACATTTAAACCACTGTGAGCTGGTTAATCTAGCCCTGCAGACTGTTAGCTCTTTGAGGAAAACGGTCTTCCCTTATTTTTGTGTGTCCTCACTATTCTGTACAGGACTTCATTACATAAGCAAGCCTCTGTCTCTTGATAATATGTTTTCATTTCTCCAGCAGATGAACCAGTACAATTTTAGAGCTTTCTTTTATTTTTTTTTAAATTTTGCTACCTCACTTAACAAATAAATATTTATTTTTATATGCCCAAATTCTGATCCTTGAATTACTCATGAAATCCCATATTTTTATGTCTTCTCAGTAAGGCATAAATTAGCTGATATGGATATTTTTTCTCACTCAAATAATTCTCTTATTATAATAATTTGAATTTTATAACAAAAGCAATACATATTCATTGCAGGGAAAAAAGCAAATGTATTCCACTTTGAAAAGAAAAATCACTGTTAATATTTTTGCATTTGTTCCTCCACATTTTTCCTGTCATAGAATTAGATGGATATTGATGCTTATTTAGTTAGTTATTGCAAAGTTAGAATCATAAACCTGATTTTCCTATCAACAATATTTAAGAGTAAATTTTCCCATGTCAATTACACATTTTTATAATATCATTTTAATGTCTCTATAGTGTTCCATATTATGTTAAACATTAATATTTTGTTTATGTTTTTACTCTTCTGAACAATGCAGTTTTGTACATACTTGCTTATACATATTCTTAATTGTTTCCTTAGAAAATATTCCTAAAAATGAAATTATTGATTACAATGGATAGGGATGTTTTAAATCTTTTTCCTAATGAATAGTTAGATCGTTAAAAGTATTGCGTTATCGCGTCCTTTGACCAATGCTCTCATTTTCAGCGTTGGTAGAAAATACTGATCATTTTTAACACGTTTGTGAGCTTACTGGTGAGACCTAAATTTTGATATTTAGATTCTCTTTTGAATGAGCAATATTAAGTGCCTTTTAAATTACTCAAAATCTAGTCAGAGCAAGTCAGAAAACATCACAAATAGTTTCAACAATCAAATATGGTCTGTTGATATGTAAGAGGTGGTAGGTCCACATGCAGAGCTCTGAAATAAATCACAATTACTTGGTGCTGTAAGTGTGTCCACTAAGTGTAGGAGCACAATTAGGTGCCTAATTATATGGAAAAATGTAATCTCATCCCAGGCAGGAGCCTAAGCCACAAAACCTGTTCCTACTTGAGCCATTGTGTTCTACATAACCCTGGGACTCTACAATGGTTTCAGTGCTTTGCAGACTTTCCACAAATTTGTCCCAGTTTTTACTTTACATCTCTGTCCTTCATGCCCAAGCACTCTCATCCTCTCTGTCATATTATCTTCATTAAATTCCCTTTGTAAATTTTCTTGGTTTATTTCAGACCATCTGTTCACCTAAGTTGCCCACAAACTTGCGTAGTCAAACCCTGCCAAAAAACAGCATTCAAAATTTGACTTCCACCCTGAGACACCTTTATGATTAAGAAACCAGAAGTGTTTGGCAGAAGATTCCAGCTCAACCAATCCTTCCCACAAAAGGCTACAATTAAACAAAACTCTTTCCTCTGTTTAACCTATAACCACAAAGCTGTATCTTTAAAAGATTCATGAAAGTATAGAAGACACAGAAAACATAGAACCATATGTTTGCCACTTTATTGTTAGCCAATGTGAAAAGCTATAGACTGGACAAAAAAGTTTTAATTTGGGAAGGATATATGGTGCCCATGGTCACCTAACTCCAAGGAATCAATGAATATTATTTCCTAGTAGAGCCCATGAGGAGTTTTTGCAGGGGAGGGAGTGATGGAAAGAGTTAAAGGACCAAAAGCATTTAGTCACTTAAATCTATCTAATAACCCCATTTTATCATCTATTTTCATTTTAATTTCACTATATAATCTAATCTGAGATAATGCAATACTATGCTTGAAAGTATTTTATTAAACAACGTATCATATGCCATTGTAACAAAAATATGCATATAAATTGAAATTCTCCATTTTATTTTGACTTCATAAGATCATGAAGCTCTAAGTTAAACAAAATAGAAAAAGTGTTATTTTAAGAGTCCAGTTAAATCAGGGTATAACCATATAGTGGAATACTACGCAGCTTAAAAATCAATGGTGACTCTCTATGTCTCTATAGACTAATATAGAGCATATCCTAAGGTATGTCAAGTAAAAAGCAAGGAACAGAATAATGGGTTAAACAGAGAGTAAAAGAATTTATATGCAGATTTGATTTCTTAAGCAAAAAAAAAAAATACCCTCTAAAATATTATTAAGAAAATATGAAGTCATCACATATGATGGGGGTAGAGTTGAGAAGAGACAAGGGTGGTTGAAGAATGTTCAGTAAATAACAATTAATTCTGCGTTTTGAAACTTTGAATATTTGCTGTACATACATTTGTGTGTGTGTGTGTGTGTGTGTGTGAGAGAGAGAATTACTATCATGACAAAACACTCTGAAATATTATAACTTTTGATAAATAATAACCAAAAATACATTTCAATGAAAATGTATCACTTAATGAGATGAATGGGGCTGGATTTTTCCAATTAAATTATATATGTATGAATTAATATTATTTACCACTACAATGTAACAGGAATAATTCTACTCCTACCCTATTTTTCATGATATAGTTCATTTGCTGAGAAACCTTCTATGCAATACAGCAAGTAGATGGGAGAAGGAATTTTGTATGGCCATTGCACCCTTTTTAAAAACAATCTCTTTCTAAGTTTTATGCCAAAAATCCTATAGTGAACTATCATAAAAATTAAGTTTAATTATCAGATAATAAATGAATTAACTCCTCCTTTTACTTTGTTTAAAGCCAATAACTGGACAACATTTAATTTGCAAAATGATTTGTTACCTGGACTCTAATAATAATGTCATTAACTGTTTCAATTTTGTAGAAGCCTATAAAGATGCTGTAAAGAGTCATCAAGACCATTATTGATACCTTTAATCTTTTACTTAGAGGCACTTTTTTAACACTAAGAAAGAGTTGAGGAAATAAAATTATTGTTAATGTCAATAACTTTTCCACTGTAAGTTTTCTTTTTTTTTTTGTTTTCGGTACGCGGGCCTCTCACTGTTGTGGCCTCTCCCGTTGCGGAGCACAGGCTCCGGACGCGCAGGCTCAGCGGCCATGGCTCACGGGCCCAGCCGCTCCGCGGCATGTGGGATCTTCCCGGATCGGGGCACGAACCCGTGTCCCCTGCATCGGCAGGCGGACTCCCAACCACTGCGTCACCAGGGAAGCCCTCCACTGTAATATTTTTAATGAAATAGTTTTATCTTTTCCCATGTTTTCAATAAATGTTCTTTAAAACCTTGAAGCTGCAGATTTAGTTTATTTAATTTACTTAAATGTCTTACCAGAGACTTCCGGGAAGATGACGGAAGAGTAAGACGCGGAGATCACCTTCCTCCCCACAGATACACCAGAAATACATCTACACGTGGAACTGCTTCTACAGAACACCCACTGAACGCTGGCAGAAGACCTCAGACCTCCCAAAAGGCAAGAAACTCCCCACGTACCTGGGTAGGGAAAAAGAAAAAAGAATAAACTGAGACAAAAGGATAGGGACGGGACCTACACCAGTGGGAGGGAGCTGTGAAGGAGCAAAGATTTCCACACACTGGAAGCCCCTTAGCGGGCGCAGACTGCGGGTGGCAGAGGGGGAAAGCTTCGGAGCCGCGGAGGAGAGCGCAGCAACAGGGGTGCGGAGGGCAAAGCGAGGAGATTCCCGCACAGAGGATCAGGGCCGACCGGCAGCACTCACCAGGCCGAGAGGCTTCTCTGCTCCCGCGCCGGGGCGGGCGGGGCTGGGAGCTTGAGGCTCGGGCTTCGGTCGGAGCGCTGGGAGAGGACTGGGGTTGGCGGCGTGAACACAGCCTGCAGGGGTTAGTGCGCCGCGGCTAGCCGGGAGGGAGTCCGGGGAAAAGTCTGGACCTGCCGAAGAGGCAAGAGACTTTTTCTTCCCTCTTTGTTTCCTGGTGCGCGAGGAGAGGGGATTAAGAGCGCTGCTTAAAGGAGCTGCAGGGACGGGCGCGAGCCGCGGCTAAAAGCGCGGACCCCAGAGACGGGCGGGAGACGCTAAGGCTGCTGCTGCCGCCACCAAGAAGCCTGTGTGCGAGCACAGGTCACTATCCACACCTCCCTGGGAGCCTGTGCAGCCCGCCACTGCTGGTCCCGGGATCCAGGGACAACTCCCCCGGGAGAACGCACGGCGCGCCTCACGCTGGTGCAACGTCACGCCGGCCTCTGCCGGCCGCAGGCTCGCCCCGCCCTCCGTGCCCCTCCCTCCCCCAGGGCCTGAGTGAGCTGAAGCCCCCGCATCAGCGGCTCCTTTAACCCTGTCCTGTCTGAGCGAAGAACAGACGCCCTCCGGTGACCTACACGCAGAGGCGGGGCCAAAACCAAAGCTGAGCCCCTGGGAGCTGTGAGAACAAAGAAGAGAAAGGGAAATCTCTCCCAGCAGCCTCAGGAGCAGCGGATTAAAGCTCCACAATCAACTTGATGTACCTGCATCTGTGGAATACCTGAATAGACAATGAATCATCCCAAACTGAGGAGGTGAACTTTGAGAGCGAGATTTATGGTTTTTTCCCCTTTTCCTCTTTTTGTGAGTGTGTATGTGTATGCTTCTGTGTGAGATTTTGTCTGTATAGCTTTGCTTCCACCATTTGTCCTAGGGTTCTATCCGTCTGTTTGTTTTTTTTACATTTTTTTCTTAATATTTTTTTATTTTAATAACTTTATTATATTTTATCTTACTTTATTTTATTTTATCTTCTTTCTTTTTTTCCTTCCTTCCCTCCTTCCTTCCTTCCTTCCTTCCTCCCTCCCTCCCTCCCTACCTTCTTTCTTTCTTTCTTTCTACTAATTATTTCTTTCTACTTTTTCTCCCTTTTATTGTGAGCCGTGTGGATGAAAGGCTCTTGGTGCTGCAGTCAGGAGTCAGTGCTGTGCCTCTGAGGTGGGAGAGCCAACTTCAGGACACTGGTCAACAAGAGACCTCCCAGCTCCACATAATATCAAATGGCTAAAATCTCCCAGAGATCTCCATCTCAACACCAGCACCCAGCTCCACTCAATGACCAGCAAGCTACAGTGCTGGACACCCTATGCCAAATAACTAGCAAGACAGGAACACAACCCCACCCATTAGCAGAGAGGCTGCCTAAAATCATAAAAAGGCCACAGACACCCCAAAACACACCACCAGACATGGACCTGCCCACCAGAAAGACAAGATCCAGCCTCATCCACCAGAACACAGGCACTAGTCCCCTCCACCAGGAAGCCTACACAACCCACTGAACCAACCTTAGCCACTGGGGACAGACACCAAAAACGGGAACTACAAACCTGCAGCCTGCAAAAAGGACACCCCAAACACAGTAAGATAAGCAAAATGAGAAGACAGAAAAACACACAGCAGATGAAGGAGCAAGACAAAAGCCCACCAGACCTAACAAATGAAGAGGAAATAGGCAGTCTACCTGAAAAAGAATTCAGAATAATGATAGTAAATATGATCCAAAATCTTGGAAATAGAATAGACAAAATGCAAGAAACATTTAACAAGGACCTAGAAGAACTAGAGATGAAACAAACAACGATGAACAACACAATAAATGAAATTAAAAATACTCTAGATGGGATCAATAGCAGAATAACTGAGGCAGAAGAACGGATAAGTGACCTGGAAGATAAAATAGTGGAAATAACTACTGCAGAGCAGAATAAAGAAAAAAGAATGAAAAGAACTGAGGACAGTCTCAGAGACCTCTGGGACAACATTAAACGCACCAACATTCGAATTGTAGGGGTTCCAGAAGAAGAAGAGAAAAAGAAAGGGACTGAGAAAGTATTTGAAGAGATTATAGTTGAAAACTTCCCTAATATGGGAAAGGAAATAGTTCATCAAGTCCAGGAAGCACAGAGAGTCCCATACAGGATAAATCCAAGGAGAAATATGCCAAGACACATATTAATCAAACTTTCAAAAATTAAATACAAAGAAAACATATTAAAAGCAGCAAGGAAAAAACAACAAATAACACACAAGGGAATCCCCATAAGGTTAACAGTTGATCTTTCAGCAGAAACTCTGCAAGCCAGAAGGGACTGGCAGGACATATTTAAAGTGATGAAGGAGAAAAACTGCAACCAAGATTACTCTACCCAGCAAGGATCTCATTCAGATTTGATGGAGAAATTAAAACCTTTACGGACAAGCAAAAGCTGAGAGAGTTCAGCACCACCAAAGCAAGTTTACAACAACTGCTAAAGGAACTTCTCTAGGCAAGAAACACAAGAGAAGGAAAAGACCTACAATAATGAACCCAAAGCAATTAAGAAAATGGGAATGGGAACATACATATTGATAATTACCTTAAATGTAAATGGACTAAATGCTCCCACCAAAAGACACAGATTGGCTGAATGGATATAAAAACAAGACCCATATATTTGCTGTCTACAAGAGACCCACTTCAGACCTAGAGACACATACAGACTGAAAGTAAGAGGATGGAAAAAGATATTTCATGCAAATGGAAACCAAAAGAAAGCTGGAGTAGCAATTCTCATATCAGACAAAGTAGACTTTAAAATAAAGACTATTAGAAGAGACAAAGGACACTACATAATGATCAAGGGATCGATCCAAGAAGATATAACAATTGTAAATATTTATGCACCCAACATAGGAGCACCTCAATACATAAGGCAAATACTAACAGCCATAAAAGGGGGAAATCGACAGTAACACATTCATAGTAGGGGACTTTAACACCCCACTTTCACCAATGGACAGATCATCCAAAATGAAAATAAATAAGGAAACACAAGCTTTAAATGATGCATCAAACAAGATGGACTTAATTGATATTTATAGGAAATTCCATCCAAAAACAGCAGAATACACATTCTTCTCAAGTGCTCATGGATCATTCTGCAGGATAGATCATATCTTGGGTCACAAATCAAGCCTTGGTAAATTTAAGAAAATTGAAATTGTATCAAGTATCTTTTCCGACCACAATGCTATGAGACTAGATATCAATTACAGGAAAAGGTCTGTAAAAAATACAAACACATGGAGGCTAAACAATACACTACTTAATAATGGTACTGTGCTTCCTCAAAGTGGCTAAGATTTTTTTTCTATTTTTGTTGACAAAAGTAGAAATGGATTGTGAACACACAAGCAAGTTGAGTAAAGTTTTATTTCTGCAAATTCAAGTCATTCTGAATAAAATTATCCCTATTACAGTACAGATCAGAAATGGATTTGGAGATGAATTTTACTCAAGACAATTTGTCCTAGGAGATGGGGGTCCCAAATGCTATTCTATTACAGTCTACAATACTGCGGGGAAGGGGAAGGTGGGATTTAAACAATTTTTAATAACAGAGCTTTTTTTATTTCCCTAAGGAAATATGACACTCAAACACCACACACACACACACACACACACACACACACACACACACACACACACACACCTATAAAAAGAAAGGTATTTTGGTTGAAGCCTGAGTTGAGAGTCCAGATCCTCAACCATCTGGTCTCCTCTTTGCCCCTCAGATCTGCTCTTGATACCCCTTCATAGAAACTTTTGTGAAATGTTGAGCCGTGCTGATCTCTTTATGGACTTTGAGATCAAACTTGTAGCAAAATCAACATTGAGAACATAGCTGAGAAACTCAAAAAAGTAAAAAAAAAAAAAAAGTTTTCTGAAGTAACTGATTCAGCACTAAAAGAGCTAGGGAGTCAGGCAGCCTGGATTTGAATCCTAGCTCTGGTATTTATGAGTTGTATCAGTAACTTGAATAATAAATTTAATAAGTTACTAAACATATCTGCAACTCAATTAGGCCATCTATAATCACCTAGTTTACAAGATTATTAGAAAAATTAGTGATGATACATGCAAAGCACGTGATACACAATATGTACCTGCTACACAGTAGGGGCTCAGCCAATGATAGATAACTTGACGAGATTTAATTTTTTTATTAAGCTACATTTGACAAAGTTCCTTTCTGCATAGCTTATCAGTTCATCCCCTCTTCAACAAACACGCCAAACTTCTTAAAGCTTATTTGACTGCCCTTATCTTTGGGATACAAGGAGAAAACAAAAAGCATGTAAGTTCAGATTTTTGAATATTCAGGTAGAGAAAATAATCTTAGGGCAGATGGCTTAGGTCTAGAGAGAAAGGAGTGTTGGATCATTTTTATACACTTCCAACATTTTACCTGGTATTTTAGAACCCAGTGAAGTCCAAGCCCTAAATGAGAACGGGGAAGATGTATAGAGAGGGTCACACTGCAGCAAAAGTGTATTCAGATAGGAAAGAAAATAAGAACTATCTTAATCTATAGCAGAGGGTCATCATAATTTTTGAAATCATCAACAAATGATTAAACTATCTTCCACATTTTGTATTTAATAAATAAAGTAAATAACCTTAGAAATGCCACAATCAAAATTACATTCCATTTTTTTAAAACTTTGGCACTTAAAGTTTTTGGTTTCCTTTCTCCAGAAAATCAATTTATGGGCCCTACACATTTACTCAATAGTGATAGGAAGTATTGTAGCAGAGCACTGAAAAGTTGATGCCCTGTGGGCATACCACATGATTTCACATGCAGTCAGAGTAGTTGAGTTCAAATTCTACCTACACTTATCCTTAAGTATGTAATTTTGGGCAAATTACTTTTAACCCTGCTAAGGTTTATTTTACCAATCTGCACAATAGGATTAATAATAATAATCCACAGTTTTGTTGTGAGAAATGAAGACGATTATCCAGGTGAAATGTTTAGTGCAGTTCCTGGAATATAGTAAAGACTCAGCAAATACAGGGTCTTAGTATTACTACTCTTGCTACTAGTACTGTACTGTACTAATAGTGATAGAAATAGTACTAGTGATTGTTCTAGTATTACTGGCATTACTGGTGTTACAGAGTCTAAGCTCATGCTGCTCATCACATGACAGGTCAATAAATCAAGAGATGAGGTGTTGGGGCAAGGAATAGCGACTTTATTCAGAAAGCCCGCAGACAGAGAAGATGGTGGACTGTTGTCCCAAAGAAACATCTTAGCTGAGTTAGAATTCAGGCTTCTTTTATACTAAAAGGGGAGGGAGTGTGGCTGATGGTTGCCACTTCTTGGTGCTGGAATCTTTTGTTTTTGCAGCTGTCCACATAGGTCTGGTTATAACGTTCCTGTAAACTTCCAACAAGACAAACGTTATTTTCTGTTCTGCAACTTTTTAGCTCCATATGAATGGAAAAGTGCTGTAACTTTAAAGGTCAGAGCCTTGAGAATGAGCTATCCTATATATTTTAGGCTGTAGGCAACATTCTTTTGCAAAAGTGCAGAGCCAGCATAACTAAGCACAGGCAACAGAGCACAAAGTTTAGAGCTAAAGGAATAGATTCAATATGGAGTCAGGTTTGTTTTTCTTTGTTACACTAGTATTAGTATTACATATAGGTATTTCAATTTCAAACATTTCAGATATTTTAGTACTGGTTTTCCAGCTACATTATAATTTTCTTCATAATAGGGTCCATTTATCACTTTCTAAAAATCTGCCATCATTCCTAGCACAGTTCTGGTCTTGTAGTAGGCACCTAATAAATATTTCTTGATTGGATGAATAAGAATTCATTTGCATTTCAACTCAACTTAAAATAACACAGCTTCGCATTTGATATCTTCTTTTACTCAACTCTGTGTTGCAAACAGCTAATTAGTGATGATATGGCACTGTTTGAGTTTTGGCAGACTATAATCTGTGGATTTTAATACAACCAACTGCCTAATTTATCTACATTGGTCCACATGCCAGGAAAATATATTCAAATTGAAGAGTATTATTTGGTTAAAGAAAATCAGAGGAACGGACTTGACTAATTATGACTTTTGGAGTCAAAAATTTAACTTAGAAAAACGGTTCTATTGATGCTTTCATTTATACTGAGCTTTGTTTATGTCATAAGTACTAAAGAAACAGCATTTTGCCCCCAGGGATATTCACAGGTATAGCATTAGCCAAGTGAACATGTCATTAGTTGTGGTAATGTGTTCAACATTTTTCAAAGAAAATGGAACAAAAACATTTCAGTTAAAAATAAATTTGAATTCTGATGTCCATGAAAATACCATTTTTAATACTCAAATTTTCAACTGATGGGGCTTTTTGTGGAAAAATTCAGAGGAGGCAATCAATATATGTTTGCTGAAATATTTTTTCACTTTTCATTTCTACTCCACACAATTAAAATTAGATACGTCTCTAATTTTAACAGAATGGGACAATATTAAATAATACATATCATGTCATAGCTTACATAAAATTGTGGTATATAGTTTTGTGTTTTGTTTTGTTTTGTTTTTGGACTGACCAGATGTAACTGATGGCGTTAAACCCATGTGAATCATCTCTCAGAATCTCTTGGAGTATTCAATTGCACCAAGCAGTATTATACTATAAAATTATGTAAATTGAATACATGGCATCGATATTAGGTAGATGATAGATAGATAGATGATAGATAAGACAGTTAATAGACTGATGGGGCATAGAGACAGACTTCAATAATTAATATAATTATTTGTAATAATCCACTTCCTCATGCCCTCTCTTCTCTACCCTATGTACCTTAATTTTTTTTATCTGTCTGAATACACTAGAGACAATAAATAATCAGGTATGTAAATACAAATTTTTATTATGTTGATTTTATGATGAAGAAAATAGCCCCAGGAAAACTAAATTAGATTTCCTTTTTCTTTTAAGGAAAGTACACAGAGTAGAAAGGAAATTGATAGAGAAATCTTAAAGACAGTTGTGAAAAGAACTAGAACCTGTTTTTGACAAGCTAGAATGGAGATTCGATACAGGGGCAGACATTATTTATTGCCATTCTACTCTACCTTACTGATTCTGTGTATGTCAATAATATTCCTTGCGTCCCTCCTGGAAAACAGCTAAATCTCACAGTCTTTCTTTTAGCTAGGAAAAGCCAAGTACTGATCAACGAGGTGGATCAGTGGGAGAGGATGGTTTAAGCAGGGAGGAACTTCTAGGAAGGAGACAAGGCAAAGGAAGAGATTCAGTTGATGTGCCCCTTTCTCCCTTTGACCTTATCATTCTTCCAGCCTTGAATGATGCCTGCTGGAAGGCATGATACTGGAGACACAATAGCCCCCTGTCACCACAAAGTGATGAGCATTAAGATGAAAGCCACATGATAAGGCTGGATAATGTCCATTAAAAATCCAATTTTTTTTTGTAAAAGGCTCTTTTGAGGAAAAGAGGGGCACCCAGCAAGGAAGTTACTTTTGGACTATGTGCACGCCCCCAACAAGGAAAAAATAGTTCAGAGAAACTTCTGTTAATGCGAGACTAATATTCTGTACCTTCTAACAACCCTCATCCTCATTAGTTCTAGGTTGACTCATGTTCATCTTTAAATAAGCATGTTTGTGACTTCCTCAAGGAAACATTTCTGACACCTTAATCCAGATCCACCATTACAGACTCTCATTTTTCCATGTCATTTTTTTCTATAACATTTCTTGCAATTTAAAAACTATTTTATCATGTTTTTCTGATCATCACCCTATTCTCCATCATTTATATGGGGGGCGAGAGATATTGTGCAGTGCATCCCTCTGTCTAATATAATATCTGGCATATAATAGGTACGTACACATGTGCACTGTGTAGACACACTCTTTCTGTCTCCGTTTTAGTTGAGGCTTCTTAATGCCTAGAACAAAAGAACAGGTTACAAGTGAACCCATCTTTCTAGTGACTTACTAGACCACCAAAGCAGGACTCGCAAAGGTAGTGGCCAAAGACCAATTTGGGACACTTGCCCAGTAGCCATATGAAAAACCCCAAAGGGATACTGGAAAAGAATCAGATACAGGAAAGAGTTCTCTTTCATCTTTAACCTGTGGGAAGAGCTCCAAGAACACCACTGGAATGATTAATACGTGGTCCTTGGAGTTTGCAGCACAGAAGACTGTTGTTTGAAACACACCAGAGAAATTGAATTGTAAGGGGCTATGGCTATCAGCCTGGGCTGGGTTGACAGTGAGGATGAATGGCTATTTCTCGCCGGCTGGAATCATTTTACGTTCTTTGCAAGAGGACTTTCTGAAATGATTACCTGACCTTAACATAAGGGGTAGATCCTTCATGCACAGGGTAAGATGCCCAACCAGAGGAGATGAATAATCCATATCACAAGAGATTAGGGTGAAATAACATTCCTAGTGAGTCTGCAGAAATGAAAGTGTTTCATGAGAGAATAATTCCAGGATTTTTCCTGTCTCACATCAACTTCCTACACTTGCCTGATCTCTAATCCTGTAAGAGACAGAGACAGCCTAGTGGTGAGAGGGTGGAAGAGGAAAGAGAAAAAGATGATGTAGCAAAACTCCCCTTCCCCCTGCAGTTTCCAGCCTGAAACAGATCCTAGCTGAGGAAACAATAATTCCCTATTAAGTTCAGAATTCTAATTTTACACTGGAGTGAAAACAATAGTTACAAAATGAGACTTTTGGGGGGGACACTGAAAATGCCAAGAGGATTTTTATTATGTGAAAATTACTAGAAAAGTAGAGATCTGTCTCAAAATTTCAAGATGTGAGAAGGAATAAGCCTAACAGAGTGGGTTTGATCAGACAGTTGTAATGGGGGTGGAGGAAGTTATTTTCTAAGAAGTTTCTATGAAGTTACACTCTATAGCGATATATTCTTTCAACATAATGGTTACTTTTGAATGAATGAAAAAAATGAACATAAATAGCCCTATTGTCAATGTTCATTTTAATAATTTATTGTTGAATGGAAGTACAACATAGGATTTTAAGTGGCAATCAGCTTTTCTTTTGTGCCTTAAAATTATGTATAAAAGTTAACTAAATTGATTATTTTTCTTGTGTTATAAAATATAATAGACTGCTATATTTACTGCATTAATGACACTGAAAATTTGCAGGGCATTAAAATGTTGCTTGTAAGCAGAATTAATAACTTGACTATCTAACTTTTGTCTAGTTTATGGCATACTACATAGATCTAGAAAACTGTTACAGCCTTCATTAAAGTTTTAAACAGTTATGAAATAGCAATATCCACCAATGGTTTAAATATTTTATGCAACATCTTTAATCACCCTTTATAATTTACAGTATAGATTGTAAAATCATTACAGATGTGTGTTAATAATTAATATGTAATATTATCTTCTTATAAATATATGTCATGGATGCATTTAAATCCTTTGCTTGCAAGGTGAATAACAGAGTTTCTTTTACAACTGCTACACACATTTTAATTTTGTTTTAAACTTCTGTTTCATGGTTAGTTTTTCAGTCCAATTATTGTCACCTCTTAAGCATCCTGATAACTACCCTTTGGATTGTACAGATAATCCCTATGTGGTATTTATTAGGACTATTCACAAACATTCAAGTTTTCCTTCCGGATACGTGACATTCCCTTATCCGTTCCCTTGGAGGATAAACACGGTCCTCTGACTTGCTTTGGCTAAAGAAGTACAAGTGGAATCGCTGTGTCACTTCCAGATGGAAATTTTAAGAGCCCCAGTGCAATTCCCCTGCTCTTAGAAGCATGTATCGGGATGCAACTTTTGTCAACCTGGGACCCTGCCTTAGCACGCATGCCCACCCCCGTTAGTCATGTAAAGTGAGTGAGAAATAAATGTTCTTATCCTCAGACCAAGCAACTTGGGAATTGTTTATTTATTCCTACAGCACAGCCTACACCAGGAAGTGGCAACGTTTTTCTGTAAAGGGCCAGATAATAAATATTCTAGGCTTTGCAGGCCATAATATCTCCATTGCAACTGTTCAACTTTGCTATTGAAAAAGCAGTTGTAGGGGGAAGAAGATACAGGAATAGGTGTGACTGTGTTCCAATAAAACTTTATTTATAAAAACATGGTGTTGGTGAGTCAAGTTAGGTCTGTGGGGCCCTAATTTGCCAATCCCTGGTCTAGCCTACCCTGACAGATAGACAGTTGGCCTTCTGTATGTGTTCTGCATCCATGGATTCAACCAACCACAGATCGAAAATATTCTTTTTAAAATCCAGAAAGTTCCAAAAAGTAAAACTTGAATTTGCCTCACACCAGCAATTATTTACACAGCATTTACTTTGTATGAGGTATTATAAGTCATCTGGAGATGATTTAAAGGATATGGTTGTGCTACGTTATATACAGATAACCAAGCCACTTTATTATAAGGGACTCGAGCATCTGTGGATTTGGTATCCTCAGAGGTCCTGTAACCAATCTCCTGCAGATAGCAAGGGATAACTGTAGTCTTATAATGGAGTAATAAAAAATACATGGAGGTTAACTTAAAGTCATGTATTTTGATTGATTACCCTGATTTATTTTTAATATCTTGGAATTTAAAGTAATACTTCCAGAGATTTTCAGATTCTTTGTGGTTTTCATTTTCCATGTATTTTCTAAATAGTATTAGGACTGTGTTTAAGTTAAATAAAAAATAAACATGTTTATACACCCTTGAATTGAAATATTCAAATAACTTTCCTTTTTCTTGGGCTACACATAAACATCTTGGCGAGGTTTGGGAAACATTGTTTTACATTTCAATTATTCAACTATAGGAAAGTGAACCATTCCAATATGTCAGACTTTATACCTGGATAGAGATACAAATACAAATTTGCCTGAATGGAATTAGCAAAAAAAAAAAAAAAAAAAAAAAAAAGTTTATCAATCCAACAGGAAGTCTTTTCCCTAAAACTTAATGGAACTATACTGGTGGGAATATGGCTAAAAATGCCTAGGTATATATTAAAAAATATATATTCCGGGGACTTCCCTGGTGGTCCAGTGGTTAAGACTGCCTTCCAATGCAGGGGGTGTGGGTTCGATCCCTGGTCGAGTAGCTAAGATCCCATATGCCTTGTAGCCAAAAAACTAAAACATAAAACAGAAGCAATATTGTAACAAATTCAACAAAATACTTAAAAAAATACATATGTCCACTTACACACATTATTCACACACAAACAGTTATCTATAGGGAAAACAGTTAAAAAGGAAAATATTTGAGAAAGCATCATTTCTCTCCAAGAAAAACTATATACTCTGAATTCAATTAATAAATAAAATCTAGATTCCTCTTATTCCTTGTGACTTACATTGATTTTTATTTTAATAAAATGTATTCATATTCTTCATTCTTTTCTCTCAGAGTAACCTCTTCATCAACATTTAAAAGAAATGAAGTGAAAATGTTAAAAAATATGTGAAGTATTTAAACATTAGTGTAACAAGTAACAGCATATTTCAATGAACATACTACTTTTTGGCTATTAGACCTGTAAAGAAGTCATTATGTTTCATTTCAGCCAATTCAATGAATGGATTTTTGACAAGGCAAACTGTAATCATTCCTGTAATAATTCCTTTGGATCCATTACTTTTTTTCTTTCCATGTAAAAGCCTTTCAGCCTTGGGATTATTAGGATAGTAGATTTTTATGCTTCTAAAAGTGTTGATGAATTGGCTGGCCTACAAGAATACTCACTTAAAATTTTTTCTATTCATAAATGATAAAGAAAATTAGGTCAAGTTATAGACTAAATGCTTCCCAAAGTCTTTAATTTTCATTCTGGTAGTTGTGAGCAAAGGTTAACAAAAGGAGCTAAAGCATTGAACTTTCTTCTTTGTGTGTGTGCTTGTGTGTGTGTGTGTGTGTGTGTGTGTGTGTGTGTGTGTATAAATATAAACTATCTAAGCATGTAAAACATGCATTTGCTCTGATTTTCTAGATTTATCCTAAAAGAAATATTTAGAGTCTGGTATTAAACCAGTCAACATTGTGGGTTTTAATGGAAATGTTGCCCAGTCTTTCATGTACTACTCTAAATAATTAAATATTTTTAAATTCCTGGTTTGGTTTTAACTATGTAGATGCATTTATTCCACTCATTAGTGGAACATCGTATAACATAGCCCAAATTAACAAAATGCAAAGAACGTCATCCCAGCAGGAACCCTGGAACGTGAAATGCATTTCTATCACTGGAATTTTTGTTAGCACTCATTTGGGTACTCTCAATATGCTGTCGCAGTTACTGTTATGTGCCCCGTTCTCTGGCTTAATCTTATGATTTTTATCCATAGCAGGGTAGAAAGACCTTACAAACAAGCAATGTGTGTGGATGCCTTGTTTTGTTTTCTTTTGATACTTTTCCCCTTCGGGCTTGATTTATAAAGTTACTTATGTGGAGGTCTTGACATTTCCTCCATTCTTTTTTATATTTTAGAAAAAATCCCTTTGCTTCTGAAGGGTTGAAAAATTCTTATTACTTGGGTTTAGGTAAATATGTTACCCCCAAAACTGGGTTCCTCCTCTTGGTGGGTGTTGAGCCAAAAGACACAACCAAGGCAAAGAGCAGAAGAGAAGATTTATTACTGGTAGCAAGTAAGGAGAACACCATGGATTTTTCCTAAAGCAGTGTCTCCCCAAACAGCAAGATTGGGGACGTTTTAAGCTAAGGGTACATGCATATTCATGAAGGGCTTGGGCAGTAGACAGAGCCCAAGCATCAGTTGATTGAAGTCACGAGGGTCAGAAAAGGTCAATGTTATCGTCCCTTAGATTCCAGTTGCTCTGGTGGTTGAGCGCCAGAGGGGGGAGTTAAATTCTGCAAAACAGCTTGAGACAGTGCTTTAGGCTAATCTTTACCATTGAAATAGAACGGGGAGTCTTTACAACTGATTTGTTACTCTTGGTATTGTTACTTCTCTTGCCTGATAAGTTTGTCCTTTTGTTCCCTTTGTTGCAGGTGGGGGGACCCCTTCCAGGGCCCAAGAGTGGGCTCTTGTCTAACACTTGGGAATGAGTTGTCTGAGGAGACACACGTACTGACAGAGCAAAAGACTTTATTGGGAAGGGGTGCTTGGGCAGAGAGCAGTGGGATAAGTGAACCCAGGAGAGCTGCTTTGCCACATGACTCACAGTCTCAGGTTTTATGGTAACGGGGTTAGTTTCTGGGTTGTCTCTGGCCACTCATCTTGCTTGGCCCATATTTGGTCTGACTCAGGGTCCTTCCTGGTGGCAAATGCATCTCTCAGCCAAGATAGATTTCAGCGCAAAGGATTCAGGGAGGTTGGGGGACTTCCCTGGCTGTCCAGTGGTTAGGACTCCACACTTCCACTGCAGGGGGCACTGGTTCGATCCCTGGTTGGGGAAATAAGATCCCACAAGGCAAGGTGCAGCCAAAAAAAAAAAAACACACACACAAAGGATTCTGGGAGGTTGGTAGGACAATCTTATGGGGTGGTGTCTCCTCCCTCCTTTTGGCCTCTCCTGAATTCTCCCAGTTAGTTTTCGGCAGCACCATGTTCCTTATCAGTCAGGACCTCCTGCTGTGAGACAACTCATGCAAGTGGTTATCACTGTGCCTGGCCAAGGTGGGCAGTTTCAATCAATGGTTCCCTAACACTTTAAGATCATTAGGTACTGAAATCAGTTTAAGGATAAGCATTGTGCTCAGGCTTAGCTCACAAAATGGCTTAGGTCAAAAATGGTTTCTCTTATGTCAAGAAAGCCACGCCTGGTTCTCTTTCTCTGGGGCCCCTCTACCCTATTTGCTCACAAATATGTCTCCTTTATAAGACCTATTACTTTCTTTAAAACATAGTCTTCTAGATAGAAAAGATAATGTTATAAAGAAAGCTATGAGATATGTTATTAATTTTTAAACCACATGTTCTAAAGGGGGAACAGAATTTGTCAGCCCAAAATATGTCTCTTTGGCATAAGCATTATTTTGAACTGATTCTTTTTTTAAAAACAGTAGACAGAGGAGAAATTCTGAAAACCAAGTATTGATATGTTACCCTTTTGTAAGAGCTATTTACATTTATAAGGGAAATCTCTATTTGCATGGATATCTCCCCGTTCTGTACCAGGAAGAGAAGTATGACTAAATCTCTAGAAACACTTATCAATGGAGAAGGAAGTAATTTAGATCTGCATAACAGCCATACCCCTGTTTACTGTGTTTTTCCTGGTAACCTCCCATAACTGGCTTCACTCACGCACCCTCCCCCCACTACACACACACACACACACACGCGCGCGCACACACAAACGTCTTTCTTTTGTCACTAATTGGAAATGGTGTTTCAGGTGATGACTTGGGCCATTTCAGGGAGTTACTCGGTTTTCCTGGGTATCTCCCGTGTAAATATGAAGTGTACATGTTATTAAACATCTGTTTATTTTTCTCCTATTTATGTCTTTTATTACAGGAGAGGTCTCAACCAAGAGCCTAGAAGGGTAAAGGGAAAATTATTTTTCTTCTCCTGCTGTTTAAATTCATACAATGTCTATTGACTATCTATTGTAAAAATAAAGAAATTAGTCTCTCTATACTTCCTCTTATTTTTCCTCCTAAAAATTTCCTGGGGTTTATTAGCTATATTATAATGATATTAATCTACTTAAATAGATT
This sequence comes from Lagenorhynchus albirostris, assembly GCF_949774975.1. Lineage (NCBI taxonomy): Eukaryota > Metazoa > Chordata > Mammalia > Artiodactyla > Delphinidae > Lagenorhynchus > Lagenorhynchus albirostris. Next base: position 59,421,891 of record NC_083111.1, read on the forward strand.
CAATAATCTCCACTAGTTCAGTTTCTATGGCTTCTCCTTTCCTAGATTCTTTGTTTGTTTCATCTCTTGGTTGAAGGATTTTGTTGTCAAGTTGTTTTTTTCAATAAGGATGAATGGTGCTTTCTAATCCTTCCACACTTGACACCATTTGCTTCTTACCCTTTATGCCTGAGGTGCAACAACAAAAAATTTGTAAATAAAATTTTTTTTCTCCCCTGAAAAATTTGAATATGTTGCTCTGCTACCTTCTGGTACTGAGTCCTTCTGTGCACTTTTGGTAAGTCTAAGTTTTTCCTATTGACCTGTTTTTATTTTTTTTCCCCCCTGCTTGAATGCAATATAATTTTTCTTCATTACTGATGTGGAATAACTCTACCACAATATTTCCTGGTTTCCTTTTGATCTGAAGACTCAAGTATTCCTTCATTGCAGGAATATTTCCTTAAGGAAAATTTTCATTGTTATCTGTTCTATTTGTTCTGCTGTCTTCTATACTAATTACAGTTTCCAACTTATCTTCCATATCTAAATCTCTCTTTTATTATTTCTATACTTTTCTTCTTTGGAGTTTTGTTTTGTGTGATTTCTCTCACTGTTCAACTTGTTTTACTGCACTGAATATGATTTTCTTCCTGCATCATTTTGTTTCTCATCCAATTCTTTCATAAATTTTGTCATTTTTTTCTTTTCTTTTGTTGTATTCTTGTGCTGCCTTCATCTTTGAACCCTTGTATCTTTTTCTTGAGCAGTTAATTTAAGGTAAATCACATCACCTACAATTTAATTAAGAACTTGGAATAAGTTTGTCAGAATGTTTCTTCTGTGTCCTTGAGTAAATCTTTTTACAATGTATGTTGATTCTTTATGTGACTTTTCTGCTTTTTCCTTCCATTGAATTTGTGTTGCTTTGCAGCACCTTGGGTAGAATCCAGTGAGGACTACTGTAGGTATTTCAAACAGAGTGGATTCCAATACAAATGTACTGAGAGGGCAGGAAAAGCAAATGGGTGATGCCAGTGCCACACAGATGTCCCTAACTAGAGGAAACCACTCCATTTTCTAGGGCTGGAGAAGCAAATGGAAGAAAATAGTGTTACCCAGAGCCCATAAGTGTGCTGCCACTGAGGTTACTGGAGTGACAGTTCTGTCACTGCTGTGATTAGAGGTCCCACTGCTGAGGCCAATGCAGCCACTGCATTTGCCCACCACTATATGCTTGCAAACACCTTTATTGCAGGAGGCCCCAGTCACCTGCAAAATACCACTCACCAGAACAAAAAGTGGCTTCTCCTTCCCTCTTGCCTTTTCGTCTCCTGTCAGTACCTGTTATTGGACGATCCTCACTAGAATCCACCAACAAGGGAGCCTGTGAAGTAGAGATTATAGGTTTCCAGGCCTCAGAAATACAGGAAAAAGTATAGAAAGACAAATTGTGGCTGAGGTCCAAAAGACGAAACCGACATATGTGGTATCCAAGCATAATTCTGGTGCTTTCCCCTTTGAATTGTTGTGTATGTTTGAATGAGCACAATGTGGGGTGAAACAAGAAAGTACGAACAGGTGTACATTGTAGCTCTGATCCAGAATTTCAGAATTTTTCCTTTTGAACATTTTCTCACCCAAACTACTCTTTCTTTTTCTCTTATGTCTCCCTTCTGATTCTTTTTTCCTGCTGAAGAGGTTAGTGCATTTCAATGAGAACCACTTAAGTTACAAGCACTTTTTGTTGAAATGTGATAATTGCTCCTCTCTCCCTTCTCTACTGTCCTTCTGCTTAAAGACTGTCATTGTGGCAGAGAAAACTAGTGCTCACCAAATTTCTACATCCTCCCCACATCCCCAGTCTCCTTGCTGATAAATGGAAGACATGTAGCTCTGTACAATGACTGTGTTGTGAGCAGAAGTAATATATGTCACCTCCTCAAAGGACCCATTCCAGATGGCAAAGATAAAACTGAAAAAGAGTTGTCCAACCTGTAACAAACTTTACACAAGCAAAAAATTAAGTCATTGACAGTTGTGGGGTTTCCAATATTAATTGCCCTGACTCGTCAGAGACAACAGAAGTCGCATCATGGGTCCACGTCACATACTTGCTCCTCCAGCCCCATCATTTTCCCAGTCTATGGGTTCCAGCTAGGCTCTACAGGAATAGTTTTCATTTATCTTATGGGCCACCCACATTCTCAGATTTCATTTTCTAATGAATAGACCCTTATGTAGATTTTTTTGCAGACGATTTTAGGAAAATATTTTTCTGCTCTGGTTTCGAGAAAGAATGTTCCAACGCTCAGTACTTTGCTTCACTAATACTCAAATGTAATAGTATAGTATTACACAGTTTTTGTTTTGGATTTAGAGCCACCTCCCTGTATGACTGAAGATACAATTTTCTCCATTTTTATCCTTTCAGTCTGTCTTTTAAAAGATTTTTAGTGAGTATAAAAGACAATATTTTCTCCATCATTTGTAACTCTTTCCTGCAATTTTGTACTGAAATTTTACATGTACTATAATACGTAGTGGACCATGTTGGTTCACACACGTTTTCCTTGCCCCTTCCCCTTCCCTCATCCCCAGCATAAACCTCACACCCAAAACAGACTAAACAAACATTCAAAGCAATATTTATCCCCAAATTATGATGAAATTATGCATAAGAGAAGGGTTGGAACCATTATTTGAGTAAACGAATAAACTAGAAATACATTTAGAAAACTGAGTAAAGTATATTTTTGGTATTTTTAATTTCCCTTCGAATCTTAAAAGAGTATTTCACAATTACTATGTTCATGAACCCTTTTGATAAGACATATGCTCACTACTCAAGAGTCTCGCACTCCTTCTCTCCATTTCTAGCTCCCAATTCCTTTCTTGTATGAACACTCATTTTGGTAGTTTTTCACACAATAGGCAGAGAGAAAAGAAATGGTACCAGGTTTCTATGGGCAATTTTTGGGCAACAAAATTTTATGGGCAATTTTATGGGCAACAAATAACTGCTGTAAACAGGTCAGAGTTGTTTGAACAACAATTTTCCAATAGATAAAGTAATACAATCATTTTAAATCATATTATGTCATAAAGCCATATTTTAATTATATTATGTTTAACCATATTTTGACATAAAGCCATATTTCTTAATGGTTCATTGTTATGTTTATATTAAGCAGGTATATTTTTATTGTACTATATTCCTATAAAGTTTGTCAGTCTTTGTATAGATAGGAAAAATAATGAGAGCCGGATAGAAACCTAGTAAAATATGACTCGTATTTTATTATTAATATGAATATAAGGTAATATATTCATATTTATAAATGTTTATAAATATGAATATATTACTTCGGGAAAGTTGCTTTGGATACTCCACATCTCATTTCATGCCTCAATATTTTACACCAAAGTAATTAAATAATTAACTGTCCCCACAGCCATCACCACCACCCCACACTGCCATTTTTTTATCCTCAGCTAAAATTAGTCCTAGCCACCGCCCTAACACCCGCTACTGGGACAACATCAGTGAGACAACCCTTCAAATGTTCATCTCGTCACTGACCAAGACTTCCCTGTCAGCACTTTGTGACACATCCTGTTACTACTAGTATTATTTCTTCTCTTACTATATTACTACTATTACCATTGTTATGGAATTCATTGATGAGTTTAGCAAAAGTTGTTCAGGTGAAATAATTGGAGTAGGACCCAAAATCACAGTCAGCAGGAGTGAGAATGAAAACTGAGAAAACCATGAACACAAGTAAAAGTAATTATTTTGAAAAGATTGGCTGAAAAGGGGTAGACAGGTGTAATGGGAAAGTAGGTATGAAGTCCTGTGTGGTTGATTTGTTAAAACTGAAGATACTCAAGCATGTTTAAAAGTGAGAAGGATTCCCTTGAAGGGAAAGGGAGGGTGAACACATGCAAACGAGAAAGTAAGAGTGAAATGTGCAGTTCCTGAAAAGGCAGGAAGGAATTCGATCGAAAACTTCCACCCAGGAGAAGGGATTATCGTTAAAAAGAAGTAAAAGCTTAGTTTTCTTGGAGTGGAGGAGGAAATGATCAGAGCAAATGTGGGCAAATCTCTAGTTTGCCAGTGGTGAATGGAAGGATTTTCTGTAGGAGGTTGTGTTATCCGCTGAGGGTGACAAGGAAGAGGCGGTGATTAGGATGTTTAAGGAGGATGGAAAATGCACAAACTGGCCATAGAAAAGAACAGATCAGATATGTCACCAGAAAAATGTAGGGAATGGTCAGGTAGTGTTCAAAACCCATTTGAACACAGTGATTCCAAATTAATAATAGAAAATATGTGCTCTCCAGGGTGACCATCTCCAGTAATGCTCAGATGTTCTCAGTGGTATCTGCACTGACAATCTGAAGGGTTTTACCAGGAGGTGTGAGGAAAAAAAGTTTTTTATTTTTTTATTTTTTTTTTTGCGGTACGCGGGCCTCTCACTGTTTTGGCCTCTCCCGTTGCGGAGCACAGGCTCCGGACGCACAGGCTCAGCGACCATGGCTCACGGGCCCAGCCGCTCTGCGGCATGTGGGATCTTCCCGGACCGGGGCACGAACCCGTGTCCCCTGCATCGGCAGGCGGACTCTCAACCACTGCGCCACCAGGGAAGCCCCAAAAAAGTATTTTTTATAATGGAAAGAGTTATAGAAACAACAACATATAAAAATCTGAGCTGAATGATAGGAAAAATAAAGAAATGATTTTAAAAAGTAGAGAGATTAACACACTACCATTTTTGAAGACATGGATATAGCTAAAGTTGTAGATTAATTCATCCTCGACTTTCTTAATTAAGCAGAAGCCTAGATTTTCTATAAAGCATGAGATTGGGGATATAATATAACTTGAACCATCTTTGTAAAGTACAGGTCATCCCTTGTACTACATGAATTGTTTGTGTGAGAGCCAAATTCACAATTTCACACTAAAGTTTGTGTTTGTTTTTGTAAGGAGTAGGCATTAACGAATTGTTTTTTAAATTTACTGAAATGCATATTCTCAAATGCACATTTCCTAAATGAAAGCAGATAGCTATTTGTTGAAGTAATCACTAGTTCAAGTTAGGTGGCCTTAAGCTTTTCATCTAAAAGTTCCAACCAGCTCTGATTCTGTACATCAAATAACATTCAGCGTGGATATATACAACACGTATATGGATAACTAACATTATATATGAAACCACAATAGTACACATTCCTTTATAATGAAAGGCACAATTCACTGTTTTAAAAAAAGAACAAAAATAAACAAACATAATAAAGACATTTATCCCCAAGTTTAACTTCCTTGTATAATTTGACTAAGGTCCAAGATTTTTTGTTTTGTTCCTAAATGTCCATGAGCTTCTTGAATAAAGTTAATAGTATTTTTTTGAAGAAGTGATTAAGTTCCTTCAAAGGTGATATAAGATGCAAGAAATATCAAATAGAGGTTTTATTATTCTTTTTATGAACAGATAATGAAAATACATCAAACTGCCTAATGGTTTCCTAAACTGACTATTTAAAAATACCTAAGATCCATTCTAAATTAAAGAAGTTAACTTGGCTGAGAAGAAGAGCTTGGATGGGATGATAAGAAAAAAAGAGTCATTTCTAAATATGTCATAGGACAAATTTATTTCTTATCTTTGTCTATCAGCTTCTTCCTACTCAAGTAGATGTCTTGAAAGCAGCCTAGAGAACTCAACCATACACTGTTTTGTCTTCTATCAATAGAATGTCTTTGTCCATTAATTCCTGAATTGATTTCTATAACCCTGGAGTTTGCCAATGTCACAATACATAAAGCAAATAATTGAAATCTTGGATACACATAAAAATATTTGCTGGACCAGTTAGTTTATCTATAACTTGTTAATATCTCACAGTGTTCAGCAAATAGATTTTGCTTCTGTTCAGTGAACTGGTCTCCACTTAATGATTTATTTAATGGAAGCCTATTGTTCTTCCTAGGAAATGTAATATATCAAAACAATCTTTGTTTTGTTTTGTTTTCTGTTTATTTTTTAACATCTTTATTGGAGTATAATTGCTTTACAATGGTGTGTTAGTTTCTGCTGTATAACAAAGTGAATCAGCTATGTGTATACATATACCCCCATATCTCCTCCCTCTTGTGTCTCCCTCCCACTCTCCCTATCCCACCCCTCTAAGTGGACACAAAGCACCGAGCTGATCTCCCTGTGCTATGCAGCTGCTTCCCACTGGCTATCTATTTTACATTTGGTAGTGTATATATGTCCATGCCACTCTCACTTTGTCCCAGCTTACCCTTCCCCCTCCCTGTGTCCTCAAGTCCATTCTCTACATCTGCATCTTTATTCCTGTCCTGCCCCTAGGTTCTTCAGAACCATTTATTTTTTTTTAGATTCCATATATATGTGTTAGCATATGGTATTTGTTTTTCTCTTTCTGACTTACCTCACTCTGTATAACAGTCTCTAGATCCATCCTCCTCACTACAGATAACTCAATTTCATTTCTTTTTATGGCTGAATAATATTCCATTGTATATATGTGTCACATCTTCTTTATCCATTCATGTGTTGTTGGACACTTAGGTTGCTTCCAACCTAAGTTGGAACCTAACCTAAGTCCTGGCTATTGTCTAGCAAAACTCTGACCCTCACTAGACATTAGTCAGTTAGAAGTAATGCATGCAACAGGAGAGAATGGATACAGTATATGCCCAGACCATCAGGGTTGGAAAGAACCTTAGAGATTCTCAGGTTCAACACCTTCATTTTATGTACAGGAAATTGAAATCTAGAAGAAGCAATCTGCCAAAGTTTGCACAAGTACTTATAAACTGGACCAGGACCAGAGCTCAATTCTCAGACTCCACATACAATAATCTTTCCTCCAGCTGATGATATAACAAGAAATATACCATTTTTGCAACATATTAGCTCCATATAATCTCATAGATAGTTTTGTAGTCTCTTCAACACATTGGAGAGCTAACCTTGGACATGAGAATTACACTACAAATATACTTGTTATTTTCCCATTCTGAAGATGTTATAGATAACATACATAAAGAGTATAAGTTGGGCTTCCCTGGTGGCGCAGTGGTTGAGAGTCCGCCTGCCGATGCAGGGGACATGGGTTCGTGCCCCGGTCCGGGAAGATCCCACATGCTGCGGAGCGGCTGGGCCCATGAGCCATGGCCGCTGAGCCTGTGCGTCCGGAGCCTGTGCTCCGCAACGGGAGAGGCCAAAACAGTGAGAGGCCCGCGTACCGCAAAAAAAAAAAAAAAAGGGTATAAGTTTATAAACTTATAATTCAAATTTACATATAACCAACACTTAGTCCCCAGACAATTCAAGGCACCATGTCTACTGAGATTATAAATCAACAGAGTAGGAAGCAACAATGTAATTGTTTAAATGGTTTTCAACTATTTCTTCTTGATAAACTTATAACTTTTCACTTGTTTGGGCTTGAACAGTAGAGAGTATTATATATTTTTCATCAGTTGCACTATACTCATAAGGTATTCAGATGAAAAAAGAATATGCTCTATAGTCTATCAATAGAATAAATAGGTGAGATTTTAACTTTACAATCTGTTGTTATATGTGTGTAGATGGTGAACTTCCTGGGGAAGAGTGTGACATATTTATGACTGTAACCTATATATCCTATTTCATCAACTTGGGTATAAAATGAAGTCTCATTTTACATAATAGTGCATTAAAAGAGCTAAGATACCATAATAGATAAATTTTGATTCTTCCTATTGTTTTCTGTGATGCATTCAACAGTTCCCTGGGAGTGCTTACTAAGTCCCGGTTACTGTCAGTAAGTAGAGAAAAAAAACAAAAAATGTAATCTACCCACCAGAGGGTCCCATATGTTGCTACGGTCATTAAGGCGACTACACATGGCATCACTGTTGAAAACAGGAGCTTCTGTAGCCCAAATTTTCTTGCCTACTGCTGGCAACATCCAGGCACACTACACCGAAATATATCACTGAAGCAATTTAGTAAATTCTCTGTCCTCTACTGAAAGATTTCATGTCAGCTGAGCCTAATTCATAACCAAAACCAAAGTCCAGTCAAATTTCTATCTACTGGGAAAACAACAATTGGTGTTGAGGAAAGCACCGTGACACTCTGTGACAGTAGTTTCCCTGTGTCTAGTTTTCAGGCTGTTGGCAGCAGAGCCTCTTGCCCCACCAATTTATAGGCCTGAACTGCTAATAGTCGGACAGCTTACCCAAGACCTGTCTTTCAATTTACCCAAGTCCTGTCTACAAGGTCAGTGTGACTGGAATAGGCAGAGTCTTAATTTCAAGCTCAGGATATGCCTGAAGTAGCATTTCCCCACAGTCAATTAGGCTTTGGGGTTAAACATGGACCATCAATCCTGGTGGCTGTCCTCCCTAAAAGCCAAGCCCTATACTTACTCATTACTTTTTCATTCCCATGCTTCTCCCGTCTTCTCCTCATATCATTTTCTTTTCTCTCCTACTGAATCATTTCCAACACGATGCAAGTATAATATTCCAATTAATTTTTTTTTCTCTCAACCCTATTTCCCCCTACATTCGCATATCAATTTGTGAATTTCCCCCTACATTTACATATCAATCTCTTTTATGGCAAAAAGAATTATGGATTCTCAGTGTCTTCAAGAAAAGTCTTCTCTGAGGTGGCTTAATGTCTCTATCACTCGAGATTTTTAAATGGTTGTCATTTTTAATAGCAGCTTTGCTCTCCTTTTAAAAAGAGAAAAAGTATAAGTCAATCTATTAGGTCCTGAGTTATGAAAACAAACAAACAAAAATATTGTATCATATCATTTCTCTCATATGGATCTACGAAATGTTTAAAAAGGTAAGTGGTTGGAGTTCACAGATATGCTTATGGGGTTTATCTCTGATGCATTTTTGGAAATCGAATAGGCAGCAGAGACACAGTGTATCTGCCTTTGCCACCATCCCATCAACCCCAAGCTCTATCCTTTGCTTTTTCATTCAATATTAACTAATATTTATTAAGAATTTATTGTGTATTTGACCTTATAATGTCTCTTGAGAGTACAGTAATAGAAAGACATGGTCTCAGCCCTGAAAGTCTCAAAGCTTAGACAAATAGATATGCAAATAGCATGTATAACTAGTAAGGTACAAAGTATTACAGGAACAGGGATCTGATATTTGCAGGATGCATAGGCATTGACCAGGAGAGGTAGTAGAGAAAGGGATATTCCAAGAGGAGAGAACAGCATTTGCAAATGCAAAAAAAAAGGATAGGGCTGGACACCAAATGTGTAGGTTGTTTGCTATTTCTGGACTATAAAACTTGAAGCAGGAATGGCCAGGTAATGTTGAACAGAAAAGTGTGGACCACATCTTAACAGCCTTCTGTACTATGCTAATTTGAATTTTATCCTGTCTGTCAGTCAAAGGCTCTGGGGAGAAAATAGGAGAATCACATGGGAACACTTTTCTAAATATACATCGTTACCATATGTGTTCTGAAAAATGTCTCAGATGATTGATATAGCATCCCCTCCTTTCCACCTAATTTGAAAAATCACTGCTGTAGATTATGGACAGCCATTGATTAATTCTGAGCAAAGAAATGAATAAAGAGATTTGCCTCCTATCCAGATGTATAGGTCCTCCATGGCCACTGGGTATCACTTCTTACCCAATTCCTACCTTGTAATTATATTTAGCACTTTGACCAATTCCCAGGATAGATCCAACTCCACAACACATTAAACAGAGATGCAAATATTTTGCAGAAAATTTCATAGGGAAGCTTGTTCCATACAATAGTAATAATAAAAAGTTCACAGTTAAATATTTCTAGTCCCCTCTACTGTCATTTTGTCGTTCTTCCTCTTTCCTTTGTCCAATTTCTAAAAAAAAAAAAATTCCTCAGTCATCCTGAGCAATTTAATTTTTACCCTCAACATGTGTACCCCATTCAGGATGACAAAAGTCCTGCAGCTATTATCTTTTTTTTTCAAACACTTGCCCTGTTAGTCTCATCCCTCTATTCCAAGTAGTTTATTAAATGATTGAATTCTTTTTAAAAGGAGAGTTTCTAAATTAATAAATTTTTTTCTGTATTTTTATGTATATTAGAAACATCAGCATAATCATTCATTCATTCATTGTATCAACATTTCTCAAGTGCCTACCATATGCCAGCTTAACTTAATTCATAGCTACTATCTAGTTGTACATCTTGCCATCGCTATCTCTCCAAGTCATAAGAGTGTTCTTATAACAGTGAAAAGACAATCATAAAAATACCTTTTTATGTATTAACTTTATTTTTTCAATTATAGAAACACTGCTGCGAGCTTCTGAAAAAGGTTTTTCAAAGAATAGTCTCGGCCCTTGTATATATATTTTTAATGAAAATGTTGAAACTTCCACAAGAGATAGAGAAATTAAATGGTTATTTTTGTCCTTCTGTCATACAGATAACAAATTTCCCCATTAATTATACAAGCTTGCCATCAATTTAAAAAAATAATGTAATTTCTTCTACATAAAGGGAATTTATCCCCCCCAAAAATCAGCAGGCTCTATTTTTATAATCCTTATAATTATTTCACATTCCTAAAGTATAATAAATTAATAACCATAGCAAAGCAATAGCATCTACCTAGTTGTAAAGATTTCGTTTCAACCAAGGATAGATGGTTGAAATTCTCCTCATGCCCTGTTTTCAAAATGTTGCACTGTCATTTTTGAAACTAATTTGGTGAGCCTCAATGTAGGACATGGAGAGAAATTGCATTTACTCTGAGCTGTTTCCTGGCGAAATTGTTTAGCCCTCCAACAATAAGAAATTACAGGAGGACATTGAATTACTCCCTACTCAAATCTAAAGTTCCAGTTGGGAATGTTTTCCTAAGAAATGTATTAATCTGAAGAAGTCCATCTTCATACCTTTTATTTATCTAAGTCAAATATTTGAATAATACATCAAAACTATCCTTAAGACAAAGCATGCTTTTTTAAAACTCCCTTCAGACACAGAATACTTCTCTATATTTTTGCATGTGATCCAACTCTGATCCAATTGCTTTGAGTTATAAGCAATAGATTTCAGGAAAAGAGATTATTTAAAACTAGAATTTTATGTCAGATTTTCATTGTTGTTGTTAAAATGTTATATAAATGAAGTTATTTTACAGAGTAATCACACCCATCAAACAAAGAAAGGCATTAGCAAAGAGAATTACACATTTCCACTAAAACACCTTAAAATTCATCGAGGACCTTTATCCCCTCAATCAGTAGGTGCATGTATGAGGTGGGGGATGGAATATTTTAAAAGAAGTTATTTAAAATTGATTTTAAATTAAAAATAAAAAACTGGGCATGTGAATTGCTTTATTAAATACTATAAACTCTTATCCTTGTCTGTGAAATATGCACATAGTATATGTAAGGTTGCCTGATTTAGCAAATAAAAATACAGGATTCCCAGCTAAATTTTAATTTCAGATAAACAACAGACAAACCTTTAGTGTAAGCATACACCCTGAAACATTTGATACATACTTATTTTAAAAATATTTGCTACAGGGCTTCCCTGGTGGCGCAGTGGTTGAGAGTCCGCCTGCCGATGCAGGGGACGCAGGTTCGTGCCCCGGTCTGGGAAGATCCCACATGCCGCGGAGCGTCTGGGCCCGTAAGCCATGGCCACTGAGCCTGCGTGTCCGGAGCCTGTGCTCCGCAGCGGGAGAGGCCACAACAGTGAGAGGCCCGCGTACCGCAAAAAAAAAAAAAAAAAAAAAATTTGCTACAGCCTGTATTCTCTTTGGCAACTCTAAGTACGTGAGTAAAACGTATTGAGACTTTAAAGAAAAATAATTGGACAAGATGCAAACCTTATGTTGCTTTGATGTTTGCTGAATCACTTATAAATTGTGGGTCCATCCCATTCACGTCCTGGCATAATGTGTTTGTGATTAATTTTTAAAGTTTGGACCTAGAGATCTGACTGTTGTCGAGGTCACAGAATTTGAGCAACCAGGATACCATGGGCTTCTGTATCTGTACTGAATACAACACATTGACTAACTAGGAAAATCTGTTAGGTCTAATCTCATTGTCTTCACTCTCTATTATGATTATTCATTACCACATTCCCTCTGAGTGGCATTGGAGACAATTCAGTTTAAATAGCAGTGTTGAATTAATTTATCTAATTTTCCAAAGCACCCAGCCACTTTACAAGTTGTCCCTTACATATCTGATCATTCTTTGTTCTTTACCTTAACATTGTCCATTCTGTTTCTGGACTCTTGTAATATCTTCCACTTGCCTGTATGCCTAGTCAAACTCTACCCCATCACTTCTTTTAACAATGATTTTACCTCTTCTAGCACCTTCTCATATAATCAGATAAAGATCAAACACTGGGGAAGGTACAAATACATGTGGATGCATAAACACGCAGACACAAATTGACACAGGGGCTAAAGATGGTCTAATACCCTTTTGAATTTTTCTCCCACTTGAGTGGTTTGAGGAGAGAGCATCTATGAAGTATCTATGAGCTTTGAAAATATCAGGAAGGAAAGGAAAGGCGTTGTTACAACATGTGGTGGATTATAACTGGTCTCCTTTGAGTTTCTCTCAGAAATATATGTAAAAGATTTAAGTTATTTTTGGCTATAGAATTAGGGTTTTTTTGAATTGCAGCACTACTCCAAGATTGTACCAAATATCTAGGCGATTACATTCAGTTAACATCCTAAAAAAAACAAACAGAAAAACAGATTTAGATGTACCTTATGCACAAGGTACTGTCCTAAGCTGTGTACATGTTCAATCACATTTAATAGCCAAGATAGTTGGATAAAGTAATTTCTATCTCCATTTAAAAATCAGGAAAATGACATTCAGTGAGGTTTCATAAATTTTCCAGTCACATAGCACTTCAGATTAATGCAGGTGAAATACTGCATTAAGGTGAATTTACTGTAATTCTGGCACTGAGTTAGACCCGAGGTGTCAAAACAGAAGGAGGAGAAAGAAAGGAGGATGCTTCTTCGCCTCCTATATCTTATAGTCAATTAGGGGCAATATATATGCAAAAAAATGAACCTAATCATACATTATATTGTATAGAGAATAAAGAATACACAAATGGCTAGTTTTATGGCAGATGACGAGGAAGGGCAGGCGCAGTGAAGTATTCACACGGGTATTGAAAGACAAGACTTTGAATAAGAATCCATTAATGGATGTGCGTATGCAAAGTTTTGTGATTGTGAAACCAAGTGATGTGTTGGTGACACTATAAGTAGTTCAGTAAGATAAAACTGGAAAAATCATGAAGGACCACATATGCATATGAAGGCCTTGAGTTGCAGCTGGATGGGATGGGGAGTGTAATACCTCATTCAAAAAATAAGTCCAAATGCCTCCATATAAAATCCAGACTCCTAAGTCTGATGGTCAAGTCTTTGAAGAAATGGGCCCAGACTGACCTTTAAAACTTTATCCTCAAGCACTCCTGTAAATATTCCTTTCCAACCATATTAGTCTACTCGTTCTTTCACAAAATATGCCATGCATACTTCTTCCTCTTTGCTTTTGGCTGTCACTTTTTTTTTTTTTTTTTTTTTTTTTTTTTTGCGGTACGCGGGCCTCTCACTGCTGTGGCCTCTCCCGTTGCGGAGCACAGGCTCCGGACGCACAGGCTCAGCGGCCATGGCTCACGGGCCCAGCCGCTCCGCGGCATGTGGAATCTTCCCGGACCGGGGCACGAACCCGTGTCCCCTGCATTGGCAGGCGGACTCTCAACCACTGCGCCACCAGGGAAGCCTGGCTGTCACTTTTTTGATACACTTAATACACACACACACACACACACACACATGCATACACACGGTTTCTCCGTTAAATTCAACTTAAATCCCTCCTTCTCTACTTCTTTATTATTCAGTTACTAATGAGTTGCCTCTTAAAACATGGTTTTGATAACTAATACGAGAATTTCGTTTAGGAAAAGAATTATCTACTAAAAGAAAATACCTCAGTGAGCTGTTTGGCAGTGTCTTAGGGCATGAATTGAAAGCAAGAGACAAAATCTTACTTGCTTCTCAGATTCTACTTCCTTTGAGAAGCCTTTAGTGTCCCCTCCCCCAATTTTGTCATGTATTCCTCTCATGTGCCCCAGAGTACTCTAGATCAACCTTTAGCATAACACTCAGCAACTGTATTGTAATGATCAGTTGACCTGGCAACCACACTTCCCACTAGACATTTGAACAGGGACTCTTTGAGGGCAGAAACTTCATAATAATTCCTACTGTTCCTGTAGCGCCTGGCACATAACAGGTGCTTAAAAGCTGTGAATGAATGAACAAAAGAACCTCCCCGGGACAGATACAGTTCATGATTATATATACTAGAAGAGTGAAGGATCAATAATTCCTTGATGACAATATAGGAACTTGAAAACTTTAATAGAGCTTGGAAATTTAGCTAACAGACTTCCTCGGATAGCTCATATGTCAGAAGAATATCGCATTACCCACCCAAGCCATGTCACACAGGAGAGTTAATGACCTCAGTTGACATAAATAGGTCATGAAGGCAAATTAACATTAAATTAGTGTCGTTGTTAGTGACTGGACTGGGACTGTCTGTAAAATGGTACCTGGGGCAGTAAGGCTAAGGATGCCACCACGTTGGCCTTTAGGTAGCAGAGGGATAATCAGATGGGGGTTGTGTTCTGAACTTAGTGACACTGGAGATCCACCGAGATCAGTAAATAGGCTGAAAGTCACAACTACGGAGATAAGTAATCCCTCATCTCTTTAAGATTTTCACCAAACAGCCAGAGTCCCAGTCCTTCTAGATGAATGTGCTAATTATTTCTAATGGGCTTTAAATAACAAAAGGAGGCAATTTTTTTGAATTTTAGATTAAGACTATTAACTCTTACTGGATTTTAGATGTTTATCCCTTTCATTTATAAAATCATTCGTTCAGGTATTTATTTATCTAATGTATATTGAGTAACTACTATGCACCAAGCACTAAGTGCTGGGAATATAATGATGAACCACAAGCGTACACTTGCTTTTGACCCTCAACAAGTTTATAATAGAGCAGGAAAGACGACATGGAGCAAGTAATTAAAAATGTGAAGAAAAATTCTGAAGTAGTACAGATGGCTTGGGCAGTTGAGGGAGTGTGATCTAACCTAACATTTAATTAAAATTTTTGAGGAATAGAATAGGCTGGAATACTACTGGGAAACTCAGCTGACCCACCCGAGATAAGTTTAGAGGAAGCTATGCTAAATATATGTTATTTTGCTGTCCTAGAGTTTGAAGGGTAAAACAAAACAAAACAAAACAAAATAAACCTCTCATCCTCATGGATAATTTAGTCACAGGATATTTAGGAGAAATGGGGGCAATTGGGTCAACTATTAAAGCCTCACACCCTTATTTAATAGCTGAAAAGAATTAAGACCCTATGTGGTCATATGATGGGCTCCAGGATTACACGGCTTATAAACAGCAGAGCTAAAACTCAAATCCAAGTGTTAAGGCCCCTGAAAGAGTGTTCCCTGTACATAGAAACTGAGAGGACAGGCCAGTTAATCTTCTAATACTCTCTTGGTTTATCTCTCACCATAATCTTTTAAAAATTATTTTGGTAGGGGAGCCGTCATGGTCATAGGTTTTCAGAATTTGGGGAATGGAGGTGAGGATATAGAAGTTCCAAGAAAAGGGACTCTGAAAAGAAAAAAAGAAAAAAAAGAAGCCCAGTGTATAAAAATAGACTGGCGGAGATAAATAATGCTAATTCAGGCAGGGACACAAAGGTGTCCCTCGTTCCTTTTCTAGTTCTCTGAGCAGTGGTGGCACAGGGGTGAGGGGGTGAAAAGGAGGGGGATTAGCAGAGCTTAAGCTCTCTCATAATTTCTACCAGCCTCTTAAGTATCCTTTAATAAGGACAATTGAGTTTCTCAGCCTTATGTCAAGTGTGCGTAAAAATATATGTAGAATGATTTCCCTCTTTTCTTTTTTTTAAGCTATAACAGAAAATCTAAATAGAAACTTAGTCTTTGTTACTCAAAAGCATTTTTCAAGACAGTTCTCTGGCACAATTCCCTTCCTTCACTGCGCACTTCCAATTCCATTGCTTTTTCAGGATACCGCTCTTTAGAAATTTTGGAGCACTCAAGCCTGCACTAGCAATGAGAGCTGGTCCCCTGGATGATGATGTCACGAGTTACCGTGTATTTTGCACCAGGGCAGCCTTCTTTTGATTGAGCCAGGCAGTCCCTGACTGCTTGCTTCTTCACCCTGCATGACCCCGTTTATGACCCAGACTCTACTTCCCAGCAACAAAAGGAAAAACATAGTTATCAGTTTAAAAAAGAAGTTTGCTTTGACCTGCTTAATACTAGAGGTGGTGTTCAGTCCACATGCAGCAGGGAAGTTTGGGGTCTTTTGTTCCTTGGTTTAATGTTTGACCTTCCCTTGATATCTCTTCCTTTAATGGGCTTTAACCTTTCCCTTTGATCTCTTTTCTTCCTTTGTAGAGGAGAGAAGCCAACTTCTGCTCACCCACGCCACTCACCACCCTTTTTAGCAGCTTTTCCTTTGGTCTTCACAGCAGCTCCTAAGGTATTGGAACCTCTTCAGCAAGGCCCTCCCCCCCAGACCCCACCATCAGAATTGTCACCTTCCTGATTAATACCTCCACCATTCATCCCCATTTCCAAGTACTTGTGACAGGTTTGTTCCAAGAAGAGAGTTAGGCTTTTGTGAAATTTCTCCCCAAAGCGTACTTTACTGACCGTCTTTCACCACGTTTTCTTTAACAGCAAGCACTATTCACCCAACAGAAATTCAGATGAGAAAATCATATGAAACCTCCACTTTGAGCACATTGAGGAACTAACTAAATTATTTCAGACCGTAAAACATTACCTGGTGCACTGAAGGGAAACTGTAAAAACCGGACCTTCATTGAACTGCTACTTGTTGTTTTGTGCAAAGTGTTTTCACAGACATTATTTTATAACCGTGTAAGGTAAGCAGGCCAGAAGAGAGAAGGAGACCAAGACTCCAAACGGTTGAGTCTCAAGGCTAAGGCTGATATCCCTACATCAATCATTCAACAACCAAATATAGCCATGCCAACTGGTAAACAGCGGCTGCCTTGAGACCCCTGAGTGCCACTCTACCTACAGCCCCGGCCCCTCCCAGGACCTTCCATTCCTTCCATAGTGCTGGCAGTACGGAATGGGTATACTATGTTATGGTCAACAGCTCTGATTGTCAACACCCCGCATGTTCTTGCTGTTAAATGTGCAGTATCAACATAGGACTACATCAAGCTAAATTTTCAGCTTTTCTGGCGGGAGGGAGTTGGTTCAGGGAGTGGGGGGTGGTCACAAAAGCAGGGTAGATTTCAGCTGCAAATCTTTGGGAATGCCACGTTGTGGTTGGGAATCTTCAAAGATCTCTTTTTCCCTGCTCCCACCAATAGTCAACATTGGCACAGACAAGTATGCCTGGGCCTTCTAGACAAGAGATTTTGTCCTTAAAAATAGGTCATCCAGCTTCCCTGGTGGCGCAGTGGTTGAGAGTCCGCCTGCCGATGCAAGGGACACGGGTTCGTGCCCCGGTCCGGGAAGATCCCACATGCCGCGAAGCGGCTGGGCCAGTGAGCCATGGCCACTGAGCCTGCGCTCCGCGACGGGAGAGACCACAGCAGTGAGAGGCCCGCGTATCGCAAAAAAACAAAAAATAGGTCATCCTTTGGTGTCTGAATTTTATTCGAGGTTCGCCTTGCTCTCTGGCTCTCTGACCTGGGTCCTCAACTTTATCTGCTGTCCTCTGCTAACGTGCGCCTATTACAACTCAATCTAGACCAGTGATCCGAGCTGCTCCCAGGCAAATGCCAAACCTAGCACTTGCGTACACATCTGGACTTAAACATTTCTGGGCACTGATTATTTCCTTTATTTTACTGCTTGTTCAGCCAGGCTTTTAATAAGATTTAATATTTAATCCAGCATTTCTTTTTTTAGGTGTTCGATAATGAGAGAGCGTCCTCAGACTAGATGGTCCTCCCTAATGCCAGAAGCAGAAGTCTTTGACCCATAATTTGTTATGTTGTCCTTTATTGGCTGCCAGACATGCCATACACAAATCTCAAGGAAAAAGGAACTTGCAAAATTGGCATAGAAAAGTGGAGTTACGTTTCACGATAGTGCGTGGAAATGGACCCCAGAGGGGTGCATGGAAGCATGGGAGGCTGTGAAGTCACTGAAATTGCTATCATCTGGAAAAGATGATGTGATCATCAGCCAGACACATGGGTTTAAGCAAAAGGAAAGTTTACACATTTATTAACTAAGGTTTTCTTTAGACAGAGAGAGGATTAAAAAAAAAAAAAAGCCGCGGCTGCCATGGGAATTCTAGTAAAAGTACATTACAGGAAGCGGGGACCGTGGTGGGCCTCAAGCCAAACCAGATTGCGAAGCACTAGTATAGGGGAAAAATGCACTCATCTCCGTTTGGAAGAATGAGAAAATTTGACTTTCCCCTTTGTGCCAGGGAATACACGCTCCCTCGGGGGCCAAAAGAGAGATGTTCCCTCCAGCTCTGTCCACAGTCACCTTTTCAAGCGGATTTATTCTCAGCCAAAGGGAAAGCTCCAGCTCCAGCTGCAAGGTATTCTATTTGCCTGCTGCTAACAGATTTGTTTATTAAAGCAGAATTACTTGCTCTATATGACTGGAAAAATCTTCTAAGGAATGGGTAGAGCAACAGTATGTAGAAAACATCTCAAGCCTATAGGTATATATGAAATATATTGGAAAAGACAAACACCATGTATTAATAGGAGGACAATTACACCAAAAAACTCTGTTGTAAAGCAAATACTGCGTTTGAATACTACTGCAAGCTAAGATTCTTCTCAAGCACAAAGAGAAAAGAAAAGGCCGTTAAAGGTCAATTAGAGGAAGAATTCTAGCACATCTGGAAAAATAAACTCATAGTAATTCATTCACACCCCCTCCCCCAGAAATATTTATTGAGCTCCTACTATGTGCTAGGCAATGTGCTAACAAATTCATCAGTGAACAAAACATAAATTACTATATAGCTGGTAATATATTTTAATATAGGTCTTTGTGGATTTCTAATAATTTTTCTGCCCCTAGACTACACCACCTTCCCTTCGTGGATTGCCCAGAGCTTTGCCCTTCCCGTGTATATGCGTGCCTTTGTGGATTTTGTGGCCAAGAATAGTTTCAGCAGGTTCTCAATCTACGTGTGAGGGAGGAGGAACGCCTCTGTCCAGCTCACATGGACTGGCCTTTGTGCCTGTGAGCTTATGTTCTCCCAAAAAAGATGATTCAGGATAATGATTCTGGCTCATTATCTCATTAGGCCTCCTGATACTAAATGAAGAAGGCAGTTGAAAAATAACACTCCATTGCACAAGAGATAAATCCGGGGCATGGAGAGGTTAAATAACTTCTCTAAATCAAACAGCCAGCAATTGGGCCTGGGACAAGGACAGAGATCTTTCAAATTCACATCACATTTTCCATCCCTTACATTGCACTGACTTTAGATTAAGTTTAAAGAATTCTGGCAATAATCAAGGATATACAAAGAGGAAAATATAAATTTAAAGAGAGTTGCTATTTCAGAATATTGTTAAAATTTGGATATTGTCAACACTAATCCAAGATACAAAAATTCCATACGGAAATGCATTTTTTAATGAATTCTTATTTTCCTTAATTAGAAAAAGCTGTAAGATTATATTAAAAAAATGTTTATGTTCCAGATGCCTCTTTTTCTCCTAATACTGATAATAGAGCAACAAACAAACCTCCCAGAAAGTATTTCACAATATTATGTTGCTATCTGAGCTTTTAAAATTCAAACTTGGAAAATAAAATGCGTAAAGGAAAACAGCAGAGGGAAACACATTTGTAAATAACCTGGAAACATGAAGAAAAGAGATCAAGCCGAAACTGAATATCCAGCTGTGTAAACACATTTAGATACTTAAAAAAAATCTCAAATTGATGGTATTCATAAGGCCTTCCTGGTGCCAAATCATATACTTCACATTAATTCTTCTGTGATTCCACATCCTTTCCACACTGCATCAGTCTAAACTGTCTATTTCAGATGGAACCACTCGAATTCCATGAATGTTTTTGTTTAATCAAGGAACACTGTAAACTGTTGTTCTTGGTCATACACTCTACTCTTAAATAAAAATAAGATTTTTGAAGATGAAAGATGGAGGTGTAGGTGCTAAATATTTGCAAATACTTTCCTTACTCCCAGAGATCTGAATTACAAGTAAAGAAGTGGAGACTTCATTAGTTTCAGTTCCAAAAAGAGTGCTAAATTCCACTATTTAGAGGCAGAACGGTTTTCTATCAAAAAAATAAAACAAAATGACTAAAATAGAGACTTCCCAGAAGACTTCTTTACTGCACTGAAAGTCAGTAACAGATCTAGCCACATGCTAAAATTCCTCTTCCAATTAAATGAAATGAATGGTAAGGAGAACCAACACAGTGTGTGGCATTGCAGCAGGGGTTAATTTAATCCTTGATTTGTAACCTGCATAATGATGATGAAAACACCTACTTCGAAGAAATTGATTACAAGGCAAATTCACATCTGAGTTCTAACAGATGTAACTACCTTAAAGAATCCAACACCTCTCTCACCCCCAACACCCTACTGTGGTCAGTAGGGAAGTGCTAAATGGTTACCAGCCCATCAAATTAGAGAAAAAAAAGTCTTATTTGTAAATTGTAAAAAGTTTAGTTTTGATATTAATTAGTTGGCTTAGAACTACACTATTGAAGCTAAGTATGGTTGAAGTCACAATACTTACTACAAATGCTGTGGCTATCAAGCATTTTTTTACCTGTCTAAGGTGGAAGACTTCCTAGTTCATGATTCATTAAATCTATGCTGGCATATTACACAAGTGTACTCAATAAAAATAACCATTTTTTTAAAAATCATACAAAGGTAGGATTGAAAGCTTTAACAAATAAAACTTCATAGTGCCTAGTTAAATTTGAATGTCCCATGCAGTATCTGGGACATAGTTATACTAAAAATATTATTCATTTTTTTGGAAATTCAAATTTAAGTATGTGTACTATATTTTATCTGACTACCCAGCTCAAAGCCATCACAATAACCAATACTTCTTGTAGCTGCAGAGAATGTGAGATTTGGGGCTGAAACTATTCATCCCAGGATTGCACTTTCTTAAATTGAGCAAAACCCAACTTGCTTCCTTGTCACTTTTAGATTTGTGATCAAAGTGGAGTGTAGGATGATTAAGTGAATGAACTTCTGAACAAGTATAGTGAATAGCTTTTTAAAATTCAACTTTAAAATCAAAGATGAAACTATATTTCTTTTTTTTTTAATGGCCTCCAGGGGCTTTTTTTAAAAAAATTAACTTATTTATTCATTTATTTAATTTTTGGCTGCACTGAGTCTTTGCTGTTGCACGCAGTTTTTCTCTAGTTGCTGAGAACGGAGGCTACTCTTTGTTGTGGTGCATGGCCTTCTCATTGTGGTGGCTTCTCCTGTGGAGCACGGGCTCTAGGCACACGGGCTTCAGTAGTTGTGGCACATGGGCTCAGTAGCTGTGGTTCGCGGGCTCTAGAGCGCAGGCTCAGTAGCTGTGGCGCATGGGCTTAGTTGCTCCACGGTATGTGGGATCTTCCTGGACCAGGGCTCAAACCTGTGTCCCCTGCATTGGCAGGCGGATTCTTAACCACTGCACCATCAGGAAAGCCCCTGAAACTATATTTCTTGTAAACAAGCCTTTTAAAATACGGCTTTAAGGATAATTTTAAGACTGTTATTTCACAAAAAGAACAGTGTTAATGAAATCTATTCATCTTCTGAAAGGCATAAAAACTATTAAAATTTTTGAAGGAAAAGAGGGCAAGAATTGTAATGTGGTAGTATTGATCAAATAAAATGCAAACGTTTATGTCAGCTCTAAGGGACAGATAATTACTGAAAATAAGGTTTGTTGCATTTGTTTATTTACAGAAAAGATTTTGTCATATAATACATATTTACACATAGAATTATTAAATTTCCCTCCATATACTGGAATTTGGAATATCCATTATTTTTTTTTAATATCTTATATTGAGATACTTGGATCCATGCTTTAAACATCTTTTCTTAAGAAATAGCTTTATAAATTAGGAAACAAAATGCTTCACATTAAACACATCCAAGAGTAGTTATCAAAATAATTCAACAGACAAAAAAGTCAAAATACAAGCCTATCAGACATAAAATTTATGCCCGAAAAAGTATGCTTTCTTGACAACCAATTCAAGTCTGCGTTACCAAGTGGGTCGCTGATGCTTAATCCCATTGCACCCTAACTAGAGCCTTATAAAATTCATCTCAGCACTGTCCCCTTAGGGAATGGAAGGGGAAAAGCATTCACCCAACAGCTCTCATGCCCCCATGGTCAAGGGTGATCATACAGGCATCCATTCCACTACACATATGAGTTGCTCAGCCATGCGCGCAAGTTGGTTTTAAAATCAAGTCCTAGGCTTTACGACACATATTTACCTATATTTCAAACTGAGGTGATTCTTGTCTAGTGATATGAGTTAGATCCATAACTAGATGATGATCTAAAGACTTTTCCAATTATGATTCTAAAATAAATGTATGAATAGTGAACTTAGCACAATAAAGAACATTTTAGTTGGGTGTTTTCCCCATTTACAAGACAATGAGCAAATTGATTTAATAAACTTGAATTCAGGAAGATGTCACCAAGGTGGCAGTATAAAAGACTCCAGACCCCAGGCCACTAGCAGAGATCAACAATTAGACAGCTATCCATGAACAGAAACAGCTCTAGGAGAGCTCAGGAATCAACTTAAGAAACTTCAGCAAGACAGCAGAATAAAAACCTGAGAAGAACCATACAGAAAAGGAAGGAAGAACAGCTTCATTTTGCCTGCACAATCCCTTGGGACTGCTCAGCACCAAGTGGGAACTTCCCAGCTAGAAAGCGTTTCTCTCCCTAGGAAAGGGAGAGTGGGTCAACGTCCAGCTTCCGAAACCTTTCAGGCACTACACAAATGCCCTGTTTGGTTTCACCCCACCCACCCAGAGACCAGCAAAGCTGAGATGCCTATCAGCTACTCAGTGGGAGTGACTGAGGTTCCCAGTTACCCGCTCTGCCGAGAACCCCAGTAGCTTCACCACTGAAGAAACTAATGGTCAGTACAGCTGCCAAGGCCACTCTGCAGATTTCACTCCTTTTTGCCCCACAGGTCTTCATGTTCTCAGATGCCAGCCTGAGTCTCTCCCAGCTCCCTCCCTCACCTCCACCGCCAGCCCGGGAGGATTAATACCACGCAGCCATCCCCAGCTTCTGCGGCTGCAAAAGGGCAAGAAAGCAGCCTTGACCCCTGTGGCTGACCCTCACCACTGTGCCCTCCAGTTGTGCACTGACATGCCCTTGGCCAGCTTTTGACATGGATCCCGTGAGAGTGCACTCTGACAGCCAAGGCTCCCACAGTGCTTGTGGGCTCAGCTTCTGCCCTGTCTCCTGTCACTGGCCTGCACCACTCGCCTGCATCCTTCAGCTGTGCGCCTGTACCCCACCACCCTGAATCATTCACCAGCCTGCACGCCATGCCCATGGTGAGACCCTATGACCACAGGAGAGCACGCCAACAGCCAGGGCTTCCACAGCTGCTAGCGCACCCACAGGAGGCCCTGGCCCCTGCCACTATGTGTGTGACTGCACAGGCACCTGCAGGTGGCCCACAGCTGAGTATGTGCACACCACTGGCTCTAGCCCATGATCAAACGGGATTTATCTCTGAATCGCAAGGATGGTTCAACATATGCAAACCAATAAATGCAATCCACCGCATCAATAGAATGAAAGACAAAAATCATAAGTATTTTAATAGATGCCGAAAAATCATTTGACCAAATCCAGCATCTTTTATGATAAAAACTCAACAAAATTGGGTATAAAAGGAGCATATCTCAACATAATAAAGGCTCTAAATGACAAACCCACAGCTAACATCATACTCAATGGTAGAAGCATTAGAACTGTCTGACTCCAAAAACCCAAGTGAGTAAATTTAGTAAATACCAAACTATTATGCTTCCTTAGCAATAGCATATTGATTTCCACTACCTCCTGTATAATTCTCTGTGAATTCTCATAAGGAATGTATCTGGTTTTTTTCTGATATAATAATACAAAATTTTAGCTAGGGCTATACACTTCCCCCCATCTTCCTCATAATCTCATGGGCATCCCACATCTCTTGAGCCAGAAGGGATAACCTCCCCTACTGAACCACTTCTATCCTCTGCTTCTAGCCCCAAATGGTCTTTGAATATTAATGACAGCAAATTCTAAGTTTTGCATTTTAATGTTGCAGAGTTTAGCTCAGTTATGTACATGCCTAATTTCCCTCCTCCCATATCTCTCTCTCCCTCTTCCTATGACTTTCTTAGTAATGAGTTTGTTTCACATAATGGCATCCTGAACTCCCAGAGGAGAGATACACTTGTTATACAACATCCCCTAACAATTTAGAAAAGAGAATACAGATAGTGAGCAAAACAATTGATAATGAGTTTAGACAGCTGAGTTGTGGCTGTGTTTCTGCCTCTAACTACATATTTGACTTTGGATAAGTCATCTGAACTCTCTAATTTACCAGGATGTGTTCAACCCTGATATAGCTTCTCTATATGAAACAATACAGTTCTTATCTTTTAAAATTTGTCTTTAGAAGGTGACACATGGTTTAGGAGATCCAGTTCCACAATGATTGATTTTCCACTTGTGATATTTATAATTAACAATGGCTAGAAAATCATACAAGAAATATCGAACATATATAATTCAACTTGTCTTCAAGTTGAAACCAATTAAATATAAAAATATAATTATGGAGAAAATGATTATATAATTGCAAATTTCCCCGAGTTAAAAATGTTTATCAAAAAATTCATATTTTTCAGTGAGTTCTAGCTTGTCAATTTATAAAAGGAGTTTCATTCAAACTGGTAGATACAGCCTGCTTAAGAAAAAAATCTCAAAAGGGGTGAAATTACAGTGAAATTAATTTTTATTTATAATGTGTTATTGAGTTCAAATACAATTGTTTTAAAACTTCATAATAAATTGGTCTTGCTGCTTTTAAATTCAATTTTTGTGCAATTAATTGTTTTTAAGTAATCGTTGCTAATTTCACAAGATCACTGACTCATTCATATTATTTTTCAATCCATACATTTTTAAACTTATATTTAACTTCTTAAAATATTCTCTGTGGTATAAACTCCAAAAATAACTCAGACCCTTTTTTTTACTTTAGAAAATGAATCTGTTATTCCATATGTCTCCAAATAGATGACAGAAATATATAGATGAATAAGATATAGTGCCTGACTTTAAGGAGTGGTGAGTCAAGTGGGGAAAATATGCAAACAAACAAAAACTCAGAACACTCTAACATTAAATCACTTAATAAGTATTTATTGACCACTCAATATTTGCCAGACTCTGCTCTAAGTGTTAAAGCGATTGCAGCAAACAACAACAACAGAATCTCTGCTCCAACAGAGCTTACATTATTATGCAGAGAGAGAAAAAACAACAAAGTAAAATATACCTACCGCATGTCAAGTGTTGATCAATGCTGTGGAGGAAAACCAAACAAAAAAAGGAGTCAAGGGATGGTCAAGGAGGGTCAAACAAAGACCCGAAATGGACAGGGAGCTCAAGGGCAATGACCCTGAGACAGAAGCACTGCCGGTTTCAAGAAAAGCTTGACGTAGCGAGAGTGGGTTGAAGCTAGTGAAGTAATGGTAGGTCATGTAATGGGTGTCCTTTGGTGATGAAAGTGTATCAGTTGGCTATTGCTGCATAAAAAATTATCTTAAAACTTAACACCTTAACACAATCAACATGTATTAGCTCACAAAGATTTTGTGGGTCAGAAATCCAGAAGTCATTTAGCTGGTACTCTGTCTCCAGTTCTCTCAGAAAATTGCAGTCAGATGTCTATAAGCACTGCAGTCATTTGAAGGCTTAACTGGGACTGGAGGATCCATTTCCAGGTTGGCTTACTCACTGCCTGGTAGCAGTGCTGGCTGTTATCAGGTTTTATTTCCTCGCCGCATAGACCTCTCCATAGGGATGCTTGAATGTCCTCACAACATGGCGGGTGGCTTTCCCAGAGAGAAAGTGATCTAAGAGAATGCAAGGCAGAAGGCACTGTGCCTTTATGACCTGCTCTCAGGGACATGGGTTCGAGCCCTGGTCCGGGAAGATCCAACATGCAGAGCAACTAACCCCATGGGCCACAACTACTGAAGCCCGCTTGTGTACAGCCCATGTTCCGCAACAAGAGAAGTCACCACAGTGAGAAGCCCACGCACCGCACTGAAGAGTAGCCCCTGCTTGCCGCAACTGGAGGAAGCCTGAGCCCAGCAACTAAGACCCAATGCAGCCAAAAATAAATAAATAAATTTATATATATATATATATATATAAAGAATGAAGATGTATTATAAAAAAGCAAATGCTTCTTATATATCCAATACTAGTAACAGATTTATATTAATTTATATTAATTCGCCTACAGTTTCATGGCTAAATGAATGGGCATGTTGGGAGAGGTAACTGTTGATATTCCGGATAAAATCTGGGGCCGTGGTCAGAATATATTATTTAACCTGGGTGTTAAACAAGCCATGCTAAACTGCTCCTCTTTTGTCACTTGCTGCTACTGGTCTGTAGGCCTGGGACCCAAGTATGAAGCTTGGCAATTGTCATTCCCTCTAACGGGGGTGGTATGAAGAAGCCACCTAGTAAAAGCAAAAAGCTAGCACAGAGTAATGTAATTTTGACAGGAAAAAAAAATTTGTCATCAAAGGAAACCATTTGCTATGTCTCCTTCTACTCAATAAGAAATGCACGTCTTAGATCCTGGAGAATATTTTCTTGGCTAGTTGCTTCCAGTATTAAGTGATGGGCGTGAGGCTGGGAGATTGGCAGAACCAATGAAATGAAATTATTCTGTGTAAGGAAAAGGGAGGGAGGAAAGAAATGCCATTGGAGGTGGGAGACTCTTAGAGGCTGTGGGTATGAAGAGAAGGGTCAGGAGAAGCCAAAGCTTAAGTGTGGCTTTGGGAGAAAAACAGACTGAGAAGGAGAATTTTGGAATGGAATGCCGTATACTAGGCAATGTAAAGCCTTTGGTCTTTTCCATAAATTCTTTGGTAAAATATCGAACTCTAACTGCCCTTTGGAATCAAAAAAAATTTTTTTGGACGGAATAAAGTTTGGATTCCTGCTCCAAGAAAGTTTTGCGTGGGCAAGAAAAACCCAGAGGCTTCCAGCCCACATCGGAGTCCATCTCTTTACTGGATGCGGAAAACCTTTTCCTGCGTCCCAGTCTCTCTGCTTAGAAATTGAGTTCCTTTTACATTTTTTCTTTTCCTGAATTCTTAATTCTAGGTACACATCTGCTTCAGTTTCTCCCTTGTCCTTCGCAGACTCCCAGATATCCAGTCTCCTCTCCTTTCCTCATCTAAGTCCTTAATATTCTTATTTCCTCCTCCTAAAATACCTACACAGCTCTCACCTGTACTTTGTCCTAATGTGGCTGCTTGCAAAGACAGTATGGCTTCCTGGCTTTTTGTGATCTGCAAGCCTACTCCTGTTTGCATCCTAGAAGGAGATCTAGCCAAAGGAACTTAGAACTATACTTCCGGAGAGCATATTTTTACAGTAGCAGCACCATTATGATTATATTTTATATATCATTATTATGATGCTATTATCTAGTATTATTATAGATAACACGTCGGGTCCTTAAAGAACTCTAGGAAATTAGTATTAATAGTACTGTGTATGCATAAGAAAACCAAAGTCCAGAGCGGTGAAGTAATTTGCCCAAAGTTACAAAGCAGATGCCGTATTCCAACCCAGACATGTTGATGGCAAACTACAATTAACCAGTATCACCTAGTAATTCACATTTAGCCATCTTTAAGACTCAAAAAGTTTTAATAAATCATATTTTTATTCAGGCATAAAAATACAAAAAAGTGCTTATGTTTTGTTTTGCTTTAATAACGTACAAGAGAGATCATACAAGCAGGACTGGAGAGACTTGGGATACCATAAAAAGAATTTCTCAATAAATTGAAAAACAAGCATACATATCGCTTTTGTGAGAAAATCCAAAAAGCTAAACTTAACCACATGGGTAAAATGTAAAAAGTTAAAAACAGACAGTCATAATTCATGTTGTCAGCTTTCAAAAATTTCATCTTAAACTGGTATTGTAAACTATACTGTGATGTCTCGCAAGAACATAAAAAAAGTTTTGATGGCCGGGAAAAAGTGAAGTAAATTTGAGTATAGTCAGCAGAATGAGGAAAACAAGATCAGAAAAAAAAAGAAGGGGGGGAAGAGGAGAGACGGAGGAGTTTATCTAGAAGCTTTTAAGTTCAGAAAAGCCTGGGGAAAGTGGTTGTAGAAACATTATTAATAGTGACAAATTGACATCATTGATTATGAAATTAATGGAAGTAGGAATAGCCTGTCTCTGAGCTTTTATCCAAAGATTTCAAATGTTTTAAAAGAGTCCCATGGTCAATTTTTTCCAAAGAGACTGATAAATTGAACATAATAAAAGCACAGATCAAGACCCTGTCAGCCTACATTCTGGGATCATTATGTTCTCCCCGAAGGATGACCCGTCCACCATGCTAGGAGTCTGAGGCTGACAGCCACAAAACATTACCCTGCCGCTAATGATCCTGAAGATGAGGGACTCAGCTTCCGACCTACCTTCCCAGTGATTTCCTGTGCAAAGAGAAAGTTAGCTTGGCAATAAATAACCTGTTTGCCCACAGTCAGGGAGGACTACTTGACAACCAAATGAATAGAGACGCTTTTGAAAATAGAGGAAAAATTACCCTTCACCAAGAAAAGACTGATAAATGAGATGCTTATACTGGTCTCAGTTAACCATTTAAAGAGTAGGAACAGCCTGGATAGATCAGTTGGTGGTTAGACATAATCTCCAAACCATCTGTAATGTCAGGCTCTGAAAAGATCCACAAGGCACGGCAAAGCAAAACGTAAGAAAGGACATGCATGGCACGGCAGAGGAGCCGTTAGCCACACCTGGGCTCCGTTTTGTATACTGAGATGGTATGACTGCTCTTGATTTTTCATTCCAGTATAAAACTATGACAAAATAAATAGAATTTAAAGAGCAGGATGTCTGTATTTTAACCCAAGTTAAATCTCAGTGACACGTGATAAAGGGAACCGCGCAGAACTTGAACTCAGGTTAACCCACTGTGGCTCTTCGTTAGATGGAATCTTGAGAGACGGTCCTTAAGCCATGCAGCCAGGAGGAGTAAGATGGTTGGGAAAACACTGGTTGTGAGGGACTCTTTTGAGGAAGGAGACAAGCCAGTTTAGAAGCCTGGAAGCCTATGGCTAGTAAGCTTAGAAGAGCATTTGGCAATTAAAAGTCAGTTTAGTAAAATTCCAATTCAACCCTCATGTTTGGAACCAGAGAGAGCCTTTATCACAGGCTTTCTGCATATCAGTAGAGATTCCCAACGACTGAGCTGAATCTGTCTCCCATCTATTAGACGCAAAATAGGTTCAGCTGGACTGGCACTCTGTGAATGTATGCCTCAAAGATTTGACCTTCTGACGCGGAAGAGGAATATATGCTATTCAACAGTATGTCAGCCACACACTCCATGTGAAAAGCTCCATAATGCTCTTGAAGAGATACAAAATATGAGTATGTATTGAATTAAGGACATAATGATCCCCACCATAGCCAAAGATGTTGTAACGAAGCACTGTGGATAATATAGTAATTTTTAAGAAAGATGATGAGAAACAATTCCTTATAAATAATGAAAGGCAAGAAAATGAGGATTGTTTAAAATCTTCCCGCCCTGCCCCATTCAACCACCACACACTCACACACACACACACACACACACACACACACACACACACATCCCACCCAAACCCATGATGCATAACTGTAAAGCAAAAATCTGAGCTGTTGGGCAAGGGGAATAGAGAGGAAATGTTAAAGTAAGATAAAGATCTGACTCTTACACACTACTGATGAGAATATAGAATGGAATGGACTTTGTGGAGGGCAATTTGGCAGTATTTGTGAAAATTTAAAATGTGCTTACTCCTTGACCCAATAATTCTACTTCTAGACTCCTAATCTAGAGAAATACATTTGCAGGTGTGGATAAAGGCATGGAAAATGTTCATTATATATTGTTTACTAAGCAGAAAACTGGAATCAAACTGAATGACTATCAAGAGATTAGTAGTTAAATTATGATAAATTCCCATAACAGAATACTGTGCAAAGATGTAAGTGAATGAGGAAGAAGTGTATGTTTTAATATATGACTCTCTCCAAGGCATATTATTAATTAGAACAGGAATAGAAAAGGAAAAGGCAGAGATAGACAGATATGTATCATAGTATGATTAAAATCTATGTGTTTACAGTTACATGTTTGTTACTTATATGTAAATACATTGAACAAAAATGTGTGAAGGACTGTTATCAGTGGTTAGGGCTCAGTGCTTCCACTGCAGGGGACAGGGTTTCGATCCTTGGTCTGGGAACTATGTAAGATCCCTCATGACGCAAGGCCAAGAAAAAGTCTGTTCCTCCTCCAAACCTGCCTGACTACCTCCCCTTGGTCTCATCTCCCCCTCTTTGCCTCCTCTTTTAAGCAAAAAAAAAAAAAAAAAAAAAAAAGAGTGTTATCAGTGGTCA
Organism: Lagenorhynchus albirostris; assembly: GCF_949774975.1. Taxonomy (NCBI): domain Eukaryota; kingdom Metazoa; phylum Chordata; class Mammalia; order Artiodactyla; family Delphinidae; genus Lagenorhynchus; species Lagenorhynchus albirostris. Next base: position 59,452,820 of record NC_083111.1, read on the forward strand.
TCTCTGGAGAGAAACATGGTAAAGGGAAATTTTTATTAATCTTTTATAAATGCCTATATTATTTAAATATTTTTAAAGATTAAAAAGGGAAATATTTTTAAAAATTAAATGTTACTGAGGGGCTTCCCTGGTGGCGCAGTGGTTGAGAATCCACCTGCCAATGCAGGGGACACGGGTTTGATCCCTGGTCCGGGAAGGTCCCACAGGCCGCGGAGCAACTGAGTCCGTGTGCCACAACTGCTGAGCCTGCGCTCTAGAGCCCGTGAGCTGCAACTACTGAGCCCGCGTGCTGCAACTACTGAAGCCCGCGTGCCTAGAGCCCGTGCTCCACAATGAGAGAAGCCACCGCAACAAGAGGCCCGCGCACCGCAATGAGGAGAGTAGCCTCCGCTCGTCACAACTAGAGAAAGCCCGCGCGCAGCAACAAAGACCCAACACAGCCAAAAATAAATAAATGTTACTGAAAACTTCAACAGGATCGGCTGAGGATAGACAGTGATATTACTCAACACCCAAATCCCACAGGATGTATGTATCATGTCTTTCACAGCCCAGAGGAAGCACTGCTTCACCTGGTCTTTACTCTGGGACCCAGACTGACCAAGGCAGGTCACATGTCACATGGTGGCGCGCACATTCTCTCCTCCTCCTTCTCTCTCTTGCTCTCACTTTCTGTTCTCCAGTTAGTGCCAGAAACGTAAAAGATAATTTGAATATACCTTTCTCTACTGAATTCCCCTGTTCACCTCAGCTGGGACAATTCAACCTCAAAACTCTCTCTCTGATTTCCCACGTTCACTCCACCCTCAGGGCACTCCCCTCATTTAAGAAAGCATCATCACTTCCCTAAACCATGCGAGTGTCTCCCACTTTACTGCCGCCACACTTCCCTCTCTACCTACTAAATGTTCTACCTTGCCTCTGGAGTTATCTTTCTGGAAAGTTAATCCGATCATCAGTTTTCTCCTTAAAATTCTTCCGAGTCAGACTTTCACCTGAGGAGACATCCTCAACTAACGAAGGTTTAGTTAAAGCTGTTTATGATTTCCGGACGCGCAGGCTCAGCGGCCATGGCTCACGGGCCCAGCCGCTCCGCGGCATGTGGGATCTTCCCGGACCGGGGAACGAACCCGCGTCCCCTGCATCGTCAGGCGGACTCTCAACCACTGTGCCACCAGGGAAGCCCTCTCTGGTAGTTCTTGAATAAAGACTTCACACCGTGGGAATAGCAAACTCCCTAGTGTTGTGCAGTGTTCTAAGCTATCTCTGTTCTGCAAATGTTTCATCCTCTGCTTGAAGCTCTGGTGCCCTCCTCAGGAACTCTTACTTCTCCTATAAGAATCAGCTCAAGGCTCTGACCATTTCTATCCGGGATATTCTCATGCTGTTAGAGATGTACCCTCAAAACCTAGAGCTTCTCACTGTTCCTGCATACATCACAAAAGATTGTAACTGCTAATTTATTTGTCTGTCTTTCCCATAAAGCATGTCTTGCATTGTATTCTTGTGCCAGGCTCAGTACCTATAAGATTTAGGAAATGTGAGTTAAACAAACACCTTCAGTACAACTCAGGTGGGAAGGGTATAGGTAACTGTTCTACGTGGCCCCTGCTTGGCACGCTTTTTAAATCCACACACTTACCCTTGATAGCAAATTGGATTCTTAGACAGGATTAAAGGTAGCTGCCATCATAAGGTCCTGATCAGATCTCAGCCCCTTTGTCTGGGGCTCTGATCCCTTTCACTTTCTCCAGCACTAAGCTGCAACCTAAATGAGCCTCCCTGGACCACCTTGACTTCAAGAATGGCCACCACATAGAGACACTGGTACTGAACCTCTATTCCCTTAGATAATTAAACTAGTGACAATTAATATAAACTCCCATCTTGTTGGCATTGTAGGAACTTAGTTATTTGGGGGTTTCTGCTTTCCTTAGCCTTCTAAGTTTGGGGCATTTGCATGGTGTCAAGGCATTTGATTGGCAGAAGGCTCAAGCTCCTAGGTCTGCAGATCATCAATCCTTGAAGATATGGCTTGATGGCCACGAAATAATCGTGCTGCCTTCCGGGCCTGCTAGAGCATGAGAATATCTGAGAAGCTGTCCAAACAGCTCTTTGCCCAGACACACCACACCTTTCTGAGGTCTTAGCACTACCCCGGACTTAACCAGTCTCCCAAGTACAGGATTCCTCCCTACAGGTTCTTCTGATGTTTTGCCTCTTAGTATCTCTGCCCCATCTCTCTTCCATCCAGAGCAGCAAAATTCATTCCTTTGCTTGCTTCAAAGGCATTAAGCAAAATCTCCTTAATGGACTGACATGTTTAGAAACCAAAAGCCCTGAAGATACCACTTTTTTCTATTGAATACCTTCTGACATGTTGCTTTCTTTCCCTAAGGTAATGAGTTCACTATCTGCTTGAAGGGATGAAGTGAGAAGGAGAAGTGGAGGAGAAAAAAACCCTTCATATTTTAAAAAAATATTATCCTACCTTAAGAGTAGATGGTAATGTTTCAAATAAAAATTTCTTTCTATATGATTTTGATTGTGAAGTGCTTCGCAGCACTGGTTCTGCATCTAGATATGGTTCACCCATGCTGTAACTCCTAAGAAACATGTTTTATTATTGTATTTCATCTACCTGTATTTACCCCCATTTGAACCTGTTGCAAGGAGTCAATAAATATTTGTTGGACTGGAGTGTAAAATCAATTTCATATACCCTAAACCCAAAAAGCAAAAAAGAGAGGATATAAGGCTGAAAATTCCAGATGTGATAACAGATGGATAAGCCATGTAAAATTTATTCTTAGTTCTCAGTTATTTAGTGAGTAACTATATTAGTCAACTGGGAATTCAAATGATCGGGGAAATGGTAAAGTTACCATGTTCATATAAACTGGTCTGCAAAGATGTAAACATCTACTAAGACTTAGCAAAGATGGGTCACCATTTCCTAAATTGGTTCTGATCAGAGATGGTAGATGTGTAGATAAATAAGGATTCCATAGTGAAACAAGTTTGAGAAATGCTATATATCACACCTGGGAAACTTTACGCACATTAGTACATTTGAAGCCTCTGAGGTGTTGTGCAAAAAAAGGAAGCTGTTTCACTTTGCTTAAATTAGTATTTTTCAAACTTATTTGAGTATATGCTCTCTCTCCACACACACACACACACACACGTACACACTAGTATTCCTATTATCTAATGGAACAAAACATCTTGTTAAAAAAAAAACAACCTTTGGAATTATTCAATTTTAAGCTCATAGTTTATTACTTGACTTCCATTTCTTTTCTCACCTGTTCTTTAGTAACTTATCTTCTACCATAGGATGAACCCTCATTCATTCTATTAAGAAACTGGTAGCTGAATATTTGATGGAGGAGTGATGTGCAAATATTGGTTTAAAATGCTCGTTTTTAAAAATTTATGTATATGTTTGTTTATCCAGACTATTGTCTTTTCCTGTCTCCTGGTTTCTCTCTAAGTACGTAGAATGAATACACTTTTTTTCTTCTTTTTCAATTGACACTCACTGGCATAAGAAGTACCTTTATATTAAACTTTGAAGACTTTGCAACATTCAAAGATTTTTTAGATATTTGAGCAAGCTTCAGAAGAAATGATAAGAGATAGCCTTGCTTTGTTTTGTTTAAAAAGTAGTATTGTGTTATCAACCAGAAAAAGATCATGCTCTTTCAGAATCCTGGTCAAATTGGCCAGAAAGGAATGGCAAATTCACACAGTAGTGGAGCCTTTTAAGTCATTTGCATTTTATTGATGGACAGGTGCTTGTGTTTACCTTAGGTTCAGATAAACAGTCAACTTCTTCTCAGTTCGAATAATTTTTCTCTTCTCAGCTTCCCACTTTGGCCTTTGGAGAAGTGAGCTTTTTTCCACTTCTTCTCTTCCATCAAGCAGAGAGAATTCACCTGATTGGTGAGAGCCACTGGTCAAGTCCCAGGTGTGGGTGACTCTTCCTCAGACACAGGAGGCAGGACTGGTTTTCTGCCCAGGGACCACATGAGTCTTGCATTTCCATTCTCCACCTGTAGACCAGTGTCTCTCAAACTTTGATGAGCACCAGAATCTTTTGGAAGACTTGATAAAACAGATTGTGGGCCCCATTCCCAGAATTTCTGATTCAGAAGTTTGGGGTTAGGGTTCAAGGGCTTGCATTTCTAACAGGTTCACGAGTGATGTTGATACTGTGGGCCCAGGACCACACTTTGAGAACCACTCTGCTAGACAAAACAGGAATGGCTGTTTTCACCAATTATCCAGATTTCCACCGTCTTTGTTCTAACATCTCCTTCTCTGCCTGGGCAGGTAATTCAAGTAAGTCTCTTACCTGTGTAGGTGATTTTTGAATTCAAAGAGAGGCTAATAGGCTCATTTCCTTTTAAGCGTAAGCCATTATCCTCCCACATAGGATGAACAGTGAACTTCGTACTTAGGATGATAAAACTGTTGCTTAACCAACATTTGGCTTATTGTGTCTTTTTGCAATTGGTTAAAACCCATTAGGGAGGAGGAGTAAGTGACTTGATAGTCTTCTAGATCTTCTCCTGGTCTCCCTTAAGCAACAGAGATATTCTCCTGCCCGGCTACTCAGAGGTGGGCACATATTGTGAGATTTCTGCATCTGTAATTTACTAAGAATTCAAGCTTTTTCTAGTAGAAGGTCCTTGTATCAAAGTAAGATATTTCAATGTCTGTCTTCCTGTAGAAAGAGCTTTACGGAGCCTTTTTACACATGAAGAAATATTCTCATATCCTTATACCATTTACACTTCACTACCACCAAACCCTGACGCCAGAATGCACATTTATCACAGAATTTAATATGAGAAATTTTTGACCAATTTCCTGGTGTTCAAGCATAATAATCATTTTTTTCTACTGTGCTAAAAAAGTAAGGATGGTCATTTAACAAATTAAAAAGAAAAAAGCAAAGCCTGTATTTTTTCTTTGTTTTAAATTGAGCTATAATTGACATATGACACTGTATTAGCTTTAGGTATACAACATAAAGGTTTGACATATGCACATATTGCAAAATGAGTACCAGAGTAAGTTTAGTTAAGATTCATCACCACATCTAGTTACAAAATGTTTTTCTTGTGATGAGAACTTTTAAGACCTACTCACTTAGCAACTTTCAAATACACAATCCAGTGTTGTTAACTATAGTCACCATGCCGTACGTTACATCCCCAGACTTATTTGTCTTATAACTGGGAGTCTGTACTTTTTGACCACCATCACCCATTATATCAGTCTATTAGACTTGCTGAAAAGTGTGAGCTATCACATAGTCTGCCCATGTACCAATGAATTCTTTTAAATAGAATAGTTACTATTTTCATGTGGTAATTTAAACTGAGATTTTGTTGAAGGCTTGGCTAACATTGAAATCGATGGAGTGAAATTTTATAAATACAGATGTTCATTGCATTATTATTTATAGAAGTGAAAAAATGAAATGTCTTAATTTTCACATGTAAACAACCATAACGATTTGTTGATAAAATGAATTATGGTATAGTGCTGTGTTGGGAAGGGACTGAAATTGAGAGAAGATGAACTAATGCTCTGCTAGGAGAAGGGTTTCTCGTGGTCTATGTGGTTTTGTCAACCAAAGTCACCTTATCAATTTTGAGACTGTCTTCAGGCACTGTCTTGATCGTTCCACATGTAACACCTAAAAAGACACTTACAGTTGACCAGTGGGATCTATCTATAGCTATATATGTATATATAGGCAAATGATGGTACCATTTATTTTACAGTTCTGAGTTATTTTAGTTATTCTGCAGTTTTTGGCCTATTTAGAAAAAGTCTGATGAATTCAGTCATACCCCTAAGCTATTTCCCCTCCACCCTTCATTTTAAATGTAATGAGCCCATCTCTATCTTCTAAAAATCCGTTCATTCTCAACTTGGAGTGGGGACTGAGAATATTTTCCCCAAGGGAGTGAAAATTGATTCTTGGGGAGGAAAAATATTGTAGTTATTACAATGCCTTGTGATACTCCAAAGGCCACAGTAGAAAAACAGATACATAGTGTAACTGTGGTATTAAAATTTCATGAGGTGGCTGAGCTTAGAAAAAAGTCTTCAAAAAGTCTCCTTATGACGTTAATAATGAAAAAGGCTATGAAATACTGCTCTAATATGTTGTTTCCTAGGTAAACTCTAATCTACTCCCAAGACTTTTTTGTTGCTGTTGTTTCTATAGCATTTATTGAGGACTTCAAGTAATGAATCTGTAATATCCGTATTATTATTCTGTCTATTTACAGATGAGGCATGGGGAATATTTTAGAAGAATTTTAAGTCACATGCATAGTAAGCAGCAAAGCCAGTGTTCAAGGTCAAGCTGACTGAATCCACAACTCAGGCTTCTAAACATGATGCTCTCATTCAATTCAAAGGCTATAATAACACAAACAATTCTGTAAATCTAGTCCTTTCCCTGAAGTTACAGACCCTTATACCTAACAAGCTAACTGTTGTACTGCTCTAAATCTAAATCTGATCTACTTGAATTGGCAGCTCAAAATTTTTTCTGTTTACTTAACTGACTTACTGAGCCATCATTGACATACAATAAACTGCACATAGTAAAAGAGTATCATTTGTTGAGTGTTGGCAAGTTATACTCTCAGGAAACCATCCCCCATAATAAAGATAATGAGCACATCCAACATCCTCCAAATTTCCTCAAATTTCATTGTAATATCTCTTTCCATTTCCTCACTGAGACCTATACCAACCACAGCAACTACTGATCTGCTTTCTCTTGCACGTTTACTATTCTCAATTTTGTTCATGGCTTTTATGTAGATCCAGATTTCCATCTGTTATCATATCCTTCCATCTGCTGGATTTCTTGTAACATTTCTTGTAGAGCAGTCTGCTAATAATTCTTTTTATCTATTTTGTGTCTAAAAAAGTCTTCATTTCACTTTTGTTTTTGAAAGATATCTTCACCAACAGTAAAATTCTAGGTGACAATTTTTCTTTCATTGTTTTAAAGTTGTTGCTCCACTGTCTTCTGCTTGTATTGTTTCCAAGAAATCTGCCGTCATTCTTATCTTTGCAATTGTACAAAGTTTGTCTTTTATCTATGGCTATTTTTAACGTTTTTTTAATTAATGTTTTTAAGTAATTTTATTACGTGTCTGTGTGGTTTTCTTCATTTTTTTGTGTGTTTAGAATTGATTGAGCTTCTTGAATTTGTAGGTTTATAGTTTTCATCAAATTTGAAAATATTTCACATATTATTTAATATTTTTTCATGTCTCATTTTCATCTTCAATTTTACATATATTAGGCTTCTTGAAGTTGTCTCACAACTCATTGATAACTCTGTTCATTTTATCTTTTTTTTTTGGTTGCTTGTGCTTTTGGTAGCCTAACTAAAACTATTGCCTAATCCAAGATCATAAAGATTTACACTTAAGTGTTCCTCTGAGAATTTTATAGTTTTTGCTTTTACATTTATGTCTCTGATAGACTTTGAGTTACTGATAATTTTTGTATATAATGTGAGGTCACAGTTAAGCTTTATTATTTTGCCTGCAATTATCCCCAAACTGTTTGTTGAAATGACTGTTATTTCCCCCATTTAATTGTATTGGCACTTTCGTTGAAAATCAATTAACCATAAATGTGAGGGTTTATTTCTTTACTCTCAATTCTATTGTATTGATCCATATGTCTATCCTGATGGCCATACCTCACTGTCTTGATTTCTGCAGTTTTGTAGTGAGTTTTGAAATTGGGAAGTTTAAATTCTTTGTTCTTTTTCATGATTGCTTTGGCTATTCTGTGTCCTTTGAATTTCCATATACATTTTAGAATCAGCTTGTCAATTTCTGCACAGAAGTCACCTTGGATTTTGACAGGAGTTACATTAAATCTGTAGAACAAGTTGGGGAGTATTGCCATCTTAACAATTGGGGAGTATTGCCATCTTAACAATAGTTAAGTCTTTCTATTCAAGAATATGGGCTATCTTTCAATTGATTTAAATCTTTAATTTGTTTCAGAAATTTGATTTGTAGTTTTCTGAGCATAAGATTTGCTCCTCATTTGTTTAATTTATTCCTAAGCATTTTATTTGTTTTTCATGCTGTTGTAAATAAATTTATTTCTTAATTTTTTGGAGGTAGCTAATTGTTACTCTATAGAAATACAATTGATTTTGTATATCTGTGTCATAATTTTGCTGAGCTTATTAGTTCTAACTTTTTTAGTAGATTCAGTAGAATATTCTATATATAAGATCATGTCATATGGTAATAGAGATAGTTTTATTTCTTTTTTTCCATCTGGATGTTCCTTACTTTATTTCTTGCCTGACTGACCTGGCTTAAACCTCCAGTACAATGTTGAATAGAGGTAGCAGGAGTGGACATCCTTGTCTTGTTTCTGATGTTCGGAGGAAAGCATTAAATCATCTTTCATCATTAAGTATGATGCTAGCTGTAGGTCTTTAGATACCTTTTATTAGGTCGATGAAGTTCCCTCCCCTTCCTAGTATGTTGAATGTTTTTATCATGAAGAGGTGTTGAGTACTGTCAAATGATTTTTGTACATCGATGAGATGATTATATGGTATTGTATTGATGTAATAAGTCACATTAATTTATATCTGTATGTTGAATCACCTTTGCATTCTTGAAATAAATCCCACTGAGTCATGGCTGCAAAAGACTCTTAATCGGTCTGTCTTCCCCCACCTCCACCTCCATCAAATCATCCTACTAATAGAGGCTTCTTTATAAAATACAAATCTGATTTAGTAACACTCTTTTATATTAAACTCCTTTAATTTCTCTTTACTGCTTCTGGTGTAAAACCCAAACTCAGCATGGCATTAGATAATCCTTGATTATCTCCAGGCCTAGCAGGATCTCCAGGCTGACTGCATACCACTTCCTCTTTCCAAGAACCATGAACTGCTTGTAATTCCTCATATATACAAGTTTTATCTCCTAGTTCATGTCTCTGTACATGCTTCACCTGGAATGGTTTTCATCAATTTGTCTAGTTAGCTGCTGATGATATATCAAACCTAATTTCAGGTGTATGCTCCTCTCAGAAGCCATTTCTCATGTTCACTCTCCCAGCAGGGGATAGTTCCCTGTCCTAGGTACTCGCTTGGTTTATCCCAATCATGGTATTTATTGTGTCATATCAAGATTATTTATTTAAGTGGCAGTTTCTGAGGGAGACAATGAACTCCTTGAAGAAGGAAGGGATCATGCCTTAATAATGTCTTTATTTCTGGTGCCTAGTACAGGTCCAGGCCATAAGATATTTTTTTTAATTTATTTTTTCTTTGGCTGCACTGGGGCTTATGGGATCTTAGTTCCCTGACCAGGGATTGAACCTGTGCCCTTGGAAGTGAAAACGCAGAGTCCTAACCACTGGGCCGCCAGGAATTCCCCAGACCATAAGATTTGTTGATGTTCAATATCTAAATGTATGTATGATGAAGGCATTATTATATAGTATAATTTAAAGGGTTGTAAAATTCCCAGATACTTATCATTGATTCTATTGCCTATATAGAAATTCTCTGTAGCATTTATCACAATCCTAAGTAACTGTTTACATGTGATATACTTAACATCATACCTCCCCGAAGGCAGACACCATTTCTGTTTTGTTCACCATTGTGTCTCCACCACCTAACACAGTGCCTATATATATTTGTTGAATGTACAAATGAATGAATAAATGACCATTCTTTTACATGAAGGAGTTATAATCAACGTATCCTTTTAAAATAAATCATACTTGATGGAAGTATAGTATTAACCTTCTGGATAACTTATCAACTTTTCCCCCTCAGATTAGTTGGTTTTAGCAGACTTGGAGTCCTAAAGTCATTTAGTTTGACATGAAATTGAAATTGTCTAATTTCACACTTCATGCATTTACTCTTCCGTTAGTTTATAAAAATAACTTATTTCAGGTCCCTGCTCTAGGTAATCTGTGTGAAATAACTCTTTAGTACATGAGATACGTATAATTATTGTGGTAATCGTTAGAGCCTTGTCACTGAATATTTCAGTCTCCCTCTTGCGCACATGGTAGAATTGCACTATTGGCCTTGGAGCTGCATCTGGCCAGTGATTTATGAGGGGAAGTGATATGGGTCACTTCTAGGTGAGCGCACTTGCTGCAGACACCCTTCCTGCGCTCTTTCCCCTCTGCTATATGACGGCATGTTCCCCATAGTGACTGCTGTTTCTACCGGGGTCTTTGAGTAAGCGTGATGACGAACAGAGCCCCCAGCTGATCTGAGATGAGCGGGAAGTGTTAGCAAGAAGTATCACCTATTGTTTTATAAAATTCAGATGTGAGGGTTTTTACTGTAGCACAATCCAGGTCAGCATGACTGGTCAAATTATCATCCCCATTTACAGATGAAGAAACTCAGGTAGAGAAAGGACAACTGAATGGTTTCTATCGCACCACCCCGTGATGTAGCCTTGTGGGATTCCAATCAGGCAATCTCCCCACAGACTGTATTCTTCATCCCCTGCTTCACTGCTCTGCGTTAACATTAGCCATCTTCTGGTTGTGACACTTTTCCTCATGAGCCCAGAAACATACAGCTGTCTATATTCAAAAGGAGAAGTGGATAATAATATAAAGAACCTGTTTAATAGGGCCAAACCTCAGCGAACCATTTTTGTCTTCTGATTGAGTACTCTGTCATTTTAATGGAACAATCATAGTTTCACAAATCATTTAGTTAGGACAATTTCTGGGATAATTACCTTGTCAGTTAAATTTTAAAATATTGAAATTAAAGTTGAAGTTTGAAAATTATTCACAGCTTTTGCTTTCTCCTTGTTTTATAAAACCACCAATAATGTCCAGAAAGACATGTATACTCTGATACCGTAAACCCCAGATCAAATGAAGTGTAATCAATTTTTCACAGTGGTTAAAAAGGCCCATGGAATAAAGCATATTTCAGCTGACTACAGAGGCAAGGTCTTATTATTATAATATAAAATGACTTTAATATATTTGCTGAAGTAAATTATTCAAAAAAATTAGTAAAAATGATGTCTTTTTAAAAAAATGACCTTTTTGATGCTTAAACATTAATACACATAAATATGAAGTGCTTATAATTAATTACTGAGCTTTTTACATAGAAACAAAGGGCAAAAAGGATATTAAGAAAGCTTATTTTGCCTACGGTAGGACAGTATAGCATGAAATCCCTTTTGCGAAGAGTCTAGGGCTACACTGCCCTGTACAACAGCAACCAGCCACATGTGGTAATTTAATTTTAATAAAATAAAATAAAATAATCAGTTGCTCAGTTATACTGGCCACGTTTCAAGTGTGGCTCTCGGGTAGGGATGACCAGCTGTATGATGTGAGTGAGGAGAGAGGCATGTGCCAGGAAGTCCAGAGGAGGGGAATTTTCAGTACTCTTCAGAGAAGTCCTGCTAGAGATCATTCCTGATCTGAGTCTTGACACTCCAGTAATGAGGAAGACAGGCAAGTAAATGTGGGAAGGGCACTCCTATCAGAGGCAACATCATAAGTCAGGATGTAGACTCCAAGAGTCCTCGCTGTGTTTGTGAAATGAGAAGCAGTGTAGTTCTCCTAGGGAGTAGTATGTGCGGAGCTGTCAAGATTGATGGGGGGTCAGGCATTGAAGGCTTTACAATGCAAATACACTTGCGTTTTATTCTGTAAAATAAGCAGGAAGCACGAAGGTTTTAAGTAGGTGAATACCAAGGTCAGCTTTGCATTTTACGGAGTTTACTTGGCAGTTGTGTGGAGTATAAAAGGAGTGTACCCTTTAAACTTGTGAATCGCTATACTGTACACCTGTAACATACAATACTGCACATCAAATACACTTCAATTAGAAACAAAAGAAAAAGTCGAGAACAAACTTGGGTTTGGCAGTTTCTCACGTGTACAGTTTAGTGATACTGTTCCCCTGCATTTTAAATCCTTGCTTAAATACACCCAATCCTTGACCCTTCATGATTTAATCAATAAGTGTTTATTCAGTGACTATTACATTTAAAATAGTTTCATTAGGTATTAAACTGAAAAGAGGAAAGCAATTCCAAAGACTTTTAATCCTCAATTATTTCCCAAATTTTACTTTCTTTTCTGTTAAAACCTCTTCCCCCAGGAGACATTTTTAGAGCCATTAACAAGTGATTCCATTTTATCTAAAAAAAAATGCTTATTGAATGCTCACTATTACTAGATACAATGCTAAAAACTAAGAACAAAGAAGAAATGAACTCTGTCTTTTCTGATTAAGCGGCAAAGTTATCCTAATACAGTTTTACCTCCTCTTCTCTTCCCTGCCCTCTTCTGGTAGATATAAAAAAGTTTTTTAAAATAGACCAAAGGCGAGTAGTTGGAAGAGAAATTGTCTGTAATTAGCATATGTAGCATCAGTCCCTTACTTAAAAAATAATGGTTAGAGTAGCAGAGATAGGAATAAATAATAGTGGGCATGAGAATTATTTTGTTGTGATATCCTAAGAGATATATTGAAAATATTCTCTGTCCAAAGGAGAATTTTGGGTACATTCCTTGTGCTTTGGAAAAGAAGGAAGCTACAGTGATTTACAAAATATACAGTGAGAGCAGGTAAGTTCTCCTGAATTTCAGTCTTCTGTGACATTTCAATGAGACATCACTCACCTCAACATAAAACCTATTTACATTCCTCATAAATAGAATACCCTAGCTTTTATCTTTAGAATATTTTTTCCGTATGGGATTTTTTTATAACTGATCACAGAAATCTTGAGTAATCTCAGACTTAAATTGTGGTGAATTTAATTTCGATTATAATTGTGGAAAAGACCCCATTTATGTTGTTTGATATAACTGTAATTTATCGCTCACAGGGAGAAGTAACTTTTATTTTTAGGAAGTATGTATTGTGGAAAGATAAAAATGTTTGAATTTTTTTTAGATTTTTCTATATTTTGTTCAGAAAAATAACCAACTTTGGAAATGGGGCAAAAATAACTGTTAGAACTTTCAAGGCCATACTAAGCCTGATCTAAATAAAAGGTTTATTATCTTAAGGTTTATTATCATTCTACTGTCGAAGAATGATTAATACTATAAAAATATCATTACTATTCTACATCTTTATAAAGTTACCTTATAGAAAAATGATGATCAGTCATAATTATTTTTTTGTCCAGAAAAGATGCCAATGATTCTTACCCAGTAATGAAGATAACCCAAAAGGTTATGATCATTATTGCCAAATAGAACATGAGACATATGCATCTAATTTAGCAATCTTATTTCATCATTCCTTTTTTTTTTCCGTCTTTCATATCCTTTTTTGAACCAGCTTTATCATGTTGCTGGTTCCCTCTTTAATGAGTTAATTAAAACTTTTGCTTGTGTTCACTCTGCCTGTGAGAACGATGTTTTTGTTGTTTGTTACATTTGAAGTTATGTTTTGACAATCTGAAAATTAAATAATGATCTCGTTATTTTATTTAACATCAAACCCATCATGATGGAACTCCATACATGAGGATGCCATCTGTAAAGATGGTGCCCATAACCAATAGAATTTCTAGAAATGTTTGTGGATAAGGTCAAGTTGATCTGGGAAATAGAAAATTAACAGGTGTCTAGAAGCTGCAGAGCTCAATTCTTTGTATGAAAAAAATCTATGTAGAAGCCCTGGAGAACCAGCCAGACTTTGCTCTTCATGCTTATAGTAAGACAGAGTAGATTGCCCTGGTTGTCTGCTTTTGTAAACTTTACATGTTTGGTAAGTGGTAAATGGCTGATTATATGTAAACTGACTTGCCAAAATGCAAAGTGTCACCATGTATTTATTTCTATTAATAAACATAGTCAATAAACAAACATGCTTTTAGGGGAAAAAAACACAGTTTAAAAAAGGAAAATAAGAATCTCTTTGATGGCTGATTTGATCCTAAGCATTCGTTATTAGTACCTCAAGTTTTTGATATCATGGGAACTGTTTATAAAAATTTTCCAAGAATTCCATGAAAATTGTGCCCAAATTAGAAGTCAGCAAGTTAAAACAACTTTTAAGGTTATAGCTTTCTGTTGTTTTCGTTATCTTTCGTGTCTTCCTTTCGACCAAAGAAACTTAAAACATGACTCAATGTCTTAATGCTTATAAAATGTTGATTTATATTGCCTTGGTCCATCTTAAAATGATCAATTGTCAAAAATCATCATGGACAGTGGTGTGTGTCAATAGGCAGTACTCTTTACTCTAGTGTTTATACCTTTAAGAAATATTGAAAATCTATTTCTATGTAACAGACCATTCTATAACTGAATTTAACTAGCAACAGAACTGCATATTGGTGTTTGTCTTGAAAGGAACAGTTCTTGTTAATTTAAAAACATTTTAGAGTTTGTTTTTGAGGTTAAAGTGGTTGGGGGCAGGAAGGTTAAAAAGAGGAAGTTTTAGCAGTTTCAATACTTGAGTGCATGTGAGTATAATCTGGCAAAGAGACATTCAGGAGTGGGCCTTGTTAAAATGATGCATTTATTTTGAAATTAATTAATTGAAATGAAAGTATGTCTACTCAAAGTCTAAATCGTTAAGGCCACTGATTTCAATCAAAGAAGATGCTCCTGGAGGTTGTGTTTGTATTACACCACACTAGTTTCATGACATAAGGTTTACAATGGCAAAGAAAACTATGCATCACTAAGAATCCAGCGTGTTCAAAAGCAAATGACAATTCATTTCCTTTTGGATGTTAAGATGCTAGTAAGGTGATAGTATTTGACAGGAGCATAGATGACCAAGGACACAAAAGCATCAAGTGAGACAGGCTTCCCCATGCTTTTGCTGTGGACAGCTTCAACCAAACATATCAAGGAAAGCTTAACTGTGGTCTTTAAATGTAAGACTGTCTGGGAAATCAGGGCCAGCTGGCATCCATTCAGAAAAAAAGATTTTCCACTGCATCTGAGAATATTGAAATTGCCATCATTGGTCAGTCATGTAAGGAGATCAGGCAACCTACTGTAATCATGCTCTCCAATGATGGTACAGACTTACCATTGCCTGTGGAGTGGCTTGCTTTAGCTTAAAGTTTGCTTGCACGCAGGAAGTGTGATTGCTGGATTACAGAGCACAGACAGCTGCTGTTTGGCAAGGAAAACTCATCGATAAAATTGCACTGCCTGATTGCGGGATTACAAGTTAAAGAGCTATACATTGTAGGAAAAACGAAACCAATTTCATTGTTTAAAACATCTGTGGGTCATCACTTGATTTCACTTTTCAAGTTTTGATTTTTACCCTATTAGAGATCTAAGGTAAGATATCAATCCTGAAGCACTTTCTTAGAAGTTACACCGTTAACTAAGAAGTTAATAGGGGCTTCCCTGGTGGCGCAGTGGTTGAGAGTCCGCCTGCCGATGCGAGGGACGCGGGTTCGTGCCCCGGTCTGGGAAGATTCCCACATGCCGCGGAGCGGCTGGGCCCGTGAGCCGTGACCACTGAGCCTGCGCGTCCGGAGCCTGTGCTCCGCAACGGGAGAGGCCACAACAGTGAGAGGCCCGCGTACCGCAAAAAAAAAAAAAAAAAAAAGTTAAAAAAAGAAGTTATATAAAAGTTGTACTCCTATCAAATACCAAAGCCTTTCCACCGAATATATTATCTCATTTTTAAAAGTCATAGAGGAATAATAATAGATGAGTTTCTCCTAAAATTTCAATAAAATTTTATTAAGAGAATGGGAAGACTTTTTGTCAAGGGTACTAAAATCAACAATGAAATGAAATGCAACAACTAAAGTTAAGAAAATACTCCCAAATGAGAAAAGATTTCTAATGAAGCAACCTTAAAACTTAATCGCCATACAGGCACACCTCGTCTTATTGCCCTTTGCTTTATTGTGCTTCGCACATATTGTGTCTTTTGCAAACTGAAGTTTTGTGGCAACCCTGCTGCGAGCAACTCTATTGGCACCACTTTCCCAACAGCATTTGGTCACTTCGTGTCTCTGTGTCACACTTTGGTAATTCTTGCAGTATTTTAAACTTTTTCATTATGATTATATTTGTTAAGGTGATCTGTGATCAGTGATCTTTGATGTTGTATTGCAAAAAGATTATGATTCGCTGAAAGTTCAGATGATGGTTAGCATTTTTTAGCAATAAAGTATTAATTAAGGTATGTACCTGTTTTTTTAGACATAATTTATTGCACACTTAGACTACAGAATAGTATACACATAACTTTTACATGCACCGGGGAACAAAAAACTCATCTGACTCTATTTATGCAATATTCATTTTATTGAGGTGGTCTGGAACCAAATCCGCAGTATCTCTGAGGTATGCCTGTACATTTGTGGAAAAACTCAGAAGTATGCGCCAATTTTAAACCTCTTTTATGTCTTTTACTGGCCTTACACAGTTCTGGGTCCAGAATCAGTACTCAACAAACATGAATTAACTCATTCAAAAAATCAATCACAGTCACAAGGAAAACTTAGTAAAAACCTGCATTTTTATTGGGAGTATCTTCAGGAATTTATAAGATGGTATTAAGAGAAACTAAGAATGCTATACTTCCTGTGGTGATCCTTATTAGCATAACTAAGTGCATGCTGTCTTTTTAAAAGTAGAATTAAGAAAATGAGAAATAATAATTTTGAACTAACTAAACAAAATCAATATGTTGGGGGAAATTTTTATAGGAACAGTTTTTTTTTTTTTTTTTTTTTTTTGCGGTACGCGGGCCTCTCACTGTTGTGGCCTCTCCCGCTGCGGAGCACAGGCTCCGGACGCGCAGGCTCAGCGGCCATGGCTCACCGGCCCAGCCGCTCCGCGGCACGTGGGATCCTCCCGGCCCGGGGCACGAAACCGCGTCCCCTGCATCGGCAGGCGGACTCTCAACCACTGCGCCACCAGGGAAGCCCTATAGAAACAGTTTTTGAAGTGAGATTCAAATACCATCTTCAGTAAAGTGACAGTTTTCTGACTTTACCCAAATATCCAAAAACACCACTGGGATGTAAGGAAACTATCTTTGCTTATTTAATGCATAAATTGCCTCGTTTCTGAATGGAGTGCTTTGGAGTTCCGACTAGAGTAATAAGAAGAACAGCAGTGCCACAAGAAAAACATTTCCAAGAAAATCGAGCTTTCAGGGACTCCACGATCACATCCACACATGTACCGACATCTGGTTCTACATAGTCTGCTTTGCCAACTGTGACTATGAAGGTGAATTATTTTCTTTTCTAAAGCCATCCTCTCCACTTGGGCATAAGATTCTATCTCCTTTCACCTACCCACCTATTAAAGAACTATTTTTTCCTGTCTCTGCTGAAGATGAATAAGCCTCCACTTAGCAAAGGATCATGCTCTTAATTTGCCCATCTTAAAACAGAAAAAAAACCTTTCTACTGATTTCAACATCTGCCAGTTATCACCTTGTTCTATCTGGTCCTCTTTACAGCAAAGCTCCCCAAATTGTTTCTACACTCAGTTCTCCAAACCTCCTCCTATTCTCTTACATTTATTCTATCAGGCTGTCACGCCCACCTCTCCAAATAAACTGCTCTAGTCAATGTCACCATCGACCAGGGCCAGCTTCATGGGCATGTAACCAGTGCAGCTGCCCAGGGCCCTAAGCTTCATTTAATGCTCTGATGTCACCATCCTGAAATTCTTAACTTTTGAACGATTTGCTCTGGGCCCCGCACATTATATAGCCCAGCCTGCTGGTGGCCTTCACGTTGCTAAAGCTAATGGCCAATCCTCTGTATTTATCCTACTTGAGCTATCAGCAGTATCTTCCAAGGTCAGTCACTCCCTCCTTCATGATACATTTTTGTTTTCCTTGGTTTCCAAGGTCCCTTGATTTTCCTTTTACCTCAGGGGCTCCTCCCTCAGTTTCTGTGTCTCCTTTCCCTGATTACAAGTATTGGGTATATTTTCTTCTCTAATTGTTTACTCCCTAGATTATCTCAGTGAGTCTCATGATTTTAAATAGCGTCTATATGTTAATGCCCCTCCAACTCCAAACTCTAGACTCATAGACCTAATAGTCTGTTGGACCTTTCTATCTGGATCTTAGACTTTAGTTTGTTCTAAATTTAACTTCTTTCCTTCCACTCTCCCAACTTGATCAATCAAATCTGTTCTTCCAGTGGCTCAGACCAACAATCTTAACCTATTTCTTGACTCTTCTCTCTCTCACATGCTACATACATCCTGGCAATCTAGTTGGTTCTACTTTCTCAAATGATCTCTGGATTTTTTTTTTTTTTTTTTTTTTGCGGTACGCGGGCCTCTCACTGTTGTGGCCTCTCCCGCTGCGGAGCACAGGCTCCGGACGCGCAGGCTCAGCGGCCATGGCTCACGGGCCCAGCTGCTCCGCGGCATGTGGGATCTTCCCAGACCGGGGCACGAACCGCGTCCCATGCATCGGCAGGCGGACTCTCAACCACTGCGCCACCAGGGAAGCCCTGATCTCTGGAATTTTAACTGCTCTTCTTCTCCCCACATCTCTTGCAGAAATTACTGAACTAGCTTCCAACCTGTCTCCTGGTTTCTCTCCTTTTATGATTTATTCCATAAATACCTCCCATGATTTGTGCCAAGCACAGGAGAGTCCCATAAAAACACAAATCAAGTAACACTCCTCTGCTCAAAACATGAAAATACGTCCCGCTTCATACAGAAGGAAAGCCACTATCCTCGAGGTGGCTTACAGTGTCCTAAATGATCTGGTTTCCTCCCACCTCAGTGTTTTTGTCTCTGAGTGAATTTCTAAATACTCTCCCCGTAGCTTACTCTGCCTGGACCACAATGGCCTCCTTGCTCTTCCTCAGACTCACCAGGTATACTCTCTCACCTGAGGGCCGCTGCACCAGCTGTTCATTCTACCAGTCCTTCCTTTGAGTCTTGGCTCAAATGAGGGCTGAACTGTTGTGTAGCTTATTGAATATGACAACTATCCACTCATCTCCCTTTAATTCTGCTTTACTTTTTTCTCTAGAGCATTTATTATCTTCTAACATAAAATTTTTATTTATATTATAATTTGTTTATTGTATATGTATGTTTTCTCTTTCCCTCCTGCAGAAACAGGAGTTCTGGTCTGTCATTTTTTTTTTTTTTGAAATAGTCCAAATGTCTGGAATAATCGCTGGTACATAGGGAAAGCTCCATTAATATTTGTTGAATGAATGCATGAAGCCTGGGTTTGTACTGCATGTCATCACCAACAACCAGGAAAACAACGACAGTGATCATTTAATCAGAGAAAAAAAAAATCAAGGCAATTATAAAAGATAAAATTATAGAAAATAAATCATCATGATAACAAATTGAGCTTTGTAAACTCACTGTATGCTTTTTAGGATACATCGATTCATTAGGTAATGTATGCTATATAGGAAGAAAATATCTAAGGAAATTGAAGCTCTGAAGAAAATACCATTGCTTGCATATTACACGAACTCTAAAAACTGACTGATGGGGACTTCCCTGGAGGTCCAGTGGTTAAGGCTCCGAGCTTCCACTGCAGGGAGCGTGGGTTCCATCCCTGGTCAGGGAACTAAGATCCTGCAGGCTATGCGGTGTGGCGAAAAAAAAAAAAAGAAAAAAAAGAAAAAAAAAACAAACCACCAAAATAAAAACTGACTGATGTGTAAATTGCTTTCATGTAAGAGATGGTACAGGTTCTGGGAAAATGCCTGCTATGTATTGGTGGATTTTGAGTTCAAAAATATTCCTGGGAAACTGCTTACAGTTTAGTGCTTATGCAATTTTAACTTGGAAATGTACCTTCCATTTATGGAAATAATTTAAAGAATTTCGATTACACCTTCTAATAATCCTTGCTCTCCTGTTCTCTATTGCTTACCTGAAGAAAAAAGTTAATATTTGTTAATTATTGAGTAGGAAGTTGGGTGAATGGGTTGTTACCTCATGTAAAATATTTTATATAAGTACAATTGACCCTTGAACAACTGGGGTTTTATGGCACTGACCCTCTGTGCAGTTGAAAATCCACCAAAATTTATAGTTGGCCCAACACATCCACGATCCCTTCATATCTGAGGTTCTTCCTCTGCAGATTCAACCAACCATGGATCATGTAGTACTATGGTTATTTACTATTAAAAAAAATCCACATATAAGTGGACCCACGCAGTTCAAATCCATGTTGTTCAAAGGTCAACTGTACTACAACCTTTATGAAAAATGGCTTTCAGAACTGACATCCTGAGTATATTGGAGAACAGCATTATAAATCTAACAATGAGATTTCATATATAAATTACCTATTTTTATTTAAAGAAATTCTACATAACATGAAAACAATCAACTCTACGTAACATGAAAAAGCCCCTCCCTTCCTATCAACTGTTATTCTTTACTGTTCTAGCCCTGTTATTTTTACTCTAAAATATGACCTGGAGAGGAAAATGACATCTTGGACATTACTGAACATTAATTTTAGCAACTTTGAATAGTTTTTGAGATTTCTTTGTTCCTACCAGTGTGTTAAAAAAAAAAAAAAGAAAGAAAACTTGTACTTGGGGTTACAAAGATGGAGAACAAAAGTACAAAGTAATTAGCAGTATGCTAAAAACAACAGGGCTTTTTTCTCTTCTGTGCAAATGTTTTTCGTCTTAAGCAAATTTGGCTGCGAAAGGGTCAGGCAGGTGCTGCCACAGTGCTTTCGGGTTTCCTGGCAGAGCTGGTGATGCACTGGGACCTGAGACAAAACCCAGAGGAGCCACAGCTAACCTCAGCCTTTTGCCCAATTTCCTCCCTGCCAGTTATCAGAGTTCACTATTGTTCATGCTCCAGGGCTCACACTCTGCCTGTCTAGAGGTGGAATGTATTCTGAAGAAGTGTTTTGTTTGGCTTGCAGTATTAAAAAAAAAAAAAAAGTCACTCACTGACATTCAAAATTAGATTTCATAGAAAATTCCTTTGTCCAGATTTTCTTGAAAACTGCAAATCTGGGAACACAAGTCAGCTTGGCAATATTCTTCGAGCTGAGGAAAGGCTACCTTTATAGAGTTCCCAAAGTCTTCCCCAGCTGGCTTCACCCACACAGGCCACTTGCCTGCTCCTTTTGTGCACTGAGTTTGTGACCCCGGCCCGGAGATGGGATACCAAAAGGTGATTCACTCTTCTTCCCTCCCCTCAAACTATGGTAAAGAGCTGATGGGCACATAGTTCTCCTTGAAAGGGATTCTGACAGTCCTGGGTGAGAACAAAGTGTATTTAACTTTACCTGAAAAGTTTTCCCTGAGAGAAGAATCAAATTCTCCATAAGGAAAACAAATCACATTAAGCGTTCTTATTACGCTCTTATCTAGAGAATATTGCCTCCAGCTGTGAAACAAACTTATTACCATTATGATCAGCCCCTCCAAGCCTTTACTCTGCTGTTTTCAAAGCAGGGGAAAAGAGAAAGAACTAGAAAAACTAAAGGATTTGTTAATTTGGGTTCACAAAAAAGAGAAGTGAAGATTGGGCTAAGAGGGTAAACACTAACTCAAAATTTTCAAAATAAATCTTCTGAAGCAAGGAGTTATTTGTATACTTTACGTCCTGTGCTTTTTGTGTTTTTCCTTCTGGTCATAAATATTTGGGTGAGTCTTCTTGCCTACCCAGTTTTCTTCTGCCTCTTCCCTCTTTCAAAATCAACCTTCCGGAAACCTCTCTGGTTAATTTCATCTTAAGGCAACACACAAGGCATGTAATATATTAACATAAAGTTCTTGAGATGATTTATCAAGATCTTCACATCATATTCATGTGGGTATACTAAATTGAATTCAAACTTAGACTTCAAAAGCGGGATTTTTTACATATTGTAACAATCATTTCCCAATACTCGACACTCAATACGTGATACTCAATAAATGTTTTTGAAATAAACACAATTTTTATTGTTAATCTTCCTAAAGAAAACTTGTATAATTTTTTTTTACACAAAATCTATCAATAAGAGATTGATTGGTTAAAGGAAAAAAAAAAGCAAAGCAAAACAAAACAAGTTGAGAGAATCCAGGCTTTTTCAATCTTAGTCATACTGTTTTGAAAATGGTGATTTGATTTCACCGTCTCCATTCATCAGAACCTGTCTGTATGTTACAATGGTCTGAACTTCCTATTGCTACACGGATGAAAGTGAATCCATATAAAACATACCAACACCATTATGTATAACTGGTGGTAAAACTTTATTATTCAAGTTTAGATGTAACAGACATCTTTGCTGCCTGAAGATTGTTTGCATAAGAAATACACCAAGAACATGTTTGTGAGTAGAAATGAACATGCACTATGAAAACAAAATTAAATAAAACAAAAAAAATTCCATGTGTTGTAAGAACAGAACTATTATAGCCAACATTCTAGTATTCAAATCAGGACTACAAATTGAATTTTTTCTTAGCAACATGAAATCATTCCATATGAAAGACATTTTCTGCTGGTGAATATTGCTGTAGGTGAATTTTACATCGGCATTTTGAGATGTTTCCCATCCCATCCCACCCCCCCAAATTATTCATGTTGTCACCCAAAGGAATTTGGCATTTCTTATTGTGATACTTGCCCTCTTGGTAGCCATTAAGAAACTATGGTTTTATCAGCCTTGTAATAGTTTTGCCTCTTCATAGTCAACGCTATAGGCTGCCTAATTATGATATTTACAGCTCTTATTTAATAAAAATGACCCCAACCTTTCCTGGCCCTTGGGAACTGAGAGTTTAAATAAGCCCCTTGGCCATATAATAATACTTGGCACTCCCATGGTGCCTTTCAACCAAGGATCTCAAAGTGCTTTACAAACAAGTACTACATTACCATTATTATTATTATTATTATTAATATTATTATTAATATATTTTTTTTCCATTTTACAGGTGAGGAACCTGAGGCACAAAAAGAAAAAAGTGATTTGTTGCAGGTCATACAATTAAAAAAAAACCAGGGGTAAAAATCAGTATACAGTTTTGGGACTCATGGGTCTTGAGGGACCGTTTTCTCTGATGAAGAAAGGCTAAACGTTATTTCCTTGTAAAGTTACTCCTGCTTTTCTCTGGTGTAGGACGGAGTGAAGCTTCTAGCTCTACTTTTCAAGAGAACAACATGTGAGCATACATTATCCAGTTTCCATGTGTGGACCAATGTTGAATTTCACATTTTCTTCATCCCTGACTTGACACACTTCAACCTAGCATCTTCCATAGGTCCTAATTACTGCAGATAACTGTTGATGCTTTCTAAACCATTAACCGCTAGCAGGAACACGTGGGTCCACTGTCTATGAAACGCTAACTGAAAACCAAAAGGAAGTGCACTGCAAAGAAGCCATGCCTTCTGCCCTTGGCCAAGTCTTTCTTTGGGAAAATAACACAGCCCTTCCAAGTCCCGGTGCATGTCTTGCTATCCTCTTCTCATTTACAGTTGCCTGCTAATAGAATTCCACTTAGTAGTACCTACCTTTGGTTAGCATCTTTAGTCTCATATTCAGGTTGGATTTCAATTCCTCCATTTTCTCCTGTGATCTAGGAAAGTCAGCAAGCTTTCACCTACTCACTCACCAAAGATGCCTTGCAATTTTTTTTTTTTTGTCATGGCTCTCAACCCAAACACAGGAAGCTGTGAGCTCAAAGTAAACTTTAGGCAAAAAGCTGGCATATGGCACAGAAGCTGACCACCAGCTTCTTCATGCTTCCACCGCGGGTTGTTAGATCTTCTCTCTCTAGAACTGTGTTCATGTTCACTTACTAAACAGGCAGGCAATTCAGAGGTCTTAAGACAGGTCACCTGGTGATGTTTCGTTGCCACACAGGAGGAGGCTAATCATTATTTTGGTAGCAGTACTGATACTCTTCAATTAATTAAGAAAAACATATATCCTCAGGCATTTTAAAAAACATATACATTTAATATTTTTGGAGCTGTATTTGCATTGGATCATCATAGATTATGTGCACATGTGCAATCATAAACATAATGTGCTACCACAGGCTTCAACAAAGAGCTGTTAAGATAATCACTTTTTTTCTTCTTCTCATTAATGTTACCTTAGAAAAAATCCCCATGCTTGCTTTCTAAAAACTACCTTTACTAAAAGAGAACAGTTTAGAAGAAAACATCACTATCTTAAAAGTTGATTTTTTAAAAGAACATCTCAATATGTCATATAGAAAGAATGGGCACACTCTTCTCCTTTTGAACTACAGAGTTAACGTGTTAACCGTGAGAGCTCCATCCTTTTCTCATATACTTAAGAGTACTGAGTAGTGTCTCTCAGTCCACAATCTTCTGAGGCGGGCTGGCTCTTTATGATTTTTCTATCCCAAACAACAATATGAATATATGGGTGAGAGATGAAGAGAGAAAGAGTGAGAAAAAGAATGAGAATGCATGAGCTGGTTTTGGCCTAAAGTTTGATCCAAAGCCCAATTCAGAATATGGACATGTACTTTTAAAAGACTTACAGTTTTTAAATGACATACAATTTTAGCTGGCGTATAGTTTTTATCATAGGGAAAGCCTTTTCCAAGAGGGAAAATTCCTAAGTCATTTTGAAAGTCCTCAAAAAAAAAAAAAATGTTAAGTACCTAAATAGCTCATTTAAAATCATAATTTAAGACAAAATGATTCCGAAATCTTAAACCCAAATAAAAATAAAGACACTAACCAATCAGTTTTGTAATATATTTTGAGAGCTGGAATGAAGGCTTTCATAAGTCAAAAAAATAAGAGGTATTTTAGTGTTGTGATAACTTTTCATCTTTTTTAATAGCCCAACCTCTTCCCCATCAAAATATGGGAAAAAATAAAATAAAATAATCAATAATAAAGGAATATGGAATAAGATCTATTGTGTCAATGCTATCTAAGAATATTCTACCAAAAGTAGACTGACCATAAATATTCCAAGAACAGTGATATGTATTTCCATTGCTAACCGTTACTACTTGTCTGTCTGAGAAAAATAAAAACAAAAACAAAAAAACAGGTTAAAAAAAAGACATATATATCAAAAAAGAACAACCTATTTGTGTCTGAGAAACGAGAAACACACTGGAGAAACTGCTTAAGGAGTAGTTTTGCCCAAAAAGTCATACCTGTACTACTACCCAAGTTGACCAAACTTCGGGTATTTTCTGATTTGAGCAGTCCACATATCATGTTACTTGCAGATTGCCACAGTGCACTTTGTTTCTAGTCCTTTCACTAAAAAAATTAAATATAGTTTTGTTGTTTGGGAAATCTCCTCTTGTTTAGATCTTTGTCACCTCTCCAATCTGCCTGTACATTTTGAGATGCATTCATCAAAATTCCTAAGAAAGATAAATGACATCACATAATTTGAATGTCCAAGCCCCTCATTCCACCTCTCTCAGTTCATGTGAATTATATTAGAGCTACTTGACAGGTAAGATAGGAATAGGACCCTTTAAAAATGAAACTGAAGCAGAAGGCTTAGTCCTGATTTCTTTCTTTCTCTCTCTCTCTCTTTTCTTTTTTTTAAACATGAAAATGAAAATGCAAGAATGGAAATGACAACACAACATCAGACAGACATTTTTAACTTCATTCACTACAACAGTCACAAACTGGTTGAACTCTACCTGTCATCCATTTAAAGAAACGAAGACCTGGCACTGTGAAAAAGAAACAAACCCCAAACAAAACAAAACAATACAAAGCAACTGCGAATTAATGTAAAAATGGAGTGCAAATGCGACTACAGAATGCAATAAAAACATCAGTGCTGCAGATTCCAGCAGCACTTATCAAAATAACTTCTGAAATGTGTCATCTGAAACACAGACAAAGCAATAAAAAGAGGATATATGTTTATCACTTTAAGCATAACAATGTGAGTTAAGAGCTTAAAAATTAAAAAAAAAAAGTACTTGGAATGAATAGTGCTACCCTTTTTTTCCTAAGTAGGCATAAAAATATTTTTATTTCCTTCTTGTTTGCCATACCATTATATCAAGAACTTTCATTTGTTTCATGTTACCGTTTACAACTTTAATGCACACACACACACACACACACACACACACACAAAAGATATCTACCGCAATAGAAATAGTTGCTTCATTACCTTGTTTGCTACATTTGCAAATGTAAACAGCTAGGCAGAGCCAGAACTGACTCTAATGCATGATGGAATATCTTTGTTGCATACGTACACTGTAGAAAATAATTATTCAATATGTCAGGCACCATTATTTGAAATGTAATACATTAATATTTACTAGAAAAATAAGGTTTTTTTTTTCCTATTTGTTCTCCCAACTTCTTTAATGAAATAAGTTAATCTGACAGTGCATCCAGCAGCTTGTAATATCTTCTACATCTCCGTGGCAAAAAATAAACTACTGGTTGGGACAATATAATGCAAATTATTAAAGTCAGTCCTTGTACATACATCTGTGTAGCAAGCATTGAGGCTCGACTAACAGCACCTTTAACCAATTATTTAATGTTCAGTTATTTAGCCCTATTTCCCTGAGCAGTTATGCTGAGGCTTTCCCTTCATGGATAGTTTTACAAAGCCTTATGTATTAAAAGTACTATGAAGAGCAAACTTCTAAGAATCCTATTTAATGCTACTTAACTAAACCTGTATAAATCTAATGAAGGGATTGATTGGTACATATACCAACTGTCAGTCTGTGGTAACGTAACTTTAGACGCTGCCTGACCACAAAGTTTGGAAATTATACTTAAACCAAAAGAAAATAAATAAATACAGCAGGTTACCTTGTGGAGAAATACCATGTGTTCTAAACCAATGAAGCCCATGGTCTGAACTTTTGTATCCATCTAGTCTTTTGAACTGAGGGGACCCCTTTAGTTAGAACGTGCCAAGTGAGATTAGTGACCAAGAGGAAGCTTAAAAAACAAACCCAAACTGGTTCATCACAAACAAGAAAGAAAAGATCTGGCTAAAATAAAATTACTACGTAAGCACTGAGGACATTGTTTTTAAAAATGCATATATATTTGGACAAAATGAACCTAAATTGCAAACACGAGGACTATTTTTGAAAGGAGTATTTGAACATCTAAAGGACAAAAATATCAGAGAGGGTGTGCATGTGTATGTACAGGCAGGGCTGGCCAAAATCATTGTCACTTTTCCCGCTGCTCTCTCCCCAAGCCTAACCACAGCTCGCATGTCTAGGTCTAAATTCGAAACATGACCAATGAGAGGATTCTCATGCAGGAGGGTGCCATTTTCCTTTCACTGCCCTGGAGATTAGACTTCTCCTCATCTGCCTAGGATTTCAAGACACTTCGAAATTCAGGCAACAATTTATGGTTTTTGAACAAATGGGCCAATGGCCAGCCCAATACTGCTTTAGAATCATAATATGTAAACCCTTCCAAATTCTAGACAGCTTTGATCTCTTTCTTTACAAACATAATAATTATAGTCTGGTGATACTTCTTATGGATGGTTTCCATAGTACACATTCACCAAGATGGTTCTGACCTACTAGGTTCTAAACAGGACTATATACCATCTTCCATTTTTTTCTCACTGACCATTTGTCTCACTTTTAAATCTTGGTAACCTACTCATCAAAAGAAAGAATAATAAAAGAAGGGAATTTCATGTTGGATAAGGCAGGCTCTATGAAGTATTTTTTTTTTTTAAATAGGTCTTCATAAGACATTACAAGCTATTGAATTCCCATCAAGAAAACCTATTTCTATTTAATTGTGCTAAGTGCTAAGGTTTTACTCTTTAGGTTTTCCATTTTTTTCCACTTGTGCATTGTTCCTATGCAGGCCCCTCTGGATATGAGTTGTGAAGTCATATTTGTCCGTGCAAAGATGCTGGCATATGCTGCACTGGAAAGGTCCACTGTCACCATGGCAACTCATATGCAAAGCATACATCACTTCATCCAGAAAGACAATGCCACAGTGCACACATTTTGTTGAAAGTTCATCTTGAGTACTTCTATCAACTTTCTCTGTTTTTACTCCATTCAAGGGACCTTCATTCTTTACATTTGACGGTGCCTTCGTTTTCTCCTTGGAGGCCCCGTTTGCAGTTGGCCCAGGTCTGGAATGCTTGATCGCCAAATCTAGAGGAATGTCATTGTCTGATCCAACAGCTGAAAAGTGAGGAGGCAGATTGAAGGTGGGGTAAGGCACATAGTTTTGGCAAGGATTTGGTAGGCCAGGCACGTGACTCAAGTAGTGCGGATTCCCAGGAACGGAGAGCTTATATTTACTCCAGAACCGCAGCCAATCAGCTTCACTCTGGAAGTCATTATGTACAAAGGGAAGTCCAAAAAGGGGGTACTGGTACTTTTCAATAGGGCTGCCTGGTGGTGAATAATTTGGGTGCTTCGCGGGTCTCATGTACTTTTCTATGGGACTGCCTCTCTCAGAACTTCCTTTCCCTTCAGATACGGATGAACTATTTCCTGGGTCTCCAGTACTTTCCTGAGGACTTTTTATCTGAATGTGCAAAGGTTGCATCCTTTTGTGAATATCCAGAGTTTGGCTGACCAAGACTGGCTGCTGAGCAGAATGGCTTTTAGTCAATGAACCCTGGGCTTCGTATTTACTCAGGCTGGGGAGCGGAATTTCTCGCTGGTGACCTTCAGTTAAGTGATCGTCTGAGCGCCTCTCTAAGGGGCTGCCATTGGCTTGCTCTTCACTGCCGGCCCTCTGCTGTTTGTTGAGCTGCTCGGCCTGAAGTGCCTCAGGGTTAAGGCGCTTTCTTGTTCTTCTCCTAATAATCTGCTCACCGTTGTTTTGTTTAATGATGTTTAAAGGCCTGGGAGTCTGCGGGGAACACACACACAATACATAAAAGGAAAACATTAAAAAACACATTAAAATGCATTAACAATTCCTCACAAATATAAACCATGCTTAAGTTCAAAGCAAAGATAGGCTTTACGTTATAGATTTACTAAATCTCCTCCTTTTGCCCTAAGCAGGATCAGAGGAAGTAACCAAAGCACATTCTTTTACCCTAATTAAATCATGCCCATCTTTACAGGGAGGACTGAAAAACTTTAATCTACTTGGAAACAGCTTTTCCAAACTCAACAGATTTTGGAATTGCATTATTTCGTGATAAAACAGTGTTTAAAGTTACTTGAAGAAATGTGATTTTTCTGAAATATCCTCAACTTTTGAGTCATGCACCAAGATGTCAACATAGTAACATGGGAGATAGGTTGTGATGACAACTGTGGAGAAATGATAACATGGCTGCAGTCTGAATTGTGTCCCCCTCTCCCCACCCCTCCTACAATTCATAGGTTGAAGCTCTAACCCCAATGTGACTGTATCTGAAGATAAGGCCTTTAGGAGGTAAATATGGTTAAATGAGGACACAGTGAGAAGGCAGCCCTCTGCAAGCCAGGAAGAGAGCCCTCACCAGAACCCAGCCAGGATGGCACCCTAATCTCAGACTTCCGGCCTCCAGAACTGTGTGAAAATAAATGTCTGCTGTTTAAGCCACCCAGTCTATGGTATTTTGTTATGCCAGCCCCAGCTGACTAAATATAGAATATTAAACATCAGAACATAAATAATCAAAGACAAACTGACAGAATTGTAAGGAAAGATATCAGGTAATCAAAGCCATTATCAGTGAGAGGTGTTTTTAAAAATCTCTCACTTTTTTTTTTCTTTAATTATATAAGTACTCACTATGGAAGATTTTACTTGTGAACAGGTGAAGCATTTGTTTTCTGTTGACAATCTAAATTTATTTGTAGGCTCGGTACAAATATCCTATCTGTCAGTCTACTCTGTACTTAAATAGAATGCTGACTTTCACTCAGCTTAAGTATTATATGATTCGTATTTATGTACATGGTCAACAGGTGTTTATATTACATGACTCAAATCCATAGATAAGACTATAATAAAAACTCTACTTGCAGTAAGAGCTCTAATTTTGATTTATAAAATCAAGAGAATATGTTTAATAAATCAATGCATAGTTACAGATGAAAAATTTAGGAGAATCTTTAAATGGGCTAAAATCTGATTTTTCTAAAAGATTACTGAAATCAGGAAGTAATCTCTACATAAAATATGAATATAAACAATACGTAACTCATGAATTATACCTAGAAAGGAGGCACCTCAATGCAAGAGCGTACTTTATATGTTAAACAAAATACAAAACGTTTTGCGATGTTTTTATTGTCACAAAGATATTTTGAAGGAAAAAGGATAACACACTTGTTACTGACAATCAGATTATTCATTTCAGAATGAAAATGCCACATCCCCTTGGCTATTCCCTGTTCATTTACTTTGTTCAGAATTTCAGGTTTATAAAGAGCTCATATTCATATTATAAAAATATGCAGTAGTTAATCTCTGTCTTCTAAAGAAATCTGAAATATGCATTAATACCTTTTTTAAACTTTCATAATTTTTGTGGCAGTCTTTGACATGAAATGTGAGTATAACCTTTATGTGTTTAAATTTGTGATTTTAAAAAACCTCAGAATTGAAAACATCTCATCTCTGGAGAGATGAATATTAAAGTAACTGTAAAAAAAAGTTTAGTTTATATTGCAGTTGTTATATTACCATAACCTGGAAGAGCAGCAGTTTAATTAATTTTTGGCCTTTGACTGGCCTGAGTTCAATTAAAATTATTAATGTCAGTACCCACTGAATGGAAGCTTATTGTTGTGCTTAAGTGGTGAAGTTTAAGAAAAAGTAAGGTCATGGTGGTGTGTGTGTGTGTGTGTGTGTGTGTCAGGGGGTGGGGAATCCTTCTATTAGCTCCATGCTAATAACTAAGGTTTTTACAGTTTACTACCAATTAGCATTGTTGGCAGCATGCATTTTTTAAAAGAGTGCTTCCAATGGTCCATTTAGGAGGACATTTTGTCTAAAATTATATTCTCCGTAGCTGTGATCTATTCATTGGCCGGTGCTAGAGCTGTGGTAAAATGCCAAACAAAATGAAAACGGCAGAGGGAAATAGATTTCTGCTTACTACATGGGGCATTCCTATTTTTAAAGGCAGCTCTGGTCAGCAGATAAACTATCTAAACTAAAAAAATATCCTCAAGAAGTCAAATGCATATAAAGATGGGAGATTTGTGAGTTTAAATTTTATTAGAGGATTCCACCTAAAATTTGGTTAGCAATAACTGAGGTACCTCAGAGAGCCCTAGAAATTAGTCAGCCGGAGATCTTAAAACACAAAGCACTTTTGCATCTTGCTCTGCTGTGTGCTCTGCAAGCCCTCAGATACCACTGGAAGCACTGTAGAGCGCTGGCATCCTGGGTCCCAGTTTAGAACTACTCTTCTGAACGGGTCCAACTTCCAGCCCCCAAATGACACTTGCAAATTCCAATGGTAAACTGGAAAATAAGCATTTTCCCCCTGCCCTAGATTTTATAATGAACATGGGAGAGAACCCCTTTTTATTTTTAAATTTGTATGTACTTCTGATTTTTTGAAGTTTCTCCTTTCTACCTAAATTAATTTCACTGAATTCTGATAACCACTTATTCAACTATCCGTTATGTGACGTTCCCAGAAATCAATCATTTTCCTCTTTTATATCAAAAGAAGCATAATGCATTACTAATGATCTCAGATGTATCTCCCCATAACATCTAAGGCCGGTCCACCATAAATCACATGTGCACTCAAAGCGACTGCATTAAACTCTGCAGGGGCAGGCACTGCAAGCCAGGGAATGGAACTTATCATGCCACAGACCAGGGTGCTTTATAAAGTTTTTCCTGAAACAGTCTAACAAGTTCTTACCGAGTGAAGCTTCTGGTAGAGGCCACACGCATTGCATACATATCCGCCATTTGCATTCTTTCGCCAGAGAGAGGTCTTTGTGGTCAAGCAATTGGCACAAAAAACACCCGAGCCTCTACGCCTCTGAAATGGGAAAAAAAAAAGACACAAGGTCAGAGGTGAGTCACATGATCAGTGGAGTTAGACCAAATCAACCCAGGAGTTTTGTCTTTAGACTAGCAACAATGACAGTATAAAACCACACTGCCCATAATGAGGTCAGGTTCAATTGTGTTTAATAGGCACCACTGATTTTCATTATAATTAACCGTACAGTGATGGATGAGGTGTGTGCAACACCAAAGGCCTTTCACAGAAACAGCTTTAACTTTTTGAACTTTGGGTTTTGTGCCTTTCATGATGGTTCCTAAATGCTGAACCCTAAAATATACCTTTTAAAAGTGTCAAAACGAAAGTCAAAAGACAGAGTCTGCCAATATGTTTAATATACTCTGGAAAGGGAGGAGCACAGGCTACCTGAGCTTTAAAATATAGTCAAGCTTGGAATAAATGCAGCATGTAAACCACTTACAATTAAACCTGATGTGTGTCTTTTTGGATGTCATTCATGTAACATAAGTATTAAGAGACTGTAAGACACTCAGTTCTGATTTTTGGTTTGCAATTGTAAAATCTGAAAGAGAACACACCCTCTATCTCCCAAAGCTGAGAGGAATAGTAGAAACTTCTGCCAACTAGAAGTACAGTATTACTAATGAGAATCCTTATGAGGGGCCTACTTAAGCCAGACAACATAGTCCCATCAATGGCTATTTATTTATTTTATTTGACTCAGACTTGGAAATCACAAGCATTTCTGAACACAAATTGATTTTAGTGGGCTGAATTCTCTAATCACCAGATTCAAAAATAATCCAAGAATATTTGAAAGTAGATCATTAGTACTGCTTGTTCCATTCTTGCTATCAAGTAATGATTCCATTAAACTTCTCATTGAAACAAAAGTCAGGCTGTGTTTGTGGGCGCAAATACTAACAGGCAGGAAATGGAACTCTCTTGCTGAAAAAAAAAAAAAAAAAAAAGAGCCTGAATTGCAACTCTGCTCTCCTTTCTCTAGGAAGTAAAGCCTTTAATGATAAAATATGCATGTTAGATAAGGAGTGGAAAAAGTCTCGCTGGAGCCCAATTTTGTTGTAAATTTAAAATTACAAACACCATAAGTCAAAATTTCAGGGATTCATAAAATTTAGGCAATTTATTTAACTTGAGTCCATACTGTAGACGAGTGGTATCCCTGCCAAGAAAATACAATGGTTATAATTGTACTCTGATACATTTCAAATGGAAAGCTTTCTGCAGACATAATTTTGGCTTCAAGACTGGAACACTTTCTTGGCATTGAAAGGGCATTTGATTCATCGGGTGTTTCACAATGTATCACTAAAAAGACCTGGTGAGCAGCCAGTTCCCTATAGGGTAATTTTTCCATCCAGATGCAAGTGCTATCAGAGGCCCTCGTCAGCTAAACTAATTATGATCTTGCAATTGCTGATGCCTGCTCACTCTAACATTCAACATCCTCCATTAATCATCGATACAAAGAAAATGAATGAAACGTAAAGAAATGAGGACTGGTAAGCTGCATAGCCATAAAAATCTGAAATGAGAGCAATAATTTAACAAGATTGGGGGAATGTTTTTAGTGAATACAAAGTCAGGCTAACAATTGTCCTTTTCAACCAAGAACACAATTTCATTAGTGTAGCAGGTTGGGCTACTTTAAGTGATGTAATATAAGCTAGAGTTTTTCACAAAGATAATCTCTGGCTCCCCTTTTTCTTTACTCCCCCCACCCCAAATCAGGGCCAGGAATGTATCATAAATTTCTCAGTCTCAATAAGAGCAGCACAAAAGTTGGGTGTTAGCCCTCAAAGTCCAAACTGGGACCTACTGCAAAAGTACAGACTGCCGTTTCCCCCAAATCAACGATCTATTAGAGGTTGTGTTTATCAAACACTCTGGGGGCCCCCTTTATCCGAGGTAAGTCGGGGAGCCTAGTTAGGTTATAATTGTGAAAATTCCCTGGGGCCATGCTGTCTTTTTTTCCAAGATCGAAATAACACGTTTTGCAAATGAACACCAGTTTGATCCATGTAAAGGCAATGTAAATGTCCATTTGGAAACTGACCCACATATATGTCTGAGGCTCAAATCTGAATGTATAACCATTTATTGCAGCCTGCTTTTTTTTCCTTATGCCCTGGCTGCTTGACACAGCATGCCAAAGTGGGTGTAATCCTGGTTTCAGAGAACGCTTCAATCCTTGCACAACTTTGTGCTTAATTCTCTTGCAAAGAAAATGCCCTTCATTAGTTCGAGGGAAAATCCTGAAATTACAGGACTGGTTTCCACAGGCGTATCTTGCTTTAAGCAGCACTTAGGCTCCAATAAAGGCTGGTATATTTTAGGTAAACCATATCTTATTTTAAATACATCAGGAGTCCTTTGGATTCACTTACTCGGAGTCAGTATGGCATGGGGGGGTTAATAATCAGATTTAGGAGTCAGACAACTTGTACTCAAAACACGTCTCTGTCTTGAGTTGCTGGGTGCAATTTTGGGCAAGTTACTTAACCTGGCAATGCTTAAATTTCCTCATCTTTAAAGTGTGAGCTGCTGTGAGTATTAATATGGACAAATGGATGTAATAAAACAATGCCAGGTATGTAGTAGGTGCTCAAGTTAGCTATCCATCAAGGGGATTCAATTGTATTTCTTTTGTAAGAGAAAAATATTTTGTGGTTTCGTTTATATCTCCTTAATCTACTTATTGCACATTTTAGATATGCTTAAAGCATATAGTTGGGTATAATCACATGTATTTTATTTGTGCCAACCTTATCAAATATGAGAATGGAAAGTTGAGTCAGAGTGAAATGTCTAGGTGTTCACACCTAGAATTCAACAGGGGCCTGCTTGTGTGCGGGAGAGTGGGAGGTAGGTGAGAAATATTTCACATAGTAAGTTACCTCCCATCTAAACAAATGTATCACTTTGGTGAGCACTGTAGAACCTTATGTTTGATGCACTTGGAATTACTGGAAGCAACAGAGAAGGTGGGAGAAGTGGGCAACATCCTTAGTTGTGTGAGCACAGAGTTGTAGACCGTGCCACATCTCTCTAAATCACACCGCAGATGAGAGCCCTGACCCACAGTGAGAACCTGGCTGGATGGAGTATGGCATTTATTCTGGTCACCAACATCCTTAGCCCAATCAAGTGCTGAGAAGCAGCCTGCTGGCGAAGGAAGCAGAATAGAAGTTTCCCCTGCCCCACTTTTTAACAATGAACTTGTTAAAGAGAAAGAAAGGCACTAAAGGTCTTATTTCATTCATAGTTTATCAGGTATAGCAGAGTTTTAAAATATTTTGTCATTCTCCTTTGTACTATGTTAAAGACAGAAATCATGTCTCTTAACAGTCATCAAATAGTCTAAGTAATAAGCACCTAGGACAGTGCTCTCTGTCTTGAGCAGCTAAACATTAATGAAGTTGAAAATAATCTCTCTTGCTATTATTTTTATCACTAGTCATCACTCCTGTTTTTGAAAAAAAAAGTTTTTAAAAAATATTCCTTTGAAATGTCTCCCATTTGGATTGACAAATCTATCTTCAGTTGGTCAGAGAGGGCTAATGAGGTTGTAGACAATAAAATCAAGAGTTAATTTTCCAGTCCTACATCCCACACTTATTTCTGAGAAATAGCTGAAGCCAGATACTTGCTATGTCCTGAGGATACAAGGTCAGGTAGAACAAAGCTGCAACTCTCCTGCATGTGCATCACTAGAGTCATGCATTGCTGATGGTTCTGTATGTGCGTGTGTATGTTTTAAATAATACATTGTTTCTCCTTTTCCTACAGGCTGTTTTTAAGAGATGATAATAATGTGTACCTCCATGACTTTGTGCAGGAGAGAGGAGAACTGAGTGATATGGATAAGCACACTTCTGGGAGAGGAAATGACAGGAATAAGTAGTTAGTGGATAACACCGGTGGCATACTTGATAGGTGCTCCTTTCAGGCTGAAGGAAAGCTGTCCTTTACACATCCAAAGCTACACACAGTCATAGCATCCTCTGCCCCTGGCCTTCTCTCAGGGCACCTTCTGCTTCTATGTGGTTTCAACAGAGGGCAAGAGTGAAGGAAGGTTGGCCGAAAACCCCAATCTACCTGAAAGTCATCTCAACTGAAAATTTCTACAGAGGAAATTCTGGAATCAACAAGGAACTGATTGCTTTTAACTTCAAGTTTAAATAGTTTGCCCACTAACTTTTAGGTTGCATTTGTGTGGCCTTCATGTTATTTCTGTTGGCTGGTAACTTCCTGTGTGAAAAAGGATGGGCAGTGGTAGGAACAGTTAATTGCAAGGAATTCCAAGGCCAGCCCAGTGACTTACTGAGAATTTTGGATCACCTGTCTCCTTTCCACGTTTCAAATTTTTAGAACCACCATATTGATTTTCACAACAGCAATTTAGGTAATGAATTTGCACAATCATCCATGCCAGGATTTGAAACAGAAAATGACACACCCATCTTTTAACACAAGTACACTTTAAATCCAATGTAGTGTTTTCCTTTTCCTGCTATAGAGTACACCAAGACGTGTAATGACTAACTGAAAAAACCTTTAGTCTTTAGGTTCACAGCTAACCACCGTATGGCATCACTATCATTAAATTTTTCTCAAAGCTTCTGATTGAAGTTTTGCTTCTATGGTGCTTAAATTCTCAGTCAGTTGCAGATCCCTCTGAGTTGAGCCCTGACACATACGCTGGTAAACCCAGATGTGTCTTTAGAAATGAATAAGAATGGGAAAAGAAGTTTCAAACTGGTTCATCTGTTTTATTGCTTATTTTATTTTATTATTTGAAGATCAGCCAAAAAGAAACATTTTAAGGTTTTCAAATTTCCTCATTAACACAGAACTTATTCATTTGATTAATAAAAAGTAAATTTGATTGAATTATTAATTCAAGTGGCTTAACATTTAGAGACATGGATATTCATCTTCAAGATATTAAAAATCCCTACTAGTGGAGTTATTTGTGCAGAAATGATGCTTTATAATAGTTTTCTATGAATAAGAACCATACTGAAACCATGTAATTACATAACAAGCCTTGATAGGCAGAGCATTTACTCACATTTTTTATGGTTTTATATCTTAGCCATTTTAAATCAAATCAATCTGAAATTTGATATACATGCTGTTAGTCTGGAGGTACCTCAAGTATTTTTAACTCTTTAAATAATTTCTATGTTTATTCGATTATATCAAGAATCCTTTGAAAACTTCATTCTAGGGAAATGCACAGATGGCTATGATAGAACCTTCTGGTACAACTTTGCAGTAATAAAATTTCAGTGGTAAATTTAATTCAGCTCAGTTCTGGGAATAATTATTAAACGTCCACCATGTGCCTGACACTGTGCTAGAAGCTGGGGTTACAGTGATGTATATGGCAGACATGATCTGTAATCTCTCAGTTTCCAGTACCATCTGCTAAAAACTAACTACGTGTTGAGTTAACGTGATACAAACTGAGATCGTTCGTGAGCATTGACAGTTTAATTCATGTAAATTATATGGAAACATTCCTGAAGAAACCAAAGCATCTCCCACGAATAAATCTCATGTAAAGGCTGAAAGTTATCTAATAATCAGAGGGCTTACTCTCTGTGTTCCTTAATAAAAATAGGTAATAGTCTAGTCATTTCAGAAGCAAGATACTTGCTTATTGTCCCATCAGTAATAATGTCCTATCAATAACTTTGCCCTATTAACCACCAACAGAGTTGATATAAACTAAATAATGTGTTCATGACTGTCATATATAACAGACGTTCAATAATTGTTGAATAAATGATAAATATTATTTTAGTCATTATCACTATCATTCACCACTAAGAGACATAGAAGGCCACTCTCCCCCACTTCCGCCCATTAAGGAATTAATTGACTATTGACTACACACCAATAGACCCTACAGAATATAAGGAATGCAGTACCTAAAACCACTTAAAACAGATGGTGGCTTGCAATGAACACCTTTAAATTAATAGCCAGAATTTTATCAGAAGCATGGGCTGGCCAATATTTTAGCAAGAGCAGGGAAAGAGCTCTGCCAACAAAAAGCAATAGATATTAATACCTTGGCTGCCTTTTGTTTCAAATAAAATCGTGAAGAATCGGTTGAAACAGCAAGACTATGCCTGCTTGAAAACAGCCCTCTATGCCCTCAGATTTCTTGCCAGAAAACTGAAGAGACTCTACAAGGTTCAGCCAAGCATCCGTCTTGTAATTACCTATCTCAGAGTTTGGAAACAAAACCTGTTTACCTGGCTTATTACATTCACTTCCTCAACACACCAGCAAAGCTAATGGAGACCAGTGTAAACTAAACTGACATCCTTGGCTAGGAGCAATGGAACAACTTCTGTTCCAGGACATGAGGCAATTCATACTCTAGTAGTCATACATTGTACCCAGGTACGAATGTGCCTAGGACCTTCCCACTGACTCGTCACCACATGGGAGTTGCCCAGTAAATCAGGACACGCTAAAACACATCAGCTCCATTTCTTCTGAGATGCAGTTGGTGACTCGTGGAGTGGGACTGCAGAAAATAAGAGTTCCCAAGGTAAATCTCACGCTTTAAATTGTTCATATGGATTCTTCAAATCTTCAGATTTTAGAAATTTATCACACATATAACCCATTACATAGGTCTGAAGGACCCCCATCTCCATACTTTGACTTACCCCATATTTAGTAAATGAGTAAACATCTGATGTCACACACAAATTACGTAACAGACCAGGACGAGAAAAATCCAGATCTTTGGAGTTCTAAACCCATGCTGTTTCTATAACAATGTTCTGCCTTTATAGCAATATGTATTTGGACAGCTGAAAATATGGTTGAAGATTTATGTCTACACTGTCTTTTTTCATTTCACGTGAAAGTCATTATTGTCAAAAGAACTGCTCATGTCTCTCACTGCTTCTATTTCTGCCACCACAGATCCATTTTCACCTTTCCTTTAGTAACAACAATGGTCTGAGAGAGTTTCTACAGGGACCTTCTTCTATGCTAGTGCCAAAATCTGACACTGAAAAGGAAAAAAAAAAGGCTTTTTGGAGGCACAAACAACTTTAGCACCTCTTAAGCAAACCTCAGCATGAGAATACAAGAATTGGTTCTGTTCTAATAAATTTATTGCAAATTTTAT
This sequence comes from Lagenorhynchus albirostris, assembly GCF_949774975.1. Lineage (NCBI taxonomy): Eukaryota > Metazoa > Chordata > Mammalia > Artiodactyla > Delphinidae > Lagenorhynchus > Lagenorhynchus albirostris. Next base: position 59,491,966 of record NC_083111.1, read on the forward strand.
TTAAACAGTAAATTTAGCAAACATTTATTATGGGAATTCTTCACATTATAGAAAGCTCTTGGTGATAGGGACTTTTCTAGAAAAAGCCTAAAGTTCAAAAGGCTCAGTTTCTAAGCATTTAAGAAACAAATATAGGTATTTTATGTATTACCTAAGTAGGACTGGTTTTATGATAGTGATGGTGATATGGTCATTTTGAAAGAAACAGAAAATAACAGATAATAATCAGTAATTCTTTTTGTATCAGCTAACAGATAATAGCTGGTCCATTAAGTGTTACCATCCCTCAAGGCATTTACATCTATATCAATGGTTCTTAACATTCTTCGAAGTCATAAACTCTTTTGATAAAATTTATGACACTCTCCCCAGATAATAAAAAAAAATATGTAAAGTATTTTACAAATAAACTTCAGGCTGTTCAAAAGAATGTCCTTCACAAAATGTATCCAAAGATTTCACATGGGTCCGAGTGCCCATGGATCCCAAGGTTAAGAACTCCTGACATATATTACCTCAGTTTAGATTCAAAATGAATTACCAGGCATTATTATTCTCTCACTTTACTGGTGAGGTAAAAGACTGAGAATGGTTCTTTGACTTACCTAGTGTCAAAAAATATATCCTTGTCTCTAAGTCTAGGCAAAAGCACAAGACTTTTTCTAAAAACCACTTTTGAATCAATTATCTGGTAGAATTCTCGTTTGACTACTTTTTGTCCCTACTTTTTGTACTTATTAAAAATAATCACCATCATGCATCTAATATTTATCAAGTATTTATTTTGTGTAGGATAATATACTAAAGGCTTAGTTTCATTATCTGACATCTTCAAAACAATCCTAAGAGACAGGAATTATTATTACTATTATTATTACTGTTATTCTATCCACTTTACAGATGAGAAAACTGAGGTCTTCAAACATTTTTCAATTGCTAAATAGTCAGGCTAAGATACAAACCCAGGTCTCCCTCACTTCAGAGCTACAGTTCTTAACCATGTTTCAGGCCATATTACTAAAGAAGTGATCGGGGAATTTTTACCAAAAATATTTCACCATAGTTTGGCTTTGAAGAACCCTTATCTCTTCAAACCACCCCATAACAGCTGATCAAATTATCCAAGTTTTGAGGTACCAGAAAGAAATGACTCATCCTTGATCAGATATGGCAACGATCACTTTTGAAGTTGGTAGATACAGCCGAAGCCAGAGGAAGAGCACAGCGCTTGCCTGATGGAGAGGCAGTGGTGGGGAAGGGGGATGGGTGCAGTGCATGAGTTTTGATCCTGCTGTCTCAAAAAATAAGAGTAAAATATATATGTGAAAAAAGCCTCTGTTTAAAAGCAGAAATTAGTGCATTGACTTAGTTCCTAAAAATGCTAGCATGAAAAGGCAGCCGTGAACCAGGATCTCTTTTGCATTCACCATAACTAGAGATGGGGAAGGAAAAATGGTGCTAGAGTTTTGACAAGTTCTGTAAACACACATGTTCAGGTAACAATTTACTAGATTTACTTTATATATTTGTATGTTCCTTGGCAGAAACCTTTTGCAATGTGTGGTATCCTCATTATTCAAGAGAAAGTGCTGCCAATTCTGAAAAATGAGGTCATTTTACCAAATTCCTGAGATTTGACTAATATAAAAATGTTTACAATTCTTTTTCCTTAAACATTTCCCCCATTATTAGATATAAAAGTACATGTTCTTCAGTGACCTATGGAGTCGACTTATACTTTTCATGTGTGATATAGTTTCCATTTCATTACATACCAGCAAGACTAAAATATTATTAACTCTACAAACATGTTTTACAGGCTATTGAGTTGAGATCAGATATTAAAACATAGTGTATAGTTTGCTCAGTAGAAAGATGGTAATTGCTGCTTATTTCCTCTTAACAACAACAACAGAACTTATGGAAATACAGTTAAATATACTGAAGTTTGAAACAGTTAAGAACCATGTTAAAAATCTGCAAATGTGTCAACGAGAGACCCTGATACCAAATATGCAATTTGTACTAAATAACTAAATACTTTATAAGACTATATTGGGAATACTTCTTGTACTATTTCATTCTCTGTGACTTTTAAATACATGGGGTGGGACCTAAGGGAAACAAACCTAAACTTCATTTAATTTTTGATTCTATAAATAATTCTTTGAAAATGAATTTTGTATTCAACTTTGTATTTTCTCAGGACCCATAAAATCAGGTACTTAAATACACCTTTCCAAGAGTTATAATAAGTACCTAGTACATTCTGTCACTGTTCAAATGAAAGATGTGTCTTTAAATAAGGATTCTATGACTGTTATAGGTAAAACCCAGATCTAGCAGATAATTTCATTATTGAGGGTCTGGGCAGACAGGGGAATCTAAGCTGATTTTTAAAGTTTTAATGACATTATTTTAAAAAGACAACTTGGAATTATGCATTTCCTTAACAATAATGATGTAATTTTGTAATAACTGAAATCTTTCATGGGAAAACTGCTTCAATAACTCACACGGTCAATTACACAGGAAAGTACTGTAATCGGGCTGTCCTTCTGTAGCTCCCTGCCCTCCACCCCCATGGTCAAATAGCTCACGTACACGACTTCCTTTTCCATTACCAACTTGTCTGCAGTACCATCTGTAAAAACGAACACATACCTTGTGCTGCTCGTTTCTGCTTTTGCACGTCCATTAGTGGGACTGGCTGCAGCTGCTCAAGAAGAAAGCAAGGATTGTCTTTGCTTTTATATAGATGCAGATATTCCCCCTCCAGTACTGCCATATCAGCGCCAGGCAATACATCGTCTTGGGTAGGGAACTGCACTTAAAAACCTTACTCGGACCTGCTTCTCTGTGCTATCTGGAGTTTGTTAATCACACTGTATCACGTACCAAAGAAAGAACTACTCTCTCTGGAGATGACCCCTCAGTCATTCCTATTAAAAGGAACAGTTAAAATCATTTCATACTTTGACATCTTGTACATGGAGCAGAATATAAGGAAACCAGTACTGAGGCCTGGCTGTACCTCCTGAGACACAAACCTCTTGGTGAGCGAGATTTTATGTCATGAGAGGGGCTCTGAAATTACAACAATGCAACGAACGTTTTTAAAACTTTATTTTCCCCTCCCTCATGTTTATATTCTTTTTCTGTTGGCATTATTTTTTCCCTGCGTGAACACTGTTAAACTGTCCACGATCTCTGCAGAAGATGCAAATAAATTAAAGCAAGAAATGACCCCAAATTATTATTTTTTTACAGTGATCTGCCTACAAAAAATAACATTTCTCCCTAGTGACATGAATAATAATGGCAAAGAAAATGCCATCAACTACTAAGCTCTTAAAAATATTTGAAAAAAAGATTCAGTGAGAAGCTGAAATTTAAAACACACAAAAGAAAAAAACAAAAGAGATCCCCAAAATGGTTTAGTTGTTTTCCTGTGCTAATCCACACTTACAAGTTTAACCCCAAATATATCAAAACTACTCTTCTTCATAAAAGGTACTCTGTTGTCAGTGTGTAAGCTTAGCTTTTGGAACGTTAGAATGCCAATTCTGCCTTAGAATTCAATTCATATATTGAATTGTCTTAAATCATCAAACAGCTCTGCTTTCTCAGCACTTAGGTACAGGAGAGAGAGCGCTGGATTCCAATTATTTATTGATACATATGCAAGTCACTCCCAAGGGACTGGGGACTTTTGAAGGAAGGGCCTTTTTTTTTTTCCTTTACTCTTTTATATTATCAGTGCATTGCACACAGTAGGCATTTAATTAATGACAGTTTAATTGAACTGACCTCTATCAGAAGAGAGGATGTTGCTAATTTTAATAAACAGTCTGTTAAAATATGTGTGTATGTGTACATATACATACATGCTGTGATCAAAGTGTTATCACTTTAAATGGAGCTGTATTCATGAAATATAAATGGCAGCCATTATCACAGAAAATAGGACTCAAATTGAAAACAGTTTCAGTTTGGTGAAACATAAAAGAAAATTAATAAATTTTGTACCATATTTAAACGATGTATTATATGACAGGAGAGAAAAGGAATAAGCTTTGTTTGCTTGAGCTTCTGAGCAATTTTCAGAACAAGTAGAAGTGGCATATGTTGGTGTGTGTATGCATGTACATATACATACAGATATGCACATACACGCATATATATACACACATACACATATGAATCCACTTTCAGTACAAACACATGGTGAAGTGTCACTAGTTACTTTTATTTTCATTAAAGCAATATAATATTTTATAAGTGAAACTAAAATACCAATGATGTTGTTAGATTAAAAAAATTCCATGAGTTTCCTGGAGAGTTGAGAATAAATATAATTACTTGTACAAAAGACTGTGAAAAAAATTTTAAAAGGCAGTAAGAGTTCCTAGGCTAGGAGAGTGTCTTATATGTCAGCCTAATAACTATTGATTTTATTAGGCGGAAAATAAGATATCAGTACTCTGTGATTTATTTTTATTACTATGTTAGAGTTCTCTCAATTCACATACACAATTAACAAATATAATTATGTATGAGAGAATAACGGATGCCATACTTAACATGTATCAGACACTCAGTGAGCATTAAATTCCTTCTCTCTCAATTTCAGAAGATACTAAGTATCAACAGATATCAGATTTTAGAAGATACTGAATAACTGAATAAGCTTTGGATGTGTATATATACACGCATAAAAAGTTCAATATCTGTAGCTACATATTTATGAATATGAGCAAAACATATACAAAGGACCTCATATTTATTTTATTTTACAATATGAAAATAAGTATGAATAGTGATCCTAAAACTCTCACATATAGGTGACTGTCTCAAAGAAAGTTCATAACATTAATTATGCATCTAAAAAATAGAAATAGCTCTCTTCTCTCTCTTGACTTCTCTCTCTCCTTTCTGTTTTCACTGTGTTCCAAAAGACCTTTAAGGATTCATTACATAAAGCAGTTTGGTGGTGACTTAGTCACTTACACGAGTTTCATGAGTCTGTCAAAGATACATATTTCTCATCCTAAAAGCTAAGTGGAAATTTGGGGAAGGAATCAGTGGCTGTTGGAATCTTCTAGAACATAAAGAAATGCACTGTAGGTCAAGTTCCCTTATGCATATTACTCATTCTAGATGAATGTAGTGTTCTTTTCATATGGTGTGATCACACAGATTATATATGTTATCACAAAATATGACAATGTACATTTAATTCATGGATCACACAAAGTTGATTCACTTAGATTTATATAGATCAAGACTTAGAAATCTTTGGACAAGAAATAATTTTGGATAAATTTATGTCCGTAAACAACCATTTGGAATTTGACATCCTCTATTTATATATATATATATATATATATATGTATATATAATACATATACATATAGAATATATTCACATATATAAATATAAACACATATAAATAAAATGTACACATATATACAATATATTCACGTGCATACAAACATATACTGAAAATATGTATCTGTGTGAATACATGCACATATTTCCTTTTAAAAAAAAGTGGTTTCAAGGTCTTCCAGTTTAATAACTTAAAAAATTCAGGGACTGATGGTCTTATATTTTAAAATACCTGCTTTTAAAAATCAGAAAGTTATACTTCTTTCCCAAGTCAAAGGGTTATAACAGGCTAGAAGATAAAATATCTCTGATGAAAAAGTGTAATGGCGGGCTTCCCTGGTGGCGCGGTGGTTGAGAATCTGCCTGCTAATGCAGGGGACACGGGTTCGAGCCCTGGTCTGGGAAGATCCCACATGCCGCGGAGCAACTAGGCCCGTGAGCCACAACTACTGAGCCTGCGCGTCTGGAGCCTGTGCTCCGCAACAAGAGAGGCCACGACAGTGAGAGGCCCGCGCACCGTGATGAAGAGTGGCCCCCGCTTGCCACAACTAGAGAAAGCCCTTGCACAGAAACGAAGACCCAACACAGCCAAAAATAAAAATAAATAAATTAAAAGGAGGCTCAGCATTAAAAAAAAAAAGTGTAATGGCAGAATTAATGAATCAATGAAACTTAAGAAACCAGGAGATAGATTTCATGAAGAATTAATAATTTATGTATGATTAAAGGAATCTGTAGATATTACATGCTCCAAAAAGTTAAGTGGCTAGATCTGACCTAGGTCATCCCTCTTTTTCTACCTATTTTCCAAGATTTTATTATTTTATTAATTGTTATTATATATACAAATAGATACATACACACATATATACTTAGAATTTTATATATATATATATATATTTTTTGTTGCTCATGTGTATATTTCTTTGGCAAAATAAAAATGGAAATAACCATCTTCCTTTAAATTCATCCCAAATGAAGGCAATAATTCAAAAATAAACACAGTGGACTGATTGGTACCAGACTAAAATTCAAAGCAATTCACATTTACCAAAAAGAAAAAAAAAAAGGTAAAGAAAAGTGTGCCTTAAACATAAAAGTCCTAACTTTTAAAGAAGAAAATCACCATTAGCAGAGGTTTAGCTAATTAGTCAATCTAATGCAGGGCTTTTATGTTTGTAGGTTTACAAATTTCAGAAAATGACCAAATTATTCCACTTATATCATTAACTTGACCCTTTCCAGGATTTGACCTTCCTAATAGATTTGTTTTATAAGATATGACATCTTGAACAGCTGTGCTATTCTTTCTCGAACTTGACTTTTTTTTTTTTTTTAAAGCATGAAAATAGACTGATTTATACTAAGGCACGAGTATTCTTTGGTGATGGTGGGGGAAGGGAGGGATCAAAAATGGAAAAATAATGTGAGTTCCTGTGTGAGCGTGTCATTTTGAAACTTAGAGAAGAACACTAAAGCAATACAAACAAACACCTGTGGCCAGTTAAAGAAATAATGTAGGAAGTATTTGAAAATATCACAGTAAATTGAATTCATTAATATAAGGAGGTATGATTATTAAAATAGAGAAACAATTCCTTTGAACGTTCAGATCTTCAAACTCCCACCACTGAGTGTATGCCATTATATACTCATTGCAAATTGTAATATGTTTAAAGTTGTTAAGAAGGCTCTCTGCAGGTTTTTGCTTTTTAAAACTAAACATAAATCAGGATTAAGTTAGACATTTTCAGGGAAATTTTTTTTCTAAATTTCTTACAGGGCAAATAATTTGCAGGCACATTGGGAATTTTAATCTGTGCTAAAGATACCTCTGGACAGATACATTTAATGTAGCAACTAAATAGTTTGATTTAACTGGAATACTGATCTGACTCAGAATTCTCTTAATGATAAAAAGGAACACCGGATTTATGGAAGAAATATGGAGGGGCAAAACAAATGTTTAATAATCTCCGTTTCTACCCCTACTTAATTCTGTATCAAGTTTAACCTTCAGAGGTAGTTATGTTTAAGTGTTGTTTTCTACCTTGGCTCCAAATGGCATCTTGACTTAAAATTCAAGACAGCACCTCAGACAAATAATAAATTGTTGCACAGCACTAAAAGCACATATGAAAGCTATTCTTAATTTCAATTACACCTTTAATACATTAATTATCTGTTTATCCGAGTACTGCTTCTGAAAGGTCCACCATTGCCTACTGCATCCCAAGCACACTGTTCTTTTCACAAGAGGTGGAGGCATTTGAGAGAAAAAAAAAAAAAAAAATCAGACAACTCTGTTCCCAGTGTCTCAGGGATAATTGTTACCTTTCTCCTTTCCAGCTTTAGAAGAAAGCAGTGTCTATTTTGCTCAGGGCAGTTGTTCAAGGCTCCTGCTGTCAGAATCTTTCCAACTTGAGTAGATATAGGATTATTTGAAAATGATTATTATATCACACTAAGTCTGCTATTGCTGTTGATAACTGAGCATGCATAATTAATGTCCATACATATCACAGTAATTAACCCAGGATATATGCATTCACACTTACCTTTGTGTGTATGTATACACACATATATATATTCTACATGGGTGATTCTAAATGGTTCATTCTGAGTTAAGAAAAATATTTAGACAAATCTGTGATGGGAATGTAATATTGAAAGTCTAAGGTATAATACAATTATTAAAAGTTTTGTCTTCTGTGTATAGTTCTTAAATTCACACTTCAAAACAAATTCTGAAAGCAATATTCACTTACAATAGAGGGGTTTCTGGAAGCTGATCCACTCTTTTACTTTATTTTACTATGCAGTATGCTACTGTAATGTAATTCCTGACTATTAGCAGAGAGGTTTTGCTTTAATAGTCTAAGAAAATAATTTACACCAGGTTATCGTAACATAACATTATGTTTCATAAAAAAAATGCCTTCATCACTTTATCACAAAGATCATTATTTTGAAAATATATTTTTCAGCTTGTAGTTTAAATGATTGGACATGCTTCTGTTACTAGAGAAATATATAATTTTTAACTTGGTGATAATGGTATAATTTTCTATTAGAACTCCAAATAAAATTCATTTTGGTCCCAGCCATAAACATTGGTTTCCTTTACCTTCCTTCTCAGTTGATTTAGATTTTCCTTAACAACCAACGCACAGCCTGTTCCACCCTTTTATTTCTTTGAATTTTTATTGCCTGTTGAAATCTTCTTGGCTTGCAGAAGTCACAGACAGGAAAGGAAAAACTCACAATCTAAATGCCTGATATTTAATCAATAAAGGAGGGGTTTTCTCCGTTAGGAATCTGCTTCTCTATAAACTGCCTCCTCTCCTCTTTTAGGAGAAGAAATGAAAACTGCTTCCCACGAAATCAAAGCCGTCAAGTCACTGCAACACCCTGAGGAGCTTGAGAAACATGCTCTTATTTACTAGTTCGTGATAGATTATTCATCCCTTGTTTGTGAATACAATTGCTAGGCACTTTCTATTATACAAGGATGACAAGGCCTCCGAATCTAAACTCATAATTCTACTTTCTAAGTTGCTCAGAGGTATACAGTCGACATTCATTATACTGGTTCTCTATCAGAATCAGAACCCCACTGGCTGTAGCACAGGAGCAGAATTCGGGGGGACCCTCCATGAGGACAGGTTCTGCCCCTTCATTGCTAGATGGCAGTGGTTCCCAGAGAGTGCTTAGGGAGGAGCTGGGATACTAGGGGTGTCAAGGCCCCTCAGCTCTGGGGACACAGGGCTGATGCTAGTCAGTCAGGATTGAAGTGTCCTGACCAGATGGAACGGCAGGGCCAGTTGTGTCACTTTAGTACAAATCAGATGTAACTGGCAACTCGCTGATGTGATCGCATGGCTCAGAAACTGGCGTTGATCATTATTCTAAAGACTTACAACAATGTTCTCTCCAAAGTCAGCAAAACCTGAATAAATTGGCAGCTTCCTCAGGTGGTGGTTTTGAAAGCCTACACTCACTTGGTATAAGTTCTGGTATGTTTATTTATAAACGTCTTATTACTTCAAATTATCACCTCATGTAAGAAAAGTTCAGTGCCTTTGAAGTGTTTATAATTTTGAGGGGAGGTAAGGTAAATATACATGAAGCAATTAAGAGAACGATGCAGGAAAGGAGACACATCTCAATCCCAAGACTTTTATGATTCCTTTGCTTCTAAGTGCTACAACTAATGTGAAATGTGAAACACGCTCAAACACTCTCTTTCTATCTCTCAGCTAAGGAGACCATGCAAGTAGGTGTTGGACTTCAATATGCTCTTAATCATGACTAACCACTGTATCTTTTAGTTTCTTTCAGTTGCTTGTGGCAGAAAACACAACCCAAACCAGATCAATATGAAGATAAACCTGACTCACGCAACTGAAAACTGGGAAAAACCCTGACTTTAGGCGTAGTTTAACCAGGATTCAAACGCTCTCATGACATGTTGACTACAGTCTTACTCACATAGATCTTGTCCCTGGATGGCAACATCACTGTTGCACGTTGAGAGCCATATTCTCAACTGAACAAGGGAGGGGGAAGCACTGAGTCCACTTTGCTGATGGCTCAACCCAGTCTCCTCAAATAGGGGCCTTGTTGGCCAAACTCAGGTCATGTCCCTGCCCCACTACAGCCAGGTGGGATATAGGATGAATGCTTGGATTGGTTTATTAGGTCTAGAGCAGTTTCTCTAATGTGAGTTACAAATCATCTGGTGATCATATCAAAATGCAGATTTTTATTTAGTATGTCTGAAATGGGACCTGAGATTAGGCATTTCTAATAAGCTTCCTGTCTAAGTAACACGGATCTTAGCACACACTTAAGCCGTGAATCTGGGGCAAAATCAGCTTCATCTGAACTAGATGAAATAAAAGCGAGGGAAGTGTGGATTCTCAAAAGAATATTAAGGACTGTTACCAGAAGTAAGGCATTAAAAATGAGGTAAAAGATTAAAAAAATAAAACAACATGTTTCTTCTATAAATACACACACACACACACATGCGCGAGCGCACACGTACCCGATCATCTGCATGTTATTTATCCAGAAGGGAATTCTTTTAGTAAGTAGAGCCTCTATACTTAAGTAGAGTCAATACCGATCACATCTGAGTAGTCCATCCATGCCATCTAGTATTTTCTTTGGTGTGAATAATCCTTGAAAGAGTTCATCATTATCTACACTTCTCATGTAACTGTTGTGACAAAATCGATCCATGCCATTTTCTTTTTTTTCTACAAAAGCCACACTATGAGAAAATAGCATAACGATCACTATACCACCAAAGAGTCTGCTTAAAAGAACTTGGCAAAATGTTGTTGGCACAAAAAGCAAGGATAGCCCCATGACGGACGCCATGATCAATGATCTGAGATTCAATCCATGCCATTTCCTTAGTTCACAATGAATATACAGGATATGTGTGGAAGGTTCACAATAAAAGCCCTTGTGGACAGCTCACCTGAGAACTCTCCTGAAGGTTTATCTGTACTTGAAAGACCAAAAGAGCTTTTCAGGTGTCACAATGATGACAAAGGTAGCATCAGATTGTTTTCTGAATGCATGTATTTACTATCCTGTGTCAAATATCAAAAAGTATTTAATGGGTCAATAACTGTTCCCATTGGCACATATGTCAAAAAAAATAAATAATTGACCAAGTATCATCCTTATCTTCTAGAAAGACTGAATAACTACATGCACAAGAAGAAAGGCTTACCTTCTTTGATATGAGGTGTCTAAATGGACTGGGAAAAATATATATACCTCTTCTGGTACTCTCTCATATTTACACTGTAAATATTAGATTAGCTACTATCAGTTTCAACTTCTGGTCTAGTCACATCCATAAGGAGTTGGTATTCTCTTCGGTTTGAATTCTGCATCACTGGGCATGTCTCTAGCTTGTCTGGGTTATAATTCAGCATTAAGGAGACCATGAGACTACGTTTCCATATTCTTTCTAAGGTATAAAAGCTAAGAGTTCTATTTTCCTCTATGAACTGAAAGCATCTTATAATGTAGCAAGTGAATTTTATAAGTGTTACATAAGGGTATTCAGGCTAAAATATCAAAATGTGGCATATTTTTTTCTGTATCTAAATGAAAGCAAATCAATATCATCTAAAAGAAACTCAAAAGTCTAAAAAGTAGAAACAATGCAAGGCTCACTTACTGCTAAAAGCACGTAAATCTAGCACAAGAAGTCTTCCATGCACAGAACTGCATAAGCACCAAGGCCACGACACACACTAAATGCGATAATCGGGTGATATGTATCTGTAATTCATTTACTCATTAATTAATACTTAATACCATTCACTGAGTATAAATGTGCCCTGTGCCCAGCGCCATGCTGATACTGTGGACACAGAGCTGTAAAAGACATGACCCATGGTCCCAAGCTGCTCACCGGCTATCAGGGAAGCCATATAAGCAAAGACCCAATAAGGGCTCTATCTAATAAAGCTGTTAGATAGCTTCTGACTAGGTTCTGACTCAGAGAAAGAAAAAAGCAAGTGGCCAACCATTCCAAAGGGTCATGAATAAAATGCATGTAGAACATCTTGCATTGGGCCAGTCGCATAAAAGGTGTTCAATAAATTAGTTCCCTCCTTCCCTCTTTATATATTTATATAAAAGGGAGGGCAGAGAGTGCAAATAACAAATGATCTCCAAGGTCCCTTCCAGCTCTAGTAATCCATGAATAGTTCATTCTTTTCCTAGATGATCAGGAGTAACCTCATTAGCTCTGAGACTCATTTCCTCTCTCTCCCCCATTCCTGGCTTCCTCTCCCTCTCTCTCCCTCTCTGATCCTCTTCCTTCCTTGTTTCTTTGTTTTGTTCATTTGTCATTTTTCAGACTACTAAGTTCCAGGCATTATACACTGGTGATTCTAAGGAAAACTTTATTTCTCAATAAAAGAAACACTTCAAGCTCATCTTATGGCAGTACTTAAAACATGATCCAGATATACGACTGGTGACCGATCTGACCTAACATAAGACATATTCATAGTATATGCAATAGGATGAACTAATGTTGATTTTGCTCTCTTAACATATATTTGTTGAGTACTCAGTAAAATACACATCACTCTTTCCAGGTTCGTCTTTTGTTGGTTGAGGGGAGGGATTCAAATGGTCTTAACTGCCTATGGCGATAGCATTAGATGTGTTCCTTTTGCTAAGCTCAGACAGTCAACAAAGTGCCTGAGCTGGAGTGCAGATGACGAGTTCCTTACTGGCTTCAGTCATCGCTTCTATAAACTAGGAATGGAACTCATCACCCACGGGGCATGGGGGAGCAAGAAGTGAGCCTTTCAGGATGGTAAGTGCTGTGATTTCCATTCCCTGGCACAGCATACTGACAAGCACAGGAAGCTGGGAGTCTGGAGACCCATATTCTATCCTGCTTCTACCTGGGACTCTTTTCAGACTGGAACAAATTGTTATTCTCTTTCACAATTTTCACTTTCTTTTTTTTTTAAAAGTAAAAAAAAAAGAAGGTATCATCTCATAATTATGAACTCATAATGTAGTTGTCTTCTCATAATTGCCGCTGCCATTTTCAGGGACATTAACAAGGTAAGAAAAATTAGGACACGGGAAATGGACGTGAAAGTAAAAATCACACCACAAAGTCAAAACATTTTAAAGAGTATCAAACAGACAGAAACTGAACTTGTTAAAATGGCAAATAGTCCAGAGACATGATGGAGTCATTAGTTTTTCAACTGGCCTGTAAGTTATTTTCCGTGCTATCATCTAGGACACATTTGGTTAACTATGTCATGTCCTTCAGGTCTTCACCAAGTTTGTTTTTAAAGTAAACTGCTGGTAAAACTGAAATGTATTTTCATAACGAAAATGTTATATTTAAAGAGCAGAGCTTTTGCTCATTAGCCACGGGAGACATTTTGTACCCTGTTTACATTATTATTAGCACTTTGCAGCTAACAAGCAACTTTTAAACACTCCTCGGCAACAGCTGGAAAACTAAACCTTCCAGCCGTTGGTCTCTTCTGCTGAATGTCCAGAAATGCAGTGTTATGACATGTAAGAACATCCACCCTAACTTCCTTTGAACTGAGAGAGCTCAAGACGGTAGGAAATGAAGGGAACCAACCAGAGTCCTCTCCCTGACTGTATACAGTGTCTCACCCTCTGATTAGAGCCCACGGCACCCTGGCCCAGGGAGCAACAGCTGTTTTCTGTCTTTTCGTTCCCTTCTCCCATTAATGTTGTTTCGATTGTGTTATGGGCTGCACTTTAGATCTAAAAGGAAACACTGAGTTTTATTTGAATGTTTAAATGATTAATGACCCTCTAGTGTAGTTGTCTTCTCATAATTGCCACAGAGTAAGCTGCAATTTACTTTGAAAATCCAGACCTCTGTGTATTACGGAGAGCAAGTGAGAGCTCAGACATTGACCGCTATGTGGAAAATTCATTTTTTAAAAAGATGCATCCATTCCCCAGTATTCTTTGCAGACAAGTTCTTACATTTTTATGTCAAGCAGAAGTCTAAAATGTTGATTCTGGAAATATCAAGGTATTGCCTCACTGTTCATTGGCGCAAGGCAAGGTGTGTACCTGGGAAGAAGAAGATAAAAGGGGAGAAAGAGGCTCAAAAGTCAAGAGGAAGGGCTGTGTGGATGAGGCAAGACTCCATATTCTTCTAAAGGAGGACAAGCTTGGTTTCATCTGAGAGCCGTGCACAGCTGTCCACCAAAGAGGAAGGAAGTAGTTACGTGCTCCTATCATGTAATCAGGAAAAGGTGCCTGCAAGTTGTTACAGACCACGTGAGTCTTACACTCTTTTATTTTATACAGAGAAAATCCCCACAGCCCAGTGAGAGTCAGAACAGCAGTCTACATAACACACGTAACACCTAAAAATATAGATGTTTACATGTTTATAATGGAAAAAGACATGATGTTTGCTTTCCAGGGTTTTAGCCGTAAGTCTTATAATAAGTTTGTATTGGTCCCCTAGCTTTTTTTTCTTTTTGGGAAAATACAAACTACATTAAAGAATCGATTCTGAGGCACTGCTGCAGAATACACTTGTATGGCATATGAGGATAACAGGCAAGAAGAGTTTCAAAATTGACATTATCAAACCACAGTGCCCGAGCGTTACCTACATAGCGCTGTCAGTTTGCTGTGTTTTTCTTTTTATGTCTTCTGGCTAAAATGTTTTCTGACTTTTGTCTTGGCCAATTCTGGGCCACACTGAATGTTAAATAAACTATTATTTAATCAAATACAGGCATATTAGTCTCACTCCTGCTGACAACTTCAATTAGAAAATTTTTGCTTTGTTAAAAAAAACAACAAAAAAACCCTCATGATCTTTAAACTGTTAAGGCCTCAGCACAACATCTGGTAACAATTTTTGATATATCCAACCATCAAACTTCTATCTCCGTGAAGTGGTTTATCCAAGATTTGTTTTAATTAGGCAGCCTTTCTAACTTCACATGGCTTTCAAAAGGCAGAATCACTCAGATGTTTTAAGCTGTAAACTTACTGAAAGGTTCTGAGGCTGTAATTAGAGCTTGGCCAAGGTGGACTCTTTCTCTTTATTAACTAGATAGCTAGGTTCATTCAGCTGCCTCTTAACAAAGACAGTAAACGATTTCTAATTTTAGCGGATGGGTTTTTAATTTTTATGAAAGCTTAGAGTTGGTCTTTAACACCTTCCTTGTCTTTCTGGTGTTCATATCAAAAGCAGTTTGGGTCCAACCTTTCCATAGGAACCCACATTCCAAGTGTATATTTCTCTGCTTGGACAGCCCAGTTGAGTTTTAAAGTCTTCCACTTAGACCAAGTCCAAGTTAGAGAAACATATCACTGTGAAGATGCGATCGGGTAGTATAGCATCTACTTGAACGATGCATCTAAAAATAAATCTACTTATAGATTTATCTGAATAAAGCATCTTCCCTCTATCAACCAGAGCATCCTGTAAGCTGCTGTTTTGAGTAAGAAATTACACTTACCTTGGATGCTTGTTTTTTAATGTATTTGCCTCTGTATAAACCTTCAGGAGTACAAAAATCTCCACTCATTTATTTGCATCAGAGGCACAGATTAACAGCAAAAGTAATGTGGAAACTTAAGCTATTTATTTTATGAGGTAACTATTTTAAAATCCACTGGGAAAATAATGAAAAATGGCCTCATTTATCCCTCTTCTTTGGTGAACCTGGTTTTGGTGAACCAGGCTTCATTCTACCAAAATAGTTCTCCCAACCAAGTGTGTATGTGTTTTGAGGTTGATGGTAGCCTGTGGCTTTTCTCCACAAGTTTTTGATGTTATTCCCTTTGAAGCACTAACACAACTTTATAGCTTTTTATTATTATTAAACTTCTTCATAAATGCACAAGTTTCTTACCATGGTTCACAAAGCCTAAGAATGGACCTGTAGGATCACTAATATTTTAACTTTTCTGGGTAAAATTGAGTAAAAACAACGGGAGCAAAGTTCATTACTGAGTCTACATGATGCAAGGCATGTGGATATTTGGAAACTTGGAGGACCGACTTCAAATGTCAGATTTAGATTCACTGGTATTATATAAATAGTCAAATTCTCTGAGTAGATGACACAGTGTGGGCAGCAACAAACATTTTCACCCATTGATTTTCTGAAGGAAAAACATACATCTGATTTTCTGTTTTTGCTTGCAGAAATGTGGGAGAAAAGTTAGTATGAATTTTCACCTAAAATTGGACAACGGTAGTGAGTTCTATATTTGAAAACTCTTTAACTCTGTCCATGAGAAGAAATAGGGGGCTTCACGAATACCTATGTAATGTATGTAAAAATTTCAAAGGGTTTTGTTGTGAATCAGGGTTCTCTTTCTGGTGAACAGATGACTCAATCTGGGCAGTAGGTTGTGTTTTTTATTTGTTTGTTTGTTTTGTGGAGGCAGGTAGATCACACAAGGTAGTATAACAGGAAAACTTCAATTAGCTATCAATATTTAAAAATTGGGGGATCTCACATAAATCCATTTTTCCCCTAGGTTTTATTGGCACTCGTAAAGCCCAATGTTGCTAGGTTCATTTTCTCTCATGACAAGACATAGTGGAGGTGGCTGTGACTGCCTCTTTTAGAAACTGTACTTGCATTCCCCCATAGGACCTCTGAGCCTTGGCATTTATACAACCTGCTTAGCTACCATAAGCATTTAATTTTGCCATGATAACTTTCAAGTCCTTTGATATTAATTATCCTAGGCCTTTTCTGTCTGAGCTGTCTTTGTAATCTGGAGGTACTGGAGCCTGCCAGCCTCGATACACATCCTGTCTCTGACCCTAGTTAGCTGTGTGACCTTGGGCGAGTTGCTTAAACTCACTTTGATCCATTGCTTCATCTGTAAAAAGGGTATTATAATGGCACGTAACTGACAGGTTGTTTCACAGAGTAAAGGCGTTAATTCAGTGCTTAGATAATGGTAAGTACTCAATTAATGATAATTATTATAACGCCAGTTTCAGACTTTGGTTCTTTCCTCATACTCAAACTCAGCACGCTTGTACCTCCTGTGACTAACAGATCCAACCATTTGGATGACCATCTAAAGTGTATGGCCATGCCTAATCTATCTGTAAATAAATATTTTAACTTGGATATTTTGTTACCTTTCTAAAATATACGTCTACAATGTCTACAATAGAGATCTAAAATACAGATCTCCCCCCGCCCCAAACGTTTAAAATTCTCCATCATTCAGTGAACAACATAACTGAATACCCGCCTTCCATCCCCATTTGGTCTAGCTGATCTTTACCATCTTATCTTGTACAAACTCCCTCCATCCTCACCCCTTAGCTCCATCCACTTGGGATCACATGCCATTCACTCAGACTCTGTACTTGCCAGACTTTATTTTCTCTGATGGAGACTGTGCTTTCTTACCACCCTGTTCAGTGTCCAACATAGTACTTGCAATAGAGCAGGTGCTCAACAAAAGTTCTGTTGAATGCATGAGCAAATGAAGAATGAATCCAACTTAAGTTCTTCCTATCCATCTTTTTATGTCTAGCTCAGAACACTTCTTCTGCTTCCTCTTCCAAGAAGATTGCTCTGTCTCTCCTGTATCCTCTCATTTCACTTTGTTGGTAGTTCTACCATCTTCAAACTATACTTCTTCAGTGCTGTCTGTGAACATGGCTACTTCTTCCACTAAACTATGAGTTAATAAAGGACAGAGGGCACACTTTTGGGGGGTCATTTTAAAAAATGCAAATCATCAGTGCTCAATTATTCAATTAAATCATGCTTTTTTATCATCTCAAAACCCAATAACTGTTTAAAGAAAATCTTTTTATCCACAACTGGTTCCTCCTGTTTCTCATTATTTGCGTGGCTCCACTGCTTTCCAATCCACCAAGAGTACCATTTCGAGATTAATTATCTGAAGACAATCTTAATTCTATCACTTCCTTGTTCATAATTTTCATCGTTTCACAACTCAGTGGATAATTTCCAAAATCCTTTGTTCCACATTCTTAATGCTCTTCACAACCTAGATTACTCAATTACTTCCCCCACCCTTCCCTGAACCCTCCAGGTAAACTAGCTTACTCCAAGTTCCCTCACTCAGATCTCGTACATTCCCCTCCTCTCAACCTCTGAAACCTGCTGTAACCTTCAAAGCCCAGCCCAAGAGTTCAGACTTCAAGAAGCTTTCACCGCTAAAATGTGGCTTCCAGCACTTCTTCTAAGGAAGCTCCGGGTAACTTGCTTTATTGCTCCTATGCTTTCGAAGCTGACCTCATCAGCTAAATAAACATTTTATTTTCTCTTTCTACTTATCCTTTTCTCCACCATCCCCCAAACTTCCCTTCAGTGAGTCCTGTTGAATCTTTCTCCACTCTAATCATGCACCTGAAATCATATACCTCTTTAAGGTGGTCCAGAGATGTTGGAATTAAATTGCACCAAAATCCCTCCTTCACTTAAGGAAACAAAGAGCCGATGAAAAAATCAAGTGTTTTTTTATGTATTAGATTGTGAATTCTAGGAGGCAGGAAACTATGACTTTTAACTGAACTAAGCGAAACTTTGTTCAGTAAAGAATTGAGAAGAATAAAATGATTCAATTTCTAAACTTAAGAAAAGGAGGTCACTGATTTAACTTAAAGACAGTCTTTCTTTCAAAACATGGCTGTTTCAAAAGGCTAAAATTGTGTAAAGAGAGATGGAGTTACCAGAGAAAAATCACTAAAAGAATCCGTTATTGCTACACTGCCACTACAGATTTAAGAAATGTACCTATAAATATCAGTGCATAAGGCTTTTAATATAAAATGCAGCAGGTCATTTACCAGAGTTTCACTCATGGATTCATGTATAACAGGGTGGATAGATACAGGATGCGTATATGTATCATGATGGTTTTCCCGTTAAGTAAATACTATTCTTTGTTGCAAAAAATTTTTCCTTTCAAACACTGACTACTTTAAAATTCTGAATTTGGATGAAAGTGCTGTAAAATGACCATTGGGCTAGCACACATGTGGATGCTGTAACGCTGGGTGTGGCTATGTGAGCTGCCCTTTGCTTCACCTTTGTCAAGTATTTCTTTATAGAGTTCATAAAAAAAAATGTAAGGATGTGTAGAGCGGGAATGTTTAAAACACTCAGGTAAGTGTTTTCAAGCTATTTTAGAAACACCATTTACATAAAAAGCAATGTGCCACGTATACATTACTATTACATGTTTATTACTCATTGTTTCCCCTATAAGAAAAGACTCTTTTCTGACTTTGTTTCCTAGCAAACCAAAAGAAAAAGAAAAAAAGAATAAAGGAAAAAAAAAACAAAAACGGCTGCTTCCCCTGATCTCACGCTTTTCACCTGCACCAGCTGCTTCCAATTACCTGCTTCCACCTGCAGGACCCCATCTAGTGGTATTGAGTTTGGTTCCTGTTTCAAAAACAACCAGGAAAGTGACCTGGGCCTGAGGCAGAAGGCTGCTTCAGTTAGGAGCAAGAATCTTGCATCAATTTAGTTTCCTTGTTTTTCCTCCTCTAAAATTCTTGGTTCTCTGCTCCTGGTGTGGTTTCTAACCACTTGCATTGTTCAGTCCATCATGTCAGCATCCTCCCAATTTCAGTCCTACTCCGCATTCTCTCTCTATCCACGGCTATTCTAGAATCCCCAATACTAGAACTAGTTTATTTTTATTTATTTATTTTACATCTTTATTGGAGTATAATTGCTTTACAATGGTGTGTTAGTTTCTGCTTTATAACAAAGGGAATCAGCTATACATATACATATATCCCCATATCCCCTCCCTCTTGCGTCTCCCTCCCTCCCAACCTCCCTATCCCACCCCTCTAGGTGGTCACAAAGCACCAAGCTGATCTCCCTGTGCTATGCGGCTGCTTCCCACTAGCTATCTACCTCACATTTGGCAGTGTATATATGTCCATGCCTCTCTCTCGCTTTGTCACAGCTTACCCTTCCCCCTCCCCATATCCTCAAGTCCATTCTCTAGTAAGTCTGTGTCTTTATTCCTGTTAGAACTAGTATAGATGATGACCATGAACCAGTTATGGGGATTACAAGATCTCATTCTGACAATGCAGAATTATAGATCAAACCTTATGCAGTTGCCCTTTTATATAGTTTGACCCAGTAGAGTGTGGTTTCCGAGGTTGCCGATTCAGGCCTCCTTTCTGCTTTCCTCTGATGTCTTCCTGTGCTTCAACTTCAGTTTCCCTCCCTGCTTTCATCACTTAGCCATCATTAACCCTGATATTCAGGATGGTAAATCTCTTGATCTAGAATAGTGTTTCCCAAAGTGTGGTCCACCATAGCACTGGCATCAAAATCACCCAGGTATACTTGTTAAAAAATGTGGCGTCTTTTGCCCCATTCAAGACCCACTGAATCAGAATCACTAGTTATAAGGTCTATGAATCTGGAATCTGTATTTTTAACAAGGTCCCCTAGTGATTCTCGGTCATATTCAAGTTTGAGTCACTTCTAAGTCCTTCAACTTCAGTTGCACTATGACCTAGTCCAAGTCCAAGTCCAAGTTCTGCTACAGGTTCTTTACCAAACGTATACTTACTACACCTTTGCTCCATGCCTGCCCCCTAGTATCTTAGCCTTGTCATCATCGAAATATGAGATAAAATGGCGTTTCCCTGATTTGCTGTTGAATTACTTGAAGGTAATGGAATTTCATATGTAGGAAATTATTTAGCAATTTAGATTATCTGCCTATACGTTGTTCTTGCTGTATTAGATTTTTCCCATTAATTCTACAAAACAAAACAACCCTGAATTCCTCCATTATGTCCATAAGAAGCTCATAGGCTAATGAATTTTTGTATGAAAGACAGAAGTAATGAAAATTATCATAAAATATGCTAAAAGTAATTAAAAATATGCCCAGATGTAATGTGGTCATAAACAATTACCAGTCAAACCCAGTTTGGGGTTTTAATGGATTAAGCCAACCCTTTTTTTTCTCAAGCCAACTCCGCTCCCCAAATTTATTGAGAAATAATTGACATGCATCACTGTATACGTTTAAGGCATACAGCATGGTGGTTTGGTTTACATATACTGTGAAATGCTTACCACAAAAGGTTCAGCTAGCATCCATCATTTCATAGATTCAATAAAAAGAAGAAAAAAAAGAAATTCTCCTTGTGATGAAAATTCTTATTAACTCTCTAAACAACTTTCCTATATACCATATAGCAGTGTTAACTATGGCCGTCATGTTGTACATTACATCCCTAGTACTTATTTATCTTATAACTAGAAGTTTGCACCTTTTGACCACCTTCCTCCAATTCTCTCTCTCCACCATTCGCCTCTGGTAAACATAAGTCTGATCTCTTTTTCTATGAGTTTGTAAACTTTTAAACATTTAGTGTAATCTTTAATAATTCCAGCTTTCTTTTTTTATGGGGGGAACAGGGGGTTAAAATTACACTTACACTTTAGAAATAATGTGTTGTTCTTAGAATGCCATGTTTTATATATCTCAGAAGAAATGTCAATAGCACTATTCAAAATAATTCAGCAGTTTTTTTTTAAACAGGTATTTTAACTGTTAACTTTTGTGATTAAATACTTAGAACAAACGGAACATATGTTCAATGTCATCTACTATGAAATCGCTGTGTAGAGATCTGAGTACATTAGTTTACTTTCATAATTGTTGTTAAAGTTACAATGTATTAAACCTTTGAAAATAGAAACTAAAATGTCTCAACTTTCTAAATCACATAAAAGAGAATACATTTTATGCTTGCTCTGCAAGCCTCTGATGTCTTTTCCTTTCAAGTACACTAAATTACTAACTTGCCATGATGACTAACATAAAAGAACCAAGCAAAATACTGTTCACTTACCAAAGAAGATATATAGACTCATGAAAATAAAGTGCAATTAATTTTCATTTATGTAAACTAAAGAACAATGATACTAGTAAGGACCATCTTAGCCATGCTCCAAATCTTTATTTCGGAAGAGTCCAAATAAAAAGGAGGTTCACAGAATTTCATTAGTACATTTTATTCTTTTCTACCAACCACGTTGCTCATATTGCTTTAGGCACCTTCATTATTCTTGTGATGTTTGAGAAATGACAAAATTAGAGAAAAGGGATCTGATAAAGATAAAGCATGGCACAAAAGCTAGATGGATAATTGCCTTCACAAATCTAGTTCAGCTCTCATCTCTCCGAATTAGCCTCATTACCATACTTTAAGGCAGACTAGCAGTCACTCAAGACCCTGTTCCTTTTTTGTCAGAACAAGCGCTGACAGCCAAATGGACAACATATGGAAAAGTACCCTCTTTCCGGTTATTCTTCCATGCGCAAGGCCTTTGGTAGAAAATGTAGGCTAGAGAAAGTTTCCTAAAATCCACGCTCAAATGGGTGTCTCTAAATACTTCTCTTCATCCCCAACTTATCACAATTTTGAGAGTTTAGGTCCTACAGTTTAAGTGTTTTCTATAGGAAGGTTGATCATTTTCTAAAAGAACATAAAGTATATAAGCACACTAGTTCTGCTAGATAACTTCATTTTTTTGGACCTGTTCACTGTTAAACAATTATAACGAAAGTTTTGGACCTCCGATGTTAGTTTGCCCTTGATATAACTGTGATATCTCCTGAAATAAGAACTTGATTACCCTTTGAAAGTGAGTTTTAAATATCAATTTAAAAAATATCATGTAATCCTTGAGTACAACATCATTGCCGATATTGACTCAACTGCTGGAGGAAAACCGCAAGTTTATATATGAAAGAAAACATTTGGTGACAGGCTGAGTTGTTTTTGTTTTTGGAAGCCTCATCACATACATTCTACCATGATTATTTCTGATTATTTTTTATAAAATAAATTTTGGTAAGCTTCAAAAAAGTATGTTCAACATATCAATATTATAATATTGGAAAAGATAACTGATTACATTAGTCAAAATACTTAGCGATATTATTCATTTCCCCCATTCTAAAGAGATCAAAATGCTTCAGTGACTTTACTTTGAACAGTTTAACTATGAAATACTTCTATAGATCCTCTCTAGGCCCATTTGTTTATATAATCACAGGTATCTTTCTTTTTTCCTGATCACTTTTCCAGCGCTCTAAAGATTTTTGCTAGATTTAATTTTGCTTTCATACTGAAAAACTTATGATGCAATCTCAGTGGCAACAAAATCAGGGAAATGGATTTTCTTCACTTTGCAGTTTGGGGAAACTAACAGTCCATTCAGCATGACTGCAAAATACCCTGAAGGACAATATTTACTAAGTATGGCACACACACAGCAGCCTTGTTAAAAACCCACAGCAAATCTCTCATTGCAAACAAATCCAAAGGCTTCAGAGCTTCTGCAACTATCTGAGTAATGTTGATTCTGACAGCAGAACGCTGCTTTCTTACCAACCCAGCAGCCAACTCGAGGTCTGTTGGCCTGACACCAAGATTTCATGATTTCTGGTCTTTGCTAGATACTCCTTTTGTAACAAGCTACCAGAGATGAAGAGCATAATTTTAAGGTGAGCTTCTCTTATCTGCCTACTTAATATTCGAAGTTGGTAAACACCAACTAGCTGTTTCACTTGATCATTCCAATAAAGGCATACATAATTAATGCCGGGTTCCCATCAGACTGTTGGGAGAAAAATAATGGTCAAAGCAGCAATCCCAAATAACAGGAAATACTTTGAACTTCACACATAACACTTTAAAATGCATGTTATCTTCACGCGGAGATGCCAATATGTGATTTAAAAAAAAATACACACACACACAGACACAGACATACACACATACAATGAAAAAAGTGAGGCGATTTCTTGTGTGAAAAAAAGAGTCTATGGGAATGTGATGAACTCTATCCACAAGCACATCTAGTTCAGAGCCACTAGTCTGTGTGTAATGGAGAATTCTGAGACACAGGAGTCCAACGTTTTCTTACAAAAATCTGATTATAAATTTAGTGAGTTATTTCTGAAATCCATTTCTTGCACCCACCTATGCAGCCTGGGAAACATCTGTTCTGATCGTGATGTAGAGCCAGAAACTGAATTCCAAACCCGATGTGATTAGATGATCGGTATTCAGAATCCTTCTATGTCCGCAGTAGCTTGCTGTGAATGGCACAGGCCTAGCCGACCATCTTAAATGCTTTGAACATGCTTTTCATTCTTCACGCTATTTAACTTTCAAATGCCTTACATTCCATTTCCAAAAATTAGATAATACAATTAAGCGCCAATGATTTTGTGAGGACCGCATCCACAAAATCACTAGCTAATGCTCTGACTCTCTTAAAAATAACTTTTAACCTTGAACTTGAAGTCACAGTACAGATGTTGCTCTTTCCTACCTTTCCGTTTTATAAGTTTAGAATCTGACAGCCTGGAAGATCTGTGTCAGGAACTTTTTTCTGCTCCAGAGTTATGAACTGTAACTCATGTGTCACCCATGCATCCCTGAACACCCATTACACATGAAAAAACAGAGCAGGGAAAAGTGGTCGTGCTCACATGTGCCTCATCCTTGCCTCCCCTTCAATAAAAACAAATTAACCGCAGAGCCTTGGGACAGTTTTTTGGTATTCACGCCTTA
Organism: Lagenorhynchus albirostris; assembly: GCF_949774975.1. Taxonomy (NCBI): domain Eukaryota; kingdom Metazoa; phylum Chordata; class Mammalia; order Artiodactyla; family Delphinidae; genus Lagenorhynchus; species Lagenorhynchus albirostris. Next base: position 59,516,522 of record NC_083111.1, read on the forward strand.
CAAAAATTTCAGAGATCCATAACATATCCTTTTGGGAACACAGCAAGTTATATACGTTCAAGACCATGATGGAAACCCGCAAAACAACAAAGACAGCAATCAGAACTCGGATGGCACATTACGGATGAAATTTTTCCTATTGCCCCCCAAAGTGTGGTGTGTTTGAACATCAAGGACTACCAGCGTCCAGCAAATTCCTCCTCTAGCCTATTCTTTTTTACTTTTAATTTTATTTACTAGAACTACATGATGTAATATAATTATGGAAGGAAGTTAAAAACTGCATATTGATGTTAATTGATATATTTATACATGCAGTGTTCTATTTCAGGTCAGTGATGCTCTCCACTTAAACCTTTGGCACGCTGTTAATTCACAGAGTGATCCGAACCACTTCTGAAGAGCAAAGAAGCCAAATACACTTAAACGTATTCCTGTATCCCTATTCATTTCTCATTCATTCAAAATTCATTCTTTTTTAAAATTTGTGCATTCTGTGTACCAGACGTTGTGCTAAGTGTGTCATCTTTAATTTTAAGTGACTAATGGGGATAAAAGGAGAAAAAGTGACCTATCTCATGCATGGATACCACATGTCAAACAAGAATGGAACTGATGAACACATGAAAGAAACAGACTGCAAAAAATGCAACCACTTTCGCCAATAAACACTAGATCGTTTAAGGGAAGTCCCTCCAGAGTTACTGCTTCCTGATTGATGTAATCCTAACCACAGCCTGTGGTCCCAAAATTGCCAATCAATCATGTATACATTACAGGAAAAATTGGGTTAACATGTCTTCATGCTGGTTCCTCAATGATGTTCTGTTCTATCCTGGCATAAGATACCCTTTGCAGAAAAACAGCCGGGTGGTGTAGCGTTCGTTTGTTTTCACCTCACCATTTTGTTATGATGTATAGGCAACGAGCCTCATACGGCCTTCCTAATCTGAAAACGAGCCAAGAGAAAGAACGTGCTCAGAAGTGTTGAAAGAAAGGCCCATTCTGTGCCCGGGGAACTGCATCTAATACAGGAAATGAACACAAGTTTGCTGTAAGCTGTCCAGCTTCTGAATCAGCTGTTCCCCGCTCAGCACCCTCCTCCCTCCCCCACCCTCACCTCTAAAACCAAGAGCTAAAGCCAATATTAAAGTTTTGAAAAATGTGTTTCCCCCCCTCTTCTCCCGTGTTCTCTCAAAGCTGTGTAACTCTAACTTGAATGCTAAGCGGCTTTATTTTAACAAGTGTGAGTTATCAGAGTTCGCGTATCAAATTAAACCCAATGAATTCTGGACTTGTTTTAAATTTCAAGCCAGAGGCCTTAACTCCCTGCATTTCACTTGGCTGGGAGCCAGACTTAGTAATAAAGTGCTAAGCAGAAGACAGGAAATACTAGAGAAGTCGAACAATGTTATGACAATGTTTATAACTTTTACAGTCAGGCCTGGGTGCACATCTGTACAACATCAGACTCTGGTCAGACCCGCAGAGAGGAAACCATTCCTTAGCTGGCAGCGTTTCGCTCCAGCCAGATGTTATCACTTTACTGGTATCTTTTCACCAAACACACAAAATATATATATTATATATTATATATTTACATTTCTGAGAGGAAATGGGGGGAGAGGGTCCTCTTGTTTGGAAGAAATGGTACCTCAGATGAATTCTGTCCCATAATTGATTTATTCTGACAGACTTAAGACAGTTCACAGACAATGGCATTTTTCCTTTGATGTGATAACATTCAAACTGCTTTTTTTGTATGGGGCGGGAGGGTGGGAGAGCTGTGTTTGATGCCATAGACTTAAGTACAAAGAAACTTCCAAGGACCTTGGCCTTGGCATGCTTGGAGAAGGCTCAGAAGCCCGTAAAATCAGGCAGTCACCTGACAAGTATTTAAATAAATGAGACGATATTAGTGGCATTTCCTTGAGCACAGATGTAAAGTAAGAATTTATCATTTTAGTTGAAACTGAGGAAACTAATGTCTCTTCCACCTAAATCATTTCAAGAGCCTGACATATAAAATGTTGCATCACCATTAATAATGATATATCAGTACGGAAATAGATTCTTAACAAACCTAGGCTAATGGAAAACAAAACAAACAAAACCAGAAAAGCTCAGTGGGTATTTGGAAAAGAGTATTAGCCATCACAGAATTTTACATGTCCTTCACCCCCAATTCCTAAACCTCAGGTTGTATGTAGTCACATCGGTTCAGTGTTAACTGGCAAAATACAAAAACAAAATCAACCACATAAAGAGTCCCCCCATGATTTCCGATCCGTTTCTCAATTTTGCTAATAGGTATGTCAGTGTGTGTGTGCGTGTGTGTGTGTGTGTGTGTGTATGAGTGTGCGTGCACATGTGGATATCTCAGTGAACCTGTCCCACACCTGCCTTCAGACAATTCATCACGTGTCTTAGATAAAGTTGAAAGTCAGTTCAAAATGTGAAACCCATTGTGGGCTTGGCATCCTGGGAAAGCCACATCAACTCTATCAACAGTAACTACTAGAGACATTAAAATGAGCCTGGTTTTCAAAACACCTGCACGGAGCCACGTACCTATTGCAGTGTCAACTATAAAAGACTGCCAATTTCTAGAGTACCCAAACTATAAACAGGGAATTGATTCGGATGAATTTGACTACATAATACCTATGAACTGCTGTTTGCACTGAGATCATTTTTATTGTGGTGTTTACATTTGGCCCGACCCAAGTTAATTCACTTGAAGACTGTGAATAAGAGAAATCTTTACTTGCAAGGGAATTTATTTACTTGGTCCTTCAAACTGAGTTAAGCTGAAATAGGGTGTCTAATCTGGTCATTCCCAAACTCCTATCTATTAGTATCACCTTGGTTACTATTCACAAGTAAATAAATGCCTGGGCTTCATCCCAGATCAGGAGTTCTAGGATGGTCCCCTGGAATCTTTGGATATTGGGGTCTACTTACTTTCTCTTAACCCTCCCCACCCTCTACAATTTTGCACTTACTCTGGATGGTGATGTACCACACAGCGTGTCTGTTGGACTGATCGGTGACTGTCATGCTGTCTATTCAATATTTTGTATATCACCCTGGATACAGCCATTCAAATTGGCTGACCTAAAAACATTTAAATAGTTTTCTAGTAATGTTTTAAATTATTCCGCTTGTACTACTGTACTTCCATGCTATGATTGTTTGTCTTTTAAGTTTTTCAAGTTTTTTGGCTTTTATGCAAAGTAAGCTCCACTGTGTATAAGCTGTTTTGACATATTTAATTCCACAAGAGGATTCTAACCACCAGTTCTTTCATCAGCATTCACACTACTGCAGTGATAGAACACTCTATTACTTAATATTTTTCCCAGAGCCCAAGACACTGATGCTTGATTAATCTCAATCTGATGTAGTCAACAGTGATATTATTATAACTGCGCTTTGACGGATTGGATTATTTGTAAATCTTGTAACACTCCTCATTAATTAACTCTGTGAGGTGGAAGCTTGCTGAGTTCAATTTTATTGTGTCATTTTCATGAAATTCACAGAATTATCTTGAAATATAGAATATTTTCAAAGAAAAGAATTCTACATAACAGAATATAAGAACATTAGAAGATCCTTCTTTCTGAAAATTGTTATATGCATGAAATGTAAATCTTTTGTAACACAAACATTTCACCTTAAACTTTGTATACTTTATAAACGTATTCCCATTTCCCAAACTTTTCATAATAATCCATTATTAGATTAGTTAGTAGAGTTGTAAGTGAGGTCTCTAAGCTTTTGGCTTCAAGATAGTGTATGAATTTTTTTTTAAAGAACATTTATAGTATCTTGATCAAATTAAACACCATCATTTGCTCCAAGTTCTTTTGTGTTTTTAAAGGTCTTGAGAATTCATTCCCAGCTTTGAATGATGCCAAAGGTCTGTTGGTATTTTCACATTACTTTTCTTGCACTTTAAAGCACATAATAGTCTTTATAGTTGTTCTCACTGCCCAGTTTTACGCTAACCTAATTTAATGGCAACAATTGCAACAAAGGCAAAAGAAATTTAAGCGACTATAAAACCTCAGGTCGTAGCAATGCCTGAATTAGGGCTTAATTCCACATGAGATGTGCTCCTCTGTGAGACATTTTGTCCAGTGACCTGAGATGTTATGATTTACTAATAGGAGGTCCACGGTTTTAATGTTTAATAGATTTAGCATGTATTACCAAATAATGGAAGCTATAATTTATGAGCACATGCTAATTTCTGGCTTATATACATTATTTCTGGGGTTTTCAAGCTTTTTTATATCAGTGAAACCATTTTTTCAAACCTTGCATAGATGCTCAACCTCTATAATTAAGTACAAGTGAAGTTGTGAAGGGAGAAGGTCTGATAAAATTCTTAGGGCTCCACTGGGCTCACACAATTAAGATAGTTTGGGGAATCCTGGCTGAACACTAGAGCATTTATTAACAAACTTAAACAGGTGAAACTAAACTCATTTTCCAGACTTTGAAACAGATCTGAGAGACTAGATAATACATCTAATAAGCTTCAAATCTGGGTCTTTTCTTTTTCCTCCAAAGCTGGAATTGTTTTTTTCTATGCCACATGGCTTCTTTTTGAAAGAGGAAAATACTTTCTTCCACATTTATCATACATGGACAATGTATTTTTATAAGTAATTGCAAATTTTTCTAGATTAAAAATTAGACAACCTATGATGAACGTCTGCATACATCCTATTTTATTTTAGCTGACCTTGAATTATATACTTTAACTTCTCAGGGTGTCCCTCTGGTATTTTGGAATTTTTAGCCCTTTATTTCTTGATGATTCAGATTTGATATTGCTTTTTATTCCTAAATTCTTACTCTGATTTGGAACTTGAATTGTATGCTGAATATTTAATTAACCTATAAGATATTGTTAACTTTAAAGATGTGTTTTATACCCTGTATTTTACAGTATTCAAATTAATAATAGTGGGGGATTAAGAAATAAATTCAAAATATTTTAGAAATGAAGGGAATTTAACATCTTGTCCAAACTACTCACTCTGGCAATGGTCATCTTAAGATTTATACACTGGAAGATTGTCTGGAATATTTCTCAGTAAATTTGGGAAGACTGTCTGGAATATTTCTTAGTATATCTTTAAGCAAATCATAAAGAAATAATAAGAAAATATATGGCTCCTCTATTTTATTCCCCAAGAAAATTCAAAGAAACATGCATGGGCACACTTCTTTCTTAGATATAATGAAATTCTCACCATTTTAGATCATTTGCATCTAAATTTGTTAAGAAATTTGCTAAGAGAATGACTTAGGAAAATCTTAATAAAGTACATGGAAATATATTTTTTCAAGAAGTTCTATTCAAATCAGTGCAATCCAGCATCTAGTAATGAGCAAACTTATTTGCTCATCTAAGAAGTGTTTACTGAGAGTCTACAAGCTATCCTGTGATCTGGGGACAGAGCAAGAGACAAAATTAGACAAAAATTCTTGCTTTCATTCTAGTGGGGGAGAAAACACACATTCAAAAGCTATGGAGAGAACAGTAATGCTAAAACACTGTTGTCCTAAAAAAGCCACGAAGAGAGAAAGTACAGTGTGCACCCAAAACAGTATTGATGCAAACAAGAGGAAGTGGTTCATTTAGACTGATTAGATAAAGCATGGTAGCATTACTTTAAAAGGTAAACAATTTAGGTTAATTTAGATTGATTAGAATATTGGTAGCTTTACTTTAAAGGTTAAAAAAAAGCAAAAACAAAAACGCCATTGAGTCTGGCTCAGATTCAACATTTATAAGGATGGGAGTGGTGACCAGTGTTCTAGGTTGCCCGACAAGAGTTTAGTGACTGTCAAAGCTAGAAGGGCAGTGGGTTGCTACCCAGGGGGAGAAGGGTATGGAATAGCACAGTAAGAGTTGGTGGTGATTACTTAAAGCAAGGAGGACAATTAAGGGGTTTTGAACAATTAAGGGGTTTTGAGCTGGGTAATATAATTCTGTTTGTGTGTTATGCACATACATTTGTGGGAAGTATGGACTATGAATTGGAGTAGTAAAAATGACAGTACCTTTAGGAAGTCCACGAGGCTCTGATGACTAAGCTGTCACAATGAGACAACCAAAAGGAGGGGTTAAATCCAAGAGAAATTTTGGCACTGCATGAAGTCACATGACTTTTAAGTTCTTTTCAACCCTGGTGTTCAATGACTGGATGTGAGGAAATAAAAGGGGGGCAGTCAAAGAGGGGCTCCCTAGGGATATGATCTGGTAGCTCACAGAATGGCTCACAGGAGGCTGTGCTCTTAGACTGTTTACAGGGTTCCAAAAATAGAAGCTCTATTGAGTTGCTCAGAAAACTTTGTTTTGTAAATGTGTATGGCATATTTGAACCTAGATCTCTCTTAAATGAACAGTTAATTTAAAAGACACACCATAGTATAGTCTTCTTAATATATATAAATCTATCTAATCATATCACTAATAACAATTTGAGTGACCAGCTGAACCAAATGGGCAAAATCTAAACCCAGTATCCAGTTGCTGTTGGTCATTCACTGCACTTCTGTGGGTCTCATCTGCAAACAGACAGGGTTGGATACATTATAATGACTTCCTTCATTCTCATAGGCTATGATTCTAGTAAATAATGTTGCCAAACTTCAATTCAAATTTTAACAATACACTTGTAGAAAATCAATCAGATGAGACTTAGAACATGAGGAATGACTTATTTAATGAGCAATGATTAACGCAGCACCTGGTATGACATCCAGCACCAGGGAAGCATATAAGAACATAGAATTTAGCACTTAGAGAAGATTTTTTTGAAAGAGTAGAGAATCGCTTGATTATGGTAGACATCTATAATTCTATTTTAAATTAAAATCATTTATGGGGAGTTGAAAACTATTTGCCATTAAAAAGAAAATAAATCCCTTCAAAACTATGTTTAAATTCTATTTTTAAAACATAATAAAAGATAAAGCTATTAAATTAATTGCTAAGGCCAATTTTTTAAAAAAATGGAATTGTTAATTGCATGTTAATGCACGTTTGTGCTTTTCCAATGCATATTATTAATTTAAGCTAACTGTTCAAAAATGAAGCCAAGTATTGGTGTTAACCAAAGTAGATAAAATTAACTTGTAATTTACAGTAAACAGACAAATAGTTAATAGGCTAAGATCCTAAAAAAAATCTTAAATACCCATTTCTTGCCTTGTTTACATTTTACCTTGTTTGACATTTTTTCTTCATGGTAGAAAATAAAACTTTGGAGCAATGTAAGGTAAAATACCAGCATATCTGATTCTGAAAATGGAAAAGAACTTAAGACACTCTAAGAGTTAGATATAGCCCATGAAAACCTAAAATTGAAGAAACTTGAAAGTCACTGTGAATGAAAGTAATTAATTAATTTGTTGCTATTGGTTTTCCAAACAGATTTCAATCCATTGTAATGCCATTGGCAAAATAAGTGCTTACTCATTAAAGATTCATAGCTTAAAAACGAATTTTGTTTACAAGTCTTTGAAGTTTTAAAATTTACCTTTTCTTTTTTAACCAATTCATATTTGAGGAGAGCTGGCATTCACTATATTTCCCAAAGTTCCAACTGCTGATATTTCTAAGATAGCTCCCCATTTATCTAGTTTTTGAGTCTTACTTCAAACAGGAACGACACCCCAGAATCACACTGGGCTGAAAGAACTGTGTAATTTTCTTACCCCTAATAATGGGTTTGTATAATGACAAAGTTAAATGAGAAAGCAAGTGAGATGATAAAACTATAACCCCCAAAGACTATTGGACTGCTGATTTAGTGATCTTTTAAGTAGAACTGCCTGCCTGCCTGAATTTTTGAATTGTGAACAGGTGTTTAGGTGTGCAGAGTTCTCACTGATTTTAATGGAGTTACACTATGAAATCCCTATACACTACTTCGATTATTTCCCTTATGTAGAGCAGAATCAAATTCAGACCACTGAAATTATCCACGTGTCTCTGAAGCTAGGATTTTGTCAGCATATTGAGTTATAATAAATGGATATCCATGCCTTTTCTGTATACCAGCAGAGTAAGTAAAAATTGTGCAAAAATGTGGTCAATCATATAGAGATATTTTAAAAACTGTTACATATGTAATATGGAATTATGTATGAAATACATATGTAATATGTAGTTCAATAACACACTAGTGAGCTCTTGTCAGACATTAGCTACCCATTAATAATTGGATTTTTAAAAGTATCAGAAAGGTGTTGAGCAGGAAGGGACCTCTCTCTCTTTTGTTTACATCAGTGCCTAATATATATCTTCAGTGCCTCAAAGAGTGACCTACACATAGTAGGAGTTCAATAAATAATTGATAAGTGAGTGAACTGCAAATCCCTAAATATAAACACCTGCTCAAAGTTATGATCAGACTGCAGATTTTAAAAAAAGTTCCTTTTCTAAATATTAATATCTTAGTTTATACAGTATGTAAAACCACACAGACACACACACACACACACACACACACACATCATAGCAGATATAAAGCATAATTATCTTGTTGGAAGTTCAGTGAGAAGCTCATCCTATCTGATTAAAATTGTTATTTGAACCTTAACTTCAAGTTTCTCTGGAGTTAAAACCAAAAATCAGGTTATTTTTTTTCTGTACAACCCTATGGTTTATAAACTTCTACATTACAGATATTTTTCTCTTTATATTGATATTACATTCACATAATACATGCACTGGAAATTATATTTCCTAGGGCAAGAACATTATTGTAGAGCAGAATTTTGCTACTAGATTGTAGGGACATTACGTGGTGGAGGAATCATAAAAGGAGCCGGTTATGCGATCTAGGAACGAGTTGTTTTTAAGAGTTAAGCCTTTGTAACCAAGACAAACCTCACAACCAACACCATGATATTCCCATTCTACAAGCCTCAGAAGTGCTTTTATTCAAAGAAAGGTCTAAGAAGCAGTTTGGACCACTTAACCTCTCTACCACTTCTCCCACTCCCCATGCACTTGGCTGAAATCCTTTGTAAGATGCATTCATTCAAGCAACGAACAGGTATTCATTGATCACCTATTATATTCTAAGTCCTGAGCATACACATATGAGTAAGAGACAGTGCCTGATATAAATGAGTTTATTTTGTAGTTGAAACCAAATTAGGTAACAAAAAATTAAATTATGGCCAAATAAACGTAGCTACAGGAATATTTACAAGGCCCTTCAATAGGAGAGTGGTTTATAGTTTTGCCAGAGAACTTTAAGGAAGGTTTCATAGTCTCACAAACATAAGGACTGAACAAGCAATCCTGGCAAAATTCTCTCTAAATGCTATAAAATAAAATGAAAAATCTGGCAATTAGAGGTAGTCACAGATCACACAAATACTGTTTATTAAGAACTCTTGGGCTTCCCTGGTGGCACAGTGGTTGAGAGTCTGCCTGCTGATGCAGGGGCCACGTGTTCGTGTCCCGGTCCGGGAAGATCCCACATGCCGCAGAGCGGCTGGACCCGTGAGCCATGGCCGCTGGGCCTGTGCATCCGGAACCTGTGCTCCGCAACGAGAGAGGCCACAGCAGTGAGAGGCCCGCGTACGGCAAAAAAAAAAAAAGAACTCTTTATGTTCCAGGTACTGTGCTAAATGCTTTATACATATTAACGATAAACAGATGAGACAGATAAATACTTACATACATACATAGGTAGATACATAGGTGACTGGTAGAGATAGATAGATAGACCATCAATTCCATCTTTTGTTAAGGCAATTAATAGTTTGCATTATAATTATTTGTTTACTCAGATGCCTTTCCTCTAAAGACCATGAATTCCTCACGGACACTGTCTTATTCATCTATGTGTCCCCAGCAACACCTAAGGTTCCTTCCTCACGGTAGGCATTCCATAAAAGTTTCTTGAACTAATGAACACCTGACCAACTATCTTTGTGGTATCTCTCAAGTCAATTAATATTCCTACGCCTCAGATTTTTTCAATCTAGTTGGTCTCTAAGGGCCTTTTGAGGTAAAAAATATTATGAAGTTTTCCTTCTAAGTCCATATTAAGTAACTGATTTCTATAAACCTCAGTTATATGGGTAAAAAAAAGAATATTATTGATCCAGGCTATAAGTAAAAGCTGCTCATACAAACGTTATTCTTGAACTCATCAGTGCCAGGTTCAAGATGTTTATTGATTGTAAGTCCAGGTTCACATTCCTTAATTTCTTTTAAAATTAGGAATGAGTTTGAACAAATATAAAAATAATGTAATGAAGGCATAATCTAAAGATTCTAACCTTGAAGCAAACAAACAATAGGCACACAAGCCAACAAAGCGAACCCACTCTCAATGGAGTAGAAGTCTCCTGTTTCCCTGTTTCCAATACTTTCCTTCTTTCTCCTTTCCAAGGGATAACGGCAATCCTAAATTTGATGTGTATCCTTCTCTTCCCCAAAGAGCAAAGCTGACAGCCAGAAGTAAATAAAATTCATAATGAGGGTACCCTGAAGAAATATCTCATGCTCAAAGTTTCAACAATGCCGTGGGTCATCACAAACGGCCGGCAAGGAACAAGACGGTTCCCAAGCAACTCCAGTATCCACAGAGGACAAAAGATCTCTGCAGACAATCGAGCAGCTGCCTGAGTAGAAAAATCGTTGTGCCCAGTCACTGCTCCTTCATACGATGACTTAAACCAATAGACTGGGAATGTATAAGGTAGCAAGGGGCAGTCTAATGCAGTGGTCACAGCTGGGGCTTGGAGTCACTGCTGCTGTTTTGTGACCTTGGGCAAGTTACTCGACCTCTCCTGTACAGCAGTCATCTCCTTTATAGGATGGAGATGACAATGGTGTCTACCTCATAGAGCTGTTCAGCTGAAGTGAATTACTACGTGCAAGATGCTTACAGGAGTATCTGGCGCACAGTGAGTTCACAGAAAATGTTAACTGTTATTAAATCCTAGGTTCGCAAGCAAAATTTTACAAAGGGAAGAGTTATTTCCTTTTCATCATCTGCAGAAGTCTCTCAGAGGCAGGCATGCACTTCCTCGAAAAACAACACACACTTTTGGAGCCTAGAGGTCGATACCTGCAGCGGAAGATGACAGAGTCAGGCTCTCCTGCTTCTAGTCTTTGTTCATTCATCTGATGCCCTTCCTGAGCACCAATGAAACATCATTCTGCATAAAAGTAGGCACGGGGGGATACAGCGTGATGAACCAGACAGAAACCAGACCGCCCCAAAGTCATGCACTAAACACACAATTGCACCCACATTTGACTAAATGTAGGATCCTTCATTTGCTACCCCAAAATGTTCACCCACTTTGAACCTCAACTTTTTCATCCATAAAATAAGGTCAGTAACACCTGCTCTCTCTTCTTCATTTTGCTGTGAGCCGAAATAAAAGCACTTCTATAACGAAACTTTGTGCAAGCTGAAACACCATCCGAACCAAAGAGTTCATGACATTGACTTTGGCTTGGATGCTGAGATATGTTTCCTTAGAACTATTCACAAGTCTATTTAAGCAGGGCATGAATCGTGGAAGCCACGTGCCACAAAGCTTAGATAGAAACCTACCTGACAACCGCTATTTCCCTCAGGTGGACTGAACATAAGCTAAAAACAATGGCTGGATATAAAAATGAAATTTAGTACAACGAACTCGAACACTGATGAAAAGACATGTTCATTCTGTTCTAAGAAACTTAACTATTTTATCTTCGGAGGAAGAGTGAAGAGAAAAGTAATGTGTTTTACCACACTCCTCATAAATTCTAAGTTCCTAGACACAACAATGACAGAATTCACGTAAATACTCCTAACCTTAGAGGTCAGATCTGGGGACCCCACGGAGTGGTGCGAGGGAGTCTGGCCAGCTGCTGACCACACTCAGTGTATGAATCCAAATACCCATCCCCAGGCTGGCCAACCTGGAAACCCTCATTATAGGAACTCCCAGCTTTGCTAAAGGAACAGGCTAAAGTGTTTCATTGATTTCAGGCTATCAGTTATTCAAAACAATTTAATTTTAAGTCAACCTTAAATTTTAAAACAGCTTTATAAATTAACACTGTAAAAAGGGAACATTTCCCAGCTTGAATATTAAATTTCAGTTTTCCTTATTTCAGAAGAAGTAGCTTCCCTTCATAGAAATGTACTGTTAATGATTGCTTACACCTTCTTTTTTTTTTTAAATTAATTAATTTATTTATTTATGGCTGTGTTGGGTCTTTGTTTCTGTGTGAGGGCTTTCTCTAGTTGTGGCAAGCGGGGGTCACTCTTCATCACGGTGTGCAGGCCTCTCACTATCGCGGCCTCTGTTGTTGTGGAGCACAGGCTCCAGACACGCGGGCTCAGTAATTGTGGCTCACGGGCCCAGTTGCTCCGCAGCATGTGGGATCTTCCCACACCAGGGCTCGAACCCATGTCCCCTGCATTGGCAGGCAGATTCTGAACCACTGCGCCACCAGGGAAGCCCTAATGATTGCTTACAAAGTACACGTTGAAGATTTTGTTCCAAAGCTAATATCTTACTAAAATATATAATATAATATAACAAAATATAATGGTCAAATAAATTGTATCCATCTTTCTCGAAATTAGTTCATAGCTTGATTTTAAGTACTCCTCTCCCCAATTTGGCATTTTAAATATTGAAATTGTTTGCACATGCTCAATACTTTGCCTCCTTACTGCTATGTATTTAGCACCTGACAGCTGTTTATTATGGGAAGGAAACTAAGCAAATAGATGTCCTGATATATTTTTGTACTTCAGAGTCAATTAAGTCATTAATTTTCAATTAAAAAAACAGTAAAAGGCCTAGTACTAGAGCATGGAATTTCCTAATCCAAATGCTTTGTCCACTCTGGCAATCAATTTAACTATAGTGATATTATTTCCCAGTTTCAACCCTGTGTAAAAGGCTACGATATTGGGTCAAAAATTCTGTAACCTGCATATCATTGATTATCCGCAGATGGAATTTAGTAGAAAAATTCAAAAATTATAATGAAGGATTTACATCAGAGCTGCAATATAATTGCACACAAACTATTAGGAACCCATTTGAACTCTGATGGAGTAGTTCATTATTTGTGCTTGTCTGGCAAAAGCACAGTATTCTCAGTAATATTTTATATAATATAAAAGGTTAGGTTTGAAAAATTAGCATTACAAATGTCACATTGACTTCCAGCAGGAAATGTGAAACAATATGTGACAATACTGAATAAAATGTTGAAACATGTTTTCCTTTTGTTTTACTTTACTCATTTTTGTAATACAACACTGGTTACTGGAAAATGCCTTACAGCTTTATTCAAAACACATGTTCAAAGATTTGAATGAAAAAACTTTGACTCTCTCTGGAACATCTAACCGATATATCATTTGTGTGCTTTAAATTTTTTCTTACTGTCAGGAACACTTTTATGTCTTTAAGATTTATTTAAACTAGTTTATTATATAATGAAGCTTGTCAGATCATAGGAACAAAGTCAAACAAGATGTGCTGTATCAAAGTATAACGTTTAACATATAGATTTAAGTATACATATCAAGTACAATGCAATCAAGCAAAGTTTAATCTCAAAATGCAAATGTTTCAGATTATTAAAGCCACATCTGTCCTTTGAAGCACAATTTAGACTGTTTATCAAAAAGCTATGTGTAATTATTCTCTCCCACCCTAGACTCTGTAACAACAGATTCCTTTTCTTAAGAACTTTTCAATTTCACTTTAGAGTTGGGGTTTTAAAGACCTAACCACCAAAGAATATAAGATCACAAATGGAAAATTAAAAATCTTTACAATGTGTCCTATTATAATTGCTATGTTTTGTTGGTAAATCAGGGTAATATTTCAAAAGGCATTTCTCCAGGGCTTAAGAAAAATTCTAAATGCTTTTGGAAACCAATTCAACACAGTTCCAGGCAACAAAAATGCATGCTTAAACACATTATTAAGATTTTTCAATATAAATTTTTATAATACATTTGGCTTTCTCTGCCTTGGCCAACAGAAACCATCAAAAGTAGCAGTTCAGCTAGTTAGAATTCTGAAGCACTAAGTCCCTGAAATTCTCATATATTAAATTTATACAAAAAATAAATGTCTTTGCATATTCTCTTATATACATCCATTCACTATATAAAATATATACTTTATTTATTATATATAAATTTTTTATATTTATATATATTTTAAATATTTACATTTTATATATAATATATGTAATACATATGTATATATAAAATAGAAAAGATACATAAACTATCCTCAGTAATATTCTTAATCCTAAACTGTGAGAATGAATTGAGTTGTTGTAATATTATTCTAGAACGGATCTAATTTCTGGGCAAAGGTATGATGTTATTGCACACATAAGAAGTGGGAATGACACAGAAGCTTTGGGCTCTCATTTACAAAATCTACTTAAAGATGAGGGCGGGCTCATTTTATCTGAGATTATAAGGGCTCACATATACTACAGTCTTATTATAAAAAAGCAACAATTGACAAAATTGATTGGAATCTCTGATACCGATTATAGTGAATTTAAAAATTAATTTTTTTTTTTTGCAGTATGTGGGCCTCTCACCGTTGTGGCCTCTCCTGCTGTGGAGCACAGGCTCCAGACACGCAGGCTCAGCGGCCATAAGTCACAGGCCCAGCCGCTCCGCGGCATGTGGGATCCTCCCGGACCAGGGCACGAACCTGTGGTCCCCTGCATCGTCAGGCGGACTCTCAACCACTGCGCCACCAGGGAAGCCCTAAATATGTATTTTAAAACCGAACAAAATCATTGAGCCATTTACTTCACTCAACGGTGGAGATTCAGAGCTTGTGACTTTAGACCATTAAGGCTACCTCTAATGAAGTAGGTAGTTACAATCACATAGCACAAACTCTGCTTATACATTCAGATTCAATCCAGAACTCACAAACTGTTAAACCCATAAACTCTCTATACATTATCTCCTCAATATTTTAGTTTTAATTTATAAATTATAATCTGGCTTCAGTAATTAAAAGGAGACAAAGAGAAAATAGTAGCTAGTCAAGCTTCTGCTTAACTTTTTAAACGTTTAAAAAATGAATTTACTAGTACCTGTGTGTCTCCACAGACAAAGCAAACAAACACCAGATAGTGCTGATTTAATTTTATTTTGTAAGAAAATGGTGTCAGTAGTTTGATTGAAAGGGGAAAGGGAAACATCACTCTGTAATATCATAAACTCCGTCATAATATATTGGCAAAAGGAAACTGTCGACAAATGTGTTATAAGCGAGCGCGTTTTTTCCTTTCCCTAAATGTTTGAGAGTGAGAATTTTTCCGAAACCTTAATGCAAACTCTTCAA
This sequence comes from Lagenorhynchus albirostris, assembly GCF_949774975.1. Classification (NCBI taxonomy): domain Eukaryota; kingdom Metazoa; phylum Chordata; class Mammalia; order Artiodactyla; family Delphinidae; genus Lagenorhynchus; species Lagenorhynchus albirostris. The sequence continues at coordinate 59,531,927 of NC_083111.1, forward strand.
CAAAGTGATGAAGGGTTTCTAATGAAACACAATCTAGTTTCAACATGAGAAACAATTAGTATGCCGAAGAGCTTATGCTCTAGGAAACATCTGAAATCACAAAACCCTTTTGGACAGATACTGGCTGGGGATCTAGCGTTGCTCAGATAGAACGTCAGGGTAAAGAAAGAGCAGGATAAAAGCTAGGAGGAGGGGCAGAGGGCCGAAGGAACAGGCATTTTAGTAGGACTGCTCTTTTTCTTTCCCTCCCATTTCACAAATGCCCAGAGGCATTTTTGCAGTGGAACATCTTTGCAACTTCTAAAAAGAAAGTAATAAAGGTTGATTCCTCATCTTTCACAATATTTGGACAGATTCTTCCCACTTTAATTTCCTTTTTGTAATGGTAGTATGATTTGCATTATGTTACATTGCTTCATTTTACCATAAAAAAGTTCATCTCTAGAGAACTGCTCTGAAATTATGCACCACTTTAATAGACCTCCCCTCAGAATTGAATAAAAATAATTTTCTCATTGTAATCGTATACTGTAATGGTTAGTAAGATCTCACCATAGACCTGTATTTGACGCCAGGTTTGAATTTTCTGAAATTTTGAATCATATTCTCATATTAGGTTCTATTTCTCCCCCAAATCATTTACATAAAGGAAATGACCACAACGAATTTACTGAAAATTTGGAGAAGTTACAACACACAAAAATCACATTTGACGTTACCTGATTCCCTCATATAGAGTGGTAGCGCCCTTTTTCTTCCCCCCATCTTTAAAAATAAAAGAAAGCAGCTCTGGCATGTGGAAGGCAAAGTGACAAGCACAACAGTGACGGTAAAACCTGCTGTGTCACAACAACTGGTCCAGAAACGCTGCCTTGCTAGGAAATCAGTAGTACAGAGATGTGAATGGTGGAACCTATTGACAAAAAGGAATCTGGCCTTTAGTTAAGAAAAAAAAAAAATCAATATTCCTAATTTGCTCTTTATATACAAATAAAACTCTCTAAACTCTTTTTTTATGATCTGAATTGATATATGTGTATCCGAGAGCCGAGACAGAGAGTAAGAGACATAAAAAAAAAAAAAAACGAGGAGGGATAAGTTAGATGTACAGTGTTGAAAATGATGTTAACAGATATGAAAAGGGATGGATCGCTGGCACCTTATAAAGTCACTCCAGGAAATGAGACCAAAGTTCAACAGGATAAGACACCAGCCTTACACATAAAATTCCTTATCACTGCACTTACCTCGTGTAAATAACCCCGTGCTTGGAGCACACCTAAACCTTCTCTGCTACCTAAGCGAGAAGTGTCATTTTTCTCCAGGCTGATCATAACTGAACTTCTTCCTCTGATTGCAGAAAAACCTTCGTAACCTTGGGTGCAACAGAAATGGTATCCAACTGTGGTTGGATATGGTATCCAACCACAGTATCCAACTGTGGTCCTGCTGTACCACGAATAACCCAGACATCCTCCTCCATGGCTGACACTCTAGAATTTTCTCACCTATAGAAATTGCCCATGAAGATTCTACTACTACTTGCCGTAGAACACTTTACTGATGAGAAGTGACACCCTAGACCTCTGTTTTTGTTTTCGAGTTTTACTTTCCAAAATACTCATGCCACAGTAATTTAGGTAACTGGAACTCATCAAGATCTATCTATATATTTTTTCAGTTCATGTTTTTAAATAGTCAACTTTCCATTATCTTCAAAGGATCAGATGCCCTGCAGTTTATTTCTGACAAATCATCCGTTTTATTGTTTCTGACATTGTTACCGACTCTGCTTAATTAAACATTTATTTACATAAATGGAATATTTGCTTAATCTAATCCAGGACTTGAGGGAGAAATGCTCTAGGAATAAAAATAATTTCCCTTGCACATAGGAACAAGCAAATAGAACATCTGCATGAATGTAGATTCCCAGAATAAAGTGGCAGTAGCAATAAAATGGATTTCAAAGGGCAGGGTGGAAAAATTAGGCAGTGTTTCCAGCCTTACATGAGCCACGTATGAATTGTGTGGTTACAGTGTCTGAGTTATGGAGAATTTTCAGATTAGAAAGACTCCACTGAACAATAAAAAACCCTTGCTGAAGCTAAATGGAAATGACTTTGTAAAAAGCTTCATACTTCTCAACAGCACAAAAAAACAGAAGAGTAGAACAGAGAGGCTACCTTGCTAGCCCATCATTTTGAAAAGCAGAAGTAAAGTGCACATATATTGATGTTTTCCCCCCAAAAGCATACATGCACACAGGGAGCAATTAGGAGTTGAAGAACTCATGATACATTTTGAAAACAGGATATACAGAGTCCCTTACTTGTTTGCTTAAAAGTCATTAGACTTTAGTTAACATATACACATACACGTGCACACACGCACGCACAACCAAACAAAACTCCCAACTGACAAGATGAAACAGTGTGAAGTGGCCCAAGATTCTTATTCAGTTGCATAACAGGCTCCTTGATCTGCAATATGCTTGGCAGCAATAGCAAGAACAGATATTGTGCAAGCTACAAATTAACGAGAATGTCATTAACTGGTGGTAAGAAGACAGTGCCTGGTGTTGTCTTCAGTAAATTGGCTATTTGAGGAAAAAAATTTTTCTAGCTATGCCTTTGCCCATAATGGCCAAATGAATATAGTCAGAATGATATTATCACTTCTCTTCCAAAGACTATCTATGGGTTATATATCAATGTACTCAGGATTAAAAAAAAAAAAAAAAACCACTACACCACATCAGCGCTACCCCCTGGCTACAGACCTAGTCCAATTCCTTTGAAAACTTTTGGAAATATAAACCTCTCCATTCATTTCATGAAAGGTTATTACTGAAACCAGACTGAGTATTTCCCTATCCAGCCTTGTATGTGCTTTGGTCGTTGACAGCTTGACTCTCTTTATAATTGGGTGACAAGGACAGGGTTTTAAGGGATGACGTCTCTTTTTACTCTTTGCTTCTCAAGTGATGAGGAATATCAACTTCAAGAACTTTTCTCCTTATTCTTTTTTTAGCAGTATTATTAGGGCTTCTACTCAGAGACTGGAATGTTCTAGGGATCAGCAATCTTAAATCACACTTGCTTTAAACACAATGTCCTTTCCAGTATTGGACTAAGACATTGAAATGAGAAACAATACCACACAACAATTAAAATAATTCTATGCAAGATCTGATCACAACTCAAATTGAAAACGGAATTTTGTTTACTCGTTCTTACGTTGCACTTATTTAAACATTTTAATGCATGCTTTTACATATCAAGAATATAATTATACATGTTGGCATACAATTCCACAAAAGACTGTTGTCTAACTATAGGCTTATCTATGAATGTTATGTGTATAATATGGACAGAATAACAAGTCCTTGTGTGTTATTATAGTCAGGCATTAGATTGGTTAAAAAAAAAAAAAGTGCCTTTGTTTTGTCTGGTGAATATAATTTTACCAAAGGCCCGTCATTTAAGATATTTTAACATTAACCACTGAAAGGGAAGAATCTTTCTATTAAACATAATGATAGCAGTATATATCATTTAAGAAAGACAAAAGGTAAACAAATGTAACCAAATGGGTAATAGGCAGCTGCCCAATTAAAGTTAATAACTAACATATCTACGACTCATATTCTCCAGGCCAAATATGTGAAAATGCATTAGGTTTTATTAGTCTGCATCCTGGCGAGGTTCCTTTCATTTTATATTATAGATGATTTCATAGATAGTAAGCATTCCATTAGATGGAGCTGATCTTGAGCCAGTTTCTAACTTTTCAGAGTTTATTTCTGGGCATAGAATCTTTGCCTTAAATGTGGGCAGCAGTAGTCTCCATAACATGAGGCTGTGCTCTTGGGATGGATGCAAAAGTCCCATAAAGACATGACTCAGTTGTGCCAGGGTCAGAAAGCACTAGTGTTATTTGTTTGCAGAGAACAATACAATTTCATCGGGAGTCAGATCAATCGGAAGTTTTAACACATATCTATCCCACCCTCAGACCCCTAGGATATGCACTACACATCCTTTTGCTTTTAGTTACTGTGGATCTTTCCTTCCATGTTTCTTCAGATATTTAAAAGAGGGGGGAAAAAAGCAAAGCCTCCTTAATTAAGGCATCCAAGATGATACCTGACCTTTCACTTGTGTTGACCAAATGGTTTTATGCCCATTTCAATCACTGCCATCTATCATCCTTAATTAGTATCTACTCAATAAAACAGCTCACTTCTGAAGTATATTAATTACTGTTTTACGACTTTGGTTCCTATTATCCTTGCTGTACAGCAATGGCTATAAAAAGTGTGGCATTTCCCAGCACAAAGGGGCAGTATATGTTATGGGTGATTCATGTAAGTTACATTAATATTTAGAGAAGTGGTCTGAAATAAGTTATGTGTTCTGATTTTGTGCTCTAAGGAGTTGTTTTGATTTTCAGCATTAGAAATATGCCTTTCTGAGACAGACAAGGAAGCAAAACTTTCTGCTATGGGAATTTCAAAATCCCAAGTTATGAGTGGCAAATCCAACAATAAAGGAAGATGCCAGGTTTAGATGAAATATTCTGTTCTATAAATTGTGTAACCATAGTGTGCAGGGGATATTCCTCCCTTTTGTGACACTCGTCCATAATTCAGAGAATTGATAGTCATTACACTGCTAGCTTTTAAATAAATCATTTTGAATTATTTTCATGATTTGGCCATGTGGAGTCCGGTAAGTAACAGAATTTCCTGTGATATTTACTGAAAATTGTTCACTATGGATTGACAAGAGTTTACTATTACAAGATCTTACTAAAATAACTTAGAACAATTCTGGTAGCCATGGTGAAATAATTATTAACCCCCCCCCAAAAAAAGAAAGAAAAGAAAAAGTCAGTTGAAAAATTTTAAATTACTGAAACTTCTCAAAAGTAATTCACAAAACACACAGCTTATTTCCATCGTTGTATAATCATAATGATAGCAAGGACCTCAAAAGGTCTGTTTTTGACTTTGTTTAGGACCATAAATAAATCCACTGAGTCAGGATAACATACTCTGGGATGGATGGATGGGAGGAAAGGATGAGGGGAGGGATTCCTAGAGGGGGAGAATACACAGCCCTCTGCAAAGCTCCTTCTAGCAATTGATACTATTCTAAAACTGGCTTGTGCATTTCTCTTTCTTACACTGTACTTTAAATCTTTCTCTTGTTCCATTACCAGTGAGAAGAGAGAATAGTTCTTTACTGTCCTCTTAGAATAGTGAAAAGTATCTATTTAGAAGTGGTTCATTAGTAAGCAGAAGTGAGTAACGTAAGGTACAATGGTATTGCCAACTAAGCAGCATCTAAATTTCACTTATTAAAATATGAAGGGATACAAAGTATTTCTATAATTTGTATATGGAAAGTCAAGGCAAATTTTCAATTTCAAACAAAATAATTTAAAGAAGTAAAAAAAAAAAAAAAAAAACTATGGGAAAGGGAGTATTTTAAAAGCCATGCATATGGATTTAGTACTCTACTTAAAAGACTAGAGATAAAAATAGCAGACCATAATGTTGCAGGCCTCTCTGGTCACTAAGAAAAAAGAAAAAAAGAAATGGCTCTCCAGATTCAAAAGGAAATTAAAATTAAGTATAGAATGAACTTGCTTTCTTTCTGAACTAAAATATGGAAAGCTAAAGACAATAACTTTTTACTGCAGAACTTTTTAAACTCTAAGTGCATAAAGTAGAGGATTAAGTGAAAAATCAGGTTCATAAAAAATGCATAAATAGTATTTAAAAGAGCACATAACAAAAGCATGACTTTATGAACTTTTCTTGTCATAAAACACAAATTTAGTCATGTACTATTTATAAAGCAAGCATGAATTTGAATAACTTCTAGGGATGATGGCAAGTAATTTTACAAGTTTTTTATGGTTTCTGTTCATTATAAAGAAAACACACACATGTACGCATGCACGCATTTCCTATTTCCTTCTCCTTTTCCTTCCTTATGAAACCTGGATCGCTTTACTTTTACAGTTAGTTGGTACCAATCTGAAATTCCTCTTGGAAACTATCATAACTGCATAAGCCCTTGTAAAGTACTGCACACAAAACAAAAGCCTAATAAGGTCCAGGAAATTGGAAAAGAAAGCAGTTCAGTCTTAATAAATGACATGGTAATAGAGTGACTATTCAGGTCAATAGAGTACTTTTTTTTAAAAAAAGCAAATATTATTTCAAGATTCTGTTATTCTCAGTTTATATTTTGCCCCAGTCATACACTTTAGCAGTGCTATCTCAGTAGTTATCATTTAATACCAGGACTGTACGTTATAAATAAGCACAATAAAAATACTCCACGGAATGCTTCACACTGTCAATTACCATTCAATGTAGTCACCTATCCTACTCCTATGTGGAAGGACTTTCACGTATACCACCTTTTCCACATTTACAATCTATGGTATGCCCTAGCTTGTAGCCCAATAAACTTGAAGCAGGGGGAGTTTAAAAAAAGAAAAAAAAAAAAGACACAATGTTGTAGATTTTTAATGATAATATACACTTTACCTCAAAGGGATCTTCAGAAAATACATTTTTGTTTAGGCACAAGGAAATATGCATAAACTGTTGCAGCTGATTCAAAAGCAGCTCTAAAACAATTGTTGGCAATATTGAACTCAAGTTGGGACTAGTAATTAGCACAATAAACTTTCATAGAAGGAATTATTTCCCTAGGGAGCATGGCAGGCTCCCACTACTGAAGTTTGGCCAATTAATCAACCTTCTATTGAACACATAGCCTGTGGTTCCTCTTTTGCTTCAGAGCATCTATTTCTGAAGAAAATCGTATTGTAACAAAAAAGTAATTCTAATTAAAAATGCAAGGAAGAGTGAGGGGGAAATTTCATTTTTGCCTAACCAGCAAGCAGCAGTTCTTGGTTTATATAGACTTGGCAAATCTAGGTCCTCAATATTTGCAAAAAATTAGGAATTTTCATAAATGTTTGAGTTTCAAAAGGACCAACACAATCAAGCAAAACAAAGAACCATACAATACTGGGAGCTGCAGCTGATACGATGCCCTTGATTTCTATCCAAAGTCTTAACAGGGAATAAAAAATATTACCTTCTATTTCTGAAAATACCCTCAAAATAAGACTCAAAGACTGCTTACCACATGCTTACTTTTTCTCTAGCTAATAAGTATATTGTAAATAAAATAATTCCTTCATATGCCTGCATTTTTCAAAAATAGAATAATTATAGCCATTATCAAAAACATCACATCACAAAGTAACTTTAAATTTTATAGACTCTGTTAAAGAAACACAGTAATATGTTGAAGTTAGTTAGAATAGTTTCTTCAGCATCTGTATCTTTTCCTAGGTTAAAAAAGTGAAATAACACTTGAATAGATTGAGAGAAATGTGTCACAGAAATATCAGGACACTATTTATCATTTCTGGATATGGATTTAGAAAAAATAATATTGATGTGAAAGAAAGCATAAAACTTGAAAGATTAATGCATTTATAGCACAGGGAGATCTGCTCGGTGCTTTGTGACCACCTAGAGGGGTGGGATAGGGAGGGTGGGAGGGAGGGAGATGCAAGAGGGAAGAGATATGGGAACATATGTATATGTATAACTGATTCACTTCGTTATAAAGCAGAAACTAACACACCATTGTAAAGCAATTATACTCCAATAAAGATGTAAAAAAATAATAAATAAAGTTATTATAAAATAAAAAAAGAAAGATTAATGCATTTATAATGAACAAATATGTTATAGAAGGAAAGTGACAAGAGCACTAAGGAATGTACCTTCTCAGCATAAAATAGAGATACAGGTACCAATATCCTACTGTGCTTTTCCAATGGCTTATTCATCATTAGCTCTGGACTAGTTGGGTTGCTTTTACATCTTGCAGAGGCCCTCAAGTGCCTAGAACTGCTCCTGTATTATCATCTTCTAGGGGAAGTTGTTAGACGTCTCTCAACTACCAGCCCATGACTTCTTCCCAGCTGATTAGAAATTCTAACTAAAGACTGATCTGGAAGCTCTGTCACAGAGATGAATTTCTAACCACTGAACTCCAATACGTTTCAGTGTTGTAGATACGTTGATGCTTCTCCAGCTTAGACCCACAATTTTGGAACCAAGTTGTATCTTTTGAGCATAAAATATCCACCGTCAGCTCCTTGGGCTCAGAGATACATAGTAGTAAGTTCCACTAGAACATGGTCTCTTGTTTCCATCCCTGTATCTCTAGATCCTATATCACAGAGCAAATATTCAAAAGGCAGTAAGATTTTACTATAAAGACTGTTTCTTCAACCTACACTTTTTTTCTCATTTAATATCATTTCAGGTCAATAAACACAAAGCAGTCTACATTGCCCTTTTTCATGTGTGCGTAGGTATCCATGCTATGGTATCAATGGTATATTTAGCAAAGTCCAGGCTATCACATGTTTCAATTGCTCCCAATCTTCCTCTCTCCCTTCTTTCCTTCCTCCTCTCTTTTTCCTTTTCATTCGCTAATACAAACAATATGTGATGAGCATTCACGTTTCATATTTCTTTTGACTAAATTACTAGAAGAAGTGGACCTGCAGAATTTCTAGCAACCTATGCTGATTAAAATTCTGCTATGTATTGTCAAAAAGACATCCAAAAAGATATACAGTAAGGCCCCTACATAGGGACCTTCAAGTTGCAAACTTTCCAAGGTGTGAACGTGCGTTCCATCAGCGCCAGGTGTGAGAAACTGCAGCTTGCCCTCCGTCTCCTACTGCTGAGGATCCTTCAGCTCTACCATCTCCCACCTCCTCTCCCTCCTCCAGTCAGTAACTCTTCTTGCCTGTTCACTCAGTGCCAGCCCCTGTATGCCAGCTATTGTACTGCACTACTGTACTTTTCAAGGTGCTGCACTGTAAGATTAAAAAGGTTTTCTTTATTTTTTGTGTTTGTTTTTTATGTATTATTTGTGTGAAAAGTATTATAAACCTATTACAGTATAGTACTATATAGCCAATTGTGTTAATTGAGAACCTAGGCTAACTTTGTTGGACTTACAAACAAATTGGACTTACAAACATGCTCTTGGAACGGAACTCGTTCATATATGGGTGACTTACCGTACCAATTTACATCATCAAAGTACTCATTAGCCCAAACTTATGCAATGTAGTCGAAAAAGAGAATTTGATCTTTATTCAAATGTATATTCCTTTTACCAATAATGAGAATAAAACTGGTTTAATATGCTTAATTGGTCATCTGTATTTCTTCATTTTTTGAATTTCACTGGCTCAGTTTTAGTGCCATATATCCATTTTCCAAAAAATGTTTTGAACACATTATAAGTTGAATCTTAAACACTAGAAATATTACTAGTCCTTTCACATTGTTTGCTTTCTATGTATTTGCAGGTGGAGCAGTGAGATTTTCCACATGAGCACAGAAGGTGTGTTAAGAAATTCTACTCTAAAAATGTAATTCAGCTAACTTTCAATAAACAGTTTTTGAACATATACTATGTGCAAGGCCCTAGTGTTTGGGAGATAAAATAATAAATCAGGCACAATTTTCTGACTTGAGTTTATCTTTTCAAGTTATGTAAGAAGACAGTTTTTAAAAATTAAGGATACTTTACACAATTAAGAGACACTACTTAAAATAATAAATACCCATCAATACAACAAACCCTAATTGAGCACTTACCCAAGATTATGGGTGAATTAAATGTTGATTTTACATAATTTGTGGTCTGGTGTAAGAGGCACAATGGGACAGATATCACTAATTCAGGTGAGAAAATATTAAGTGAGTTAAAGATTCCTTTGAGTTGGAAAAGCTCTCTAGAGGAAGAAGTATCTGGCCTGGATCTGTTTGACACAAAAAATATAAAGTGGTCTGTATGGCGAAAAAAATTAAATCAAGAAAAAAATTCTCCTTTCCCTGTAAAATGTTTATTTATGATCTAATCCTAAGTATGCAGATAATCAGTATTTAAAAAAAACACGCACAAAACCTAAGACTTCTGTAAATTTCTTGAAGAATTTGATCTTTTCTAAAATCTTATCCCTAATATACCCCTTTTATATGCACTTCTCTATATTTAATGGCATCACGAACTACTGACAGCCAGGATATCAATATATATATTAAAGGAATAAATGAGTAGCAAAGAGAAGCTTTTATATTAACAAGCAGTAAACTTGTCACAGATTTTGCATTTAATAAATAATTGAAGCCAGAAAAATTAGCAATGCAAACATGACATAAACTCTAAACATACTTCTTAGAAGAGTCCCCCAAAGCAACTGATCACAGCATCAGAGAGTCCTCAAAATAGTGTTGTGGGCAGACAGGACTAGATAATTTTGCAGTGCTCAGAGCCAGTGATGGTATTCATTCCCCAAAGAAGCAGAGGCTAAAAACAGCTGAGAGAGGTGGAAGAGAGCAGGGTCATAGGGATATAGTTTTATTCATATCTATCTACTCAAATTTCATAGCATTTGCTTCAATTTGCTTTATATAGATGATGCAGTTTAAACGTGTTCAGGGATTTTCTTTTGCTCAGACTGAAGATGAACATGAAAGTCAGACCACCAGGAACACAAATCCTGATTCCATTTAGAAGCATGTGATCTTAGGAAATTCACTTTTCCCTCTGAGCTGCTCCACCTAATCTATAGCTTTTAAAAGGAAGATTAAATGAAATACTATACAAAACACTTAGCAGAGCACTCAGCATAAAGGAAGCACTCAATAAGTGGTAGCTATTATTATTAGGATGTTTAAACATAAGAGCTCAACATGAAATTGGCTGAGTATCTATATTCTTTTATAGAGTTTAGAGGGGGAAACGTCAGTTCATAGATTATATTCTGAGAGTGGCTAATTTCACTATGAAGGATCAACGTTTATAAAGCATGGGAAACCTGATGTCTTCTAGGTATGTTGAGTTTTTATCTGGGGAGAGATTTATTTTATTTCCTTCCTTTTGACTCATTTTTTTCCTTTATTCTACTTAATTCTTTTAAAGATCAGAAATCTATCTGGAACATTCCATCAAATTGGGAAGCAATCTATCTTAATGCATAACCTCTCACTGTAAGATGAATGCATGTAAAGGATGCATATATTATACTCAGAAACAATCTCCACATACATATATATCATTTTTTTAAAAATTCCTTTCATTAATAAGTTTTAAAATAGAAGCCTTCTTTGAAAAGATTCCTTTCTATAGATGATAATACTTGTATGTGATGAACCTCCTCTGAAGTGCCAATTTAGCATAATTACTTAACAGGACTTGCTGTTGTGTAATTTTTTCATGCTAATGATTTGATTCAATAAGAACACTAAATTTATGTGCATTTCAGCCATTAAGATAAGTAGACAGAATTATTAACATTGGTTAGAAAAATGGTTTACTACAAAATATTTTTAAGTATTTTAGATTAAAATAACTATCAAATGTTATGCTCCTTTTTACCATCATAAGGAGAAATATTAGGTTAGGTTTATCGTTTGCAGTGTGTTGATATTTGTTTTTTCTTACTTGCTGTTGATATTTTTCTAAGTATCATCCTTTTTCCCCAAGTATCAAAAGATAGAACAGATTCAGAAAAAGGTAACTATTTGGTAAATAAGATATATACAGGTTTGACTTGTTTGCCCATTTTTAGATCAGAAAGTTCAGGTTTACAAATAGCTCTTCAAAAGGCCGGTTGCTGCTGAGAATTAATGAAACAAATTAAGAAGCAAAGTGTGCCCTAGCCAAGTACTATTCATCCAACACATGGAGTTTAAATTTCAATTTGTCTCAAAACTTTTGTGGTGTAGCAAATGGAGCTGTATCCCTCATTTTACCCCCAAACAGTCCTTTGATCTTAACCAATCTCACCATTCTCTCACAAAAATTCCAATACTGAGTAATTATTTTACTTATTTGCCCTTAACAATCACAAGGGTGGTAAAACATGCTGGAAGTGAAACGATATTGTTTCATAACTTAAGCATTAAAGCGCCTCTTCTAACTGTACCGGATCATTCCAAAAACTAGGGCATAAAAACTATTATGAGAGCTCGATTCATGCCAAAATCTGAGCAACTACTTTCCCTGTTTAAGGAACCTCCTGTCGGCTCATCACAAATAAAGAGAATCACTATTTGCGGAACAGAAATTGACTATGTTTAGAACTCCTTTCAGGAACACAGTGGAAACCCGAATACGCATATCTGCTGACAAAGTGATATTTTTCTCTCCCTCTGAGTTTTTCTAAAATGTTTTGGTTCAGCTCAAATATCAAACTTTTCCCTTAAGGCTCCGATTAAGAAAAATTCTACTGAGTACCACTTAGATGAGATGCTACAAAAGGCACTATGACGAAGTCACAGATGAAAGACGGTCCTTGGGAAATTTCAGTATGATTAGGAAGAAAGTATAATGATACAAATAAACAGTACAGGGCAGGATAGGATGGTGTTTTTCATGTCTCATAAAATTCTAAGGGAAGGACAGAGGAGGTAAAGAATCCTTGGGGTAAAGATTGAGCATAAATAAGAGGCTCAGTCAGGACCCCAAACTGATAAAATTCACGGGGCCATTCCCAAATCAGGTCGTTAGCTTTGCTGTTTGATATCAGCTTTAAACGAAAACTAACCATTCAATGGGGATTAAAAAAACCACATGATTTGGCCTTCTCTGGTGGCGCAGTGGTTGAAGGTCCGCCTGCCGATGCAGGGGACACGGGTTCGTGCTCCGGTCCGGGAAGATCCCACATGCTGTGGAGCGGCTGGGCCCGTGAGCCATGGCCGCTGAGCCTGCGCGTCCGGAGTCTGTGCTCCGCAACGGGAGAGGCCACAAGAGTGAGAGGCCCGCGTACCGGAAAAAAAACAAAACAAAAAACCCCACATGATTTCAAATAGGGTAATATATAAATGTTTGGACATTTTTAGTCCTAGCTTGCCGCATTTGGGTTATGCATAAGATGAAACCTAGCCTATATATGAAAACTGATTCCACTGAATCATAATTGAATCTGCAGGTCAATTCTGACTTTGCAAAATCTTACAGTAATAAAGAATTAATTTTGCACTTTACCAAGCAGTTTTCCTTGCTTCAATTACTAAGAACATCTAAAATATTTAAGGCAAGAAACAATGCGTTAAATCATGAATAATAGCTATATCTTCTCTTGCAAACATCGCATTACTAGGAGAGCACACCCACCTCCCAACTTTCAAGTCAAAACTGAATAAACATGGGTCTTTTAGTATCAATTTAATTTAATAAAAGGAAGTCCCTAAGGCAAGGTAACTCCTTTGAATTCTTTCTGGCTCCTCTCATCAAACATCAAATCTAGAGAGAGAATGACCATCGGTTGACCATCAACACAGTTCTAGCAGCAAAGGAAATAAGAATATAACTTCAATAGCCAACCTCCATATCCTGTGGGCATTTCAGATAAAAGAACCCCACCTTAACTGCAACCGAAATGAATGGAAAGCCATGGCAAAACCCAGAAAGAAGACTAATGTAATTATTTCCATGTGATCAATATAACTTGTAATATAACTTACTATCTTCTGCATAAACAGCTTCAATTTTACATTTTCATGAGTATTATTTAACTGTTTTGAATTTTAAATGCATATACGTTGTTCTTCCATAGAAGTTGGTCATGCCCTCTTTGTGGGCAGAGGCCATACCTTACGCAACCCAATACAGAGAGTAACACAGAATAAACAGTAACTGTTTGCTAATGAATAAAGAGCTTACTATCAAAACAGACATGTAACCATGACTTATGAAAGAAAGGAGGTAGGTGGAAGATAGTAAGTATTGGTGATTAGAATGTCCTAGACATCGTGTTAGGTACTCATGCCTTTTATTTCATCCTAAGTATCCCATGATAAAGAAATAACTATCCCCATTTTACAGATGAAATATAAGCACAGAGAGGTGAAGAAACTTGCCTAAGCTCACACAGCTAGTGAGCAGCAGAGTCAATATTCAAATTCTGGTCTAATTCCCAAACCTTTGTAGATATACTGCAGGTATATATGAAAAGGCACTACAAGACCAATCACAAGCACTGAAATTGAAACTGTGATTAAAAATTTTCCAGCAAACAAAAGCCCAGGATCAGATGGCTTCACAGGCGAATTCTATCAAACATTTAGAGAAGAGCTAACACCTATCCTTCTCAAACTCTTCCAAAATACAGCAGAGGGAGGAACACTCCCAAACTCATCTACAAGGCCACCATCACCCTGATACCAAAACCAGACAAAGATGTCACAAAGAAAGAAAACTACAGGCCAGTATCACTGATGAACATAGATGCAAAAATCCTCAACAAAACGTAAAATAGCTAGCTAGTGGGAAGCAGCTGCATAGCACAGGGAGATCAGCTCCGTGCTTTGTGACCACCTAGAGGGGCAGGATAGGGAGGGTGGAAGGGAGGGAGATGCAAGAGGGAAGAGATATGGGGACATATGTATAGGTATAACTGATTCACTTTTTTATAAAGCAGAAACTAACACACCATTGTAAAGCAATTATACTCCAATAAAGATGTTAAAATAAATAAATAAATAGATAAATAAATAAGTAAATTAAAAAGAAAAGGCACTACCTACCTCTTTTCTAAAATTGTAAGCCAGCTATAGATACAAATGCACACCAAGTTGCAAATTTCATTCATGCAGTTTAACATAGCAAAGAAATAGCACTATAATTGGCTCACAGTAGCCTCTAAAATGAACGATGGTTTGAAAGGCATATAGGTGACAAGAACTGGATTTCCTCCAGACAAAAAACGGCTGAGAACAAGGGAGGCTATTTCCCGGTTTCAAATGTGCTCTCATGGAAAAGTGTGTGTTTGACTCATAGTTGCTTTGTAAAGTATGTTTTCCCCTCTTTAATCACTGTAATACTATAATTCTGGAGAAAAATATAATAATTTTATTCTTGCTATAGAATGGGGTGAGGTCATCAAAAGTCAAATCTTTTATATAGTGAAAGCATCTTTTTTCATTAAGATAAACCAGCATCAGTGTATCTCAAAACAAGGCAGACTACTTCCCAGTTAGAAAATCTAGGCATTCCTTCCATCTTTAACACGATTAATAACGTCATGTATTTTTTGAGCTTAAGCCTAAAATAAGATTCTGGCAGAGAAAACATAGGCAAACACAGTATCACAATATGTCCATATTCATTCTATATCCATTTTAAGTATCTAATATTCAATATTGAAAAATTCAATAAAAGTGAGAAGAGTCAATATTTCATATAAATTTGCAACTTTTAGTCTTGTAACACTAACCTGGGAGAAGCAAGTGAATACAATGTCCTACAACAGAAGAAATATCTATAGTATCAAGATATAAAAGACATCTCAAATATTGCCACAGGAAGCAATCAGAGACTAGAAGTCAGGTCTCCTAAATCCTTGTCCTGTTTCCTTTCAGTTCTTTAGAGTGTTGCTTCCATGTTATTTGCTTTGTAACATATCATAAAAGTATTCTTGAGAATACTTCAGCTATTCAGCTTCAACTAAAATAACATCACAAGTACTACTTCTCCTGGGAATAAGTTTCTACAATGCCATCTTCAAAATTTGGTATTTGAGGAAAGACGCCATATTAGTTTCCCAATTTTATCTCACTGATAGAGCCTTCAAAAACTATCCTAGAGTAGTGCTTGATGCGTTCTAAGAGAAATTCCAGAAAATACCAGTTGAATGAAGAATGTACCACCAATCTTGAAGAACAAGTTGTCCTGAGGCATCACCTCTAGAACTACATTGCCCTTTGAGACTATGGAATCTGGAACTCCTTGGAATAAGGAGAATCCTAAAATGAGCCTCCAAGGCTCCCGGCCCCGGCTGACGCACACCTTCTCCGGCCACTCAGTAACCCTGATCTTGGTGTTGCTGTGAAGGGATTTTGCCGATGTAAGTAAAGTCCCAAATCAGTTGACCTTATGATGGGGAGATTACCCAGGTGCGCCTAACCAAATCACATCAGTCCTATAAAAACAAAGAGATTTCTCTGGTCTCAGAAGAAAAAGAGAGATGTAGCCCACCTTGCCTAGAAGAAAGCAAACATTTATGGGGCCCAAGAGGGCAAGAAACTGCCAATAGGAGCTGAGAGTGGTCTCCAGCCAACAGCTAAAAGGAAAATGGTACCTCAGTCCTAGAGCTGCAAAGAAATGAATTCTGCCAACAGCCAGTGAGCTCAGAGGAGGTCTCTGAATCCAGGTGAAAGCTACAGCCCTAGACGACACCTCAGTTTCAGCCCAGTGAGACCCTAATCCAGTCTCCTGACCTACAGAAATGGGTGAGGGAATAAATTTGCAATATCTTAAGTTGCTCAGTTTGTAATTTGTTACACAGCAATAGGAAAGCAATCCGCTTCTTTAGTTTTTTAATGTATCCCATGCTTTCTGAATGGATATAGGAATACAATGTATATAGAAATACATTTCTATATACAGAAATGTATTTACTATATATAGAAATACATTTCTTTTCTTTCTTTTTTTTTTTTTGGTGTGGTACACGAGCCTCTCACTGTTGTGGCCCCTCCCACTGCAGAGCACAGGCTCCGGATGCGCAGGCTCAGCGGCCAAGGCTCACGGGCCCAACCGCCCAACCGCTCCGCAGCATGTGGGATCTTCCCGGACCGGGGCACGAACCCTGCATCGGCAGGCGGATTCTCAACCACTGCGCCACCAGGGAAGTCCAGAAATACATTTCTATATTCATAAATGTATTTACTATATATTGTCAACTGATATAGTCAATATTATATACAGCCACTCTGGAGGGGAATGGTAAAGAACTCTGCCATAATCCCTGCCAGGGTTTAGTGTGGAGATGAGGGAAAAAGGCACAGACATAAGAAATAGCTCAATGACAACCCAGGTTACAGCACAAATCATCAGAAGGGGTTGACCTAGAACATGATATGACTTGGGAAGATAATCCTGGCAGAAACTGCTGGTGGACAGGAGAGAAGAAAGAGACCAGGAAGACCAGGTAACAGACCACAGGCACTACCATCAAAAGAGAAGGAAAGAGGCCTATGGTGAGCCATGGGAATGAAAGAGAAAGAATTCACTGTGACATAACTGAAAGAAGACTAGACCTCACTGTCTTCTCCATCACAGTGTGAGATGTTTATATCTACCTTAGAGGGTAATCTTTGCAATCCATTCATGCAACCAAGTGTTTACTGGGTCCCCCCTATGTGCTAGGCACATTGAAGGTGCTAGAAATACAGCAAAGAGCGAGGCAAATGCCATGCCTTTAAGGAGCTTCCCTTCCGGGAAAAAGCAGAAAGTCAAACAGCAGACAAATCATGTAATTCCAGAAAGCATTAAGTTTGAATTACTTGTTGCAAAGCCTAGCATTGTTGAATAAGCAAGAAGGATGACAGATGAGAGATGAGAAAGAAGGAAAAAGAGAGTGAAGAGTCAAGCACAATCTGAGTTTTTGTGCAAGAAAGACTGAAGAAAAGGTAATACCAATGAAAGAAATAGAGAGCCTGAAAATAAACCTGAAACAAACCTCTCTGTTCCTGTTTTTTTCGTTGATAAAATGGGCATAGTAATGTTTGCCTCATGGTGTTTGCCTCAAGAGGCTTCTTAGGAACAAATAAACTAATATGTGTACATATTAGTCCGGGAAGATACCGCATGCCGCGGACCGGCTGTGCCCGTCAGCCATGGCCGCTGGGCCTGCGCGTCCGGAGCCTGTGCTCCGTAGCGGGAGGGGCCACAGCGGTGAGGGGCCTGCGTACCGGGAAAAAAAAAAAAAAAGAGTCTGAAAATTAATTCTTTAGGATAAATCCAATAAAGAATAAACCTGTCTGTGTAAAGTGAAATTTGCAAATTGCACATCTCAGTTTCAGTATTAATGAAAATGTGTGCTACTGTTCTCAGTTTCCACAACTTCCTAATTACTCATACATTGAGAAAACCTGGTTCACCATCATAAATCTGCTCAAAAAATATGAAGTGGTAAAAATGACATACGCAATAAAGGAGACTATTCCTAATGCCTCATTTCAGTTCCTGGTAATATTAGTAGCAAAGGATATACTTTAGCCCTTTCAGGACACACTAAGGTATGGCTTACTATGTTCCCAGCAGCAATTCCCACACAAACCTCAGAGTCTATGACATGATACCCTTCCTTAACTGTGACTGGCCAAGTGATTATCAATTAATGACATTTTTTTCTCAGAAAAACTAATAAAAGTTGTAACAGCTGCCATGGTTCAATATTTAAATGAAGAAGTAAAATTGAAACAAATGAAAAAACGATATATGTGTGTAATATGTGTGTGTGTATATATATATACATATATATATATATAAATAGTAATAGCAGACGTGTGAGCAGAGAATCTAAAGCCATATCTAAAAGTCAAATGTAACCAATAGCTAGCCTCTTTCCCGCTTCCAGTGCTAGGAACAAGGCACAAAGCTAAAGTAACTCACTCAGGGCCATTCATACAGAGGATTAAAAAGCATGTTTTTCTCAATTAAAATAATTGTTATTTTTCTTTTTTTATTGTCATTGTGTATGTGTTGGGGAAGGGTCATGGTGACCCATCAATTAGGTTTAGCTTTAGCATAAGTAAGGCAGCCAACGAGTAACTGCCATTTTTTAAAAGAGCCTCTCTTGAATCTTTCAGAGACTAAAATTTTCCTTCTCATTCAAGATGCCTTTGGAGAATTCATACCCAAAGGTAGAAAGCAAGCTATTTAATGATAGAGACTGGATAATTCAGAATTAAAATAATCAGCTCATAAGTCACTGAGGCTTATTACAATTGAGGTTAGGGTATGTATGTTTCAATACTTGAAAAATGTTCTCATAAGAATAACTACATATTCTTTTTGGTAGGTCACAACTACTTCTACTTTTTAAAAAAAATTTATTTATTTATTTATTTATTTATGGCTGCATTGGGTCTTTGTTGCTGCGCACGGGCTTTCTCTAGTTGCGGTGAGTGAGGGCTACTCTTCGTTGCGGTGCGCGGGCTTCTCATTGCGGTGGCTTCTCTTGTTGCAGAGCACGGGCTCTAGGCAAGCAGGCTTCAGTAGTTGTGGCGCATGGGCTTAGTTTCTCCACGGCATGTGGGATCTTCCCGGACCAGGGCTCAGAACCCGTGTCCCCTGGATTGGCGGGCAGATTCTTAACCACTGCGCCACCAGGGAAGTCATACTTCTACTTTCTTTTAATCGTGACAACATTTCTGTCTTCTAAAAGTACAACTCTGATGATTTTCACTCTCACCTCATCATAATAACACCCTTCGCCTACAGAAAAACAATCTATGTGACTTAGTTTGGCCTTTGTATCCTCCATATCCTGCTCCCATTCTGTCTAAACTTGGATACATATCTAGTCTCAAGTGAATTACATGGTGTATACATTTTCATTTGAGCTATGCGGGATGCTATTAAAATGCTAGCACTTCTCATTGCAGCACGTGTGGATGTACTTTCCTATTTCATTTTTGTGTGGCCACATTGCCCAGTTTCTCCCATCGTACAAAACCAAAACTAAAACTCTGGTTGAATCCTAGTCTTAAAAAGCAACAAGGCTTTAAGGAAAAACAAGTTAAGCCTTTTCCCTATTCTGCTTTTTAGAAAAGATGCAGAATTATTCCTGTAGCATTCAATCTTTCCTAATTAAAAAAGTCTACAGCCTACCATTGTCTGACACAATTCGGTTCAACAATTACGTATTTCTTGGTTTACTAATAGAGAGTTAGATTTTTAAACATTGCTCAAAGAGTGTACATTTTGTTTTCATTGACTTGTATCAAAAGATCATGAATTATGACGCTCTGAGGACACGTTATGTTCTGATTTCAAAGCAAAGTGTGGCTTTAAGCAGGAAGAATTTGTCTATGACATTTTGAAGAGGACACTAAATGTTATCAGAAATATACTTTTCTTAGAATCCCTGTTAGTATGAATTAGGTTTTTTGAAAGAGCTTCTTTAAAGTTACAACTTTCTGAAACATTCACATTGTTTTTTAAAAACATTCAAAGAGGGCTTCCTTGGTGGCGCAGTGGTTGAGAGTCCGCCTGCCAATGCAGGGGACATAGGTTCATGCCCTGGTCCGGAAGGATCCCACATGCCGCGGAGCGGCTGGGCCCGTGAGCCATGGCTGCTAAGCCTGCGGGTCCGGAGTCTGTGCTCCGCAACGGGAGAGGCCACAGCAGTGAGAGGCCCGCGTACCGCAAGAAAAAAAAAAAAACATTCAAAGAACAAGTGTATGATATTTTACCATTCTTTTATATCTCTAGCAGCATATTTCTTATTTTCTCATATTAATTCCTTATAAGAAACTAATGTCTCTTGATCCATCTTAAACTTAATTTTTAAAAAAAGCCATTTCCTATGCTATATATGTAAAGATGCATTGTATTGTTTTGTGTCCCTCCATCCTCCGCTAGGGAAAAGTTACTGATCCTCTAATTTCCCTTTTTTACCTAAATGTAAGTGTAGAAGAAAAAAGGATGAAATAATGTCTGTGGAATTTGGCTGATGGCTATCTCTACACTTCATTCCCTTTTGTTTTTACACTTGTATTTTTATATAGATATCAGTGCAAGGCACATACGGAGGTTCTGTCAAACAAATTTTGATCTTACTAAAACAAGGGCATTTAACTGGGGCAACACCAAGTTTTATAGGGAATTCTTAAATGTCTCAATTCTCATAAAATCCAGAAATTATAATAAGCAAGTAGTAAGTCTGTAAAATAACTCTTTGCCTCACAATTTTTCCTTAAGGTGAGGATAATTTAAAATATCTTTATTATGAGGTTAAAGAGGTTTAGTTAATTATGCCATTGCATTTATTCAAAATCTTGCAATTACATGCCACACCCTAAAATCCATATAAAACCTACTATATACATGCATGTGCATGTAATGCATGTTTATACATGTAAAAATAACTCTTTTCCTAATAGAGCTAATGAATAGGATTGTAACAATTTGGAATTCCAGAGTATAAATTCATGTTTCTCCTAGAAGCTGTACATTTAGTACGGCAATCAATATATTTCAGTCTTTTATTTTGTATCCTTCTTGAGTCAATGGACTACCTTTCTGCTTTTAAAACTTGTGTTTGTCTTTTACTGCTGTTGCGAACAGTCACAGGTTGATCTGCCCACATAATTCCATTGTCCCAGACCACAGAATTAATCTCATGGAATTTGAAACTGTGATTATCTTCTAACAAATCTTTCCTTTAAGTTGCTATCAAGGACGAAAAAATATTCTTCCAGCATTTTGGGTGTTGGTTTATTATTTTGTAAACTGGAAAGCAATTGCTCCTTTATCCAGATTAAATCGAGGATAGACTACAGCTCTTTGAGTACAAACCTGGCGGGATCCTTTGTACTCACAATCTAATTCCACCATTATCTAAACATGGCATAAAGAAATAACAAAATACTGGAACATATATTCTCAACTTTAATTTTTCAGAAAAATTCTTCAACGTATTATCCAGGATGCCATTTTTTGTTTAGTAACACTTTTCTTCGTAAGCGCTAACCGGAAGATAAACGAAGTAGCATCTGAACTTCCGGTGCAGCTTTGTTACTCACTATCTTCTTTGATGAGACCTTTGTGTCTTTTTCATAATGTCACAGGTAGCTGAATTTGCCAGATTTTATCTCCAAATAAAGGAGTTATTTGCATGCAATTTAGATTCTAAGATATGCCACTGGAAGGAGAGTATGAACAGTCCCGTAACTCATTATATTGTTACTCAATTCATTTTGAAGTACTATTGGTTTGCTTTTGTCCTTTAGCTTTGGCTTGGCTGTAGTCTCTCCCCTCACAGTGCCAACAGAAAGGAATCATGGAACAGTTGACAATGCTGCCTTCCCAGCTGACGAGAATCTGGCAGCAACGAGGCCATTAGAGTCACTGTCTAATGATCAATAACGAGAGGACAAGTTAACCCAACTTATGACAGGTTTAGCAGCAAAGAATAAAGCCAAACACAAAATAGTTAACTCAAATTTTTAGAATAAATGAAATTTGTAGAAAGTTAATATCTGTGGGATATACTTTTTTGTGTGTAAAGTTTCTTTAATAAATGAAATACCTCAAGGAGGGCCTGATGATTATAAAGGGTTAAGAGTCTTTTAACTTCAAACCAGCTCTCCCTTGGCTTCTAATATATACATATTTAAAAATTTCAAAAAAACCGAGAATCAAAAAATTGAGGGGAAGGAGACTGGATTAGTGGGAAATACTTCAGAGACTGTGGATCTTAAAGAAAATATTGACTTTAGGTAGAAAAGAAAGGGCAAGGGTGCCCTTGAAAAGGGACCTTGCTTAAGCAAAGACTCGGAGGTGAGAATGTTCATAAAATATGTTTAGGGGTAATTGGGACAACAGCTAGATCCATTTTCCACGAGTTAGTTGGAGAGGCAGGTAAGTTAGCAGCAATAGGCCTAGTTTCATTGCTAGAATATCTAAGCATTTCGTGAGAAACAGGAGCCACTGAATTTTTTGGGAAATAATTGTATTTACTGAATGCCATGCATCACTAAATTTATCATTTTTATTTAATTCAATCCATGAAACTATGGGGTGGGTGCTCTCATCATTCTATTTTATAGGTGAGGAAACTGAGTCTTAGACAATTAATTGGTCCAAAGTCACATGATGAGTAAGTGGCAGAAACATGATTTGAATCTATATCTCTCTGAAAAGTAAATGAACAAATCAGTATTGTGAAGGGAAGAAAATGGAACAAAAGTGGTTTTGATGGATAGGACCGGTAAGATATAAAAAAAGAAAGTCTGATTAAGACCACAAGCTCTCTTTGAAGTGTAGAATATGATGGTTGGCTTCTCGCCTACACCAAGTATCTGTTGACTGGACCATTAGCAGAAGTCTGGGACTGATAACATTTTGTCACTTTCTCTTTGAACTTCACAGGTTTCCCCCACATCACCATAATAAGCCACTAGTCTTTAACTTTCATAAATTCTTTCCAGTTTTAAAAACTAAAATCTACTGTATGTCACATGGTCTACAGCCCACCTTTAAAACACACTGGGCAGCTTTGAATTTCATGATTCTATAATGACATTTTTAAAAGACAGACCTCACATATAATACTATCATCTATTTATACTGTTAGAAAGCATACTGGTACGGATCTTCTAATTACTCAAACATTTGAATATTAATGTAATTTTTATATATTTAAACAAAATCTAATTTTCAAAGACATGCTCTAAATGGTTATGTACTACAAAGGTAATTAAAGATTAAGATGCAGGTATTAGTTGACATGGAGTGCTATAGCACAGAATTATTTTATTTTAGTGGAAAACACTGATTTGTAAAGGAAACTAAATATTTCTGTAGCCAAAATGTATTTCACATATCTTTCACAAGATTCTGTCACAGTGCCGAAAAAATATATTCGATCATTTCATTAACAAAGCTTGAACTCATGCTGGGGCATCTCATTCTCAAGCACTAGATTTAACAATGGGACTGTGAACTCCAGTGTCCATGGCAACAGTAGCTAATTCTTCTTTCCAATCATGGTGGCAATTCTCTCCCATGGCTTGAATCAGTTACAAAACAAAATACTCTCAAAGACCTTTCTGAGCCAATAGTCTTGCAGCTAATCTGCTAATAGGAAATAATCTGCAGCTAATACACACATTCCAGGGCAACAGTGTGTTTTCTTAATACTTTGTTTCGTGGGCCTCTTTCCAAAGAAAGCACGTTAAAGAATAGAAAACAGACATCCATTAAAAATAGTATTACGCTACCTGGCCACTATTAATGCCTAAAACTTGCTGCAACTTGCAGAGTTTGTTAAATAGCAAGTTGAGAGGAGGCAATGCAGCAACAAAGAGAATGAGAGCAAGTTGCTTATGCCAAGAGGGTAAGGGCTGAGTTAAAAGAAGACACACTTACAACGGCTGAGTTTTAGCAAAGTTTTACATTTAACACATTTAATTTTTTCCAGTCGTTACTATTTGTGGAATCTGTCTTTGCTTGTATTCCAGCAACAAATATCTCAACTGCCTTGTAAAGCTCTTTTTTTTTTTTTTTGGTCCCCACTGTGTAATAATGGAAATGGTTTAGCATTGAAATTAGTTTTTCACCTCAAGGGTCAAAGTTTAACCTCCTGAAGAAGTCTAATGACCAAAACTATTCTAATAACAGAGAAGAAACAGTCTTCCCCAAAGCCTGATACAGTTGATGAATCAGCTTCCAATGCTCAATATTGCTTTTTGTTCAGAGGAAGATTGGGATGTTTTTACTTGAGAGAAAAGCGATGAATAATCATAAAAAAAAAAAAAGAAATACCTTTTCAACTCCAATTGGAGTGAGACTTCTGCCTGCTCAGGTTTGGGATGGCTTGACACAGCAGTTTATCTGATTCCGTGTTCCTGAATTCTACCTGGCTCAGAGAATGTGATGACTTAAACCTTTATGCTGCAACTCTTCATTTGGGAAGAAGTATGGGTGGGTTCCCATTATTCCCTCTAGCCATGCTTCCCCTTCCACATTTTACAAAAAACAAGCAAAATGAAATAAACAGAAGTAGAGAAGGAATGAAATCTTTAAAGTTAAACGAGTCACCACACCGAAGGGTATCTCTTCATCCTCTTTAAATCCATTTTATAATTCTGGTTGCTATGACAACATAATGCAACTCTGTATTACCATGACAATCTGACACAACTTTCAAAAAACAGTAAGTACTGTTTTATTCTGTTGTTCAATTGCTCCCAAGGAAACATGCTGTTATGTACTTCTGTGATGAAACCTGTACTATAGTCTAAGAGATATTATGTCAGAAAAACAAAAGCTAAATTATGGCGGAAATTGGAGGATAAAAAATAACATAGGTCCAATTAACCACTTATTGAATGGGATTTTATTGAAACTTTTTCCTATTCCTAAAGAATTTGAAATTGGAATGTTTTCCATTTGAAGAATGTAAACAATTTCTTTACAGAGAGGGTGACTGCTTACGCATAATAGTATTGGTTTACTTTCCCAGCTACTAAACATGTTTCGCCATCACCTGTGCAACGTGAAATAAAAATCTGTGAAAGGGCTACAGGAAAACCAGAGGACCATGTTAACCCCAAGTAATGGATTATACTGAGCTAATCATACTGTTCAAACAAAACTCTATAGAGAGTCCAAATTCTAAGTTGAATTGAGCATGGTGTTTCTTGAATTTGGGGGTATTTTCAAAAAGGGAGTATTTGGAGCCCCTTAGTTCCTTTCTTGGATGATTATTTCCAATGGTCACTTTATAGTAAAGTCAATGATGCAACATCATAGAGTCTTCTTCCACCACCGCCACCTTATCAACTCCTCCCACAGTTTCCCATGGCTCATATAATAAATTAATAGCTATATCTCTTGAGCAACTACAACATGACAAAACCTGCATCTGAAAAACCTTACAATAATTATGCACAAATTTTCCACGAGGTGGAAAATAAAATTGCAACTTAGAAAGTCTAAGGAACTCTCAGCAAGAGTCAGGTACCAATTAGCAGATCACAATTTTAATCTACCTCTTTAATCTCCAAAGTCCAAGCTCTTTTCAAACAATGGATCACCTTGGAAATAAGAGCATTTTCCAGTTCTTGTATTATGACAATAAGTAATAAAGTCTTTAAATATAACAAGCAATTGTTAAATATAAAAAGCACAGCCTATGTCTGGATTTCTTTCCTTTCCAAAGGGGTAACTATTTTGCTACACTGATATCAACATTAATATTAAAAGACAGAAATATAAATCATTTTAGGCTGAAAGACGATAAAGACTTTTTTTTTTTTTTTTTTTTTTTTGCAGTACGCAGGCCTCTCACTGTTGTGGCCTCTCCCGTTACAGAGCACAGGCTCCAGACGTGCAGGCTCAGAGGCCATGGCTCACGGGCCTAGCCGCTCGGCGGCATGTGGGATCTTCCCGGACCCGGGCACGAACCCACGTCCCCTGCATCGGCAGGCGGACTCTCAACCACTGCGCCACCAGGGAAGCCCGATGATAAAGACTTTAAATGTGATTAATATCCTATAATAAGTTTGTCTGCATAAAAAGTATGCAAGTACTTGGCTTTTTCAGTCTGAAATATAACGGTCATCACTTACTACAAAATAACCAGGGGAGAAGAAAATCTAGTAAATTAAACTTTGCTGTCAGCAATTTTTCTAGGCAAGTCTTATAAAAAACATGAGGTAGGGTGATTTTCTCAATATTGTGAAGAAAGGATGATGCCAACTTCATATGTGGTGCTGGTCAAGAACAACAAACCCACTGAAGTATGAACAAGAACAACAAACCCACTGAAGTATGAATTTTCAACCTGACCAGCACCACATATACGAAGTTTCAATAAATATTTATTATAACAGCAGCTTCCAACATTTTTTAAAATTTTCTTTTATTTTTTATACAGCAGGTTCTTATTAGTTATCTATTCTATACATATTAGTGTGTACATGTCAATCCCAATCTCCCAATTCATCCCACCCCCACCCCTACCCCCACCCTGCTTTCCCCGCTTCGTGTCCATACATTTGTTCTCTACATCTGTGTCTCTATTTCTGCCCTGCAAACCGGTTTATCTGCACCATTTTTCTAGATTCCACATATATGCATTAATATACGATATTTGTTTTTCTCTTTCTGACTTATTTCACTCTGTATGACAGTCTCTAGGTCCATCCACGTCTCTACAAATGACCCAATTTCGTTCCTTTTTATGGCTGAGTAATATTCCATTGTATATATGTACCACATCTTCTTTATCCATTTGTCTGTCGATGGGCATTTAGGTTGCTTCCATGTCTTGGCTATTGTAAATAGCGCAGCAAGGAACATGAGGGTACATGTGTCTTTTTGAATTATGGTTTTCTCTGGGTATATGCCCAATAGTGGGATTGCTGGGTCATATGGTAATTCTATTTTTAGTTTTTTAAGGACCCTCCATACTGCTCTCCATAGAGTTTCCTACATTTGTTTCTCAATTTTAGATCACACTTTTAAAAATATTTTATGTGTGTATAAAAATGTATTTTTACACTTATTACACACCTCCCACCCCAACTGCTGCTTAAAATTCTGATGCTAAATCACCAAATATCAATCTCAAAAATACCTTTTATCTCAAGTAGTGTTTTCATGGGTCCAAAGCAAGGAGAAAAAAACCCGATGATAGAACATTAGAAAATGAAGGTAAAAAATATAGGCATCAAATATTATCTTCACATTGCTCATGGAATATTTCTCTAAGTGAACACAGTACTAACATAATTCAGTGTATGTTTGTGCCACAGAAAACGTTCATTCCCTCCTTCCCTCAGTTATGCTATTTGCAGCTTACATCAAGTCTAGAGATCGTAGGCTCGAGGGTCCTCAACTTCTTAGTCCTCTGAAAATCAGAGGAAATTATACAAAAGCAAGATAGAAAAAGTGGTTAAAGGGTAAGGGATAATTCTACCAGTTCTGTGTGGGGAATAATCATGTGGCCTGAGCAATAATTCTCCCATTTCATGTTGCTCAGGTTCAAAGACAAACCACCTGCTTGCTCAATTCTTGACAACATATATGACACAAAAACATCAGAGTTTAAAATTATGTTACATGAATAAGCCTTTGTGAAAGGCATCTACTGTAAGCTTAGGCTTTGATGGTGGGCATATGCCAACAAGGTGCATTCTTGTGATATTAAAATATTACCTGAATACATATTAAATCAATGTTTATTGAATGTTTATAGATGCTATAGGCACCAAAAAAAAAAAAAAAAAAAAGAAGACATTCTCAATGGTGTCAAGGAACTACGAGCCTGGATGAACTCAATCAATATCTGAGCTTATTCCATATAAAAACCCTATAGGAAATACGGGGATATTTAAGAGATGGACCTTGCCTACAAGGAGTTTAGAATCTAGGAAGTGGAAGATTTATAAAATTTTATTTACAATAAATATAAGAGTTTGCCAAGGGTATTAAGAGAGATACAAATGTTCCTAGAGTACAGATAAGAGAGGAGAAAAGACTTCACCAAGAATAGCATTTACTATTGTTTGGTCTTTTTCAGTTAGCTTTATGATCTTAATCTGAGCAGAAGCAAAAGCATTCAAAGAAGGAGACCTTACATTATTGGTGATGTCTCCGCATATAAAAGAGCTCCATAAAAGTTAGGATTTTTTTATTCACTGTATCCCCAGTGCCTTCCTAGAACAGTGTCAGATTAGTAACAAATGAGTTTTGTTAAGTATCTAACAGTGGAATTAAGAATTCATGACCCTAGGCATGCTTCCACCCCGAGTCTATGTTATACTAAGATACTTGAAACCAGTGTTTAAGAACTACAGACAATGGTTGGCAGATTATTATGAAAATTAGTAAGTGAATGTGCTTCACCTGAGGTTTCTTTGCTCTTTTGAAAGTGAAGTCTTAGTGTTTGAGAAGACAATCGATCCCAAGATTAAAAGTTGTATTGGTTCTCTAGCCCTATTCTCCGTAGGAATAATCTTGAAGTTCAAAATCAAGGATGAAAATAAATTCTTCTCTCCAAATAAGATAAATGTCCAAAAGATAATAAAAGCTTCCCAGTCAAAACAGATGGAAGGAAACGTGAAGATCATGGCTTTATTAAGAATAAAATTGACTGGGTCGTGTCCTTCATCAGATTCTCTTTTCTCCTTACGGTTTTGAAGTCCTCAGCAGATTGGACACATCAAAAGAGAAAGCAGAGGTGACGGGGTAGGGAAGGTCATCTAACATCACTAGCAAGGCAGAAATACTAGACATATGTTGAATTAAAAGACAAACAAAAGCAAAAAAACATAGAAAACAGGTGCAAAGTAAGAAGAGCAATGAGCACTGCTTGCTACCCTACGATACTAAGAATCAATGAAGCCACAAAAGAAATTGCAGTTGATTCACTGACTTCAACTAGGTAGTTTACCAAATACCTTAGTAATACTTCACCCCAAAAGTGTTGGTTTTTTTTTTCACTTTTAAGCTTGGAGAATAATTTCAGAATTTGGAGAATTCACTTATGTAGGACTTGGTAAGCCAGAAAAACATGTACTAGAAGGCATGAATATATATTTGAATCCTGTAGTGTGGAGTTTAATGTATTTGAAACAAAAGGTTCATGTTACACAAAGTAAAGAAAATCAAATCTTGCTTGAAAACACAAAAGGAACTTCATGCCATGTAGTTCTTTGAGGAAATGCCAGGGTTGATGGAACTATGATTCATCACAATACACTTCTTGTCACTAAAAGAAAGTACATATAACCCCATACAGAAATGAGGCAGTCCTGGTTGTTTACTGAAGTTGTAATAAAGCAAACTGTTTCTATCACAAGTAGTTACCACCTGGCAAGTATGGTAGACCTCAGAATAAATTTCATAAACTAGAAATGTTTACTCATCCTTTTAGCCTACTCATTACTATATTAAAGTTTTTTGAAAAATGAAGTACCTTTATATCCAAAAAAGATAAAAGTTCTCAGAAACTACATAATATTTTTGGCATTTAATAATATTCTTATGTCTCAAACAGAACCTGTGATATAATTATTATTATTCCCACTTTTATTTAATAGAAGAATAAATTAAGGAATGGATGAAGATCTACTTTGACACAAGGATTATGTAAGTTCAGAGATGATACACTTCTTGGTTATTTCCTAAACTCTGAAATTATGTTGATAGATAGCAAAGGGCAATTGACTCAAATTTACTACAATTTATCTACCAATAAAATTCTTCTTGCTTCTTTATAACGTGTCTGAAGATTATTGAGCAAAAATTTTCAGCAAGTGCAAGGTGCTGTGTTAATGATATGTATGTATTATCGATGAATCAATATGCCCTGCTTCTTTGGAAAGCAAAACAATTTTTGGTTGTTTTCATAATGATACACAAAAATAAGACTGACTGGGGCCAGCCAATAGCTTTATTGTGTTTTAATACCAGGTTTCTTTTTCCTTCCTTTTTTTTTTTTTTGCGTCTGTGCCTTCTACCCTCCAGAGGACATTCACTTTAGCTGTTGTAGGCAAAGTTTTCTAGTTTTTAAAAATCTAAGATTTTCAAATTGAGATCTTTTATAGATCAGGCTTTACTTCTAAACAAAAACCAAAAAAAGTTAAAAGTAATGAGAATGTAAGAAGAATCCTTAATCAAAACCATAAGTTAGGGGTGTCTCTTGAAACACACAGTTTTCTTTAGTAATGGAGTCGGTCTGTCTGAAGTGTTTCCATACCATTTCCTGGGGGCAGAAGAAATACTGCTTCAGTGTTCTTGTAGGTTAAAAAAATTTTAATGAACACAGATTAAGATAAATTATTGAGTTTGTTTTCTGTGCCTGAGCAGCATAACTGATTAGACAGTATAAAGATATCTGCACACAACTGGGCAGAACACAGGAAGCTGGTATATCATGTGAAGTTGTTTGTGACACTGGTATGACATGAAGGGCTTTGAGAAAATGCTGGATTTCTTTCTTAAGTTACTTAAACAAGTTCACTGCCATCCTTCTGTCATTGCAGAACAGTCAGGGCAGGATTTTGTCTAATCAGATTTGTCTCAGTGATCAACTTCCACTATTGCAACAGCAACTAACTAGATGCTCGGCGTGCTATTATTAATACAACCTCGCTGAATTCTGCAAGAATCTTCATGCTAAACGTGTGTACCTTCAAATAATTTCTTCAGATGTAGAAACAGTATTTTTTAAAAACATTCCTGCCAGTTGATCATTTGATGTGTGGAAAAACATAGAAGAGGTCGTCAGTATTCAGGTAAATTGAATATAAACACATGATGAACTGGGTTTTAATGCCAATATAGTCCAGTCATGGCATGTGTTCTTGACGGTGACAGAGAAACCCAAATTTCAAGCATATGAAACCAAACATCCTCCTAATGTGTGTACAGAACTAGTTATGGGGTAATTTCTTCCATTGCTCTCTCTCATGGAGTCAGGGGTGCAGGAGTTAAAGAAGCTTTATGACCAGGAACTCCGAATTCTTAACTCGGCTGCAACAATACCCACCAGTCTCTTCTAGTTGTCATCAATGTTGTGAGACTACTCTTCAGAATTAGCACTGCAATTCCAAACCAGAGTCCCTTCTCACTTTGTGCTTCCTGGATTTACTCATATATTTGTTTATTTATTCATTCACTAAACACGTAATTGAATACTGCCTGTGTTCCAGGTCCTATATTAGGGGGTTAGAGACTTTGAAAGGAAGAAAGATGATTCTGGCCTCAAGGTGTTTACCAGCTCGTGGGGAGACTAACATGCAAATGAAAAAGATAATATAGTGTTATTGCTGTAACCTAGGTATCCACAAACTCCAGTAGGAGCTCTGAACCCTGAGAAATCTCATTTATGCCTATGACTTCAACTAATACTTAAATACCCCTGATTTCCAGGTCTGTACAGTCAAAACAAAAATATCTACGGGAGCCACATTCTCACCTGCTTACAGCTTTAAGGAGTGGACCCAAACATGTGGATTTCAAAGACAAACGAACAATATCATTATCACCAATGTGACTCCCACCCATCCACACACACAAAAGAACCCATACCTCTCAGTTCTCTATCTTTGTAAATGGTACAACTTTTCACACCGTCAGGGAAAATAGGAAGGCATTTTCCCTTTTTCTCTTAGGATGTATCTAACCTTTAGCAACGTTAGGTAACTTGATCTCTTACATTTCTCTGAAACACCACCCTTCTCTAAATTTACTCCATTGCCTTAGTTCAGGTCCTCAATTGATTTCTAACTGGTCTCCTCATATCTGGACACCTTCCTCACTGACAGCAGAATCCTAAAATGCAAAAATCTTGTCCTTCCCTAAAACTTTCAGTGATTTACTATCAAGCAAAGTTTTCAAGTCTACCTTCCTGGCATTACAGAGCCAACACATACTTTAAACTATATGGGAAATAAATTCTCCTATGTGGATTACAACTGAGTTAAGAATGGAATCAACTAGAAGAATAAAGTCACCCCCTTAGGATATGCTGCAGATTTGAAACCATTTTTCCTTGATAGAGCAAAGTACAGTCAGAAGATCAGGGTAAGATCATTTAAGTCGCAACCATTCCTCTGAGTTATGGTTTTAGTCTTCTAAAGCACAGTGATCAAAACTGGAGAAAGTCCACAGACGATAGAATCCAGCAGCTGAAAGCTGATGAGAACATCTTGGAGGCCTGGGCACTAATCAGCCTTAACTTCAAAAACTAGAATAGGGCTTCCCTGGTGGCGCAGTGGTTGAGAGTCTGCCTGCCAATGCAGGGGACGCGAGTTCACGCCCTGGTCTGGGAAGATCCCACGTGCTGCGGAGCGGCTGGGCCCGTGAGCCACGGCCGCTGAGCCTGCGCGTCTGGAGCCTGTGCTCCGCAACGGGAGAGGCCGCAGCAGAGAGGCCCGCATACCACAAAAAAAAAAAAAAAAAAAAAAAAAAAACTAGAATAATGAAAGGTTTATTACTACCAATCATTGACTCCCTCCCCCTTATCTCTTTGACGCAGGATCCAGGCAAAACACAAGGGACAGGAACAGAGAAGCCACAGAACAGAAATGTGGACATTTACAAGGCCGGAGGCGTCAAAGCACCCAAAGGCTCTCTGATACCCCAGCTTATATGGTATCCAGGCTCACACCAAAATCCAGAGCTGAAATAAAATATCTAGAAACAATACACTGTGTCTGGCCCACAGAAGGTGTTCAACAAAATGTGGTATAGGAATCATTATATAATGAAACTGTTAAAAACAGTAAGTCAATTAATCATGCTTAGAATATTTATAAATGCACATATATGTACATGTACACATTTTTAAAATGGCATCTCATTTATTTAATTTTTCATTAGTATGATGCATATTCATCATTATTAATAGTGAAGATTGTTTTTAGATAATTTATTTTCATTAAGTCTTCAATGTAAATACCAGAAATAATCTAGCTTCCTTGATTTGTAACATAATGCTAAAACCCTACCGGATGGCATTTCTCTTTGTGTGTAAAATATTCTAAGATTGACACTTAAGATACTACACAAACGCAGGTGAATTACTAGAGAATTCAACCACAGTTTAGTGCTAGCTGTCAAAAAAGCTATCATCAAATAAATAAATAAATAAAGACACAACAGTGAAAAGAAATAGTTCAAATCTAATCATAGATTTGGATAAAGCTCTCTTATTTTCTACATTTTAAGAAAAAGCCCCTTTTGAAATTACTAGGAATAATTGATAAACACAAAGGAATAAATTTAATACCCTGAAATAGAGCAAACTATAGGGTAAAAAAAAATACATATATATATGATATCTTAGAGCCTAATAGCCTCCAAACTAAAATATATGAAAATTCAGTTTTATTTAAAAATTAGATGGCTGGGTCGGGCTTCTTGAAGTTGCCTCAGCTCTAGAAAAATTATACTTCACGTTGACAAAATGAAGAGGTTAAAAATAACTTTGAAAGAGGCAAAATGTATTCATTTATTAGCAAGGATGCAAACCTACACACTATGCATTTTGTCACCTTGATTGATTCTGGAGTTATTTCTGGGTTGACAGAAAAGAACAAACATTCCTTTCTTAGCATGGTAATATAATTTGTACCACCAACTTGTTACTGCAATGAAAACCATGTTTTCCTTTATTTGGTATTATCATGACAGTGGATGAAAATTATGCACACTTATTATTATAGGCGATAACTTACATATTTTTCCAAGAGCCTTTGTAAAGTCACAACTTGCTTATAGTCCCATGTTTCCTATCTCAGGCAGGATGACCTCCTTGCATCCTTTTTATCATCCCTCAAACCCTTCTCATTGCCAATTGGTCACGAAATTCTGTGGGTCAATTCCACCACAATGCTCCTACTTCAGAAAGTTATTAGGTCTTACCTAGACTATCAAAAAAAGAAATATATATATATATTTTTATATATATATATACACACACACACACACACACACACACACATATATGTATATATGTGTGTGTGTGTGTGTGTGTGTGTGTGTATATATATATATATATATATATATATATATATACACACACACACAGTCTGTTTTTAGCCTGTTCTGTGGGAAGAAGAGTTGCGACCCAAGATATCCTAGGACAAAAGAAATGAGAATCAGGCATAATGGGTTGAGAAACTGGAATTTTGGGGGACCACCATAAAAACAACCATTGTCCACAATTCTTTTTTTTTTTCTTAAACTACTGAATGATACACGGGTAGAACAAGGCCAGGAGCTATGACTCGTACTGCCTAAAAAACAAAGTTCAGATGACTTCAGCATATTCAAGACCCCCTCCATCATTAGAACTTAAACAACTTTTAATTCATGTCATTCACTGCTCTCATGCAAAAAACCCAAAGCACTCAACTGGAGAGCTGGTTCTTTCCCCACCTTTAAATACGTTTGTTAAAAAAAAAAAAAAAAGTGGTAGAATAGGCAGCTTCAGTAATCTTGTTAAGGGAAATAATTTTCTTAGCATGGGTCAGGCCATGTGGTTATGAGTGATACTGATAGCGCTGAGTCATTTTCCATGAAATTATTATCTGTTAGGCATATTTATTTCTGAAATCCCCCAAAGACTGTTGCTTTTGAAATGCATGAACACCTACCTCAAGAATTCATTCACGGCTAGTTCATATATAGTCAAGTTACACCTCAAATAAAAGAAAATTCAAATAAAGTAAAAATGAGAACTCATTCAGATGTAAGAAAATCTTTCACTGTCAAATGACCATAGGATAGTGTATTCTTCAAAGATACAGCAGTCCTGTGGTGGTCTTTGGTTGACATTTTTGCAAGGCACAAGATACATGCCATCAGATCCAAGTTGAGAGCCATGTCATCTATTATTCTGGCAAAAAATAGGTCTTACCACGTTCAACAAGCCTCTGTAAATAGAAGTGAAATAAAAGACAGTCCTCTCAGGACATCTGGTAGAATGCTCTGAAGGTTATTGTCATTATCAATTAGTATTTATGGATGATTTCAGTGAAAGAATTATGCCAAATGAACCAATGTACCAAAAAGACAAGAAAGAAGTGTCTTGAAATATAAAGCTGTCCACACCATGTCTGAAACATAACGAAAACCATGTTTAAGCACGGCTGCTGTTAACACGGTTTCACTTAACAGTGTAGACAGGACGGTAAATTATCACACATTCCCCTAACAGGACTTGGCCTCACTTTGAAATCATGGTGGTAATATTTTTAGTATGCAAGAATTCTTACCTGCGGCTAGTCGTAAGAGACAGGAAAATGCATGTGTGCTGAAATTGTTTTAATGTGTGAGACAACCACACATTTCTCCTTTTTCTAAAATGTCAATTGCATGTGATGTCTTGATAGGGTATCTTCTATAATAAGAGTTATGTGTGATTGTGTTATTTAATGGTCTGAAATTATAAAGCCTTTTGGCCTGCCCATTTCTACCTATACATACAAGCATTCTTTCTTAAAACTTTCTCTTAATCCTTTTACTTTTAACAAATAAATAATCTAACTACTGACCAGAGGTATGCATTTGGTTCCAAAGTCTTTAGACATTATTCTTAAAAAGTGATTTTGTAAAGCATTTGTCAAAAACTTAGGCACTTTCGTTTAGCAAAGTTAAATCTTAAGCCCTTATGGAGGCAATCTGAAAGATTTTTGAAAACCTAGGACTTACCGACTGAATGCTTGTTTAGACTTAAAATCTTCCTGATTGAAAAAAAAAAAAAAATGCGTGTTTAAGTGTCTGAAAATGCTTTCCTCTCAAAGTTATATTTCTTTATTTGGAAAGTTTTACATAGGTGGAAAGGAGTACATTTCAAAATTATAATGAAAATCTGAAAATCTATAAACATTAATCCATAACTTAAAATGTATTTTAGAAAATAAAATGTTTGATTAACATGTGATTATTTTTTAGGAGTCAAAATAGTTTTTGTTTTTCAGTGAGAGCGGTTTATCTCATTAATCAACTACAAAGATTTACATGATGCCACTCATAGCTTTCTAAAATGTTATTGGTAAATTATTCAAAAGAAAATGGAAAGGAAAGAATGCCATATATGATGTTGATAACCTAAGTGACCACGAGGTAAAATCAGAAGATCCTGACTTTTCTCTGAAGAAACACATTTTAAATTATAATTTACAAATTTGTATGGAAAAAAAATTAAAGGAGGGAGATGACTTTTCATATACTGGTTAACAAGAGGCCCAGCAAATGTGGTTCTGAGATAACAAAAGAGAATATAGTTTAGTAATAAATTGTCAGAGATAATTAAGAATTGAGAATTATCCCTAGAACTGATTTCACGAATCAAACTTCTCCAGGTGGAAATCAAATAGTCTTAATGGAGCTCATATCTTACAGCATTATAAAAAGACATATTTATGGAGCTGTCTTGTTACTGTTACTATTACATTGTCTGGCCCATTATATATAAAGCATTTAGAGAGGCTTTGCTCAAATAACTCTTATTTAATTGGAGGAAAAATTAAATATTGGTTTAGATACTTACCTAAATAAGATGACCTAAATTCAAAGTAAATGAGTCTGTATCTTTAAAACTGGCAGCAACAATCAATTTTTTAAATTACATTTGGACCATTATAGCTATTTCTTTTCTTCAAATATCTACTGTTAGTACAGCACAGGTAGTTTCCTTTTTACCCAGAAAGAAGAGTGAGATCTATCTGTAAAAGGTTTACACTCAACATCTGTCCTGTTTTAAATCTTACAATTTTTTTTCTTCGTGATTGTGCGAAGCGCAAACATGAAATCGTATCCACTCATTCTCTGGGTTCGATCTCTGCTCTAATAATCGTAAAATGTGAGGAGAAGATGGGAAGGTGGAGAGTCTAATTCAGTTTTTATAAATATTAAGAAAAGAATGGTTCAGATTAAAAATAAAGATGGCTTAGTTTTCTCTCTTACAGTAAGGAGCAGAAACGTGAGGCCGAAAACCCATGGAAGCTGTACTCATTTCTACTCACAAAGAACTGTTCTACCGTCTGTCTGCAAATAAATCTCTTCAGTAAATAGCTCCAAGGTTGAGCTAAAGAATATTGTACGGATCAAAGAATTCATGTCTTCCTGTGTAAAGTGAACAGGCCGCAAGCTCACTTGTTTGTCTAAAACAATTAGAGCTAGTATGAAAAGGAGGAGGTTGGGACAAATAAGTTACAGCTGATTTTACTCTGCAAAATATTTAAGGGGGGTTTCAAATTAATAACCACCCAGGCCCCCAAACAGCCTAATCTTTGTCAATTGGTGCCAAATTATGCAAGGTGCTGCCAAGTCGGGTTGTCTAACAAATCAAGGCCAGTGTATGTTACTCCTCAGCTGAAGTCTGATTGATTCTGGTCATTATATGGGCTGATCTCATTTTCACACATGGAATCAATATGCGAGCCAGATGTTCATTTACAGAGAAGCATTGAAACGACTCATCTACACGCAACTTTATCCCGGACCGCAGAGCCCCACAGACCCAACGCCTCTCCTCACCCATACGGAGCTTCACACAGTACAAAACCTATAAAACATTCTGCTAATATTACTGTCAGCTGAATGACTTTTACAGTACTATATAAAGTTGACAGATAATACATGCCAGTCCTAATTTGAGATAGACCTTTTCTTTGGGGACCTCAACCATGGAACAAGCAAACAGATTGAGAAGTAACATTTATTACAACACATAAATCATTTTCTTACAACTACGATAGGTCTGGCCCGAGGGTGAAGCCTCTGCATAGGCTGTGAATCCTAATGACTGCTTAAGTTACTAAAGTGTCTTGCCATTCCACTGTTGGTGTACAGGGAAGAGCTGGTCTAGCTTCTCAAAAGCAAGTTCTGATCACAATAATTTTTGTATTCTCTTCCTTGGAAAAAAATTCTAATAACTTGCCTTCTTGAAATAAAAAAGCAAAACGTTAGCTTCCCTTGAAGAGTAATGACCACCTTACCATATTTATTTAAATTACATAGATAGGTCCCATATTTCAGTTAATACAAAAATTACTGCATGGTTCAACACAAGGACTAAATCCAAGTTTACTATAAAGATGTACAAGGAATCTGTCATTTTAAAAACAAAAAGTATCACATATTACAAATATAAAGGAATCAACGTAGATGGCACGAACTTTCTTTTGAGAAAAACAATGTCATAATAAAGATTGAAGGGGTAGAATATTTAGAGAGCTTACAGGATTCTTCCATTCTTTGAGGAGCTAATTAAAAGCAAAGTTCTCCAAACCGCCTGAAAAATACTGACTTAATGCTATACTCAGCTGATGAATCTAATGTGCTCTTCGCGACATAGTCAATTGCGCTAATACTTTTCCTATAATACTGTTTTGAAAACGCATGGCTTACCTAACACGGTGAGACCATATTTCATATGCAATAGTTTTTCTGTGATTCCTCAACCATCTTGGCCTCAGTGGAGTCTTCTAATTGCATTAAGTCCTGCTCAGTACCGCATGAGGATAACCCAAAGGATGTCTGTTTTTCATCAGGTAACGACCATTAAATTTGGCTGCATTTCCTTTTCAATCTTGTTGAATGGCATAAGAAACAGAAGCTAGAAAACCTTTCCTTATAACTCTGCTATGGGTTCTGAACCTAGACCTTTCTAGAATTTTAGCATTTGTGCAGCATTTGGGGCCTGCCTTTCCTTCCCTTGAACTAAACAAAAACACTGTCCCATTAACTATTCTCCTTTATGTCTTAAAATTCCTCTCATTGACTCTTTATGCGGAGTTAAAATCTTAGTGTGCTAAGGAGTAGTGATAAATGTTTCTGAGTATGATAACATCCAAGAAAAGTAATGCTGAATGAATCTACATGATGTTTTCCCCAAAGCCAAATTCTCATCATCTCTTTAAAGAAGTAGAGGGCTTCCCTGGTGGCGCAGTGGTTGAGAGTCCGCCTGCCGATGCAGGGGACACGGGTTCGTGCTCCGGTCCGGGAGGATCCCATGTGCCGCGGAGCGGCTGGGCCCGTGAGCCATGGCTGCTGAGCCTGCGCGTCCGGAGCCTGTGCTCCGCAATGGGAGAGGCCACACCACTGAGAGGCCCGCGTACCGAAAAAAAAAAAAAAAAAAGTAGAACAGCTCCTAACAGAACAAGGCCCATTCCAATGAGAAGGCTTATGACAAACCAATCAATGCTGGAAATCATAATATGGTTCCACTTATTTTTGATTATCATTTATGGAGCGTCTGTTAGGTTCCAGGCATGAGGTTAAGGTTAAGAATTCAGAGACAGATCTCTGTCATCAATGAATTTGCTGTTCAGTGTGAGGAAGGGCTTGATAAATACCACAGTACCTTACAATGTTGGTGGCACAGATCAGGTGAAACATATCTGTTTAGGCCAAATATTAAACCTAATAATCCCAATTCTATTTTTTGTTAGTATTGTCAATTTTCTGTCATCTACAATGCAGTACATTGTTCCTGCAAGGCTAAAGTTCTTGTCTTTTTACAGAGAAGAAAGAAAGAAAGCGATCCATTTCCAAAGGAAGTGAATTACAGAAAACAGAGAAGGAAGCTGTTTATACCCTAGTAAGTGGAACTAAACTTGAGGGATCTTTTCTTCCTAGCACTCTCTTCCTCAATATACAGTGCCTCCTGGGGTCCTGGGAATTCTCTCATCTATGAAGCATCCTTACCTTTCTCTCCAATGCCATGGCCCCCATTCTACTGCCTTGCTTTTGCTTCATTATCAGTAATACCTGCTATTCAAATGGGTTTCCAGGGTCCTACTCCCTTCCCCTGATACTGTGGCAGGGTTCACCTGCATGAAACACTACTCTCATCTGCAAACATCAATGGCTTTTCCCATAAGTAAAGTTCAATTCATTTAGCTTGATATGCAAGGTTTCTACCTCTGTGCCTTCAACTCTATTTCCTTAAGGTGAAAGATCTCCTAGATCCAATCTCCTAGATTGCATCTTTCTCCAGTATCCACACTATACATCTCACTTATCTTAGTCTTCCCCATCCTTCAAAGCCCAGTTCAGTCACATCCCCTCATACAGATCTGGAAACCACCCTCCATGTGCCATTACCCCTTGCTTCTCCTCTTTAAAGAAACACTGGACCTATACAGCCACATAAACACATATACAAAACTTGGCTTGTAACAAATTTATCGTCTATGATGCATTTTTCAGTGGCCAACGAGGAACCTTTAAGAGTTCTTAAAATTCTGCAGTTGCAGACACTGAACTCATTGATCACTCACGCCAGAGCCCAGGTCATCCCTCTATAATTCAGGCGTTATTCCAAAAGCTATTAATCTGTTCTTCCCAAGCCATAAATTTTAAAGTAGCTATTAATACAGCTCGGTTCTCTGGGACTTTGTCTCTTAGGGTCTAAAAAGAATGTTAAGCTTCTGACGGTGACACTGCTCCTCAACTGTCAATTTCTTTTTGAAAGAGATTTTCATTAAGATTGAAAATCTTTTGCAGGGAGTCCTGTTTCGGCTTTGACCTTGGCTTTTCCCAATGCATTTCACATCTTGAAAATAAGTCCTTCGTTCACCTCTTACACAGTTCAACAAGTCGATTTGGAATTCAACACAGATGTCACATTGCTTTATTTATCAATATTAGATAATTCCTCCTGCCATATTGAAGCATTTTGAGGAAAGCTATCTATCCTTTATCTCCATTTTGAATGTCAAGGTTATCAGAATTAGTTCCAGATACAGATGTTAGAAAGCTTCATTCAATTGAAGAAATAAATGTAAAGGATTTTAAGGATGTAGTCAAGCAATAGTGCATCACTAATTCATGTACCTGTTTCAAGGACTAAATATTAGAGTAGTCTGTTTTACTTTTTATTTTTTTTCCTTTAAACTTGTCCTTCATCAAACTGTTTGGTCTTCTTCTTCTTTTTTTTTTTTGCGGTACGCGGGCCTCTCACTGTTGTGGCCTCTCCTGTTGCAGAGCACAGGCTCCAGACGCGCAGGCTCAGCAGCCATGGCTCACGGGCCCAGCCGCTCCGTGGCATGTGGGATCTTCCCGGACCAGGGCACGAACCCGTGTCCCCTGCATCGGCAGGCGGACTCTCAACCACTGCGCCACCAGGGAAGCCCCTGTTTGGTCTTCTTTTAGGGGCACTTGTGCCAAAGGCTATGAATGTCAAAAGCATACCTCCTGCCAAATCTGAAATTATTGTCTTTCCAGTGGAGGAAAAAAGCCACAGACATGTACCAGGAAAAACAAGGACTTTTGTCTCTTTCAATCTGAATTATCTGCTACAACAAAACTTATCAGAGGTCTATAAATTTTCTACATGACTAACATTCTGCTCTATCAGGTTTTGCTCAAAATAGATATTTATTGCTTCTTGGAAATCTTTCTTTTCGGGAGATAACCAAAATAGTATGCATATATTTGACTGGTCTTTGTTTGGCAGTATGTCTTCAATTTTGTTTAGGTTCATGCAAAAATGACCAACTCTCCCTCCTGGGTATCTGCTTCCCAGCACTGCAAGTGCTTTGTGCCCAAAGTTTCAATTAGTTACTCTTTCCCTTCTGTTTGCCAGTCTAAAATTGACCCCTATTTGCGGTAAAGTACCACATGCTATCACTCTGGAAGTGAGACTTTGGGTTCCAATGGCCTAAAATCCCCACGACAGGTTTGGGACACAAAAAAGGTCTGACATACTCTGGGTTTCCCCAAGGACAAGGGACCTTTTGGTTTACATGATAAAAATGAGAGGACAGAGACTTTCATAGGGGATCTTTTATACTTTCAAAGATATTCGGCCATGATCAATTTGACCACAACAAATCCAGCTTCCACTGTGAATCTAAACCACATTTAGCAGTTAACTCACAAGATATATTTAATTAACAAGTTAAATTATATGTGACATTCACAAGATGGATAAGACAAAGGCTTCTACACATAAACTACACTTGGTTGAAGACAAATGCATTTTAAAATTTAAAAATGTTTTATCACATGCAAAACTTGACATATCAAATGTACAGCTAAACAAAAGTTATGTCCTTAGAAAAACTATAAGTCACTGCTGCCTTCTTTAAACAATGAAAAGTTACCTTCATTCTCAAAAGGTGGCAAGATTTGTAGCCCTTACTAAGGGTGTGTAAGGATTTCCACTTAAAATTTTCTATTTTCAGGGGTTTATAACAGCTATAAAAATTCTCTCCAAGCTGAAACTTGGCAAACAAGAACTCAGCATGAGGACATTTTTTTAAAGCCTAAATTTAAAAACAGTATGTTCATGTACTTTTTTAAGCATAAGAAGACAAAAAGGAGAGAATTTTTGAGGTTTTAGTTGCCTTTTTAAAAGAAATCTGCATTCCTCAGGAACTACTTTGTTTTTAAAAATGGAAATCTGCAGACTATAAATTCAGAGTTTGGCCCTGTTTCTTCATGAATTTTATATAAATTAAAATAATTTAAAATGGAGCCTATCACGAAGGGAAGAAACTCATTGTTCTCAGAAGACCATTCCCAGAAATAACTATACTGACCATCCCTCCAATATGGATGTGAAAGATAAATGCATCACTTCTTTTTTTTTTTTTTCCTGAGCTAAAGAAGCTATTTTCATGGGTGAAAAAGTTCAATGAATCACCATCATATTTTTGGTTGGAGAATACTATATTTTCTATCTCTGCCTCCACCAAAAACTTATGTGTGTGTATATATACATATATATGTGTGTGTGTATATGTGTGTGTGTGTACATATATATAATAAATAAATAATTTTATTTATTTGTCATTAATTACCATAGCCTTAGATTTTGGTCAAAATTTAGCTCCCCTGAATTTTGTGTGCATATGTTAAATTCCATAAATACATGCATACAAAAGTAAGGTTATTGTATACCTATGTATACAATACATGATTTATCTTACATATATGTCCTAATAAGGCTGGTCTACTATTGCATTAAACACATCCCAATATATATGAGAATTTTAATTATTATTTCATCTCTCAAAGTATCTAACTACTCTGTCCCAAATGCTGTTATGAGGAATGGGAATGCCACGCACAAAAAAATGAATAAGGCCTGGCTCCTATCTCTAAGGTGTCCATAATCTAATTGTGGATCCAGACACAGGAAATGAAAACACTTGTATCCATACCCTTTTACACAAATTCCCTATGAAATATTTTTCAACAAACATGTCCTCCATAGGCCTATTGTCTTTCTTCCACACCTGAGTTTTAGAACACTTCTGTGGTTATGCAACCTTATCACCACAGTCTGGTTTTAGAACACTTTTTATCACCCCAAATCTTTCCCTCACACCCATGGTGATCCTCTTTTTGAAACAGGTCAATCCTGCTAACACAGGGGCCGACCCTCCCTTGCTCTTCCCAAAATTCACTCTCCCTCCGTTTCAGAGGTATCAATTCTGCCTTTGGGGCTTTGTTATCAGAGTTTAGAACTCTAAAACCTAAAGTCCATTTTCCCGTGTGATTTTTCTAATTTATTCTCTTTCAATGGCTCCGTCACATGCCACTCTGCAGTCTGATAACCCCCTTCCACAGTCTGACCCATACAGGGCCAGCCTTCAGCTCCTTCCCGCTGGCATGGAGAGCTGGCTTGGTCTTTTGCTAAGTTATCTAA
Organism: Lagenorhynchus albirostris; assembly: GCF_949774975.1. Lineage (NCBI taxonomy): Eukaryota > Metazoa > Chordata > Mammalia > Artiodactyla > Delphinidae > Lagenorhynchus > Lagenorhynchus albirostris. The sequence goes on from NC_083111.1 coordinate 59,575,703, forward strand.
GCCCCAGAGTGTCTGCAAAAATGCAAGGCTCAAGCCTTAATACTTTCACTGTAGAACCGTGAGAGCTCAATTAGTTCACAACTGCCACTTACCTCCTACTTATACTAGAAATCGGTTGAAAATAAATACCATCAAAAATTAAACGGAATGGACAGATCAACATCTGAAGAACCTCAAAACAAGAAAAGGAGGTGAACGTATTAAAGATAAATCAAAAACAAAAGTACTATTTTGATGTAAAAATCAAACACAAAATTAGAGTGAAAATATCTTGACCACTTCAAGGATCTTCACTGAAAATACAGCAGTAGGTCTAATTAGTCTTTAAAATTTGTTTTTATTAGATAAAGCGTATGTTTAAAATGAATCTCCCTTTCCCTTCTTTCTTATCCCATGGTCTAGTCCCATGGTCCAAGCTATTACGATTTTTAATAATTTCATCTATATAATTAATAGTTTTAAAACTTCCTGGAATTATTATGATTATCATTACTTTATATGATTTGAGTTCACCATACTGATGCTATTTCTCATTTGTATACATTATAGTTTAATTCTGCAGTGAACTTTACACACCATAATTCTAAACACATTCCACTTTAGCCTTTCAAATAAACAGCAACGAAAAACAGTTGAATAGGAAAAATTACTTCTCAGGCAAGGATAGGAAATGGCTATGGTTCCATTAATATTCTCATGTTCAAATGCATGATGTCTATCATCACAAGATCTTTACACTGTAATGTGTCAATTCCAATATAAGAAAAAGAGGATATATTTTGATGTTGTTTTTTTTTAAATGTTATTCTTGTATGACAAAGAATAGTAGAGCCAAAGGCTAGAAGAAATTGCCAGAGACGGCATACAAGTACATATTGGACATAATGAAGCTGGTATATGACGGAAATTTGTTGGGGACTCAAGAAAAATGAAGTAACTTTTCCAGGGCCATAGAGTAATTTGGAGAGAGTCAAGCTAGAATACAAAGACATATCTTCACTGTCCAAACTCTTTACTATTCTATGTTGCCTAAATGACACAAAGATCTTGTTGTTGTCACCCCTGTGACAGACGTCTTGTAGAAATCAAGGAGATCTGACATTCTTAAAGACCAAACTCCTCGTTCAGACTTCCCTGATGGTGCAGTGGTTAAGAATCTGCCTGCCAATGCAGGAGACACGGGTTTGATCCCTGGTCCAGGAATATCCCACATGCCACGGAGCAACTAAGTTTGTGCGTCACAACTACGGAGCCTGCGCTCTAGGGCCCCCGTGCTGCAACTACTGAGCCTGCATGCTGCAACTACTGAAGCCCTCACGCCTAGAGCCCATGCTCCACAACAAGAGAAGCCACCACAATGAGAAGCCCGTGCACCGCAACAAAGACCCAATGCAGCCAAAAAAAAAAAAAAAAGACTAAACTCCTCTTTGAGAGTCATTATCCAAATAGATCCAGAAACTTAATGCAATGACATTAACAAGTTTAGTTTAAAAGCTAGAATTAGCTTACCATTTTATGTGGAAAGAATTTAAAAATCTGCAGATTACTCAAATCTGTGTCTTTTGCCATGAAGAATAAATTGAATTAAATGCCAAATACCTTTTTCCTATGACTTTAAATGTAACTAGTTTGGCATGTAGCATTAGTAAACACAGATCAACCCCCTTTTTTAATGTAACTGGCCTAAATCAAGATATAATGAATCTTTTAATAAGTTTTGTTTCATATTCATAATGTATAGAATCACATGTTTTGTAATTATAAGATGTTCTAAACGTTGTTTTATCTTCTTCCTTGAATGAAGGACTAGTTTGGGTTAATAAATAAATAAATGTCAAAAGTCATGTGTACCAAGAGAGGCTTATTCTTTCACATGAACATTAATATGAGGAAATGTCGTTGCATAGTAATTGTGGGTACAAAGCAGCCGTTTCACCTTTGATTATGCCTTAAATATCTTTATAAAGTAATGAAAGAGAATATACATACCTATGCCCATGCTGTCTCTAGTTAACCATGTAAAATGGAAGGCCAGCATTAGCTGATAGACATTACAGCTTTCCTGTCAGTCAGCACTCATTACTCAACGGAGTAAAAATCAATTTGGGTTCTAAGACCATTGTCTTCTTTAACTCAGTTTTCTCTGATTCCCTGAAAACTTTCCGAAGTCTTCCCAATGATATTATGTAGGACAAATAACCTTGACAAGCATCCTTTAACCCAAGCATACTAGAGCACATCATTAAAAATGACCAGACACACCACTGGTCTCTGAATCTATGCTGACATTCACTAAGTCATTACCAAATGGTATACATAGTGAGGGAAAGGGGAAACACACACAAACACCCATTTATTATAAATGTGTTAACAATGTTAAGACTAATTTTGAAGAAATGTATGGCAGTAGGCATTTTTTAAATACCTTGATTACAGAATGAATGAATTTTGCTATAGGTATTGAAATTATTTGAGCTTTTTTTGTTCAGATGAATAAATGAATCTAAAATATCTAGTATTGGATCTTAAATATATTTTTATACTTAACTGTAAATTTTATATTTCACATAGACCTCTAGACAGTACTCCTAAGAACATTAAGAAACTGATATTTGATATTTTTATGAAAAGTAAGTTAAAATCTTTGAAAAGACTTGAAAAAGACAAGCTGCCACAAAATTAACATTGGTTTGGATACAGATGATATGTATAAAAAAATAAAGAAACGTTCTAAAATCTGGAGGCTAAAGGGGAGCAAAATATACCACCCCAAACATGCCTCTTTAGTATACTGATTACTTTGCACTGGTTATTTTTTAAAAAACAGTAAACAAACAAAAAAATAAATAAAAATAAACAGTAAACAGAGCAGAAGCTCTGAAAACTGAGTAGAAGTTACCCTTTTGTAAAAGACATTTACATTTATAAGAGAAATCTCTATTTATAGGTGTGTCTGCCTATAGGAAGAGAAGAAGAGCACTAAGTCTCTGGAAACTCTTACCAATGGAGAAGGCAAGGACTTGGATCTGCAAAACAACCTTAGCCTTGTTTACTGTGCTTTTCCTGGTTTCTCTCAAAACTGGCTCCCCCTTCCCCCTCCCCCCTCCCCCCTCCCAGACCCAATCCACTCCCCAAACATCTTCTTCTGTCTTTAGCTGGAGATGGTATTTAAAGTGGTGGTTTGGGCCAATTTGGGGAGTTACTCAGTTTTCCTGGGTATCTCCCATGTATACAAGAGGTCTACATGTTATTAAACTTCTGTTTGTTTTTCCCTTGTTAGTCTGTCTTTTATTACAGGGGGGTCTTAGCCAAGAACCTAGAAGGGTAGAGTGAAAATTGTTTTTCCTCTCCTACAACTTCTACCCTGAAATTATTTCCTAACTGCCTTTCTGTTTTCATTCAACTGTTGAAAATTGGATATCCCAAGCTGGAAAAGACACATTAAAGGATTGGTTTAGGAAAACAGGAGGTAAGACTACAATCAGTAGAGCTGACTCAGAGAAAAAATTCTACTTCAGCACACGTTCTGTTTCAGTTGCAATAACATGCTTAAGGTATTCATGTTTTAAACAGTTGCTTGCTTTAATCCATTGTTTTTTTGTTTTGGGGGGTTGTCTGTTCAATAACCAACTGACCTAAGACCTATTACTTTACAGTAATCCAGTGGCTCTCAATCTGGGGTGATTTTGCCATAAAAGGACATTTGGCAACGCCCAGAGCCATTTTTGAGTGTCACAACTGGGGAGGGAGGGTGCTACTGGCCTCTAGTGGGTAGACGCCAGGGGTGCTGCTAAACATCCTACAATGCCTCCATCTCACAAAAGAGAATGATCTGGGGCTTCCCTGGTGGCGCAGTGGTTAAGAACCCGCCTGCCAATGCAGGGGACACAGGTTTGAGCCCTGGTCCGGGAAGATCCCACATGCGGTGGAGCAACTAAGCCCGTGCACCACAGCTACTGAGCCTGCGCTCTAGAGCCCGTGAGCCACAACTAGTGAAGCCTGCGTGCCTAGAGCCTGTGCTCCGCAACAAGAGAAGCCACCGCAACGTGAAGCCCGAGCACCGCAACGAAGAGTAGCCCCTGCTCGCCGCAACTAGAGAAAGCCCACGCGCAGCAACAAAGACCCAATGCAACCAAAAATAAATAAATAAACAAATTAAAAAAAATAAAAACAAAAAACAGAATGATCTGGCCTAAAATGTCAGTAATGCTGCTGTTGAGAACTTAACTTTACTCCAATAGCAAAGAACATGATTGGGGGACTTCCCCGGCAGTCCAGTGGCTAGGACTCTGTGCTTCCATGGCAGGGGGCTCGGGTTCCATCCCTGGTCTGGGAACTAAGATCCCCGCATGCCACTCCACGCAGCCAAAAAAAAAACCCCAAAAAACAAACAACAACAAACAAAGAACATGATCAATGATAAATCATGTAGAACAGGATTTAAAAGTGTAATCATTGGTGTCTTGCTAATATCTCAGTAACAATAGTCATTGCAGGGATGACATTACTAATTGCAATTTGCTTGTCCTTTTCCTACACATTTTATCATTGGATCCTCACAACAAACTCAGAAGTAAGCAAGGTATATCTAATTAGTCCCATTTTCAAGTGCAGAACACTGAGGCTCATCAAGGGGAAAGAGTATGAACAAGGTCATTTGAGACTCAGACTAAAACACTGATATTCTTAATCCCAGTCCAGTGTTCTTTTGACTATATAACATTACATCACGGATTGATGCAACTTTATATATAAATATTTTATAGAATGCCTGAAAAATTAAGACTCCTACAATTAAAAAAGCAAAGGGTGGGGAAGAAATTCTATTTCATTCTTATCTTTGCAGGAGAAAAGAAGTGGTAATATGAAATCATTTTCCATAGTCTTTGATATGTACATTCCTAACGCAAGAAGATAATCGGAGACTTTTGCGCTTTTAAACCAAAATCTATGATTGTTCATCTAAATCTAGAACAATCACCTTGCCAAAAACAGGAAATATTTCTGCTTTGATACTTCTAACAAGTTGTTTTAAAATATGAAATCTATTTCTTCCTATAAGCTTCAAAGTGCCAGTCTGTACTCCATGATTCTCATTATCATTTAGATAGGTATTCTAATTACTTTCTTATTCAAATCATGCACTTCACTTTTAAAAAGCCCCTGAAAGGCTTTGCATAAACACACACCTTCCCTGGTAGATGCTTGCTCTTTTCTGCCCATAAGAGGAAAGAAGATCAAGGCTCTCAACTTGAGGATCTTTTTCTCACATAATTATGATACAATAGTTGCTATTAAAATGAGGCAGAGTAAAGATGCCAAAGGATGTCACACGGGTTCTGAAGACCTAATTAGCAAGGACAGCATTAAAACAATAACAATAGGTGTGAGAAGAAGCTTCCAGGACTCGGTATATAGAGAAAAAAACTCAGATAAGTGGTTTGAATTAATGTAATGATATACTAAATATTATATCTTTCTGCATGAAAGAAAACAACCTTAAACATGTCTGGTATCCGAACTATATTAAAGTTTGATGCTCCAAATTCTGGTTTCCAGACCACTTTGGAGAGAAGGGAACTCAAAGACTTGACAATCTTTCATTAGTTTCAAACCGGGGTCAGTTGACTCCAGACTGTCTTTTTCAAAATCATGACCTCTTTGGCCTCATTGGTTGTTGAACTACTTAGCAGTTACTTCTAGCATTGTTTTGGACCCATATGTGTGTTAATTATGATTATTATTTGACTATTTAGTATGACTCCAAGAGAGCATAAGACTGAATCCAGTAGAAGCTAAAGGAAATCTCCTATAATATCATTCACACATAACGAATTTTGATTATCCAGGCTAAAGCAAAAATTATTCTCTCTCTTGAAAATGTTACAAAATTCCTGTCATGTGATGAAGTGTTCAAAGATCATATAGACAAAAATGTGAGAGAAAGGGATCAGAGAGGTGGTCAGGAAGATAATTAACACAAATATTATGTTATTTTTCTAGATTTTCATGATAGTTATGGGACTTGTCAACTTTTAAAATTCTGTAATGTGCTGTGATTTCTTTTCTCATTCTAAACAAATATTCATTTTTAGCCTAATTGTGTAGTCATTATTATGAATGATTTTTCTTAAAAAGGAGGTCCTCTAAATTTTGTAAGCTTTAATTAAGGTCCCACAAAACCGAGATCCACCCTGTGGATGCTAATCTAAATGGAGAAAATGATTAGGGACAGGGGATATACTTGTCATTAAGTTAAAGAAACAGTATGGCCATCTGAAAAGAAATTAATAGATTAGAAGAGTGATAGTGATATTTTCCCTGTAGTACTTTCTGCCAACTTCCAAGTAAATAATCAGATAGAAACACAAACTTATTTTCTCATAACATCAACAGACACAAATAACTGTTCATACACAGATATTATGTGTAAAGATGTCAGTCATGAATACTATTGACCTTTTGTGATTGCCAAGGTCATGTATGTTATGTGCCACTATGCAGCATTTTCCTAAAAGGCAGGAACCATTTCAATGTACATACGTACTTGTGTCCACTGAAATCATATGATGAAAAATCCATTAAGATTTCTTTGATGTATTATTTTTACAGCAATATATTTCAACTTTCCCTCCTTGCTATTTTTTTGTTGTTGTTGTTACTGTCAACTTAAAAGTAGTATTTTCATGGGCAGTGAACTTGACAGGAGAAAACCCAAAAAACCAAATGTGTCATGAAAAATAAACCAAATTTCAGTCATAAAGGCACACACTGTACAAACCACGTAGAAACACATCCTTCAGACGAATGTAACTTCTTAACAATATTCCCAGGGAGGATTTACTCTCATAAATGCTCATTAGAGTGATCCTTTGAACTTAAATTTTTAATTAGCTTTGAAATCCACAATGTAAATTTGAAATATGTTGCCTTTAGAAATCATGTTCCGGTTAAGGGCTTGGAATAAACTAAAATCTAATAAAAAGATTCTCTTTCAACATAATTTATTTAGTGACTCTAAGTCCATTTCGATAAATGATCATTGGTTTAAATAAAAACCTTAAGAGCTGCAATTTAAAAGTATGTGCACTTTGCTCTTTCCAATGTATTTAAATACACACTAGATGTGAAGCCAACAAAATCACTAAATTATTTGGCCATGAAATCCAGTACATGTAAAAATGTTTTCTATATTATAACTAAATTTAAAAAGCTTTGCCTAACATTGTGCAGACAATTATGATAATGTAAAAAGAATTAAAAACAAAACAAAAACAAAACAAAAAAGTAAGGGATGTTACTTGAATTATATATTTATTAAACACATAGATTAAGGAGTAAGGTTCTAAGACACTTCAAAAGAAAAGAAGGGTCAATTATAATGAATATAAGGTTTTTCCAAAACTCAAAAATACTAACTATTAAACACAAAAAGCTAGAATGTGCTTTTCAAGAAATACCTCTTATAAAATTCCTAACTATACTTTGGCATTTCTAGTTCCCACTTGATTCCATGTAAACTATTCAACTCAGCAAAGGGCTGATCTAGATTCTAGACAGCGATGCATATACATACCTCTTTACTGTCAATGTAATCATGATTGTTTTGCTAATTCATCAACAGAAAAGGTGGAAACACTTTAAAAAAGCAGCATTAATATATGTCCTGATTGTGATTGGCAGTGTTAATTATACAGGGTTGTTATCCTGTCAGCAGTTTCAAGACGATTATCCTTAAGTTTAAATTCCAGGAATGCTCTGTATACATGCACAGACATACACTTTGTGCACTAGGAAACCAGAAGAAATAGACTAAGGAGCAGGAAAAGCGAGGAAGAAAGAACACAGGACTGGGTGTTATCCTGACTCATCTCAGATCATGTATCTTCCAACTCTCATTCCCATAACTAGCTATATAAATTCCTGATTCTCCGTCAAGCCACTTATGTTGTGTAGATGGTAAGGACAGCCTATTCAGTAGACAAATTTATTGTTTATGGAAGCCTTAAGAAAACTGAAAACCTAATTTTAACATGCACATTTTTAAGCTGGCATCTAAAAATTTTTCTCCATTAGCCCTATTATGAAAAATTATCCCAAACTTGGGAATAAGGCAAAAAAAGGAGTAGGCATCATGTTCTTTCAATTACATACAGGGGGATTATTTAAACGCTCACGCCAGGATTATTGAATTATCTAGGGGAATGTACCTGTGTTTGACTTTGCTATTTACTGTTCATTAAAGGCTCAGATTCTGTGAAATTACATGTTAATTTTCTGTCCAAAAGAAAAGATAACCCCAAAGGTTAAGGTTCCACTGTCCTATTGAACGCTATTAACTGTCTTGTCCCTAAGTCAGAATGTCATTCCTGAGGGACTATATAACTCACATCCCTCTAATTTTCCTTCAAAGCAGCTTTGCCATCTTACTGGCTCTTTTTTTTTTTTTTTTTTTTTTTTTTTTGCGGTATGCGGGCCTCTCACTGTTGTGGCCTCTCCCGTCGCAGAGCACAGGCTCCGGAGGCTCAGGCCCAGCAGCCACGGCTCATGGGCCCAGCCACTCCGCGGCATGTGGGACCCTTCCGGACTGGGGCTCGAACCCGTGTCCCCTGCATTGGCAGGCGGACTCTCAACCACTGTGCCACCAGGGAAGCCCTTACTGGCTCTTTTATTGAGTTAAAAAAATCTTTAACATGTGTTTATCCTATATTTGTACAAGTACACCATTTTAAACTTTTCTAAAATTATTCTTTGACAGTTTCGGAGATTCCACTGAGATACCTGAGTGCGCTCACCTTCCGGAAGTAGTTAAGCAAAGGCACTCTTTTTTTGGTCCCAGGAGTGAATCCCAAACAACAATAAAACTTTACCTTCAATAGTTCTTTGTTTCTTTTTCTGGTTTTGTTTCTGGTTCTTGGCCAAGTTATTTGATTCTGATTCTGATGTGCACATAGCAAATAAGTCATTCCCCTTTGGAGAAACCAATAACAGGGAATACTATTACTGACCATTTGGTGATCTCTAAGTACTGGGGTTCTATTCTCTGTTGGATGTGAGACAACAGAAATTCTGTTTTGTCAGTCTCTTATGTTAATTTGTTTGTGCAAGAACACATTTCATACCATAGAAAATAGAACAAACATTTCAGATCTCTGCCAGTGAGTTTTGTGTTTATTTACTCTTGACCCTTGGCTGAGGTTGAAGAATTGAAGCTGAAAACTCTCTGTGTTTCTCTGAAAAAGGACTTTATCAATTTGTGTAAATTTATACAATAAATAATTTCCTATATCCAGAGTGTATTAACAATTACATGATAATGTCTAAGTTAAATGAGTTGTGTTATGATTGCTTTTGAGAGATGTATAATGACATTCATTCTAATGTTCTCAGATTCTAAGAAAATAAAGAAACTGAACTTCTAAAATTTAAATGAGCTAGTATTTTAAGAAAAAAGTGTAATCCACATAGAATCTGCTAGCTCAGAGTATTTTTATATAAGAATATAAATCCAGGTTTATATAATTGAGGTATAGTCTTAGATTACCATGGCTATTGTGATCATTTTGGTTTGAAAATACTACATAACTTTCCCTAATCTTATTGATGGTAAGTATAATTCAAGCTTACATTTCATTTTCTGTAAAATTTAGTTTTGTGTCCTCAAGAAGAGACCAGTTAATCTGAACTCCTAATTTTTTTTTTTTTTACAGATTTAAAATATTGCATTTATTTTTAAAGACTCTAGTTTCATTGCTGTCTTAAATTTAAATGTTAACATTTTCCCAACATTATGTCTAGGATTGTGAAAAATGTAAAGCTGTGTTCAACCAAAGGTTTTTATATCAATAATAATTACATTCTGTAGTTTGTCAGGCTAAACGTAATTGAGTTAATGAGGAATCTTTAGATAACTGGTGAATATCTAAGTAAGATAGGGTATTACTAAACTAATCACCAATCTGTCAAAATTTTAGCATCACTATATCTGAGTCATTTTAATATAGGTATTCATTTTTTGCACTTAACAAAAGTGTAAAATCAATGAATGTGAATGCAGGAGATTGTGTGATGGCATTTGTGAGCTCTGCGAATCTGCTAAAATGATTGTGAATAACAGCCATACCTTATATCTACCTCTTAGCACTCTTTGTGAAACAGAAATTACTTAATTTGGTTAAACATTATAGTTAACATGGGTGATTAAGACTTCATATAAGCAACAGTGACAGAAAAGTCTAACTCTGTAAGCAAGTTATGGAACATGTTCTTTGTCTACCAAGGGGAAATAATAAAAAAAAGAAAGTAGTTTCCAAAGTGAAGTGTCTGATTGTTCCATAATAGGACCAACTATAATAAAAGATAGAACTTGAGTGTCTGCAATTAGTTGTGTAAGAGTTGAGGGAAGGAAATGTTACTTGAGTTGGTTTAATAATACCAGCAAATAAAGAGCCTGAAAAGATAATAAAATGTGTTAAATTTTGGCAAGTTGATAGACTTACTCATAAAACAGTATAAAACAAAAAGGAGCCTGTGAATCCTTTGCCACTATGTATTATATTAATGCAAATTTAGATCTATTTCTTATCTCGGCTAAAATGATAAACTGGTCTTAGAGTATTTAGTCTGTTCTGAGCAAAGGTTAGTAAAAGGTTATTTTTTACCTTCCATGTAATAAACCCAGATATCACAGATTCTGTTCACCAGAGTAAGTTTCTATGCTGTGAGCTTTCTTTGGCATGCCCTTGCTTCTAAAAGATCTCTGGTTCCTTACAATTATGTTATTTCTATGTTTATTTAGAAATTTGTACTGTCATTTTGGTCAACAGGTAGCCAAGCTACTGTTTCTCAGGCATCTTGGTCCTATCTTAGTCACCCAAAACTTCTCTGACACCCTTCTTGTTTTACTGTTCAGAGATCAGATCCTATATTCAGGGAGAAAAGAGATTGTACACAGAACATCCAACATAGTCCAAAATGCTTAAGCTTTACACAGCAGAAATATATTAAAAATGTAAAAGACAGGGAAAAGCAGGAAGCTTTAAGGTTTAAGGTGCTCTGCTAAGTCTAAAGAAGCATCCAAGAAGACCAATGCTTGACTTACCCCATTGTTTGGTGTCCAGGGGGTTGTCATAGCCTAGACAGAGGTATCATGCTAAGATTTTTGGATATGTGATGGCTATGCCTTTCTTTTCTAAAGTGATTATAAAAGCATACATACTATCTAGACACCAGGTCCCTTAAAACTGTCTTTGCAAACTACTTGGAAAGTTGTCCCAAACTCTAATGCAAACTCCAGTTTGAAAGACCACTGATCTATCCCCAAAATCCCATTCTGAATATTAGGATGTCTCTCTAGAGACTAGGGCTTTAACACACGGCAAAGCTGACCTGAAAAAAAAAAAAATCACTACCTGAAACAGTATCAAAATAATGTTATCTGCCTGTACATGGGTGAGTCTCCAGTTAAGGTCTGGCTGGTAAATGGGGAGGCTTCATTTCCAGCTCACCAATGAACCACCAGGAATGGTACTCAAATCAGTTGTGAACTGTAATGAATGGCACTAGATGGTTAAGAAGGTTATTGCTATACTCAAGATACATAAAAGAATCTTCCATTCTCTTTCTAAAATTATTTTAAGAATGGTCTATCCTCCACTTTTTTAAAAAAGAATGCATTTATCAAGATCCTTTATATAACAATATTTTCATAACCAAAAAAACTGTAGGTCGAGAAAATTCCTTTTATTCTAGCTCCTTAAAAAGCTATAAAAATTGGATTTATTGAATCAAGACTATGATTAGGTTATTAAAATAATCAGATTAAGTGGGTACAATTTATTTTACCTGCCCATATAGATGCTAAGGATATACATTAAGCAAGGATTTGGCTTTCAATGGGCATTTTATTGTCTATTCTTCAGCAATAACTGGTACTGCTGACAGACTACTGACTTGTTTCTTATCACAAAGTTCACATAATCCTAACATTTGTTTTGGTTTCATTTTCTTCACATTTCTAAGAATAAAATTAGAAGAGGCACATGTCATTTGTATTAGTATCAACTCTTCTTCTCAAATACAAACCTGTACTAAATAAACAATGTATAGAAAGTTCTTAAATAATATAAAGATGGCATTAAAATGTTGGTTACATTAAAAAATGGTGTACAAACGCAATTAAATTAACTAGCACCCAGTAACTATCTTAATGTCGTCAACAAAATTGTACTGGCTCAGACCAGTGATCAAAGTTGACTATAGCTTTAAGTAACCTTACTACAGTGGTTATAATCCCTTTCTAAAATTTAGAATTTCTCTAACTTTTATACAGATCTCAGTACGGCTTCTCATGAAGGAGTCTTAAGTTCAAACAACTCTGCCCTTTAAAGGTTGTTTTTCGCCAATATATAGAAGCACATCTATTAAAGATAAAAATGTATTCAAACTTCTTTGAAAGCATCTGATGCATTTTATCCGAGCATTAAATCTTTCCGTTTTACCAGAAATTGAGTGTTAAGGACAATCTTCTGGTTGGGTATTTTGGTGCACTCTGGATTCAATGAAATCAGACCTGTCCTTCTTCCTATGCGCACATGGGGCTGTATACAGTTCAAAATTTTCCCATAAAACATAGAAAGCCTATGAGAGAAAACACTATTAACTTAGTGCCCTACAATTGAATTCAAGTACAATTTTAACTGACTTCTAAACACAGGTACAGTAAGGATTTGCCTGCATTACTAAGAAACCGGGAAAGCAGAGTCTATATTCCAACAGGCTCATACCGTGTTCCTCATCCTGGTGTGACGATTATGCTCATAAGCGCAGCCCATTTAAAACTGCGGAGAAGATACTTCCTTCTACGAAATGGTGGCTGTGGGATGGAAAATAGCAACAGAAACACAATTTATGGGTTTATGGGTATAATAGTAATAACCATTCAGCCTGATTATGTGAGAGATTCCTGAAAACTATAGCTTTCATTTTTGTTAACACCTCAGTAACACGGGAGAGTGGGTAGAATCAAAGCTTCTGAAGGAAGAAAAATGATGTAACAGCAATTATTATTCCTTTTATGTTGTCTTCACAGTTATATTCAAAACTCTGATGCCAAACACATGTGCTATGGACTTTGACCTATTAAGCCAAATACCAGTCATATGTTGCTCAAGATTAAAATGATTCAATTAAATAAATATAGCAATAATTTTTAAAACCCAATAATAATTATTTTCATAACTACATATGAGAAATTGTGAGAGTAAACCCTCGTAAATTGTAACTTACTTCATCTGCGTTTCATAAATTAATACCAACCGTAACATCAGTGAAAGTCACTCATTTATTCAACAAATATGGGACAACTACTATTTGCCATGTTTTACAATTTGTTCTTTAGCCTATTTCAGTTTATTACAATACATTAGTCCGTTTTTCTTCAGTTTATTTCTTTATAGTTCAAATTTAAGAACAGAAATTATTTTCTTTGTTTTTAGGTATGAAGAATGATTTTCAGAAAAGTTAAGTTTGAAGTTAACTTCAAAGCCATGTCTTTATACCACACTGAGTTAGAGAGTACTGCGAGGGGATAACGTTTGTTTGTTCATTCACAAAATGAACTGAACTCCTGCAATAACCCAGGCACTGTGCTAAAGCCCTGGGGCCATAACACACCCACCACAGTCCCTGCCTTCATGGAGTTTATACTCTCCTTTGAATAAGAGGATCTTATTAAGGTATTATTAGAAGAGGTTTTATGCTGGTAAGTGGGTGAGAAGGGAGAAAACAAAGATACAATCAAGGGATATAACTGATGCAGCAAAATCTCAGAGAAGGCAGGAAAAGAAAGATCAAACGGTATAACGGGAAGGAAGAACTTTCAATATTTTAATTACATTTAACTACATGATACAAATATCACAGGTGTTACATAGATCATCAGTGCTTTGTTTCTAAAAGATGATTAAAAGATTGTGAAACGTGTATTAGTCTGAGACTACTTGCGATTAGGTCTTATAAACCTACCATATTGTTTTAATTTGAGATTCAAGTATTTGATGAATTGAATAGCATGGACACATAATGGAAACAGCGGTAACAGAGACGAATTTTCTAGAGCTGTGATCTCCAGTATGGTAGCCACTAGCCATATGTGGCTGTTTAAATTTAAAATAATTAAAATGAAATATAATTAAAGATTCCATTCGGTGTGATAGACATATGTGACTAGTGGTTATCGTATTTGGACAGCATAGATTCTAGAAAATTTCCAACATCACAGAAAATTCTTTTGGAGAGGAGAGATAGAGAGTGTAAATGTACTGAAATTTAGAGGGGTTTATAGGAGTGTAAATCAAAATAGGGCTTCATTTGTTTGGTATGACTAACAGATAAAACTTAAAAAATGACAACAATGACAATTGTCTATTAAGCAAGTCTTTTATCTAAAATAGTTATGGTGAGACTGACAGAGTAAACAGTGAGAAATCATGTAGGGTAGGAAACCAACTGCAAAGACTTGACAATACCAGGTTAAATCAGGCTAAAATGGAAATATGTATAATACTCAAGAAATCTCTAGGTCATTTAGTTTATACTGGTAATGCTATAATGGACTCTATTTGGGTCTATTTTTCTATAACCTGAAGATGTCTGAACTAGTAGGTAATGCAGAAATAAAGCACCAGTGTTATTATCTTTCAACAGCCTAAATCTCTTTTCTCTTTGTTCTGTTTTCCAGCAACACACTACTTCTATAATTTGGACAAAGACAAAAAAGTTAAAAGGGGGTTAATAGAATTAGTTTGGAGAGAGTGCAGAGAGAGGAGACAGTCCGGGCTACGTACTAGAAATTTAAAAATAATGAAACCACAATTAAAAATCACAAATGCACGCCTCACTTAAGAGAAGGCAATAAACTATGTGCTAAAGACAAAACATTAGTTCTAGTACATTAGAAAAGGAATCCCCAGCTTGCCCTGCCTTAAATTATGTGGCAAAGAACCAGACTATTTGTTTCTACTAGCAATAAATTAGCCAGTCACATAAGGATTAATTGCAAAACTGACCCTTGAAACACTGCCCAGTAGCCCAATTTTGAACAATAATTCAAATTTGGTCTTCTACCAAGGAATTTTTAGTAAAGAGAATCTGAATGGTTTAATTCATAGCAGAGAGATATTGATGTGAGTCTTCCTGTTACAAATTTTTTTCAGCTACCTACCTACACTCCAAAGTATGTATATTATGTATTTCTCTCAAGGGTCCAGCACCCTTTGGGAACATAAGAAGACTGTGCATTTTGTATCCAAGTATTCCAGGGGATATCAAGTTTCATAATAAATTTGAATTTTCATTACTTGTGGATTCAAGAGTTTGATGAGAAGGTGTTGATTATATAAGTGATGTAAACAGAGATTTCAACCCTCAGCCATATTTTTTTCATTCTGACTTCAGCCTCCTTTTTAATTTTTAGCAGTCACTTAAATCTTTATTCTCTAATCTCTAGTCTCCTAAGGAAATGTGCGCTCTGCATGAGAATGACATCATTTAGGTAAGTATATCACCATCTATTTTTCAGATAGACAAAATTATACTTCATGCAGAAGGCGAAATAATTTAACCCCAAATGTGTGAAGCTTTGCTCACCATTGAAATCAGAAAAATGAATGTTTAAGGATCATACTTTTTCTGACAGTCTAACCAATTAATGCATTCAATTTCCCCACATCTTTCATGCTGAGTTCCTATATAAAAAAAAAAAAAAAGGAAGAAAGAAAGAAATAAAAATTCAGTGGCAGGCTTGGAACAAAGAGAATAAAAGAAGTTATAATTGTACTCCTTCACTTCGTTTTTAATACACTAATGGGCAATTTATAATAAAACTGAAACTATATGAGGTAAAGGTCCTGTTCACTAGCCAATTATACCTTCACTTGAAAATGGTCCTGAGGAGAAAAGTCAACTTAAAAAAAAATGTAGTTAATAGATGAGATATTTACCTCCACAAATGTTCAAGATAATTGAGCATTAATTAAAAAAAGCCATTCTGGTATTCTATTTCAGCTGACATTACCTTCTTTGACCTAAGAGGGTTGAGATAAACTGTTCCCTCTATATAAAAATCAAATGGTCACTGTTATCCATTCTCAGAGAGTCAGAATCTGACTAAGGCATCCAAAGTTAGAGCCTTCCTATTCCTTTACCAGGAAATAAGGACAATTTTGTTTCCAGCCATCTTGAATTTCAATGGATAGGTAAAGCTGGAAAAATCAAAACGTAAATAATTACTTGTTGGTGGACCCCCAAAACCATAGTTTGAAATATGCCTGATCTTCTTACTCATCTTCTCTCTGCTTTTAGCATTAAGAAGCAATCATTGGGGAAAATAGTAAATAAATAACCCAAATAGACAACATAAAAGACAACTATGTCCTTTTACAGGAAAGTAAAACTCAAAACTAACTCTTTACTAAGCGTGATAACTTGTAAACTGGGAAATTCAAGTGACAAAAGTTGTTACACTAATCTTTTGTTAAGTAACTATATGCCTAATGCATATCTCTTTATAATAGGGAATTGATTACAATAATAACTAACATGCCTTGAACACTTAGCCTCACCAGACACTGCATTAAAGTGAGTTTTATACACGTTCTCTCAATCCTCACAATACTCAGAGAGTAAAGCCCTTCCGTAGCCAGGGAGGAAGGGTGTCAGGGTTACAACCAAGAAAGTCTGACTCCATAATGACACAAAAGCAAAACTGAATTTCATTTTTAAATGATAATAAAGGTTCAAACACTCTTGATCTCACTTTAATATTTGGATGATACATTCACATGATACTTTCAACTTCAATGACAATTATTAATCCAGCTTCTGTCCTCAGAATGGTGCTAAAATTCTAGGGGGATAAATGATAAAAAAAAAAACAAAATTCAAAACTAACCCAGTGGGGCTTCCCTGGTGGTGCAGTGGTTAAGAATCTGCCTGCCGATGCAGGGGACACGGGTTCGAGCCCTGGTCCGGGAAGATCCCACATGTCGCGGAGCAACTAAGCCCGTGCACCACAACTGCTGAGCCTGTGCTCCAGAGCCTGCGAGCCGTAACTACTGAAGCCCGCTCGCCTACAGCCCGTGCTCCGCAGCAAGAAAAGCCACCACAATGAGAAGCCCACGCACCGCAACGAAGAGTAGCCCCCGCTCGCAGCAACTAGAGAAAGCCCGCGCACAGCAACAAAGACCCAATACAGCCAAAAATAAAAAACAAACAAACAAAAACCCCCACCAAAACTAAGCCAGTGGATAAACAGTGGTCTAGCTAATAGGTAGGTCTTCAACCACTAATCACTTTAACTCTTATAAAAGTCAGCTAGAGCTTTATATCTAATACTATTCAAATGTGGAGATGATACAACATGTAGTATATAAAGGTGACGTAATGCGTTATTTATTTATAATTCTTGTAGAAGTTATTTCCAAATAGGATTTGAATGAAATTAGAATGGAATCACATAACAGAGCAGTTAAATATCATGAGTACAAATCAACATACAGAATGGTGACAGTTAACAACCAAATGCAAAGAAGTGGAATTAGAACAACATCACTGGAGGCAGTGGGTTATACCACTCAGGAAGCGATGCTAGGAAGATGATTAAGAACCAGGTTGGGGCAGTGACACAGGGAATAAAAGGAAACGGATATGAACACTGGCAGAAAGAAGACATGTTGGCCAACTGGCTTTAAGGCAAGAATGAAATAAAAGATAACTGAACTTTCTAGCAGGGAAAGCACAGAAATGGTGTACATGAGAGGGGTCGGTGAGCAAATACGTGAAATCTAAGAGTACACTTTCAAACATCTATGCAAAGTTTTACTGTGGCTTTAAATAACCTGCTCTGAGTAAAATTTTAAAATAACAATTGCATATACAACATGTACATTGAA
This sequence comes from Lagenorhynchus albirostris, assembly GCF_949774975.1. Classification (NCBI taxonomy): domain Eukaryota; kingdom Metazoa; phylum Chordata; class Mammalia; order Artiodactyla; family Delphinidae; genus Lagenorhynchus; species Lagenorhynchus albirostris. Next base: position 59,593,654 of record NC_083111.1, read on the forward strand.
AACTACACATATATATATTTGCATTAAAACTGTTCCCATATTTTTAATAGTAATTTAAAGACATGGTCTGGAAATTGGTGAGGAAGAGATGTCTTAAGCATTTAACTTATCTGGAAGAAAATAAGTGCCTTTATAGGACACCTTCATGCAGTAAACATCTGCAACTAACTCTCCTGAATAAGAACAGAAAGCTTATCCTGCAGAAAGATTTCACACCAATTTTATACCACATTCATGAGGGAGTGTTCCATCCACAAGGTGTTCCCACAGCATGAAATCTGTATTACATTACAGAAAGTCTTTGGTGTATCTATTTTGTGCAAACAGTACCCATGATGTTGACCAGGACAATAGAAAATCAGAGATCAATGCCAGGTAGTTACTTGATAACACTAGTTTTCAGCATCTGGTAAACCAGCTTGTGGAAAGCACAGGTCCTCAGTATGCACAGCATACAAAGCACACAAAAACAGACATCTAACAGCAACTGGTAGGGTGATATAAAGGTGTTTTGTGTATAGAAGATCTTTGAAAAATTATTGGGTTGGCCAAAAAGTTCGTTCGAGCTTTACCGTAAGACATGGAAAAACCCGAACTTTTTGGCCAACCCAATAAATCAGCATAAATACTTAAATGAGCATTCAAACCTACAAGCGCTGGCGTAACGAAAGAATAACATAAGGAAAAGCTGAGATTGCTTACCTGGTTCCTATATTTTCCTCCTAATTTGGAAACATCAATGGTAAAGAAGAAAAAAATTCCTCATGTTTTAGTTTTTGAAGGCTTCTTTTTTGAATAAATTTCATAATCTGACCATTTTCTGTCATTAATTATTCTCTGAAAATCTGACTTTTAATGCCATCATAATATTCTATCACAAAGAATATATCAATATTTATTTTACCTGACTTTGTTTTTAGATATTTTCTAAAGATTGTGACATATATCAGCAAGTGTCAACTCCACTTTTAGTACTATGCTGGATATTTTAGAGGAGGTAGACTCTTGTTGGCAGAGTGGAGGAAGAATTACAGAGAGCGAACCCAAAGGCAAGAAGAGAAGCTCACCAGTTGTGAAAGTTGAGAAAAGAGAACAAGGTCTAAAGCAAAGGAGTGGATGAGAAGACACATTAGTGATTGATTGGATGTGAGATGTGAGTAAAGATAAAGAAAAAAGGTGAGGAGTTCTAAGTTTTCTGCACTCTAATTATACTGGATGATCCAAATTTTTATATTGCAGCAACAGTGGTGAACGCTGGGAGTTGAGGGTAAATTCTAGCTTGATAAAACTTTTAGCAGCTTGTTAATGGTTCAGAGATGAAAGATTCACAGCCTTAAGCTGTGAGGTTATCTGCTAGGTTGTCCAGTATACTCTAAGATTACACCTTCCCTGTACTTTCCCACCCCATTGTGAACACGTCAGTGGAAAATGAGCCCCAATATGTGAAATGTTGCCAATGATTAAAATCCACCTATAACGTCACACGTGGAGTACCTATATGAAAGCTTTGACACTGAACAGGACCAAATTTTAAGGGCCCCGTTTCCTATATCTAACTTGTCTTTTTTGAAAACAGTTTCCAAAAGACAGTGAATAAGTTAAAATAAAATATTTTAAGTGTTCAGTTGTCATGAGGATATAATGCTTACATAATTAGAATAAAAAGCATAAGGGTTTCCTACAAACTATGCATGTATTTTTTTCCTAGCTAGCAAAAGTAGTTACATTATTTTGTCAATTTAAAATTTTCATTTTAAATTCCCTCTGAACATGGTATCTTAGCTCAGGCTGCCATAAAATATACCATAAACTGGGTGGTTTAAACAACAGAGATTTATTTTCTCACAGTTCTGGAGGTTGGAAAATCAAAAATCAAAGATTTGGCAGAGTTCAGTTTCTGGTGAAGGCTCTCTCCCTCGCTTGTAGACAGCTGCCCTCTTGCTCTGTGCTAACATGACCTCTCCTTTGTACACACCCACATAGAGCAAAAGCAAGCTCTCTGGTGTCTCTTCCTATAAGAGCACTAATCCCTTTAGACCAGGGCCCCACCCTCATGACCACATCTAACCTTAATTACTTCCCAAAAGCCCCTAGATATCATCGCATGTTTGGGGAGGTGGGAGGTTAGAACATCAACATATGAATTTAGGCAGGACATAAACATTAAGTTCACAACATATGGCAAAAGACTTCTGAAGATAAAAACATTTTCCACACATGTAAAGGGAAAAAAGACAATGCCCCAAAACTCAATCTCTTTCTTGCCTTTTTTCTTTTCTATAGATCAAGATTAACTTTTTTTTTTTTTTTTTGCAGTACACGGGCCTCTCACTGTTGTGGCGTCTCCCGTTGTGGAGCACAGGCTCTGGACGCGCAGGCTCAGCAGCCATGGCTCATGGGCCTAGCCGCTCCACGGCATGTGGGATCTTCCCGGCCCGGGGCACGAACCTGTGTCCCCTGCATCGGCAGGCGAACTCTCAACCACTGCGCCACCAGGGAAGCCCTCAAGGTTTTCTTACGTAAATCAACAACAATGATTTCAGAAAGTGTTAAAGACATGTGATACTAACTGACATGGATTGAATCTGAAGGGAGAAACATGGAGAAATAAACTGCATTATACATTCCTTTCTTTTTCAATTACCAGTTCTAATAATTATTTAGGTAAAACAGAAATACTCTTTATAAAGTTAAAAATTCACTAGGAACTTCCCCTGCTACCGCCCCAAAAATGTCTTAGGTTTTAAAAGGTGAAAAAAAAAAGATTAAAAAAGTAATATCTAGAGTAAAAAGTCATTCACACATCAGAGTCAAGACTTTTGATTCACCTGCTTTAGATATCAGATAAAATTAGTGCTTCAGCTCACTGTAAATCTTAATTGTTATCAAAAAAATGCAGAGTATTATAATCTGAGTAATATTTCAAACCCCAAAATTTCACATTTCAATTTGGGTGATGATTACATTGCCCACTATTACACAAATAGATACATATAGTCAAGAATTCTACCATTTCCCGTCATAACAGAATTTCTTAAAATTAAATTCTAAAAGAGTAAGATTAGATGATTCTTACTCAAAATATGAAATTACTGAGGTAACTAAGGTAAAGTACTAAGGTATCTGTTTCTGAAATCACTCCTATGCATACAGGGACAGGATACAGGGAAAGGCTAATATTTATAATAATGCAGTTCACTGAACCCTAAACTTTTAAGGCATATTTAAAAAATTAACCTAGGGTACCATAAAATAGTATTTCACAGGATTGTAAAATATCATTTACATAATTTCAAACTACTCCTCATTTTCACCAATACATTTTTGTGTGTGTTCATATTTTATTTCCTTATTTTAATTAATATGAAAGCCAGTATGAACTCAAATGGCTAGTTTGCCAATCTGGTCACCAATATAATCCAAATTGATTCTTAACATGATTAAACCCTGCCTTTTATTGTAATGTTTAGAAGTTAAGTGAGTGCTTCCTAAACATAGCTGAAGTTTCTTTCCATCTCATTGGTGAGAAATAGATGCACTTTAATGTTTTCATCATTTTAAATATATTAACACGAATTCAAAGATCTGAATTTTACATTGTGAAGGGCTTTCCTTTAAAATCTATTAAAATAAAATTAAAAATTGCCTTTGGAGAAAAGTCAATTTGTTTTGACATGTTAGCAAAAAAGTTTCCATACCACATCATATATCATTAATAAAATGTTATTACAGAGCTACAGAGGGAGCTCACACATATTTGATTTTCCCCCATCTCCTCCTTCTCATTAGACAAATGAAGGTTGTTTTAAATTTTCTATTAGATGACTCCTTAAAAAAAAATCTTTTCTTAAAGAGAAAGGGCCAGATATGATTTTAAATCAACTCAGAAGCTAACTTCAAACACCTACGTTCTTCCACTCCATAAGTCTTTTACATGTAGCTTAGTTTTTCTTTTTATAAGAACTTATCCAAGAAATGCCTTTGGAAATGTTCATAGTTATGATTCATTTTGTTTACTATATTGTGCTAAATAAAATGTGTTCTCAGAATTATACATGTAAATGTTTGAGAATGGGAATCAAATCTTGTTAAACACAAGCAGTCAAAAATTTCAAAATCAACTCTTGCCTACAGAGGGCTATACAGAAATCCCATTAACAATCACAAAATCTCAATAAAGCTAAGAAACTCAATCATATATAAAAAGCCATCAGGGAATAAAAACAACTTTTGCCTCCTAAACTCTTAAGTAAGTCTAAGTAGGTCAACTACTTATGGGTATTTAAAACCCATATTTATTTATTATAAAAAATTATTCTCTGATCGCCATGCTTTGGGACTCCAAATTAAGTCTCTATGAAACAGGCACATCTTATGACTTCAAAAAGATTTTTTTAACATAGGTGAAACTATGTCTGTAAGATATTAAGATATAATCCAGAAAACCCAATCACTTAAAATTTTTATTTATTCGCCGTTTAAACAAAAGGTCCAGGCTTTGTTGAAACTGAAGTGACAGGTAACTGAGCTGGATGGACTTCAAGTAACTTAAAAACCGGACAGCCGATCATCCTTGCTTCTAATTTGCTCTTGGTTTAATCTTACTCACATTTCACAAAGCTAACACTTATCCTCCAGTGTTCTACTAATTGCTTGGTGCTATGTTGACTACTGGGAATGAACCACAGGATACATCACTGTAAACTGCAGGGAGTGCTTCAGTGATCAGGAGGTTAAAAACTCCCCATTAGCAGAAAGGGAGAATTCTTTACTAACTCACTGGTACAAATTATTTCCAGGTGGCGATAATTATCACTTGCAGTGTTTGATATTCCTGACTTTGCATCTAAATTTATACTTGACAAGTTAAACTTTTCATCCTGTGCATTTTCCCCTAATCTCTCAAAGGCCAAAGACAAGGATAGATGGATTAGTGATGGGTGAAACCAATTCCACCCAAAATGGCAACACTTAATTACAAGCCTTGTTGTTTATAATTAACTGTGTAAATCACTAACTTGAAAGTTTATTTGCAAAGTATTTAAAGCCAACTCTTTTCCCAGGGGGATTTAATACTGTATATTATTACACAGTTAAGTATTATTTTGTTTGTTCTATGAACAAGATGTACAAATGACACATTTTATAGACTGTCTTGCCAGCAAATTTGGGAAATGGTCATGAATTGCATTAGTATTCCCATTTTGTACTTCTCAGTATTTCAGGCCTTTCTTTGCCATATATACGTATAAGTATGTGTGTATGGATATATATATTCAATATATACATATATATATGAAATCATAAGGAAGATAATGCAATTACCTAAATGACCATGAGGAAGTAATGTTTAAGAGTGGAAGCAAATGTCAAATTCTCCACAATTTCAGAAAACAAAACAGTGAGCTTCCAAATATTTCTTCTGAGATGCATTCATTTTTCTGCAAGCAATACTTAGAATCAGAAAACATTTACAGAGAACATACTATGTGCCAGATAACATATGCCTTGTAATATTCTAATTTAATCGTTTCTATCCGTAAGTATTAAAAATACTGAAAGGCAGGAATAATAACTCCTATTTTACAGATGATTAATCCAAAGTAACCTGTTTATGGCCACTGAGCTAGTAAGAGACAGACCTATAGTTCTGACTCAGTTTTTCTAAATTGAAGCTTTTGTTTTTTCAACCAATCTTGCCAACACAAAATCAAAAAAGTAAAGCATTCACTTACCATGAAGATCTGCATCAAAGGAAACCACAAGGGAAAAAAAAACAAATGCACATACACAAAATTCTAGATGCCTATAAATATCACATCGCACTGAGTCAACCTAAAGTAAGTATGTAACAACAATTCTCTAGTTTCTGATTTCTTGCTGCATTTAGCTGAAATTTACTGATGGCCTATACTGTCTCAGATACTAGAAATAGAAGGAAAAGGAATCAAAGAATCCTTCCTCACTCCATTGAGGCAGATGCATCAGCAAAGAGCTGTCCATAACATAGCACAACAGGTTCACTGGAAAGGTATCAATAAGGGTTACAATGAAAGGTTAGGGGATCAGGGTCAAGCTCACTCTAATTTCCAATCTAGAGGTCCAAAAATATCTCTGGATTTTTTAGCTTCGATTATCCAATTTTTGCCACCACTTCCAAATCCTTATGTCTAATCTCAACCTCTTCCAGTTTCTCATTTTCCTGGATAATTCATCCCATCTCAACGATCCATCATCTAGCATCTGAAAACCTGCTCCTAAGAATCACACTTCTCTCACTCTTCAAAGTTTGTGCAAATTATTTTTCGGTTGAATGAGAATTGGGTACCGTTTGGCAAGAGAAACCTTCAAATTCCACACACCACCTCTTGACTGCAGTATGTTTGTTCTGTTTTTCAGACTGCCAATCTCCCTTCATCTCTCAGAATCTAGAATTCATCATCTTGGATTACAAACTCCATCACGGAAGAAAGACTAACATCTTTAAGTTTTTGTACAAAATAGCAAAATGGCATAATGGACACTCTAATCAATACTAATATTCTAAAATACACAAATGTTATAGTCAAAGCAGAATATTATACTAGTGAGAAAGCATATAATTTGTAAGAAAATGTAGTAAATATCAAGGGATGATTAAAAATCAGGACTATTATAAAGCTAAGTCCACTCGAAACAACCAACTGATGACTGATGATTTTACACACATGAAGTAAAGAAGCCCAGTGAGTAACGTGTCTTGAGCTTCATCACTGTGTAAGTCACCTCACCAGCTGACTGAACAGTATAACTGAAAAAGTCAGTTGAAGTGGGGAATCATTAAAAACTGCCATATGTAGTATGATATCAGTTATCATATTCAATTAAACCATTTGTCGTATGTTAAAACATAAAATATATTTTTTGCCAATCTTTGCATTACATACCAAGTTGTCTTTCTTACATAAACCCATGCACAAATGGATCCTCTAAGATTTCTGAATGCTTATGATCTTTTCCCTAATCTTTTGTTTGTTTGTTTGTTTGTTTGCGGTATGTGGGCCTCTCACTGTTGTGGCCTCTCCCGTTGCGGAGCACAGGCTCCGGACGTGCAGGCTTCAGCGGCCATGGCTCACAGGCCCAGCCGCTCCGCGGCATGTGGGATCTTCCCGGACTGGGGCACGAACCCGAGTCCCCTGCATCGGCAGGCGGACTGTCAACCACTGCGCCACCAGGGAAGCCCTCTAATCTTTTATAATGATCTCATCCACACTTAATTTGATACTTCAAGTGATACACTTTATTAAATCTTTCTAAAGTATTCATTTTTGCAGTCATGGAAGAATTTTCATTTCAGATGTCATAACTTTATATACTTTTTAATGTATTTATGTGAATATAATAATAAGTTTAAATGCCATGACGGGTTTGGAACAATCCCCACAGACTCTTGGTAGACACACAAGTCAACTAGTAGCTCCAGAAGTGTCTACAGATTACATTACTGAATGCAGTCTACTCGCTGGAGGCCCTCAGCATGCTGCGGCCACCAGGTGATGCATTTTACAAGAGGATGCAGGGAGCGCTAGTTAAATGGAGATGGGTTAAGAGGGTTTCTACTGTACTTTCTTAATATCCATCTTTCTTTATCATCATAGTGCAAAATTTTCAACTTCACCTTCACTCAATACACATTAATGCTTTCACTAGGCACCATTAAAAACAAAAAGTTATAATAATCTTTATTCTAGTGTACCCAATTTTCATAAGTTATGCTAAGGCAGTAGAACCGTTTCACACTGCCCAGCTAAAATGTAACCTCTATATGTAGACCCACTTCCAAAGTTACGTGCATAATTTATTTGTGTTTTAAGATGAAAACTCAACAACTAGAAAAATTAAATGGGTACAGAGGTCAAGCATTCCACCTGAAAACACTACACTGTTTAGCTCTGACAGATACATAGGTTGCCTCATACCCCCAAATCAATCTTTATTAAGCAGCATTCAATTTCAGGTTCCTCATTTGTAAAATGAGAGATCGATTAAGAATCCACTCATCCTTGATACATTTTATGATTCTGATACAGATTTTTTTTTAAGGACCATATTCCATTTTAAGATATATCTGACACATTATAGCTAAAATTCTGGACTGTAACATAGTATTTATTAAGTGAGCTGTCAGGCATAAACGGTGCCAGAACCTCTTCTATCCACACACAGCAGGGCCCAACATGAGTAGCACTGTACTGAATTACACCAATATGAAAAGTTAGAGGTCAGAGAAGCCACACAGAGCCCCGCAAAAGCCAACAATGCAACTTAATGTTCTTTCCATGTGCAGAACAATTCTCCATGCAGCTTCTGCAAAAGAGATTAATGGTGATAGAGGCAGCTAGTGGAGGAGAAATGCACGATATGGAAGCCCAGCCAATATCCCATTTGTAATTTGTCACATCTCAGCACAACAAGACTACGGCAATTTACAATGTTGGCAATTTACAATTCAAATGAATGCCCTGATTTTTCAAAGAATGGACTGTGTACACATCAGTCAGGATGACACAAAAATGTCCGGTCAGGTTCATTTTAAATGCATGTTTTATTTGATACTGTTAACTAATCACTATCATTACTTTTACTGTTTACGGATGCAATATTTATTAGACAAAATGTAATTTGGACTCCTTTCTTGCACCCAAACCTAATTCATTTCCTGACTTTCTGAAATATTTATATCCTGATTAGACATATTAGGTCTTTAAAGCTGTTATACTAAGATGATTTATTTATTTCTGGGGCAGTGTTAAAAAAACTACTCTCTAAGAGGAAAACTGAAAAGGAAAACACCACACAGAGTCCCTTCAGGACTTAAAAAAAAAAAAAAAGAAAAGATGAGAAGATGGGGGGGAAGAGAGAGGAGGCCTAATTTAGGGCTAAGGAAGGGGGTTTAGGCACCAGCCACTCCTGCATTTGCATCCTGGTTTTAGATTCTGACTTCCCACTGTGGCCAACGGCAAGACTCTTAACTTGCTTGCATCGATTTTCACATCTGTCAAATGGGGATGATGATACTTACCCACCTCACAGGCATGTTGTGAGAACTAATTAGTGCCTGTGAAATGCTCTGAAGATGAAACAGGCTATATAAATACTATTATTATTACAAGAGAACTGTCAAACGCTATAATTAAACAATTTTCAGTCTCACAATGTGACCTACTCCAAAATGATCATAGTTCCACAAGAAGCACCAGCTCTAGCTTTCTCTTTTCAATTTACTGAACAAAACCCAGGAACAAAACCTATGCCTTTTATTTATTACTTGCAAAAAGCAGAGAATCCGTACTCTCCAAAAGCCTGACATAAACAATTTCATGAAGTCATTATATAGCAGGTTTTCTTTTTTCTAGCTACATTTTTTTTTAAATATAAATTTATTTATTTATTTATTTTTGGCTGCATTAGGTCTTTGTTGCTGTGGGCGGCCTTCTCTAGTCGCGGTGAGCGGGGGCTACTCTTTGTTGTGGTGCGCGGGCTTCTCATTGCAGTGGCTTCTCTTGTTGTGGAGCACGGGCTCTAGGCATGCGGGCTTCAGTAGTTGTGGCACGCAGGCTCAGTAGTTGTGGCACACGGGCTTAGCTGCTCCGTGGCATGTGGGATCTTCCCGGATCAGGGATTGAAACCTTGTCTCCTGCATTGGCAGGCGGATTCTTAACCACTGCACCACCAGGGAAGTCCCTATATAGCAGTTTTTGAAGCAGGTTGGCTTCCTAAGGATGTGGAGGCCCAAAGGAGGGAGAGGGATAAAAATAAAAGACTCAGGATATTTTCAACAGTACTTGAAGCATGTGGGGAAAATGAGCAAGTTACACTGCTCATCATTACTCTCCTAAGGAGGTAGGCATGGTTTTATAGAAAAGATACAGCTTGGAAGATCTTAGGGTACCACACTGAGGTGATAAGGATTAAATTAAGTTTGAATTTATGTGAGTTCTGTTGCTTCTCTTGTTGGGATACGTATATCCATAGCTAATATCAAGTTTTTGTAAATTTTGTTTCATTGAAGATTAGGAATAACTTAAAAATTGCCAAGTCATTAGCTTTTCAAAGACCCCTTAAAATTCCTTTTAATATTTTTTAGCCATCTATGATTTTCCTTCTGAAAGAACTGAGTGTTGATTTTGTGTTAAATACTAGATCTTTGATTGAAGTTTACACAAGTGAGAACTAAAAAAGATTTTACCAAAATAAAGATTTTAAAAATTGAGGCTGCCTCTTTATCAAATTGAAAAATGGTGATGCTATTTTTTTCTTCATTAAGACTCACTTTAGTAACTTGTTTAAAGCCCAAAGTTTTTTCTCTTTCCACGCACGATGAGATCAAATTAAAATGAAGCAAAAATGAAATGATACTTCAAGACAACTAACAGTCTAAATTAATTTATTTTGGATTTTAAAATGGCCCTCTCATCTGTGTGTAGATCATTTACTCATCTTATAAAATCCTCAGGTTTTTCTCTGACAAAAATAACTTGAGGAATGATTTCCCTGAAACTGCTCTAATAAACTGTTCTAGACGCTCCTGTCTGTTCAAAACAGTACTGACAGCGCCCTCAACAATAAAACATGAAAATGCAAATAGCCTCAACAGTAGACGGGTTTTTTTCAAATCGTTACTTACAATTCATCAAGGCAAAATGAACAAAAAATGTACCTTAAACGTGAAATAAAATCCTAATAAGATATCAGAGGATTTAAAGGAAACTTCAGGACAAAAGAGGAGTAATTCTTAATCCCTGAAGCATCGCTTTAGTGGCTGTAACAATGGGAAGGAAGCAGAAGAGACTGGTGTTTAAGGGAAAAGATCTAGTACCAAATCTCAAATTCAAATTCCAGTCCACCACCAAGTAGCCCCTTGCCTTCTTCAGACCTCATTTTCTTCATCTGTAAAATGAGAGTAATAGTATCTAACTCCTGGGATTGCTGTGAAGATCTGATGAATTAATATATAAAATATTTTCCCACCTGGCCCTCAGGAACTCTGTAATCATGACCTATATGATGCTGGACTGCACACATGTAGGAGTATCAGGAAGGCACTGAATTCTAATTCCTGTGTCTCCCCAGCATCAGCTGAGATGCAAGCTAGTGCTATAGCTAACATCTCAGTGTGGGAAGAATATCTTCTAATTATACCTGAAAAAAGTAACTAAAATTTGTACTATACTATTTTACTCAATAAAATTAATAGGCATCCAGCAACCTCAGAAAATCCACTTCACGGACAATATTTACAGTAACGTCCAGTTATTTATACCAACATGAACTTAAGCACAACCATTTTTGTCTGACAGAGGCACTGAAGTCCACTAGTGCTTTAACATCTGTATTAGTTCAAATGTCTCATTTTTTACATTTAATCACTTCATTCTCCAGGAAAGTGTAATTTCTGTGGGATTCTTGGTTTTTGCTTTTTGTGAACCACAAAAAGACTTCAGAACTTACAAGTAAGTGAACCTAATTGGAGGAGGAGAAGGGGAAGAGAGTGGAAAGGAAGGAGGAGAAAAGGAAATAACTTTTTTGTTTCCATCTTTTCATATATTGTTTAAAGTTCCTATGGTTAAATACACTCATTTTAAAATACAGATAAGCAGTACATGATATCTGAATGCGTATGTACTGTCCCTTAACATAAGTGAGAAAATTTTCTTTTAACAATTGTTTTTTTGAGAATTCTGCAAACAAAATCCTCTTTATCAATCTCATCATTTGCAGCTCTTATATGTAATTTCTGAAGTGGATGCTTATGCATGATTTGAGAAGGTATTTCCTTACAACGCTTTCACTTTGTCACTTTTTCACTCTGTCAGAAACTACTTCTATCGCATGCGGTCCAACACAAGAAATAGCATCTTGATGAGCAAGTACGCTGAAATTAAGAAACCTAAGATGCTGCTCTCCGTGGATCCAATATTAAAGCTCCTTCTACTGATGTCAATATGGTAACCTGTGTGATTAAAACACACGAATTATACTTTTCTATGCTCTATTCAGCAGTACTTTGACTGGATGGTCGAAGAATTCAAATTGATTCAATAGTTAACACTGTGTTTTCTTAAATGTGTCTAATTCTCATCTAGATAATTCATATCCCTTCTTTACTATGCCTAAGGGCCTTGGACATTGCTGGCAGACACTATCTAATAATCTTAAAGAACAGATAGTCATTAAAATACCACAAAACATTCAGTGCTATCAGTTATTTCACTCTTGAAACTATTTGAAACTAAAGCCAAAATAAAAACAACTGAACAGATCTATACTATATTCTGTATTTACTAAAAATGATTATCTTAACACAGGGTAGCCATTTCATTATGCATATTATAGATGATTCAGTTAGGATTTATGAAAATAATCCAAACAACCAATGATCTTTCAACAGTCAACCTCAAAGTATATTTTAATTATACATTTTAAGTCCATTATTCAAAATTAGTTTTAGGACAAAGGGTTTCACTGTTTCATTTCAAGAATAGACTCAAAGAAGTGAAAATGAATATAAAGTTATATGAGTGAAACACACATATTACAACTCACTTCACCAATTTTGATTCTTTCATCCCCAGATATCACAGAATACAATAAAACCTGAAAACAACATAAGACATTTTCTAATCTGAAAATATACATATACAACAATAGCATGATGATGCCTTTAATTTATTATCATCCCTCCCTTAAGGAAAAACAAAAAAGTCTTTTCAAATTGTCCAAGTTGTAAACTTGACCTGACATTATCTATATGCCAGAACCTATTTAGAAAATGCCAAGAGTAGGCAGAAAGCAACTTTCAAAAGAAATAAAATGTCATGAATTGAAATATATATAATATATAACTAAATCATTTCATGTAATTAAATACATATCTATGCATAAACACACGCATAAATACACGTATATTTAAAAGTCATATGCAATATGTTTTGAACAAAAATCACTGCTACCTACAAAAAATGCAACCCAAACAAACAAAAAAACGTAAAAACCCTGTACCAATCAGTGACTTTCCTCTAACAATCAAAATGAGTTTTCCAATGTGTGTAAGTTACGCTTGGGATACTATTTGTTTTGATTTCAGAAATACAACAGCTCTTACATAATAGTATTTGTTTTATAAGTCACTCTGAATTTGACATGTTTTATCCTTAGTGCTTCAAGAAAAGAAAACACTGTATGCCTATTGGATAAAGGAGGAAAGAAATATAAATGTAATGACCTTGGCATGTAAAAATATAGCTAACACACACAGAGTTTTTAATGTTTAGCTAGTTAATATTTCCATAAATTACTTTAAATTTTTTCAAATTATCTACAATTATAGTTATTTAATACAAACAGACATCATAAACTTGGGCAAAGCAGTTATCTGCATAACTATCCATGACTGTGAATGAATTAACAACTTCTACTTTGATTGAAATTGGCTAACTTTTAAACACAGAGCAGAGGTTCATTCGTTCTAGATCTAGATCTAGGGGGGTGAAAAGAAGGGCAGATGCCCACAAATACAGACAAGAGGCAGTGATTAAATAATTCTGAGAAAAAAATTCGAATCCCATGTTAACTCTCCCCACAAAGGCCCAGTTCAAATGCTTACATAATAAAACTGTCAGTACAGTTGTCAACTACATTTGAAGTTTATCACTGACTTTGTAATTTCCTAGAAATTAGGGTTTTAATCTAGCATCCAAATTACGGGAAGTTTACTTAATTTTACTTTTTAATTATATTAAGAAATATATCAAATAGTATAATTCATGTCTGATAAAATCATGAAAATGCCATATCAAACAGCACTCAAAAGATATTTTTATTACCCATACTTTGTTAAAATGACTTTCTAAGTATCATTTTTTTTTTTTAGTCAAGGAAGGAAGAGTACAAAAGATGACTGCATTCTCTCTTTCCCCCTTCTCCCTTTCATTTTATTCTCTGTGCTAAACTGAAATCCTCCAATGAGTCTCTCTAGCTTTCGCTGGGCCAGTGAAGCATGGGGTTTAAGCTCATGGGCTGTGTTGCAGAGTGACTTGGGTGTGAATTCTTGTCACTAGCTCTGGGACCTTAAGCAAGTGACCTGGTCCTCTGGTCATTAAAAGCATAACACACTGTTAAGTGGTCCAGATGGGAAGCAATCATCATAATCAGCTTCAGGAAAATCAGAACTTTCTTGGCCCCCTCTTCTTACCCTGCTTTCTCCCAACAGGTTCCCTGTAAAGAGATCTGGATCTACTGTCATCCCAGTAAAGGCTTAACCCCTGAAAAGTGGTAACCTTTATGTTAGCCATCTCTCCATCACTACTTTCCTTGCCTCATGCATTTAACTGGATTTTTCTTTTGGATCCTGTTCTCTGCTTCGAACAGCTAATTAATTACCTAATAAACTAAACTGTGCTGGGGTATAAATGCTAGAAATAAATTAACATGTGGCTCCTCAAAGGATCACTTCTATTTTCACAGAAAACACGTACTCATAACAAGCTGAAACCTAAAGAAATCAAGTCTTAAAGTGGGACTATTATAAACCAAATCGGTAAGATTCATTTTGGAGGATTGAGGAAGAGGAACGTATATTTCAGAAACCTACAAACCGAGACATAAGGGGGAAGGAGGCAGGTAGAAACCACATTTAAAAACCCTGAACTCTAACAAATTCTTTTATCTTTCTAACAGGCATATTGCTTTCCAGTGGGGCTATAATTAAAGTTTCAAGGCATCGGTAAATAAAGCTATATTCAAATTCATAAAAGAATTAGTAAGGGATGAAAAAATATTCCCAGCAAAATCTCTGGTGTGTCTTGTTCAGAATGCCAGTCTTAATCACATAGACTTCTGATTGCTAACAATTAAAATCCTGATCTCCTTTTTTTCCCCCTAATAGATGAAAGCCTTTGTGAAGAAGATGTAAAATTTGCCCTGTCATATTACTGACAAGTGGCACTGAGCTGGTAAAGTAGTGTATTAATACTGATTACACTGATTAATAGCACCGTAAAAATTGATTCAATGGCGCTTTAACATTTTTTAAAGGAACAGATGAGAGACATACTGGGCAGAATATATAATTGGTTTATCTCACTCTATCGCAAAGAGAAATCTTTAAAATTTATGAGTTAAGGTGGAAGCTGAGCTGTTTCTAGTTTTAATCAAGAAATTTATTTAAAAATGAAAATGTCTAATTAAACACCTCTCCATCCTCCCCCAACTCCCAACTATTAGGAAGCTTTAAGAAAAAATGCTCAAGGCTTAGGACAGAGCCTTTTAAATTGAAGCACTGTCAATCTTCTTCATGAAAATGAGTATATATTCAGCATGATACCATTGCCACAAGAATCAATAGTTATTGATTATGTTTCCAATATGACAGGTCATAGGGAAATATCATACTGTATAAGGGGAGGGCATCAATACCATAAGCACTTCTAAGGAAGAGCAAAAAGTTTCAATACATACACTGATAAAAAGTGTTCTCGTATATAGGCGGTTTTATTCTAATATCAACCCCAGAAGATTGGTAGGAAATGGATTCCCCCATGCCCCTTTTGACAGCTAAAGGACTATATGTCCATTGGGTGGCTCACACAAGTTTTTCCATCTAGTTAAGACAGATTTAGGCATCTTGGTCAAGTAGACTTTCCACTATACCACCTTGTTAAAAGCAGCCCTTCAGAGTAAGACTTAAGATACATGAAGTATTAAAATGTAAATTACAGCTTTACTGGAGAAACTCAAGGAGGCTGCAATCTGATGGGCAATGTTGACTTCGGAAGCCTGGATGGATAACAAATGTTGCTAAAGTCTCTCCTTCTTTAAAAAAAAAAAAATCAAGAACGATTTCTAGTGGTAACACATGATTTGTGGAGTTTTAAAAATCTCTAACAGTGGGCTTTTGGAAAGGAATGTAATCAAAAATAGCTTTGTAACAATGCCACAGAGAGGGGCAGCTGTGGTATGGGTTTAGCAGCCAAGCATTCCAGCTCTTGAGTCAGCCACACATGGACCCCATGCCAGGGGGTCCACTAATTAGCTGTGGGACTTCGGCAAGTCACTCAACCTCTCTAAAGTTCAGCATCTTTATCTCCAAAAGGGAGGTGATAATAATTTGTGCCTCAGTCACTTAAATGAAAATTCATGCACAGTACAGCTCTTTTAACTGCTGTGTGCTATTGTTGTCAACTGGAGTTGCCCAATCTAGAAACAGCTGCTTTGCTAAGTAGTAATCTCCTTAACACAAGAAAATTTCTACCATGCCTGCCAAGGATCTGTTAAAGAACATCAGGTAAGGAATTCCTGGCATTGGGCAGGAGGTTGTTCTACCTGACTTCTACAGCCCTTGGTATTCTTGGAAATCTATAACTATCCCTGAAGGTCTCTTCTGCACCTTGACTAAGTTAAGTTTAACCAACTTGAACTGAGCTTCAACCACTGCTAATGCATAAAAACATTAACAGGACTCAGTCCCTGCCCTTCAACTGGGGGAGAGAGAAACACAGACAATTTCATTCTAACATGGTTTTTCAGTGATACAAGCTCTACAAACTTCAGGTTCACAAAGAGCCTCCTCAAGGCTAAATCCTGAGGACACATAACATGGGGGGACCCCTGTGCTAAGCTAAAGACTCCAGCCTTAGTTCTGAAATCTTGTAAAAGACACATACATCCCTCCAGCTGAAGTGTGAAGGATGGATTTCATAGAGGCAACACTGGAAACAAAAGGGCCAGTTCACTTTTCTCCACACCTTCTCCAGCATTTATTATTTGTAGATTTTTTGATGCTTGCACTGCTGGTGGGAATGTAAATTGATACAGCCACTGTGGAGAACAGTATGGAGGTTCCTTCAAAAACCAAAAATAGAACTACCATACAACCCAGCAATCCCACTACTGGGCATATACCCCGAGGAAACCATAATTCAAAAAGAGTCATGTACCAAAATGTTCATTGCAGTACTATTTACAATAACCAGGACATGGAAGCAACCTAAGCGTCTATCAACAGATGAATGGATAAAGAAGATGTGGCACATATATACAATGGAATATTACTCAGCCATAAAAATAAACGAAATTGAGTTATTTGTGGTGAGGTGGATGGACCTAGAGACTGTCATACAGAGTGAAGTAAGTCAGAAAGAGGAAAACAAATACACATATATATGGAATCTAAAAAAAAAAAAAAGTTTCTGAAGAACCTAGGGGCAGGACAGGAATAAAGACTCAGAGGTACAGAATGGACTTGAGGACATGGGGAGGGGGAAGGGTTAGCTGGGACGAAGTGAGAGAGTGGCATGGGTATATATACATTACCAAACATAAAATAGATAGCTAGTGGGAAGCAGCCACATAGCACAGGGAGATCAGCTCGGTGCTCTGTGACCACCTAGAGGGGTGGGATAGGGAGGGTGGGAGGGAGACGCAAGAGGGAGGAGATACGGGGATATATGTTTATGTACAGCTGATTTACTTTGTTATACAGCAGAAACTAACAACCATTGGAAAGCAATTATACTCCAATAAAGATGTTAAAAAATAAAATAAAATGTAAAAACAAAAAAAGAATGGATGTTACATTATATCAAATCTTTTTCAAAACACCAATTGGTTTCTTTATTTAAATTTGACTAACGTGAATTACCCTATTATAAATTTCTTAAAATTAAAACAATTTTATTTCTGGAAAAAAAAAAAAAGGCCAGTTTACCACTCAAAACACTTTTTTTCCAAAACCAGATTACAGGAAAAAAATATGTTCAACAAATTATTTGTCCTACTTTTCCAAAAATATTAGGGTATTTCATGATACCATGATGGGTTTGCAAAATCTGAGCCTATCTAAGGCAAATTTCAAAAGAAGACGAACAAAAGAGTTTCATGGTTTTATGATTCAAGTTCCCATACCATTCCAGTGCTAAAAAGTATGGGTTGTTCCAGAAAAGCCCACAGCTTTGCTCAAGTTGTGATAAATTTAAATTCCACACATACTCTGTAGTTTTTTCTTCTAGGTTTCTCCAGAGCCAAAGCTCACGTACATGTGCTTTGGTTCACGCTAAATATACATTAAAAATTTCCATTTTTGCAAAGTAAATGTGACAAATGTATGCTGCTAAAGCCTTTATCGTCAAAGCTGGATAACTCACATGCTTTACGTGCAGAGTACTGAGAGTTCAAAGAAGCAAAGCAGATTTTGATTATTATGATGCTTCCAGTAAAATGAATGAAATGATTACTCGTATAAAATTTTTTTCAAAGTGCTTTTGAATAGACTTGTATCTATTTTCTAAAACATCGTATATAGCATAAAAACATAATTGAGCAGAATATGATTGCATGGAACAAAATTATGTTCAAAGGCAGAAGTAAAATGCATTCTAAAATCGAAGTTGAGGAGAATACATTTGCAACACTTAATTTAGTGCATCCCTTTTAGAGCTGGACTGCTAACGCAGCAGAAAAGCAAGCCAGTCCGTCTGCTCTCACCTCCATGCAACGCCTGCCTTTTGCAGGTGTGCCTCAAGGACTTCTCCCTCTTACTCTTTGAATCATCTTGCAGACACTAATGAGCATCGCTCCTCAGCTTTAATTATTGGCCCCTGACAAGTCAACATAATAGGAATCAGCTTAACCAAGCATACTCCCTAGTGACATGTTCAATTACTCAGGTTGTACTTCTCCAGGAGAGGTCTGAGGGGTTGCTAATTTAACACTGTCAAAAAAATAAACATAGGTATCACTTACAGTTTATCTTTTGACCTTTATGTCACCAAATCTAACAGGATATGCTTCTCCCCCACCCTCCCGGAAAGGATCTGCAGATTAAGTGTGCTACAAGGCCTTTCCAAAAAAATTAAAGAATCTGTCTGACATCCATGCTAGTGTATGATGTTACATAATGTGCTTTATAATGTGAAAATGCTGGAATTTCTTGGGAGAGTTACTTCATCTCTCTTTAAAAAAAAGAGACACATCAGATACGCTCTGATCTGCTGTCTGCTGCTATCACTTTATTTGTTCATATCAGAGGAAAATAATAATTCTGCTACCTTTCATGCAAAGATTAGCTATCATGAGCGTAAAATAAAATGCATATTTAAACTAAAAATTTTAAGGATAATTTTTCAACAGAAATTTCTCAGTATATTGCACAGTACATGACAGTGGTTTATAGTAATACATCCCTTTCTCAGGGTATAGAAATAAATTAGTATTTTTAATTCAAAACTGCAGCACAGTAATTTTTAGACAGTTAACTAAAACTAACCCACAAACTGCACTGCCATTGAGCTGTACCATTAACACTCTTCTTTTAATTTCTGTAATAATGTGGTTGTTATAAAAAGTGTTCCCATTACTTCTTATAAAGCTTACATTCTCCCTTTTACACAACTGATTGAAGACATACTATTTGTCAGCACTTCTTTTTTCTTCAAAGCACTCTCACCTTCAAACTTTAATCCTGACCATATCCAGAGGGGAAGGTCCATCCAAGAAATGACTAATTAAATCTGACCTAGTACAATGGTCACAGACTACAGCCCCTCCACCCTGGTGCCAGAATGCTGAAGCATAACAAGGCATCACTATCTAATAGGGAAATGAGGTGTCCTAGAGAATAGAAGGATCTTTACAAACGTATTGCATCTGCTGCAAAAGGAACTCAAAGCATGCGTCCTAACGGTAATGGGACAATTGTAACTTTATATAAAAATTACTTTAAAATAATATCAAATTATATATTTTCTATTGCAGTATTATAGTTGAGTAAATACTCTTTCAAAAAATAATAGTCTTTTACAAAGATTATTGTGATGTAACCTTTATAAGGATCGGGCACTTTGTACATTTGTATATAACAATTTGTAATGTGCAGATCAGTGTCTGGCTTATTTACAGGAAATGCTATAAAAACTGTTTGTTAAAATAAATAAGGAATGAATGAATAAAGGCTTGTCCATATTCCTAATGTTTAACGCACTCTAAATATAGGTATATGTCAATTCTTCAAAAAGTAGTTCATATTTCTTCCTTTCTTACTTAACACACTAATACACCAAGATGAAGTTTAGGCTAACATGCTGTTAAAAACCTTTCTAGAATAGGAAACCATTATTGCTATTTATAGTTTGTGATAATATATGTTATTTTGCAATATTCTACTTTCCTCTTTAATGTGGAGGTAACCTTTATAAGTAAATAGCAATAAAAATAAGTAAATAAACAAACTATTTAGGAGAGTATAAATATCACTACATATATTAAGTGAATTAATTTTCAATTCATTTATTTTTCTAGGTTAAAATACTATGACAATAGGTATTACTGATATTCAGAAACTTTGTGACTGCTTTTCCTCATTTTCACAGCATAGGAGTAAGTAAATTCATATTGGAATTACTGAATCCTCTAACAGATAAGAGCTGGCCTTTGGAAGACAGTATCTAAATTTCTGATCTGATTATAAATGGGGACTATTTGGGGTTCATGATCTCCCCTATACAATTACTCCTTTAAAAAACTTATTACCAAACTCTGATACCTAAATATTTGCTAAACTCAATTTCTAAATTTATAGACTTTATTAAGCACTCATTTTTCCCTAAAATCCTCAAAATTTCTTTGTATAACAGCACTTTTAGGAAAACATTTTTAACTTTAAAGAAATAATGCTTATATTGTGGAACGTTCCACAGTATGGAATATTAACAAACACTTCCATGCGAGTGTTTATATGCTATTTCTCATTCACTAAACTAGTTCCTCAAAAGCATTCGTAAAGTTAATGCAAAGTAAACAAACGAAGGAAAATCTGTAAAACTGGCTCAGCATTCCTCAGCATTAATGAATAATAGGGGAGGATTTTTCTTCCTCTCAATCCCTCAGAGTAGACTTAAGGGCGAAGCCCCACCTGTCTTAAAAGGAAGCTTTTTAAAATGACAGGACAGTCAGACCTCCCAGCCCCATCCAGAGCCCCACTCCGAACTCAAGGCACCTGTTAGAGGGCATTTCTATGGCCCTGAATTCAATGACCACTCCTTTCTCGGAATCAATCCTACTCCCAAAACATGAGAAAACAACATGCCAAATAAAACGACTGATTTCAGCTGACAAACCTGAGCTGTTATTTTTTAAATGTTAAACTGAGATACATCTACGATTACTACAACGTGCAAAAGCAGCTACACATTATGGCAAATGGGGGCGGCAACACTGTCTCGAATGAAAGATTCGCATCAGCTCGATAGCACACCCCTCAGCGTCTGGTTAAATGTGCGAGTTATCAATGTAATAATAGAAGCAGAAATAAATTAAGAGCGGAGGCCAAAAGAAGAGATAAGTCTTCCAAAGAGATTAGAAAAAGAGGCAAGTCAACGGAGCTCTGAGATAAGGGGTGCCTGTTCCAGATGGCACAGGTTCAGAGAAGGCCCTTTGAGAGGTGTGACAATGTGACAAGGGAGAACAGGAGGCCCGGGGTAGGTGAGGAGAGGGACAAAGGAAAGACCAGGGAGACGGAGACCAGCTGGATAATGAGTGTAATGAAACAGGGCAAAGGGGTGAAAATAAATGGTTCCACCTCAAACACTGAGCTATTCTTCCACTTCACGGTTACAGATACCTTCTTATCTCTTCCCAAAATATCTTCAGGAGTCTCATTCCCTAAACACCCAAACCCTAGAGCTATTAACTGTCAAAAGCGAACACAGTACAACAGGCACTGAGTTTTCACAGCTAAAGCTCTTCCAAATGGATGATTCCAAACTAACAATTTAGCTAAAATGACACAGTTTTTGTTCCCCCAGCCTCTCTGCTAACCTTGCCGTTAAAACTTTCAGGAAAGTACCACGTAGAATTTCAATTAGAGTTTTCATTACCAGGTTACATGTTCCAAATGCAGGAGCATATAGAGTAAATGAAACAGATTATTTCGACATTGGTGTTTCTCACTTCAACACCAAGAGTTCTTTTGTCATTATCAAAAACGAGAAAGGAAAACTCACAGTTATTCATAACGTTTCCAATATGTTATCAAGCGCTAGTGACCTCTTCCACGGATTTTAAAAATCAGATTTGTTTGGCAAGTATTTCTACCCCTTCCCTCTCCCCGCCAGCTGATACATTCTCTTCAGACAAGACCATGTGAAGCAGAAGGCTGATGGGGCCGGGATAACGACACACAGCATCAGCATATGGGCAGGTAGGTGGAGCCTATACCAGTCTATTTCCACATATGTGAACCAGCAGCCAGCACACAACACCTTCTGCTAAGACGATGCTTAAAACCTCTCACAGAACTTTAGAGAGTAAGTGTGATCTCAATATATTCCAACCACTCTGTGTGCTGAACTCACATAGAGGTAGTAAAAGATTAACCATTCAGTATTTTTAAAATAAATGTTTACCAACATTAGGGGGGAAAAAAAGATTAACCATTCAAAGAGAGAACACCCAGTATACTGGCAACCTGAAGATATCGAGGTTCATGTTGGCTGCTATTGCTTCCCCCCCAAAGTTTTGAGTTTGTCTTTTGAATAATGAGGTCTTTTTAAAAACTAAAAGTTGACAAAATATTTGTATAATGGAAAAACTGACTGTGGGGTATACTTTTTTCTGAATGGTTGCTTTGAAAAACCTTGATATTCTGAATCGCCAACTTTTTTTTACTGACACATAAGTAGCCTATTTGTATAGGCTACTATTACGCTTACAATGCCTCCAGAGCCAGTTAGTAGGACTGACTCTCGCTCCAAATCCCAGAGTCAACTGTACAGGTCTTGAAAATTAATGTCCTTCCGCTGAAAATCAATGTCCTTTATTCTGTGTCCTTTTGACATTTCTAGGTGCACTGATAGCATAGTTGTCAAAAGGGATGGCCACCGGCATTCCTGTGCCAATCCATGGGCCTACGTTCTTCCTTCCAAGACAGCTGCACGCTTCTTAAGCCAGGAAGCACATCCTATTGTTATACATTCCTAATATTTTTGCTACTTTACACACACACATCCGTTTAGCAAATCTGGTAACCTAATTAATTTGCGAAATCTTCTGTCCAGGATCTCTAGAAATTCAATCATGTCTAGCGGCATTTTAAAATTTTTATGATGCTAAGTACAGCAACATGCCACATTTCCAAGCTGCTTATAATCACAGCCTTGGCACCTCTGACCCCAGTAATTAATATGTCAGCCCATGCAAAGGACAAGTTCAGCACTGAAGTTTATTGGTTACTTAAGACCCTATTTCCCGTTCTCATGTGTCTCAAATTCACAGGAGGATGAGAACCACACTGTCCTTTGTCCCCTCCAAAATGTAAAAGTGTGCACCAGATCCAGGAAGATGCGCAAACATGACACTTAAACAGAAATGCTACTACGATCCCCGATCCCAACATCACAGCACATTTCAAGCATCATGGCTATTGTCTGCTTTTCATCTCAGAGTTGGGAAGAATCATATATTTCTAAGAATGTTTGTCAGTGACACTAAGACATACAAAAGCACTACTTCTAAAACCTAATGTAACATTAGTAATTACGGTATAATTAAGTGGGGATGACCAAGAAAATCTTACACTGGTGCTCAAGTAACCAGATTCCTAACCACAAGGGCAATCCTAAATTCAATTCACAAAACAGATAGAAAGGAATGGTTTTGCCCTTCTTACTGACACAACTTCAAGATTAAGTGTTATATGCTTAAAATTTCTGGGACAGTCTGTAAACTATAGCCTATGACCAGGGATAAATGGGCACATGATGGTAAACAATATTTGAGTAATTTAAATTACAGTATTGATAAAGACAGAAGTTATTTATTGTTAACACGGGGAAAGGCTGAAAAAAAAATAAAACCTCTACTGGCTTCTAATAAAAGCTCTCGAATTTTTAGATTATTATAAATGGAAATCAGGAAACAAGTGAGGAGGGGAAACAACGGCAGCTCAATGTTTAAACCCAGCTATTCTAGCTCTCCCAGATTGAGAGAAAACCAGACCCAAGAGCAGAGACTGTGCCACCCAGGCACCCTGGCACCAGACTTACATGGAATCCGAAGTTAAAGTCCGGCATAAGGAGCCTTGTACCTCAGTATTTCTCACTGCTTCAAAGCATTTTAGCAATAAAGTACAAGAAAACACTCATGATACAAAAGATTCACTTTATGGATTTATATTCCTCTGTTACTGGCCTGTACTTAATCACTGCTTTTTTTCTCACCATCTATCTAGTCAGTGGGGTTCTGTACAATTAAGATTTTTCAAATCCGTAAAAAGATATTTCTGTAACATACTTTTATGACAGATTGCATGTGCTTTTAGGGTTATCAAATTATCTAGAATCAAACCTGCTAGATATATGAAAGCGCCATGCTAACCTAAAAATAACTGCTGACACTAGAAAGGATAAAGAATCTTTGGAATGCTAATATGGTATTTTTTTTCTTAGAAAAAGGACAGGGAGGTGAGTTTAGAAACAACTGTTTTTACAAAGACACTCTATCTAAAGATTTCATTTGTAAGGATAATGTTCCTGCCAGAATACCTGTGGTCTTCAGGAGTTTGAGCTTTATTTAAAATATACCCATGTTTTAAAATCTACTAAACACTATAAAATCTCAAGATAAAGCCTGCTTTTACTCCTTCGTGTTAATGCTTCAGCGCTGCAAAATACATTAATATTTATGAATGACAAAACCCATTTTGAAATCCTATGAAGATGCTTGAGCCATTTATTTTCCTATGAAGATGTTTGCACCATTTATTTTATCCAGTTTATTAATATGAATAAAAATACCCTATTATCATCCATGGTTGGCGTCCACATATCAACGCGTTACCAAGCAGCACTTGGAGTATTGATACAAAAGTGAGAGCGTGTTATTCACTGGCCCTCTATTGTAAAACCAGGTTTTAACATTATAAATCTAGATATTCGCTTTCATATTGAATTATTCTTTGGATAACACTAAATTCATAAAGCGTCAATTTTAGGGCTATAATAAGAATCCAGTAGGTGTGAGTTCATTTTGATTTATTCCTAAGCCTCACGCACCACAAGTATTTTATGTTTATTAGCCTTGAATGTTCATATATACAAGAACAGAGTAACTACCAAAAGAGCAGGGATATTTCCATCTGGTTTACTCCCGACTAGCCAGTCCCCAGTCTAAGGCTCTGCTCTTAGTAGGCACTGATACGTATTTATTGAATGTGTGAATAAATACAGCATCAACCTATCTGAGGCCACAGGAGGACATTATTTTTAGGGCAATGCTGTGTTTACAAATAAAATAAAATTTGACATCAATTTCCACACACTTAAAAAAATTCAAATTCCTGGAAAAATCTCACAGTTGTGTTTTAAATGCACTTTTCTTCTGTGTGTGTATTCTTAGTATGAAACTGAATCATCAAATTGTTAATTTTAATAACAGCCAGTGATGGATAAGCAGCCTTGTAGGTCTCTTTATACAATTCTTTTAGTAATCGTTTATACTTATATAAGTCATTTCCCAAAGATAGAAAAAGGATTACTGTGGGCATTCAAGATGTAACAAAGCTACTTCCGCAAACTATAAAATGGGTCAGGAAAATACAAGCACTAAAATCAGCGATCAATATCTGGACTGTCCCAAAAGCAATCCATGGAGAAAAATTTTATTTAGAGTCCTTACAACATTAACGAGGCAGAGGAATCTTTGCTGACTAAAGCCAGGAGTTGGCAGAGAAAAGAAACAAAGACTTTTCATAAAATCCTAACAACCACGTTGCTAAGGTGTAAAGGGGCCGTTTAAATATCTAGGTTACTTTGTGCCTCAAACTATTTTGAACATTCCAGGGAACTGCTGCTGAATCTGTTTTAGGGATGTCCCAAACGCAAAATTACAGGCACTGTGAGAAGAGTTAAAAGAAACGCTGACAACCGTGAGTAGGTAAAATAATTTGTACACTGGTGTCAACGGCCTGTTAGGTTATGAAGTTGACTGTTATCAACACTAGGCAGAACTTAGGGGCCTTCGAGAAACTAGACTGGACAAACGCCCTGAAGAGATATGCATATTTATGTTTTCACAATGCTACCTGGCAGACAGCGTGGTGAGGAAACAAATAATTATTTTCACTCCCCTTTTGACTGCAGAAGTATTAAGAACCATCAGCTTAGCAGACAAAAAGTCCCTGCTGAGTTGGTAACACGGAAAATACCTCAGCCCAAATGCAGAAAGCTTGCTTTAGGAGGTAAAGAAGGTAAAGTGAGGTAAAGAAGGAGGTAAAGTGAATCGTATGTAACTGATTCACTTTGCTGTACACCTGAAACTAACACAACATTGTCAATCAACTATACTCCAGTAAAAATTTTTAAAATAGAAGGAATCTAACCCTCCTTACCATTTTGACATTAACATTCTCTTCCCTTATTACCTCTAACAATCTACTAAAACTCAAGGTACAAAAGGCACAGCTCTATTTTCACAAAGACTAAAGTAACATTAACATTTATCATGCTACGATTACTTTGTACTAACACAACCTTTTTCTATCTGAATGTTTCCGAACATTTTATAAACAGAATTCCAAATGGTGCAAAGTGAGATAAGCGTGAATGTTAGACCTGTTTTTGAAATGCTTATTCCTTGCTTTTGACACTTGCCAAATATTAACCTATATTCTGGTCATCTGAGTGATGGTTTTCTTCCCTAATAGACTAAAAACCCCAAGAAGGCAAGGGCTCATCTTGGCTATTTGTACATTGAGTCTGTGGTGTCTGGCATGCACAGAAACACACACACACACACACACGCACACACACACACACAGGCACACACACACACACACACACACACACACACGGCACTTGTTACTTGTACAAGGCCAGGTGGTTCAACTTTAGGAAGCCTGTCTGAATACAGGACAAGCCATATTCTTCTATATTAGCTGTATCAGAGGAAAGGTGATATTTTGCTCTCAATTTCCTTCATCTTGTTTTTATTTTTTCCTCAATTATTGCAGAACTCCAGTAGCAAAATGAGGTGCAATTTTGAGGGCATATAAAGAACCAAAAACACAAATTAAGTAATGAAAATAGAATTTTGCCCCTGGTGACCTTTCGAATAGAATGGATTAAATGAAACTTGCTAAAGGTGAGAACAATAGCATGAATAATGTCTCAAGATCCACCCACACCCAATACACATCTTTGAAGTTACTGGGTCAAATCACGCACAGCTACTAAAGGAAGAAAGCAAAAAACACAAGGAAAAGTACCTAAATTGTTCTGATCACCATTAACAGTACTCCCAAGCATGTCCTGAAGTATTGAAAAATATATACGCCATCTAAAAAGAAGGTCTTCAATTGCTAGTAAAAACAAAGACCTGGTGGTTACCAACCTAAACTGAGTTTACCAAGGGAAGGGAAGCCAAGTGCCTTAATCACGTGCAGGTCTTGATCAACAAATACAAAAATATTTTTCAAAACTTAATTACAATAAAGGATTTAAATTTTCCTGGTGCTTGTGTAAGTGCTCCCTGAGTAACCAGCTATGACAATACATCAAGACTCTAGCAGTGTGGACAAAAAAAAAAGTTGATACAATAATAAAGGGGTCAAAGAAGGTAATTATGAGAAGGTATTGGTTTGCAGGTAGGTAAAATCCATGCTCTTAAACATTATGATTTTTTAAAGTAACTCAATGATATTAAAAGTGAAAATCCTAACTCAGCAGGACCCTTTAAAAGTATTTACGTGAAACAGAGAGACCATTCCCTGTATTTTCAAGCTCTCAACATCCCCTTTATTCTGACTGCTCTGATGGATAAAGAACACGGCTGTTTACTTTTGTCGTGGGATTTTTTTTTTTTTTGGATATTTTTGATCACTACTTTTTAAAAGTTTCTTATTAAAAAAACACTTTTTAGTGTTTGCACTTATTAGAATTCTGTAATTGGGCTTATCAAAGAATTATTCCCTCTTCTCTTTCTCCAAAAAGAACTGAAACTCAAATCAGTTGGTCAGTGTGACTGCCAAAAAAAATGCTTCACTCGCATGCTGAACTGAAGTTTATATAAGGGGAAAAATATGTTTTTGGTTGGATTTTAGGAACATGATTTATTTAAAACAACTTTCAGACTAACTGGAAATAGACTGTATTCAGAACTAAACGAAATTTTGAATTTTTTTTAAAGTTTCCAAGTACAAGTCAGTGCACTGATAAGAAAATATACTTCTCTTTTTAAACAACAAAGTACCTACTTTAAAAAAAATTAAAAGAGAAAAAGAGTAACTGTTTCAAAGGTGGGGAGGAGATATATAATTTATCTATGCTCTAGGACAACACAGACATAAACAGTGAAGGCATGCCTACAGTTCCTGTGTGTGTGCGTGTGCATTTTCTCTCCTTCCATTAGTTTTATTAGATTGGCTAAGATTTACATTAAAGGTTGCTGATCACCTAAGGCAAACAGCACGATCAAATGGATTCAATGAAAGGCAACCAGCCTCAACAAGCACCACACAAAATGTGGGTTCTGCGAATGGAACTCTTGCCTACTGTACTGACTGACATACCATACCCACTAGCAATGACTGTATAGTTTCTGAAAAAGAAAAAAAAAAAAGCAAAAATAACCCACCGAATGCATACTTATCATGCAACCGGACTGGGAGTCCTTCAAAGGTAGACAATAAGCCTTTCGTAAGTAGGGGGGTAAGGGTGTGCTTTGGAAGATTTTTTCCCCCTACTTTTCTGTTGTCTGCACTTCTTATTCACCCCTCAGGAAAGGCAACTTGACACTGTTTTCTGTAACCAACCTGGTCTGGCAGGATTTCTCACACACCCGGCACAAAAGGCTAACCCCTTACAAAGTACTTATTTCAGATTTACGTCAAGGTTGAGTGAATTGCAGCCAGGGAACTGAGCTCAAAACATATATAAAAGTCTCCTCTGATAATCACTAAACCAGTGGTTTAGCTGGAAGGGGGCGGGGTGGAATTAAAACTTTGTACTGTTTCATTTCCTCTTATGCAAATGTGAAAGAGAAAGAAATAAACTCATAGAAATGTAAGGAGAATGATATACTTCTTTGTTAATTTACTTGGAAAAGCTAAGGCTTCCAAATAACCATACGCATTTACTGTAATAATTTAAATCTTCTATGGGATCCAACCGCGTGATTTTTAACTTGTATACACAGGCCCTCCTAAGTCTTTACTGTACTCACTTTAGTCCCCTAACTGTCATAATGCTTAAACTCCAGCTGAGGTATTAGGTGTTATGATAACTCATGCAATGATAATGGGTATTTCTGGAGTATATCTCTCCTACGGGAACCAATGCAATCTTGGGTCTACTTAACATTGCCGGAGGTAAAACATATTCAGGAACCAGTGAATCAGTTACCAAGAAATCTCCTGCTTTTACTACCACTGGAAAAAAAAAAAATGTGCACTTTCCTCTTCGTTTACACACCTCCTAATGCCCCACAGAATTCTCTAGAGAACTGGAAGCATCCTACACAGTCTTCAGATCTTGCAGAGAGAAGTGCTCACACCTTTTTCCTATCACCCCCAGTTAAGAACTGAGCCTGCCAACATTGCCAAAAGGCCCAGGACTTTATGTCAAATCACACTTTACATTGAGAAGAAGAAGAGAGAAAAATATCAGTGATTGAGTGAGACACCATGAGATATATTACTCGGATTTACAATAAAGACGTACTATGCTTTTCTTAACTCTACACATTGGAAAAGAAGCTATGCTGTCGTTTTCACAAGGTGTTTTTTAATCCCACATCAAGTGTCTTTAACACTTTCTTTTTAATGATGTGGCCATCTGCTCTACCTGTTTTTTTTTCCTTTTTCAAATATGCAAAAATTGTGCAATAAATTACTGGTAGGGGAAACAAGCACAGAAACAAATAAACCATAGAGCCTGATGACACAGGTCTATTTACACAGAAGTTTAAAGCAGAAATCAATTAGGACTGTATCAGTTTATACAGAGAGAAATGACAATTTATTTCATGTGACTGGACAATATGGTGACAGATGGGTTTGAAAAGCTTGAAAATAACTGGTGTATGTTTAAACAGCTGATAGTACCCATTACACATACCGTATGGGCCATCAATTATCTCTTTCCAGTTTTTGGTGCCAAAATGATGAATTCAACCAACCCCCTCATGATGTTGGGACCCCAAGATTTCTGTCCATTCGTGCAGCAGGCTTGGATGAGGGGAACACGTTTCGCTACAGCAAGGGGCCACAGGACACGAACTGATTAGATAGTTCTGTCCTTTTGAGGAAGGCTATTTCTCTGCCCACTGTCTACACCCACGGTTATCTTTTGAACAATAACGCCACTGGATGTAACTTTCATAGGTTTCTAAATAATGGCACACACCCTTGAACGTTGAGAAAAGGGTCATATACCAAAGACAGTCAAACACTTCTTCACGCTCTTTAACATAGAAATAGAGGTTTCTAATAAACATCTGGGTTTCTAGAAGACAGCTGAGTGAAAGGAAGATCCTTAGGGAAAAATGATTTTTAACACGTAATCGCCACATGGGTATAAGATGCCCCTGGGTATACATCAGACCTCTAAATTGGCTCGGTATTTTAAAAAACCTCATCTTCTTTCGCTGCTGAAATTCAAGTTAGAGACTTTGGGCTTTTATTCTGACTTCTGACCTGACAACCCTCAGGTGTGAAACAAAGACTCCTGCTGACAGAGAGAAAGTAGTTAAATGACGCATAACAATGCGAAGTGCTTGTTGGACTGGAAGCAGTGCTGACAGCACAGGTGTTTTTCTTTTTAAGTTTGGAAGGTGCTCACAAGTGGTTCCTCCAGCACCGTCTTTTTGCAGGCTGGCCTACAACAAGATTCAAAGGCTATTTTCAAAATCCCAACTGTGTATTCTGCTGGGAAAGTCTGACAGCATACACACATGTCAAAAGAAGTGGATGAAGATGAAGCGTTCGCATTGCAGAGACGCTAATTAGATAAATGTAATATCAGCGGTCTCTTTTTCTTTAATTGCATTGGAAAAAATGACAATGCATTTTTGTTTTCTTTATTACAATGCATACTGGAGTTTCCTGTTTTGATTTTATTTTCCATTTCATGAGCCTGTGCTTTCACATGTTAGTGAATTCGCCAAAGTACTACAAAGCAAAGTGTTGCAAAGTAAATCAAAACGAAAAGAAAAAATTCCACCCGATTGTCTCAGCTTCTGTAATTTGGTGGAAACTGCAGAAGTTGTCTTTCCAAGGTGCACTAGCTGAGAAAATGATCCTATGAGCAAAAGCAAGGTAACTGAATCATGGGTTTATGGACTGCATTGACAATTGAGGTAATTCACAATGCCCATCTGAAATACATATTTGGTGTAGTAAAAATAACAGCACCAAGAAATGAAAAGCACCATATGCTCCATAATTCTGATTTCTCCAAAGGGCAACATTTTTTTTTTTATCACACCAAGTTAAAGGAAACAAAAACATTTCCTTGAAACTTTCAAGGGAAGGTATTTCTAAGTTCACGTATGAACAACACTGTCTACCTAATCTTGCAATTTCATTTTCTCATAAGGTGTACCTCCACTATAACACATATGTTGGCAGGTGTGTGGTCAAATGATATGCAAATGGACATACTGAATTGTGTGCATGCGTATCTAGCCGTACACTCATTGGCACAAGTTTGTGTGTGCATATATATGTGTGTATGTGTCTGTCTGTCTACATGTCATGTAGCCCCCTTGTTGAAGATCTTAGCAAATGATCAGAAGAGCTGCATGTAAGCAAGCTACAGACAGGCTGGCTTCATTAAATGAAGTCTTCAACGAGACTTCTCCAAAGCAGGGAGGTCAGAATTGTGGAAAGAAGCTGCACTTCCACTCCTCCAAGCCTGGAGTAAAGAGGACAGCAGGTGATCTACTGCCCAAGGCCAGTTGGTAGAATAGAAAATGGCAAGGATCCAGGTGAAAATGGCAAGGATCCAGGTGTGCAGAGTATCAGAAGAGCAGAAAGAGCCTGGCCAATGAGCTACAGGCTATAGGGCACCAAGGGAGGGGCTGCATCCAGGTTCCCTGAGCCATGATTTCAGGTTTTTTGTTGTTGTTTTTGCATTTCGTTTCTTCTTCTTCTTTTTTCAAACAGCCAGCTGGCATTCTTAAGGCCAGGGGAAATGTGGAGAATGGCAGTGCTCCAGAAATCAGAAAACAGTGAGAAGAAACAGAATGTCATCACTTTTGCCACTCATTCTTCCAAATAGGGACGATGACTCTTCACAAAGTCACGGCAATGTGATCCTTTGACTATCTGTAAAAATCTAAGACAGCTACGGAAGTGCTAATAAAATCTGGGCTAGTCATACACTTCTGGTTTGCCTAGGTTTAGTTAGAAATCAAAATTTTTCCAAAAGATGAGTAGCTAAAAATGGATTGGTACCTATAAATTCACCAAACTGTTCTACGAAAGAAAAGAAAGAAGATGGAAAATGGAGGAAAAAATTGAGAAACTAAGACAATTCCATTGCTTTGATATCTGAGATAAATATAATAATCACTTCAGTACCTTATGTATGTTTGCTGCATTTATGTTTCCACTTTTTACCTGAAATCACCCTGCACATCTTACTCATCTGAAAAAATTTCCATTTTTTTCCTGAATATTTCTTAAAACTGTAGCAGCTGGTACCATCGAAAGGTAAGGCTGGTTGACACTGTCAAGTCATATGTATCAGTCAAATCCAAGATAAACTCCTTCCAAAGACAGAGAGAGAGGGATAAGAAAGATGTCAGTACGAGAATTCCTAGCTACACTTTTTCCACACACTGACTCTTCATTCCTACCTTCATTGCCATTCTGATCTAGCAAAATTCGGAACAGACACAATTATTTTTCAAATCATTTGCTGATCTCAGAAACAGGAGAGTAATCCAGCATTACCTGCCCACATGTTCACGTGCCTATCCTTTGACACAGAAATTCCACTTCTAGAAGTCCAGCCTGGAAGAATCTGTGAACAAGATATCTTTGACAACACTCTAACAGTGATGGAAGTTGCTCAGTAAAGAGTATTTAAAACAAAATTTATAACTCTCCCTCCAAGACAAAGTCTTCCTATATATTCAGAAACATACTCAAGGCAAATATAAGAAAGAATTTGGCACACTGGTACAGTGACTTAAGCTCTAACTGGCTTGATAACATAAAACCTTCTAAATCCCTGTGGCAAGTAGCCTGGCTAAGAAAGGGACCACCTACCAAGTCACACCTACATAATATGGGCAGAAGAGGAAAGTGTTGTGCCGGTCACCTCTCACTACCAAGGTGACCTTCTCATGTGATCCTTGGTTCCATTTCTGTTCCCACTATAGAATCCACAACGTGGATATGATTCCCTGTACTTCCTGCAACTCTCTCAGGATGGCTGTGGGGTACCGTTAAATAACTCCTCTTTCAGTGTTCATGATGGGGCAGAGAGGAGAACATTGGGAGCAATGATCTTCTAGTTCTAAGGGGCTAGCCCTTAATTCCTCTCAAACACTGAGTTTCAAATCATTCCTTTGCAAAGGGAGCTTCTGGGTAGTTATAGAATTACTCAATGTAATAGCTAAAGGGAAGGGAGTGCAAGGAAGAATGGGGATGGGAAAGAAAAAGGGGGAGAATAGGAAAAGGATTTACTGCGATTGGGCCATCTGCCATCACCAACATTAAAATATTGACATGGCAACCTGGTTTTTTCTCACTTAAGGAGACAGGAGGGTGCTCTTCTCTGATATATAAAAAGGACATGACTATACATATCAATCAAATCTATCTGGTCTATTGTGTCATTCAAAGCTTGTGTTTCCTTATTTATTTTCTGTTGGATGACCTGTCCATTGGTGTAAGTGGGGTGTTAAAGTCCCTGTCTATGACTGTGTTACTGTTGATTTCTCCTTTCATGGTTGTTAGCATTTGCCTTATGCATTAAGGTGCTCCTATACTGGGTGCATAAACATTTATAATTGTTATATCTTCTTCTCGGATTGACCCCTTGATTCCTTTTGTTTCTTTTTCTTCTCTGATTGCCATGGCTAGGACTTCCAAAATTATGTTGAATAATAATGGTGAGAGTGGACACCCTTGTCTTGTTCCTGATCTTAGTGGAAGTGCTTTCAGTTTTTCACCATTGAGTATGATGCTTGCTGTGGGTTTGTCATATATGGCCTTTATTATATTGAGATAGGTTGCCTCTATGCCCATTTTCTGGAGAGTTTTAATCATAAATTGGTGTTGAATTTTATCAAAAGCTTTTTCTGCATCTATTGAGATGATCATATGGTTTTTATTCCTTAATTTGTTAATGTGGTGTATCACATTGATTGGTTTGCATATATTGAAGAATCCTTGCATCCCTGGGATAAATCCCACTCAATCATGGTGTATGATCCTTTTAATGTGTTGTTGGATTCTGTTTGCTAGTATTTTCTTCAGGCTTTTTGCATCTATGTTCATCAGTGATATTGGTCTAAAATTTTTTGTGTGATATCTTTTTCTGGTTTTGGTATCGGGGTGATGGTGGCTTCATAGAATGAATTTGAGAGTGTTTCTCCCTCTGCAATTTTTTGGAAGAGTTTGAGAAGGATCGGTGTTAGCTCTTCTCTAAATGTTTGATAGAATGTGCCTGTGAAGCCATCTGGTCCTGGACTTTTGTTTGTTGGAAGATTTTTAATTATGGTTTCAATTTCACTAAGATCAGGAACAAGACAAGGATGTCCACTCTCACCACTCTTATCCTAGTTTTGGAAGTCCTAGCCACAGCAATCAGAGAAGAAAAAGAAATAAGAGGAATACAAATTGGAAAAGCAGAAGTAAAACTGTCACTGCTTGCAGATGACATGATACTATAAATAAGAAAATCCTAAAGATGCCACCAGAAAACTACTAGAACTAATCAATGAATTTGGTAAGGTTGCAGGATACAAAATTAATGGACAGAAATCTCTGGCATGCCTATACACCAACAACAAAAAATCAGAAAGAGAAATTAAGGAAACAATCCCATTTACCATCACAACGAAAAGAATAAAATACCTAGGAATAAACCTGCCTAAGGAGGTGAAAGACTTGTACTCAGAAAACTATAAAACACTGATGAAAGAAATCAAAGATGATATAAACAGATGGAGAAATATACCATGCTCCTGGATTGAAAGAATCAATATTGTGAAAATGACTATACTACCCAAAGCAATCTACAGATTCAATGCAATCCTTATCAAACTACCAATGGCATTCTTCACAGAATTAAAACAAAAAATTCTACAATCCGTATAGAAACACAAAAGACCCCAAATAGACAAAGCAATCTTGAGAAAGAAAAACAGAACTGGAGGAATCAGGCTCCCCAACTTCAAACTATACCACAAAGCTACAGTAATCAAGACAGTATGGTACTGGCACAAAAACAGAAATATAGATAATGGTACAGGATAGAATGCCCAGAGATAAACCCATGCACATACGGTTACCTAATTTATGACAAAGGAGGCAAGAACATACAATGGAGAAAAGACAGCCTCTTCAATAAGTGGTACTGGGAAAACTGGACAACTACATGTCAAAGAATGAAATTAGAACACTACCTAAAATCATACACCAAAATAACCTCCAAATGGATTGAAGACCTAAATGTAAGACCAGACACTATAAAACTCTAAGAGGAAAACATAGGAGAAACACTCTTTGACATAAATCACAGCAAGATCTTTTTTGACCCATCTCCTAGAGTAATGGAAATAAAAACAAAAACAAACAAATGGGACTTAATTAAACTTAAAGGCTTTTGCACAGCAAAGGAAACCATAAACAAGATGAAAAGACAACCCTCAGAATGGGAGAAAATGTTTGCAAATGAAACAATGGGCAAAGGATTAATCTCCTAAATATATAAATAGCTCATGGAGCACAATATCAAAAAAACAAACTATCCAATTAAAAAACGGGTGGAAGACCTAAATAGACATTTTACCAAGGAAGACATACAGATGGCCAAGAGGCACAAGAAAAGATGCTCAACATCACTAATTATTAGAGAAATGCAAATCAAAACTACAATGAGGTATTACCTCATGCCGGTCAGAAAGGCCATTATCAAAAAATCTAGAAACAATAAATGCTGGAAAGGGTGTGGTGAAAAGGGAACCCTCCTGCACTGTTGGTGGGAATGTAAATTGATACAACCACTATGGAAAACAGTATGGAGGTTCCTTAAAAAACTAAAAATAGAACTACCATATGACCCAGCTATCCCACTACTGGGCATATACCCTGAGAAAACCATAATTCAGAAAGAGTCATGTACCACAATGTTCATTGCAGCACTATTTACAATAGCCAGGACATGGAACCAACCTACGTGTCCATTGACAGATGAATGGATAAAGAAGATGTGGCGTTGTATATATACAATGGAATATTACTCAGCCATAAAAAGAAATGAAATTGAGTTATTTGTAGTGAGGTGGATGGACCTAGAGTCTTTCATACAGAGTGAAGTGAGTCAGAAAGAGAATAACAAATACCATATGCTAACACATATATATGGAATCTAAAAAAAAAGAAAATGGTACTGATGAACCTAGTTGCAAGGCAGGAATAAAGACGCAGACATAGAGAACGGACTTGAGGACACGGGGTGGGAGGGGGAAGCTGGGGCAAAGTGAGAGTAGCATCCACATATATACACTACCAAATGTAAAACAGTTGGC
This sequence comes from Lagenorhynchus albirostris, assembly GCF_949774975.1. Taxonomy (NCBI): domain Eukaryota; kingdom Metazoa; phylum Chordata; class Mammalia; order Artiodactyla; family Delphinidae; genus Lagenorhynchus; species Lagenorhynchus albirostris. The sequence goes on from NC_083111.1 coordinate 59,630,446, forward strand.
TGGTGGGAAGCAGCAGCATAGCACAGGGAGATCAGCTCTGTGCTTTGCGATGACCTAGAGGGGTGGGATAGGGAGGGTGGGAGGTAGGCTCAAGAGGGAGGGGATATGGGGATATATGTATGCATATGGCTGATTCACTTTGGTGTACAACAGAAACTAACACAGTATTGTGAAGCAATTATACTCCAATAAAGATCTATTAAAAAAAGAAGGACATGACTAACCCATCAGTAGTTCTGGGGTGGTTTGTAATAAATCAATGACAATATTGTTCTGCTAAACCTAACTGTGGTCTTTCTAAGAGTGAACTGTTACAAAAATAAATAATAACTGCTTTTGAGAAAAACCTTCTGTGTCTGAGACCTGGTTGTGGAACCCGGTAATGTCAACTGAATGGGGTTCATTCAGTACCAAGTTGCATCACATAATCTAAGGATGGAGAGCTTCTCGGGAGAATCTGCAGTGCTGACCTGTGTTTTGCCAATCACATCGTAAGATCTTGTTCTCAATTAGATCCTCATGAGCTCCTTAGTAAAGAAAACGAATGTAGTAAATTTCACGATAGGGGAGAAAAAAGTTGGCACCAAACAAAGTATAACAAATTTCTGAGGTTCCATGTCTTGAAAATGATATACTTTTGCAAAAAAATGTTTAGAAAATACTTAAGTTCAAAACAGCAATTATTTCAGACTAAAAAAGAAGTCTTAAATATCTTAAAAACCACAGACCTATCTGCAAGAAACTGAACGCAGTTTCCAAATTAAAAAGAAACGAGTTCTAAGAAATGATGGACTATGTATACGATTTAAGGACCTCGCTTATATTTTCCTGTGTAAATAAACTGATGAGGTGCCCAGAATTTTCTTTAATAAGGCCAACGCATCCAAAATCTGTCAACTGAATAACTCAAATGCACCAACAAAACAATATCAACAGAAGCAACAATATGCAGAAATTCTAAGGTTTCCAAGACACCAAACCATCTCTGATTTGTTCAATCAGTGAGTCAAATTCACTGAATCAAAGCAAACCTGTTAAATATAGCTACCGGAGTTAATATATTTAAAATATTATCATTTCAAAATGTAATTAATATAAAATTGTGGGGCTTCCCTGGTGGCTCAGTGGTTGAGAGTCCGCCTGCCGATGCAGGGGACACGGGTTCGTGCCACGGTCCGGGAAGATCCCACATGCCACGGAGTGGCTGGGCCTGTGAGCCATGGCCACTGAGCCTGCGCGTCCGGAGCCTGTGCTCTGCAACGGGAGAGGCCACAACAGTGAGAGGCCTGCGTACAGAAAAAAAAAAAAAAAATATATATATATATATATGTGTATGTGTGTGTGTGTGTGTGTGTGTATAATTGTGTAATGTGATAGCTTCAATATTGATTTTTTTCACACCCAGTCTTAGGAACATGGTGTGCATATTTCAGTTCAGACTAGTGGCATTTCAGGTACTCCATAACCACATATGGTGAGTTCCTACTGGACTGCACAGAACTGCTCTAGATAAACTGTTTGGATACGAGTTCATGACTCCAGCACCGGACACATGCTGTGATTCCTGGGCCTCTTGTTCCATCTTTATTCATCAAACCAAAATTCAGCTTAGGCATCATCTTCTCCAGTATGTCTTTGAGGACCTCCCAGGCCAAGATAGCTACCTGCACTCAGCACCGCCTTCTCTGCTGCTGTATTTTCTGCTTTGCGTAAATCACCCTGTTATATTTGTCATCTTGTAGATTTTGTTCAAGGGCAAAGACTTGTCTTATTCATCTTGTACTTAGCACTGAGCACAGAGCCCAACACACAACGGGCTTCTGCCGCATAACCTTCAAACTTAATTCAACTAGCTGCATGTTATTTGGGGGCACCTTACTCAACTTCTCTATATCTTTGTGCCTTCATTTAAATGGGGTTGCAAATGTTCAGTATCACAGTGTTGTTCAAAGAATTAAGTGAGATGATGCCTATGAAGGTTCTTGGCATAATTCTGGACATGGTGAAGCACCCTTTACTGCACTTCCTCCCAGGAGGCACAAACTATGTGTAATTGACCCCTGCATCACCACAATCATAAGTGATGTGCCAGACACATGTTTTATAAAAGAATGACAGATTAACTTGAAAACCTTTTACTTATTAACAAAAATAAACCCGGTGTAAGGCTTAATCAAAATTATATACTCATGTATAATATATAAATACACAAATACATATATATGCACATACTTGAATACGATTCAAATTATACTATATTTCATAGAATTCTTAATGCCTAGATGACTTCACATTCTTGAAATTTTAACCTGAAACATACATATGGCACAATTATAGACTTTTCAGCATTTTATCATCATAAAAACAGATATTCTCTTTTTCTTCTTCTAATCTCTCCAAGGTTAAAAAGGATTTTCAAAATGCAGTTTACAATAAAAATATTCAACAAATGAGCACTGTATTAAAAGAATAAATTGTGGGTTTAAATTTCTAATTAATTTATCTGAAAAGTTGATGTTTTATGTTTTGATTTCTGGCATGAGATAGAAAATGTACCATTGCTCTAAAATGAATGAATCAGGTAGGTTTTCCCACAAATGACTATTTTAGAAAAAAAAAAAATCTACAATTAATGGGATCAAAATTTTGCACTGCCCCACATCTCTAAACTGATATATAAATTTAATGATTATATAAGTTGAACCATACCAGCAAATATACTCCTTTTACTAACACATGTCAATATAATCCCAATTAAAATACTCTGTAAAATTGCCTACAATATTTCAGATCAAAATAGCTTCTACTGAAATAGACTTTCCTGCCACTCTGATTTAGAATCTCACTTTCCCTTATCAGCAGATGGTAAGCCAAGTACTATTTAAATCCATATGTCTTCCATAGGCGTAGTTCAAATACTTGATAAAAAAGATGAACAAATGTTTTAGAGCTAATGACATTAGCCTTTGAGTGAAAAAAAGTAACAAAGTAGAGTTTCACTTCCTGAAAATGACTTTTACTACATCGCATTTAGATGATTGAAGGAGCTACATCTCTGTAAACCACCCCCACAAAAATAACCTACTGTACAGAACAAGGCAACAGTAAAAAACTATGATTTTGATTATTTCTTCAGGAATCCTTCCTCTCTGCATGGATTCCAACCCTGAAAGGCAATGAATCTGGTACCAGAGGGATACCATAGTGTAGGTACAATTCAACAACATCAGGGCCAAAAAGAACAGGGTAATTCACCAGTTTTCTTTTGCATTTTACAGCTATACCCCTTTTCCCTCCTCTCCCCCTACTACTTTCCTAAAGGGTCAGGAAAACAAACAAGAACTCCATTTAAAGAACAAAGCTCCCTGACTTTGTAGATTTCAATGCCACAGACAAAACCCATTCTTCTATTCATTTCTTCTAGGCAAGGAGATTAAGATGATGGTTTTGGGGTTTGTAGTAAAAACAACACATGTATTCCTGAGTTCACAAAAGCTTTTGAACTCTCCTTTCTGGGTTTGTCTCTAGCAAATGGAATGCTGCAGGCTCAAGGAAAAATATTATCTATGAATATCTTTCTCTTCTTCACATCACATTTTCTAGTCTTGTAAGCCTTTGATTCCCTGACTTGATCATAAAATTATTGGAATAAATGGTCCCATCTGCCCATTCCCTCTTATTTTGAACCCAGTGCCCAATGTTCTAAAACATTTCCCTTCCTTAGAGGGAACCGTAGAGAATAGTGAAACTTTCTTCCCACATTTTAGATTCAGCAGTGTTCAGCATCATGTTCTATAAACCGTTAGCTGTGCAGAAGATTGATTATTTCAACCAAAATGGGATTTACACTTATTATTTTAAAAAGAATTTACACAAAGAAAATAAATTTTGGATAAGTGAATTAAAAATAAAGATAAACAGCTTTTACTGGAACTCTTTTTAAGCCTAGAAACACATTGGCAGATTGCTTCTCTAGATTCCTGTATCAAAAAACTCTGTCAACCCTGAGAAATCACTGTTTCACCAGATAACTCAGAAAAATTTTCAAATTTATAAATGGTCCAGTAAAGCTCAATTTTTTTTAATGTGAAACCAAAACTGGTATAATTTTATGGTGTTTTTACCCAGAGTAAACAACTTACCAAATAGTATTACACTTTAAAGGCTACTGGAAAAAATTGCAGGTAAGTAATAACTTACCTAATCCTTTAGTCCTAAAAAGAGTATCCAAATATTAATGTTTGCAATTATAAACTTAATTAATGGTAAAAATTATACAAGCAGTATTGTAGGCTTACACAGAAATTAAAAGGTAGTTTTCCAATTTTTAAGAAGGTGGATATATATTCACAGAATTCCATTCAATTAAGTATGCACTGATTCTAGACTTCCTAAGAGATGAGCAGTATGGCGGGGCCGATAAGAAATAGAAACATAAAAATGGCACAGCCCTTCTCTCTCAGGAGCTCACAATCTATTGAGGGAGAAAAACTCACGAAGGGATAAATTATTCCACGTGAATCCCAACTCAAAGCCATGTTTAAAACTCATCTGATTCGCTAAATATAGAAATATAGAACAGTTAAGACATCTGACTGAACCTGAATATTGTGCAGTCACTGTCTAGTCATAGAAAGGTAGGAGCGGTTTGGGCTGGTCACAAAGATGGATAATTAATGAATCTAAGCTTGTGGGTCTAAGTGTAAACTTCAAGTGCATTATGACTTACCTATCTCAGAGCCTTTATCCACCTATGGTTTGGTTAGCTATTATGAAGCAAGTGAGATTGATTAAGTCATGATTAGAGTTCATGGTCCTGCAAGTGCAGAAAGAATCTCTTAGAAACACTCTAGATATAAAACTTAAAAAGGCTTATCTTTAATAACGGAAAATCAGTACACCAAAGACAGCCTGTTTACTTTTTTTTTTTTTCCTTTTGCGGTACGCAGGACTCTCACAGTTGCGGCCTCTCCCGTTGCGGAGCACAGGCTCCGGACGCACAGGCTCCGGACGCACAGGCTCAGCGGCCATGGCTCATGGGTCTAGCTGCTCTGCGGCATGTGGGATCTTCGCGGACCGGGGCACGAACCCGTGTCCCCTGCACCGGCAGGCGGACTCTCAACCACTGCGCCACCAGGGAAGCCCCAACAGCTCGTTTACTTTTAAATGATGATGGTGTGTCTACAGAGAGTTTTTGAAAGAACTGCCATTCTGTGATCATCACACAATGGGCTGTGGTTGATTTTTTTTTAAATGCATTTTAATTTATACTTCTTACCAAAAAACTAAAGAATAAACTTATGATTTTTTCTTAACATTAAATCAGTAAATAGACTAGTAAAAAGACATAAGCCTATCTCTCAGATCCAAATTGTTTAAAGAACTGAAAGCCTTGAAGCTTGGGAGATTTTAATCAAGACTTCCATTAACCCCCTACCAATATCCCAGGGACTGTAGGAATTTTAAACAAAAGGGAAAGCAATGCTTTTAAAATGACTTAATGTAATACAGTATTAAGATATGTAACACTTTTAGCCATTAAACAACAGGTGACGTATCACAGGCAAGGATTTCTCTTTCTTCTCAATGACTAAATAAGACATTAAGTAGGACATGAAAATGAGCCAAGGAATCAAAGCTAAGAGAAATGATTAGTGAATAAATCAGAACACCAATATATAAAACCAAAATACAACAGTTCTTATATATAATGAATCAATCAAATGAGTATAGTATGTATGGCATACACTTTAAACAGGTTTTCAAGATTTTTTTTTCATTTATATTTCTTTTGAAACTATGTATGGTATGGTGGTATGTAGAATTATTTTTAATTTATATTTGAATAAAAGAGTAACTTATATATGTGCATATATAAAGTGTATATATATATATTAAAAGTAACTTTCTGATGCTTATTTACACTAATTAAAGATTTTATTAAATTCTTCCTTCAGACTTTGATTTAAATAACTCAACTCTGTTCTAAAGCTTATTCTTTCCCTTGGGTTTATGGTGCAAATAATAAGATCTTGAGGTATGCATGTTTCTGCAAATTTCTGAATCCTATCAATTAACAAAAGATTTTTCCATACACAGAGGATCTTAAATTTAATCTCATAAATGTCAAAACAGTAACTGTCACTCTAGAGCAAGACTCATCTACTATGCTATTTTTTTAAGCTGCAGTTACATAGCTCACCTTTGACTTGGATTATCTTTAGACTTTTGTACTTTGATTGTTCCTCAAGTTCTCCAAACACCAACGTTCTTTTTTGTTGGTTTATTTCGTTCTTACACCCCAAGAATCCCCTGCCCCATCTATCACCACCTATGCAAACCCCAATCCTTTTTGAACCAACCAATAAGCAACCTCTTCCAGGAGGCCTTTCTTGATGGCTCAATTAAGAATAGATAATTTCCTCCTCTTAAAAAAATTAAATTTGGGATTAACATATGCACACTACTATATATATATATATATATATATATATATATATGTAACATATAAAATAGATAACCAACAAGGACCTACTGTATAGCACAGGGAACTTTATTCAATATTTTATAGAAACCTATAAGGGAAAAGAATCTGAAAAAGAATATATATATACATTAATCACTTGCTGTATACCTGAAACTAACACAACATTGTAAATCAACTATACTTCAATAAAAAATGCTAAAATATTAAATTAAATTAAATACTACAGCTTATTTGTTCCACTCCATGGCACTTGGCACCCCTTTCCTTATACCATAATCATGTTTCTGAACATTATCTGCCAGACTGGTTTACAAATGGTTTAAAGAATCGGTGACCATAGCTTGTCCATGTTGATAACACTCCTAGAATATTCTGTACAAACTAGGTTTTCAATATAAACTCAACTATTAAAGAAATGTCGGTTCATTTAGAAGTCATTCCAACTCCTCTGTTCCCTATGAGAAATGCCATTTCTTGCTATCCATTAGATATTTTCATCTGAATGCCCTGCAAACTTTGTAGGTGTTAAGACTACCTTATTTAACACTCACAAAAAAGCTCACGCTAGAGTTCTGCTAATGGCACTACCATTCATCAAAAAGCAATTTAGAAAAGTGTGGACTTTGAAGTCAGCCTATATGGACATGGTCTAGCATGACCCAGTCACTTACTAGCTGGGTGACTTTGGGCAAGTGACTTAATATTTCTGAGGCTCTATTTCCTCTGTAAAATGGAATTAAAGATATCCTCTATGGCATGGGGTTACCTGGAAGATTAAATGAGTTATTACAAATTGAAAGGAGAGCCTGGCCCATAGTTGGTGATTATCAAATGTTAGCTATTATTGGTCTCCTTGTCTAGTCATCCAAACTTAAAGCCTCATTCATCATAACCTCCCTCCTCTTGGTCACCCACACATGTCAACTTGGCTAACTCTTGAATATTCTACATCTAGCATATCTATAAAAATAATCTCTCATTTTCACTATCCTAGTGTAGCCTTTGTTATCAGTCATAGGATAAGGGATTAACCTACTAACTAATCTCCTTTATCCCAATTCTGCCCACCTATCCACCTTCTTCCAAGCCATCCTATGTAAAATGGGATAGATATTAACCTTGTTAAAGGTTTGATCAAGATATCTTTGATCTAAACCCTGTGATGGTTCCCTATTTCCTTCTGAAATAAAAAATTTCAAATAAGCATTTAAGGAAATTCTCCTAACTTATATGTCACGTCTTAGCTACGCAAACTATACTGCACATACCTTTTGATCAAGCTTTTCCATCATCTATATCTTAAAAATGCCCTCAGCTAAACTCACACTGTTCTCTCTACAGAGCTTGCCTTCCATGCAGTCATATTCACTTGCTGAAAGCTTAGTCTTTTTTTCAAAAATCATCTCAGAAAACTCTACGTATGACAACTGTTTTCAATCACTCAACTGAATGCGATCTGTTCCTCTTTAAACACCCAAAGACCACTGCTCTCCTCTCCTTGTCCCTTTTATGGAAGTCTCACTTTTATTATCGTTGTCTGTATACTTAGCTTATCACTTATACATGATTCTATATTACTTGAGGGCAAGAACCCTGATTTACTTATATCCATACTCTTTATAGGATCTTTCATGGTTCCTGAAACAAAGTTGGTGCTAAATTATTATTTATAGGGCAAGAAAAGTTAGAGACCAGTACATCAGGGAATGATTCTACAAAGTTATCTTTTGCTTTGAATTTCTATTTCTTTCAAGTCTGAGTCTAGGTTAGTTTGGTTTAACACATGCTGGTTCTTTGAAAATAAATCCTGAACCCAGATGAGTATTAATGTATTTAAATTTACATACAACCAATTATGCATTCAAATCCCCCAAACAAATGGGTATATTGTTAAAATTTCATGAACTATAAATACAAATAGTTTCTAGTCTTTGAAAGGACTTTGCATATAGCAGTGAGATGCTTGAAAAAGAAAATGAAAATGGGATTTAGAATGGTTTTCTACACTTCCCTTTAACACCTGAGTTTCATTCTTACCTTACCTTAAACTATGTGAATGAACTTGAGAAAATTAAAATAAATTCAAATAGTTTAAAACAGAGTTTGTGTGTGTACCAAGTACTTCACTAAATAGTTGCTGGCGCCACCTTTATGCAATCACCAAAACATATTAACTTTAAGAATCTTTTTGGAGACAGTGAAATCCCTTTATATATTAAATACATATATACATAAATATTAAATATATATATACATATAATATATATATTTACCTTGTAAGACTCATTTCAGTACATTACACTATTTAAATACTCTTTGAATGTCAAGGTGACTAAGGAATGTTTCGATTATAAAAGTGAAATAGATACTTCACTGAATCTATGTTGGTGCTTCAGAAATGTACCTTATTCAAACCTTCATACTAAGTTTTCCCCCATAATAATGTTTAAAGAAAATGTTGGGGGTTCTATTTCTTAGCTACCACTGTGAGGCAATTTTAAACATTTAAAAAATAAAATGTTTTACCATTTCCCAAGAGTATACATACACATAGCCTGGTAAAGTGACCAATACTTGACAATAAACTCCACTACTGTGTCACCCCATGGAGGAACCTGATTATAGGGAAGCCAGTTCTAACGATTTAAGATTGCAAGCAAGATAGAATCATTTAGCTACAAGGATATTCAATGCAGCACTATTTACCACAGCAAAAATTGGAAGTAACTTCAATGTCTGACAACAAGGAATCAATAATCGTCTTTTCTGGTACAACTAGTACAATACATAATGAAATATTATGAAGTCAATAAATGTGATATAGCAGAATAAACACTAATATGAGAAAATGTTTACAATTTATTATAAAGTGAAATTGAAGGCTATTTAATAATAAACACATAAGTCTATGTTTGTATGTGCATGTCTTCGTGTGTGTGTGTCTCCAGAAAGGGACAGATTAACGTGTTGAGTAGTCATTTTCTTCTTTTTTGCTTATTTATATTTTCTAAAATGTATGTAATGAACATATATATTTTAATGGGAAAGAAAATGCCAACAAATACTAATTCGATATCCTTTTCTCTTTTCATAGACTCTTCCACGGGTAAGAAAATGCCAACAAACACTAATTCGATATCCTTTTCCCTTTTCATAGACTCTTCCTAATTTCTTTCTTGTTTTCATCACCAACGCCACCCTAGAGGCCACCTCCTCTCCTGAAACCCACAGGAACTGAGTGGAAATATGGTCATTTCCATCATGACCACCAATACTTCTCATAATTCACGTATGAATAATGAGATATTAACTCTGAAGGAACACAAAGAATCTAAGATAGGCTTATAGTTTTAAGATTTCAGTGGGGCGAAACTGAATTATTCACATCCATTAAATAGAGTTTGAATGATTCACAGCCAATTTTATTTTTATAATTGTAATGAAACAGCTGGGATTAGAGTCTATTCATGGACTCATAAGAAATTTGCACCCCACCTACTAAAATTAGTTTCTGCATCCAAAATTCTGATTTGAACATCTGACTGTGAAAAAAACAGGCAACATCGCTCAATGCCAAGAAACTGAAGAAACAGACTTTAAAAATGTCATATTCTCACCAGAATTATTTTATTTCTCATTGTGTAGACTTCCCTTTATCGGCATTCGTAAGTGGCCCCTTAATAGCATGATTCTCTGAAACAAAGGTATTTTCAAAGAATGAGCTTTCTTGTATAAGATAAGTCCCTGTTGAAGATTTTAGACTGTATTGTGACAGTTGTTTATAATTTATGGGTTCTTAGCCATTAGAGGGAAATCTAACTTAGGAACTTGGACATCAAATATATGATATCTCTTTGGACATTAGCATCACTAAGTCCACAATAGAAGATATTTGTCTTAAAGTTGCCTCGGGTATCAATTCACAGACCTAAATGTTTAAGGTTTTATAGAAAATTTGCTTGGCCCCAGAGTTTGCAATTTTAAAGAGATCTGAGCAATTGTATGCTTCTATCTCCATAATTTTCCAAAGAAGGAAACAGGACATAAGGACTGAGTGACTCATCCAGGGTGGTCACACGGCCAGTTAGTCACAAAGTGAGTCGAGAACACAAAGCCTTTTCCTCCAATCCAGTACTCTTTCCACTACATCACAAGGGAAGAGTAAAAAGAAAACTTAAAATATAATTTTACTGGAAAATACAATCCTGTCAAGCCTGAATCACAACCAGAGACACTCCATTAAAGGTGGAACACACCCACCTCTAAACCCAGCTATAACCTCAAAGGGCTGGGCACACTACTAAAGAATAATTCAGATATATTTTGGAGTCTTGAAAAATATTTAAATCATATGTGAATTTGAGGTAAGCTCTAAATTTTGATTTGATTTTTTTAAAAAAATCCTACATGAGATACATTATCATAGCATAAAGTTTTGAGAGGCATATTAAGTGGATAGTTCATTTGTAGACCATAGACTGCCCATCGCGACAGTCTACATTTTTCTTTGAATCAGTTATATGATTCAGGCGAAGTGATGGATTTTCCTGAATTATCAAGAAAAGTTTAGGTTGAAAATTCCTGAGATTAAGAAGAATTAGATTAGCCAAACATGTGTATCTTCTAAAATATGACCGACACTGCTTCAACTGTAGCATGCTTTGCAAAACAGATAAGCTTCTAAAAAGTTATAAGTAAATAAAAACATTTTCATTTTTCAAAGTATCAGGGAAGAAATTTTAAGAGTCCCATGCTGAGGTTCCGGGGTTTTTTTAAAAGCAAATGATTATTTTTAAGTAAAGCAAATAGCTCTCTCAAATGTAATATTTGTAAATGTTTAGATTCCCATATATAAATCTGACTTAACTTGTGCATATAAATGACATCAGGGCATGTTTTCATAAGTGTCATTAACGGGGTAAGAATGGCCTGAGAGGGCTTCCCTCGTGGCACAGTGGTTAAGAATCCGCCTGCCAATGCAGGGGACACGGTTTCAAGCCCTAGCCCAGGAAGATCCCACATGTCACGGTGCAAATAAGCCCGTGCACCACAAGTACTGAGCTTGCACTCTAGAGCCCGTGTGCCACAACTACTGAAGCCGTGCACCTAGAGCCCGTGCTCCGCAACAGAAGAAGCCACCGCAATGAGAAGCCGGCGCACCGCGACAAAGAGTAGCCCCCGCTCGCTGCAACTAGAGAAAACCCATGCGCAGCAACGGAGACCCAACACAGCCAAAAATAAATAAATAAATAAAAATGATGGCTTGAGATTCTGTATTTTTAGCCTATAGCAATCACAAACTCAATGTTAATTGAGAAAGTATTCTTTCCCCTGTCTTTTTAACACGTTATTAAGAAATAATAAAGACTATTCTATCTGACATTCTGAAAATCCTATGAAAGAAAAATACTTTCTAATGGAATCAATGTAAATATTTCAGCGACAAATAAAACTAAAGATCATTAAATTCCATATTTTAAAGAGAAAAATCGAGTTCTCTCTTATATTCCCTCAAAGCCCACACTATTACCCCACCACATCCAACACACATCCAATGAAGGCAAAAACTGGGTTGAGAAATTGTGAAGGGTAGTAAAAACATCATCCATGAAGGCAAAAGGAAAACAAGGAAAGAGAGTTCTCCCCTAAAAAAGGTAAGCCTATCTGAGTTGACTGCTTTCCCTTAAGAAACATGACTCAACTCTGCATAAGAACATAGGTCGTACTTGGAAATAAATTCCTCTAGAAAACAAACTGTGCTGCACACATAATGTAAGGGAAGCATATCATACCATTATCTGGGTATTGGATATCTGTCATATTTCATATACATAAGAAATAGCTCTTAAAGATTATCATTTGCTTTTTCCTTGATTATCTGCATTCATCATTAAATAAGTCAATTTAGTTTAACAGCTCTCCTTAATTACGTATTTCTAGGATATTATTCTCTAAGCATTATTTATGAGTGAATTTATTTTGTATCTTAAAAATGACCCACTTTGATGACAGTGACTTGGACATGGGACACCATTTATTATCAGTCGGATTTTCTCATTTAAATATTATACAGTGTATTCTGTCTTTTAGAAATATCTCTGTATATCCTTAGTTTTTTCTGATTAATCATGATGTTACAGATAGGTAAATTTCCAGGGCATGAAATGGTTCATCGCTTTCATAATTAATATGCCCAAATTAAATCTTAGAAATTGAGAAACTCTTTTTAAAAAGGCAAGTTAACATGTAAAATTATGTGCGAGAGCTATTTGATCATCCTAACATGAGAGATGATACCACTCAATTGATCACATCACAAATGTCCTGTACTTACAAAAACAAAACGAAAGTAAGATTCCTTTGCCTTACCCCAATCACTGATAACAACATAAAAAATATGCCGTAAGATAAAGTATTGTGGGTTTTTTCCAAAATGACGTCATAACCCCGATTCTGTTTTACTTTTAAATTATAGTTAATTACAAACATCTATAAATGAGAATGTTACTTCGCCAAAATGAAGGAAATAGGATTCTTGGAGCCTCACTGAAACTGTCTGCATCTCCTTGAACTAGCAGCACAGCCACACGCAGCAGTATCCTACTTGCCAAGCGTCCTTGAGTTTATTGGTAGACCATCTTAGTAATCAATGTCCTTGTCTATAAACACTTAATGAAAGTTCACTAACAGAGTCAAAGGGAAGGGAGAGTAAAAGAATATGACAATGGAAACAATATTCACTTTTTTGGTGGGAGCAAATACCAAACACAGAAATCCAAGGTAAAAATTTTTCCTGGATTTTAGGTAATGAACACTTCTGTTAAATCCACCCATCAGACTGGACTTGGCCAGAAAAATACTAGATTCACATCGAGGCTGCGCAGCTCATGGCTGACACACTTTGGAATCATTCTGCATCTGTGCTCCTGAAACTTGGGCCACCTTCTGTATACTCTTCACTTCCAACATCTAAGAACACTCAACAATAGGGTCCTTCTTGGGCCCTGTTATCTTCTGGCTCATGCCGTCCGTGAAAAAAAGGAAGCCAAGCAAAAGATAGTTATACAGGAAATAATTAACAGATACCGTGCTGAAGGATACCATTTCACAGGGACTACAAACTTACAGCCCAATTCACTAAAAGATACATCTGCTTCCCGTGCCTTAGAAACCTGGGCCAGCAGAACTATGCCAGACTTCACAAAAAGCCTAGGTTACAAAAAAAGAAAAAAAAAATGTGCTTTTAAAAAATACTTTAGCCAGGGGAGTTGACTTAAAAGAAAGAAATCAGAATAATAGAAAATCCCATTAGTCAAACATATATGTATCAAATTGATTTTACTAGTGATCTATTGTCAAATATGGTATACCAATATAAAAGATGAATAACCAATAAAGGAAAAAAAAAGCTACTTAGATTTTATTTAATAAAAATTAAAATGCTCATGTTCACTATTAAACATAACTAAGAGGATGAATAATTGTTATTTTTAAAATAAATTTATTATATATTTGAACTTAAACCATGCCTTTTCTAATAGGTGACAACAGAAATGCATCTATCTAGGGCAGAAGCACAGAGATATACAAGGATTGTTAATCTCTGGATACAGTAAATGGTTTTTAACATTTTATTCTTAGGCAAAATAAATATCAGCGGCTACCTAAAGAGAAATTTTACAAACAAGGCCTAAAAACTATTTCATAGCTAATGATTAGGGAGGTGTATGCTTCCTATTTTTCCTGGCATAGAGTTTTCTCTTTGGTATTCAATATATGCAAATACAAAAAAATTCAAATGGGGTCAGGAAAATGGTTATGTATGTAAACACTATGTTTAGACAACAGTACCTAGATGATAGCTGCTTTTATTTTCATTAAACATGAAGCAAAACAATAAATATCAGACTTTTCACCTGAGATCATCTTTAGTTAAAAAAAAGTTCCTGCGGTCTTCTGTCAATGGTTGTAAAGGCATTCAACACTGTCGCTTGTTTAAACGTCTCTTTGACTGCCAGTGGACTGTCCCCAAAAGAACATTTTTGCATCTCAATAGACTGTCCGGTATCAACAATCTTTAAACTATAAATTTAACGCCGCTGAAGAAAGGGGGAAATAACATCTGCTTTGTACTGTCTTGGTATCACATTTACAAAACGAACAAATAATCATACTACTTTGCCCTTATCTAGAACCCTGCATCTGACGATCTCAAATGGCCCGACAAACATTAATTAACTAAGCTGCGCAGCACTCCTGGGAGGATGGCTGGCATCATGATACCCTCTAGCAGACAAATGAACGGGATCCTGGGAGGCCCTTTCTCTGAGCCAATGGCTCAACTCGGATCTCAACTCCAAGAACCTGAAACTCAACTCCACAGCCCATGGCCAGACATCTCTGCCAAAACCAAGCAGTGCAAAATGTACATGTTAAACGGGACAAATCCGCAAATAAATTTACACTGAAATCAATCACAAAGAGATTTATTTTTCCCCTAGGTGCATGTGGAAAGTGGACTGATAACTAGGGCATCTGAACTGGTGGAAGAATTAGAGCCTACCAGTTATCTGACTGTGACGTTCTGTCCTGACATGACATGCAGAAGTTTATTACATAAGTATAGATTTGCCAACTAAACAATTATACTTCTGAGTTTCACTGAAAAACGAAAAAAATGCATGTGATATTGGCAAAGTCTTTGTGAAATTTAATAACAGGTGTTTGCTTCCTTTTAATATGGTTATCAGTTAAAAGACATAGCTTTCTGTGTTATAAAATCCAATCTAAAACGTTAATTACAAGAATGAAACCTAGAATTCCTCAACAGGAAATAATAAAATGAACACAGTTACATCTGCATAAGAAGCTACCAAATAATTAAAAAAATAAATACCTTTGTTAAAATAAAAATTATACAAGAAGCTGATCAGAAAAGAGCACCCGACTACACTGAGTTCTGACTATACTACACTGTTTAGTTTAAAATGAGAAAGGAACATCTATTTGAATATAAAAAACCAATTAACTTTTACTTTTAGCAAGACAGTATTAAAGACATCAACCTCTTCCTGGAGCCAAATTTAAATGCTGCGTTTTCAAAACATTTTCAGGAGCTTATTCATGTTTTATAAGATCTATTCTAGAAGTTTTAAAAGAGGAATAATTAAACTTTACATATAAACTTGGACTATTTCTAGCAAAGCATCTAAAGGGGCTAATATTTCTTTCTACTCATAAAAAGAAAAAACAAGATTTTATAGAAATACTGTTAGTGCACACAAAACAGTGATTTTCATAAAGCAATTTACAAGATGAAGCTTATGTTAATGTGCTCCCTGCCATACTCAAAGCACAATGATCAACACAGGTCACATACACGATTTAGAATTTTTTATAACAAGATCAATTCCATACTAGTAACAAGGGAAGTCTAAAGGTATTCACCAAATGAAAATACACATAAATGAGCTGCCACTGAATATAAAACTAAAAGCCAAACACTGACCTAAGGAAAAAAAAAAAAGAAAAAGAAAAGAAAGAAGTGAAGAAAACTAATGAATATTTTGAAACTTGAGCTCTTCTCTGTGATTCTTATATTTCCTTCCTCACTTTGAGTGCAGCAGAATTTCATAACTACAACCAGTTAGAAACATGTAAAAGAAAGACTAATATTCTGAAAGTGATATTTTAATGATGTGCTTTGTGACATGACCCTAACTCCATTCAGCATACTCTTTAAAATGTTTCCATTATTTAGCAACATAGTGTTAAACTATTTTAAATTAACATTTTCTGTTGGACACATTTTCCACACTTAATTCTTGAATATCACTCTGCCCAGTAGTCAAAGATGATAGTCAAGTTTTTACTTTTAGTATTAGAAACTACATGTATAAATATATTTACATTTGTCCTATTAATGCTTTATTGGATGCTCTAATTAAAAAATCGCTTTTAAAACCTATTTTCCATTTCTTAAATTGCTTACTATTTCAAAATAAACATACCAAACAGCAAGTTAATTTCAAGTTCCATTCTACTATTTAAATTCAAACATGAATGTTACATTCTGTAGATATATACTTACACAGACCCCTGTTTTTTCATTTAAAACATGGAAATTGTATGTGCATATTTCACTTGTGTACTTATAAATTTTTACAGGACACCTTTGTTACTAACTAGACCTCTAAAATTACAAAATTAAAGTACTTTGGTTTTGCCTTAGTAAATATGATGGCAATATTCTTTTGGGTTTCCCCTCACTGATGGCAGAGGAAGGAATGAGAAGTATATGTTTGCCATGATAACTTAGCAATACCAATTTCTACCACCAAAGTAGATTTCTTGTCAAATTCACAATCAGAATTCACCAAAATAGAATTCTTGTCAAATTCACAATCAGAATGGGCTCTTAATTCTCTCAAGTATCTTAAAAAGCTGATCAGCAAGACATGTGTAAATTAAAACTTTTAAATTCAGTTAATATACTAAATATTGGGTCGGCCAAAAAGTTCATTAGATTTTAAGTAAAAATAAAAGCCACATTTTTTCATTTCATCTAGAACTTTACTGAACAGCGTATTCACTAACCAAATGAACATTTTGGCCGACCCAATATTTCACAATAAATCAAATCAGCTATACCTCCTTATTGCAAATGTCCAATAAAATGGGTGACTTCCAAAAGCACTATTCAAATGCAATGAAAATATAAATTTTAAAGATCAGATTTTACTAAAATCACAGAAGAAAGACCCAGGCCACTTTAAAATACGTCATATATATATATATATATATGTGTGTGTGTGTGTATATATATATATATATATATATATACACACATATAGAGAGAGAGACTTTTTTGTCAGCTCTCAAAATTTAGTAGATGATGGTCTTTAAGTATCACAAATCCTACAGTTAGGAATCTGATATTCACTGTAGAACACAGTTAAGTAGCCTCTTGCTGAAGATTTCCTACTTCAGCAGCTGATGTGGAGGAACTGAAAAGACAGTTGAAATGATGCAACAGAAAGTTGAAGTCAGGGAATTAAGGAAGCGGAGGAGTTGAGAAAAACAATTTTTTTAGAAAAGTATTATCATCCTCAGGCTGCTTAAAGAATAGAACTATCCTGCTCAGGTTTTAAATTGCACTGCTTCATAAATTACTGCTCGTTCCAAATGCTTAGTGTTTACAAATGGTGGCAGAAAAGGTAACATTCCAGAAACAGTCTAAAAGAGTCACACAACTTGGTATCAGATGAAGATGTCATGGATGAAAACAGTTTTAAATGGAAAAAAAAAAAAAAAAAGAGTGGGGAGTTCTAGTGATACAGATGTAAGGAAATCAATTCCACCACGCTCTCAAGATGCAACATGAAATTTAAAAATCCTAGGACACTGTCATTCCTGCCTTATAACCAGAAACCATAAGAGCCACTTGAGACCAGAAGAGTCCTCATATGCTAAGAAAATGATGAGCATTTACAATGATAAAAATGCATAATATATGAAAGAAGCTCCCTAAATTGAACACTCACTTGAAAAGCACAGGAACTATTTCTCTTCTTTCCAAAGTTATTTATGATAAACTTGCTCCTTCCGGGCAGGAAGGATTCTTTGTTTCTCAGTGTACAAGGAGGCATCTCCTCTTCTGCATTCAAGCCCTTCTCTTAGCTCCAGGGCATGACTGCGGATGGGAAAGGTAACAACTTTTATAATTAACTGTGCTCCTCCAAGGGGCGTTTCTCAACTCCACTAGAGAAAGCCAGAGAAGCACAGATAAGCCTCAGAGAATCTACATGAAATAAGAGCGGAGTAGCCAAGCCGACACTGGCAAGAGTAATTTTTCTCCCCAGAATACATCCAGAGAGAACTCGGTGGTCTCTAACCTCCAGGTCAAAGCACTGGGCTGGCTGAACTGTATTTCCTAACCAGCTCTTTTGTAAAGGTTAGCTGGATTCTGATCCTACCTTCCATGAAGGAACAAAGCTTTGAAATCAACCGGAAAGCTCAAAATTCTCAAAGTCAAGGTGAGATGTTGAAGTGGTAGTGCCTTAGGCAAAAAGCAAGCATCACTCAACTGAATTTTCAAAATCTAAAATATTTCTTAACAATTCACAGTCTACACAGCATGAAGAGAGTGAGCAAGGATCTTATCTTACAGAGCTTTTGTTTAGTTTCTTTTTCACGCAGGACTGTCTTTCTCCCTACAGGAGCCCGATAATGTAAAATTCATGGTTCTCTTCTTCAGATGCTCTTCACACCATTCACACTTAAGTCTATCTCATTTTTTCCCTCCCCTTGGCAACAAAACAACAAGCATTGTCATTTGTACATAATTACGCTGTGAGTTTTAAAAACACTACATTTCCGTATTAACGTCTCACTGAGGGCTTTGCATTCTTAGCGATTTAAATCTCTGCTAATTTCCTTATTAACCATAGACTGTGTCATACCACCTTAAGATTTAAAAGTCATTTCATCATTTTAATGTAACAAATGTGCATCCTTCTGGGATTCCGAGCCTCCCTTCTCCAAAAGCGGCCTCATGGTTTTGCATAATCACCAGGAATGATTAACAAACATTCAATCGGAGCTGAGAGTAGTGACAAACAAGTGACTTCCACCCACTCGATCAAGTGTACGTAGAGTCCACACAAACACATGTGAGCTGCTTTCTACCACTTTGGCCTTACTAAGTATACATCCCCAGACAGATACACATCATTTAGTTACACTTGGTAAGTCATGATACTAACTCTAGAGAATGTACGTTCTCCCCATTTTCCCTTCAAGATATAGGAATTATTTAAAAAAATTAAACCTTCCTACCCGTAACAGGGACTGGGATTCATCCTTGGACTTGTTTTCTCCGGATGCAGGATACTGCTGGGTGAGGGCGCCAGCCTTCTCTCCACCTGCAGGCACCCCCTGCAGGAAGCCCTTGGTCTCCACAGCCAAGCCATAAATAGGGCGCGCCAGGTGGGCAGCCTCTACGTTGGGGCTATCCCTTAAAGTCTTTGTCTGCTCTTGGGGGCCGGACACAGGGGTCAGAAGCCCCAGGCTTGCTTGGGTATAGGATGGACTGCCCCGTAGGATGTCCGCCCCTCTCCAAGTCACGTTGCGAAGGTCATCACTTGAACTCTCAGCCCAAGCTTTTTCTTTCAGCCCGTCCTTCTCTTCTAGCTTCTCCCTCTTCACCACACTCTCAGCAACCGGCTCTCCCATTTTAGAGTCTGGATTGAGCAGACTGTAGACCTTGAGGTCAATCTTGGGCTCCTCCTTGATGGTGGACACGGCATGCCCGTCCTCTTCGCCGTTGGCTGTAGTGCTGTCCTGTTCCTGGCAGTGAACAGTGTTGAAGTGCTCCAGTAGTGACTGAGTCTCGGCAGCTGTAAAACTGCATTGACGGCATTTGTAGCAGCTGTGTGCTCTCCTGCAGAAGAAGAAAACCATTACTCGAAATCTAGCATTCAGAAGGGCTTTAAAAAAATAGTCTTCAAGCACCTGAATTTTATCTCCTGTAATGTAACAGGTAGAATGCAATACAATATTCTCAATACCCAGAAACTGGCATCTTCCGTTCTAGGTAAGGAATGCAATATTCCTGTTTGTCATACTAGCAATAACAGGTATCTGCACACACAGACACACTTATGTACACACACTCCAGACGAGTCACATTTAAAACTGGTTGATTTGTTTTATTATTTAAGGACCTGCTCTGTTCATTTTACTGTGACCGGATAATCATCAATTCTATATTATTTAATAGATATTCATAAATTTTTACACCTGATTTCATCAATGGACTTTCCTCTTTCCACTTATTTAAACTAAACTGGGATATTTTTCACTATAAATATATATACATTGCTAGTGCTGAAGTGCTCTATACAGCTTTTACATATATTAAAATAAATTCTACCGAACTGATTACAATGTTCTTTTCTATCATAAAATTTAAATCCATTTAATCAATGAAATGTGGTTGACTGAGCTACATAATCTAGTAAATAAAATATGCCAGAAGCTCAAGTTTTTTAAGACAAATTTTTTCTATCTGTAAGGACTTATGAACATTCAACAAGTTGAATGTCTGTTGGGTACCAAGCAGCATGATAGGTGCTATACAGATATATTCATTAAAAGAGTGTGTGTGAATGTATGTTTATGTGTGTGTTTTCTTTTTATAAGGCATAAAACAAGGAGACCTTATTGTTGGATTTCATAGCATCTCCTGCTGTTAAAGACAGAACGGTAACTGTTAAATTAAGAAAAATGTTTGATTAACAAAGAAGAACAGAGGCACTGTATCCTAAAAGGCATACTGGAAAGGTACACAAATAACTGGGAATAAGGCATACATTCTTTAACTGTAAAAACCTTGTATGGCTTTCTAATTAAATAACCATGTGAAACACTTGCTCCTCCACGATATAATGGGTTAGGAGTTACAACTTAAAATAACAAAATAAGTTTTGAGAGCTGTTACTTAAAGCTACTGCAGGGGCTTCCCTGGTGGCGCAGTGGTTGAGAGTCCGCCTGCTGATGCAGGGGACACGGGTTTGTGCCCCGGTCCGGGAAGATCCCACATGCCGCGGAGCAGCTGGGCCCGTGA
The DNA here is from genome assembly GCF_949774975.1 of Lagenorhynchus albirostris. Classification (NCBI taxonomy): domain Eukaryota; kingdom Metazoa; phylum Chordata; class Mammalia; order Artiodactyla; family Delphinidae; genus Lagenorhynchus; species Lagenorhynchus albirostris. The sequence continues at coordinate 59,651,559 of NC_083111.1, forward strand.
GCCATGGCCGCTGAGCCTGCACGTCCGGAGCCTGTGCTCCACAACAGGAGAGGCCACAACGGTGAGAGGCCCGTGTACCGCAAAAAAAAAAAAAAAAGCTACTGCAAAGTAGGTACCCCTATATGTAATCTGTAGATAATCATCACAATATTACTTTGCAAGGCACTGGGTACACATTGGTGAATACAAGGCACATAGTCCTTGTTCACCTGGTGTTTAGAGTCTAGTCAGGAATGACAAGCTTCACATTAGTCTCTAAATAAACATGTAAGGACAAAGAGTAATATGTGCTAAGAATGGAATGGATGGGATGGTAAGGGGGTGGAAGGGCTGCTTAAGGTCCTCAGGAAGGCCTTTCTGAGGGCGATTTATCAAAGCAAAGGATGGAAAGGAGCTATCCTTGTTGGAGGAGGAGGGAGGGGAAAGGGCAGTACATTCTAGCAAGCCTGAGATACTGAAAGAGGCCACTGATGCTTGAGAGGAATAAATAAGAGGAAGCATAATAATCAACAAGCCGGAGGGTCACCTAGAGCTTTGTGGACCACGGCAAGGAGGTAGGTATCTTCAAAGGGAAAGGGAAGCAACTGCAAGGTTATAGGCAGAGGAGTAGCATAGTTAAATGTGTGCTTTAATCACTTCGGGAGTGTAAAAGTTTCTCTACTGGAGGACTTCATTCCGAGACCTGATGGCTGAAAATCCAAAAGAACGTTCTTATTTTATGGAAGCAAAATTCAAAGGTATTAAGACATGTAACAAAATCTCAGCCAATATTTGTTGAGAGTACTTAATTTGGTACATGATTATCTTCTTGTGGTTAACAGCTTACATTTGGTTGAACAAATATGGATGCAGGGGACATGGGTTCGTGCCCCGGTCCGGGAAGATCCCACATGCCGTGGAGTGGCTGGGCCCGGGAGCCACGGCTGCTGAGCCTGCGCGTCCGGAGCCTGTGCTCCGCGACGGGAGAGGCCACAGCAGTGGGAGGCCCGCGTACCGTAAAAAAAAAAAGAGAAGAAGTGCAAGACTCTAGAGTACCACATGACAAAATTATTTTAAAACAGAAGACTCATAGTTTTATTGGAGAAGCAATTTAGTTCACTTAAAAGTAAGACTCTAGAACCAGAATGCCTAAGTTTCAAGCTTGGCTCTGTATTTTACTATATATGTGACTTTGGATAATTTACTGAACCTGCCTCAACTTCCTCACCTGCAAAATGAAAATAATAGTGCATCTAGTATGAGTTAACCAATATAAATCCTAAAATTAAATAAAGCCCCCCTTCTGTGTGAATCTGCATTCTGCACTATTCAAAGGAACTAAAACTTACCACCTGGCATTTTGGTATCATTCTTTTCCACTCCCTCAGGTACCTTAACCATGACAGACATCTTTCTTAAAACCATGTTTATTTCCTAGCAGATCCTTTGTTTTAAGACATTACCAGGTAGAATATATTTTTTGCCTTTTCTGCTTCACCTAGTGGTGTTCAATGGCCTGAAAGATGGAGCAGTTTAGCAGTTAATTGTCAAGCCTTACTCTTTTTTCAATAATAGTAGTCAGACCCATAATCTTAAAATTCTGAATAACAAAGACAGAAAGGGCATTACCTGTGTTTTCCTGAAGTCTTCAGAGGTAAGGATGCTTTGTAAGTGTATTCAGGAGGGTGGTTTAGAACCATAATATATCTAGTAATATATTTCAGTAATTAAGATTATGTGCCTTCAATATCTACTTACTCTGCAATCTAGAAATGTCCTTGAGCCAACCTATTCCTTCACCATAAAAAGACGAATACATCCAACCTTTAACTGGTATGTGACTGACATGTCCTCCTAAATATACAAGGGGTTCTGGGTGTGTCCTGTCTAGGCAATGAATTCATCACAACGTATCACTTTTGACACAAGGTGTCTGGGGGCTTCTAGGTTTTCTAGTTTCAAGTTCCTGTCCCAACGGACAACTCTCTGACTCCTTACAGGTCTCGGCAAGAGCTGTTCAGATCTGCCCACAGAGGAGCTCTTATTCTGACTGATCAAGGCAAAACCTTCCGTGATACAGGTGCTGGAGGACTGTCCAAATGCAGAGGACGGTGAGGCTGGGTGTAAAGCAGAAAGGAGACAGAAACTGCAGAGATAAGTTTTCAGTGAGAACCGGGTTTTACATTGAAAAGAAAAACACATACTAACAGGAAGGATATTAAAACGAGCTGGCAATAACAAGCTCAACGCACACACGTTTTCTTTTGAAGACTTCAAAGCACTCACACGTATGTGATCTCACATTCCACTGAGGTATAAAGCCCATTTTATAGATAAGTAAAATGAAGAAAGTGCCTTGTCCATTTAGTCTACATCAAGTCAAGAATACAGGGCTTCTACCTTCCAGACTGATGTTCTATTTTTCTATCCTCGGTTGCCTGAATTTTTAACTTTATACAAAAATAAATAAAATTACTGACAATACTGACAATGAAAAATGAGGGCTAAAAATTGAAAAATGAGGGGAAGGGAAAGGTCTTCTAACTGACAGAAGTGAGACTGACTACAGCAATGGTTTGCAAAACGGGCTGCAAGCAGTGCTGCAACTGAAGGAGTTTCTTAGCAATACAGATTCCAGGGCCTCTCAGTTGCCCTATTGAAGATCTGAATCTCCTGGACATAACTTGAGAATCTGAATTTTTAGTAAGGTCTTCAGGGGACACCCATGCAGGGACCAGTCACAAACGACATTAGTAGATATATCCTGGTTCAAAACAACTGAATGAACACACTCAAGACATCCTCTACCACCTGTAGCTCTAATAAAACACAGGTAATGCCCTTACTATCTTTGTTATTCAGAATCATAAGATTCTGAGTGTGACTCCTATTCATGAAAAGAGAGTAAAGCTTGACAATTAAGCAGTAAACTGCTAAACTGCTCCATCTTTCAGGCCACTGAACGCCCTGAGGTGAAGCAGAAAAGGCAATTTGCTGCATAATACTCTGGAGAACTGAAGGACTTCTTTCTCCATATAATAGTCATCAAATAAATGATAGGAAATATATGAAAAAGACAACATCACTGTACTTTCAAAAGCTGGGAGCAACATGAACTTTTCAATCACCTATGCTAACATCTAGAGCGGTACTTCTTAAACCCTAACATGCAGAAGAATCATCTGGGAATCTTGTTAAAACTCAGATTCTGATTCTGGAAATCTGGGGTGGTACCCAATAGTCTCTATTTCTTACAAAATCCCAGATGACGCTGATGCTGTTGGTTCCCAGACCACACCTTAAATAGCAAAAGTCACGAAGCCATGGTCAGAAATACATCGATGAGTGTTAGATTGGAATGAACTCTCAGTATATATACTCAGTACTTGACAGAACATTCCCAAATGAATTCTTTATGATGAGCAACATCATCTTCCTTCTTAAAGCACATACTCCCACCTCTGAAAGTCAACCCTAACAGCTTCATAAGCTAAAACTATAAACATGACATTGTCAAGCATAATCCGCAAATAGTCATTCATCTTCTTTATTTCACTGTTTGGGGATCATCTTTTAGTATTCTTTAGTTCTAGGCCATTTATATATATTATTCTACAACAATCACACATAGTACCTATTTCCATCCCTACTTCATACAATAAGAATGTGAAGAACAGACAAGTCAATTCATAAAATAATACGGAGTGCATGATGCAGTCTTCTAGCTCGTGTCCATAGTTATTCTTGCATGTATGCTGTTTGGTAGTTGATGCAATACTACTAGCTTGCTCAGGAATTAGTTCCTGAAAGATTTGGGTGTATTTCTGACTTGTGTCACTCTCAACAATAACTGAAAAGCCCTTCAACTTAATGCCATGTCCCCCCAAAATAAAAAGATTATTTTAATGCCTAGTATAAGAAACATTACTGAAGAATAAAAGTTTAGTCATTGAGAAACTACGTTAGTTTGGACTCTGCTCTAACCTACTGAATACATTTCATTTTATCAACATTAATATGAAAACCTCAAAAGGTTCAGGGAGTTTTCTCTTCATTTTTCAAGACCCACCTTAACTACCTTTTCATCCATAAAGACTTCCCAAATGACTCAAACCCAAGAGTAAACCTACCATCCTCTGAGCTACTCTGGAACTCTGTCATCCAGAGGTTTTTTTTCACATTGCATTTTATTAAAATGAATGGCCTTTGATTTAACTGATGGCATAAAAACATTTATTTCATCATTTAAAAAGCTCTCATTCACCAAATAATCATGTATGTCTTACTTTACAGTTATATTGTAATTGCCTTAAAATCAAGATCAAAGCCCACACATCTCTATATATCCCTTCCAGCTCCACCCAGAACATCCAGACAGTCAGTAAATATCCACTTAATAACCAAAGGAATGAACCAACCACAGCTCTGGTAATGCTAGACTTAATACGTAAAGTCATAAAGCAGCAGAGAAATATTAAGAAGTACATAGATATTTTGCAGATGGTATATTTTGAATGGTTCTCTGAATAAACTCTTCATTATTTAAAAACTCCTAGAACTTCTAGCTACATGAAGCTCAACTAATTTAAAAGACACTGCAAATATATTTGCATTAATTTAAATTCTATACTCTGCTGCCAACTGGATAGCAAACATTCTCTTCATGCTACCTGAGGAAAAAAGATATCAGTCTGTAGATCTCCCTACCATTATCAGTGCCAGATAAAATACAGGATGCCCAGTTAAATGTGAATTTCAGATAATAAACAAATAATATTTTAGTGTAAGTATGTCCCATACAATGTTTGGGACATACTTACATAAAATCTCAATTTTTCCAGTGCAAAACTTTAGACAATGAACACAATCAACTTTGATAAAAGAGATAATCATCTTTTGCCTCCAGAAAAAACTACATCAAGCTGCATAAAAAAACCAACTTGTACTTAATTCAAGAAACTTAAAATTTCTTTGAGAAAAGATGTTTTATTCCTTATTCTACTTGACAGAAATTTCATGTGCTATAAAAAAGCATTTATTTCAGATCCATTCATATTTCAATACCTTTTATCCTAGCAGTATCATTTTATTCATTAGTAGAGATTAAAAATTATTTTCATAATTCATAAAGAACTGAGGTTTTCTAGATTCTAGAAAAAAAATCAGCTAAAAGGTGCTAGTCTTTTGCTCTACTCTGATAATATTTCTGTACTTTGATTTTCATAACAAACAGCTCACGGTATTTGTGGAGTCCTCTCTAAACAATGCTTTGTTTTTTTCCTTTTAATGTCAACTTCCAGAGATTTATGCCATAACTTAAAAAGCTCTCCTACACCAAATAACTGTATTTCACTTTCAATAGTTTTAACCATAGTTTTTCTTCTTCAACGACTAAATGGACATCAAAGTAAATGAATAAATTATAAATACTAATCAATTAAGACTGCAAAGGTATTTTTTGGTAATTATGGAAACAAATACCTACAGATAAATTGTCACAAAGGAAGAATAAATGAAGTGATTTAATTTAAATATAGTTCAGTATATGTGACAACTAATTAGTCATTTTTTGTGTCATAAGAGTCTACAGGTGTGGCACTTGAGGTCACTGCCACTGTTGAATGTTGGAATGAAAAGCATCTGAAGAGAGTACTTGAGGGACAAAAACAGAAAAGGAATTACAGAGGTATAGGTGGGTAACCGATAATCAACTTTTAAAAGCTGAAAATTTAATATTCAGCCTTAGTCAAGTGCAAAGGAGTAGTCTACAAAATATAATCTAAGGAAAATTGAAATTCTGAATGAATAAGATTCCATTCAATCCACTCATCTTGTATTTTTATACTGAAATAATCTAATGAGTATTTACTTATTTGGAATAACTGGGTTCTTTTAGAAGGGCGTGGGGTGATTTCACCTTCACGTGGTAGAAGAAAACACAACTAATGTCATAGCTGAAAAATCTCAATTTATGATTCACTTTCAAAAAGAAGATATCCCTACCAAACATTCAAAACAGAAAAATAAATCTTCCCATGAAACAGAAAGTAAACAAGAAAAGAGAAATAAATTATATAATATGAAATGTAAATCATGGCTAAAATTTATCTTATTCCATGACTCGATAACTGTCCTATACAAAGTCTTCAGGACCATTAAATCTGAAATTTCTAATAAATAATGTATCCAAATAAAGGTAGTGCAATTGTGGGTTATTTTCTTGATGGACTATAACACCTTGGGTAACTTTCTGTCTCACAATGGGAATTTTCAACTTGAACCATGATGTCCATTTCAAGGTTTTACAGGCAACTGATTTATTAGGTATTGTTTAAAAGAGCATGACACATAAAATACACAAATCTAGATGTAACCATCTTGGTACTCACCCTTTTAGAAACTCTGTACTAATGCACTGTGTACTTAGCTTTTTCAGATGTGCTGATAATTAAGTGCTTATCATAAAATCTATTCTTCAGAACTAGCAGAGCACACAGTTCATGTTCCTTCCCAGAGCTCTTTTAAGGTAGAAATTGTGCAGTAGCTACATTAATTTAATCAGCTACTGCATCCAATGTTATTTCCTTTAGCCTGAGATATAGATTTTATGTCTAAAATATTCAAACACTGTTTAAAAAATTTTAACGCATTCATAAATCCCTAAACAGACAGATGCTTGTCATCACATACACTACCAAAAAATGTGTACATTTTTCCACATTCTAGTCAATTAGGTAGATAATGACTATATCACTGATTTTCAAGTAGTTTTTTAATAATAAGGGAAGTTGACTATTTATTCAAATATTTATTGGATATGTGTATTGATGAGAATTGATGCCTCATTTTAAAAATTTTATCGTGTAATATTAATCGCACACATGTACACGTACATATATATACATTCATATCTAGGTTTAGCAAAAAATGAAAATGAACATAATCATAGGATCATAAAATATGATTGATATATTTATATATATTCTTTATCTTTATATGGAGAGATACAGAGTGACAAAGAGTCTATGTACACACACACATATATATATACAGAGAAAGAAAGAATGATATATTTACAGAGGGAAAATAATGTTTATGGTACAGTTCAATATATGTATATGAATGTAACAAATATACATGGTGTATACATATATAAATATGTATGAATGTATGTATACAGTTTTGTTTTGCTAGTTTTTATGAACTTCTTTTATGAACTTCTATGAAATGGTATGAAGCTACAAATAGTTGTCTTTGATTTGTTTTTATTCGGTCAAAATTATAAGATATCCATGTTGTATTCAACTGTCATTTATTCAAATTCACTATTGTATAATATTCCACTGTATGACAAATCTATAAGTTACTTAACTAACCTCTTATGTATAGTTGAGGTTTTTTTCTTATCTGTTTTGCTTTTTAATTTTTGTTTAGGTTGTTTTGCTCTTTAAAAAAATACTACTTTGAACATTTTTGCACACGTTTCCTAGTGTTCCCACATAAGAAGTTTTCTTCTGAGGAGTGAAATTACATGGTCTTTGGGAATACGAGCATCTGACATTGCCAGAATTTGCTAAATTCACTTTATAAAATCATACGTACTGGCAATTTTTATCCATTTTTAATCCATTATATATTTTTTGTCTTAACACCTATGTTTCCTGGAATAAATAAAATGACCTCATTGTTTTCTTTGGTTAATATTTGCCTTGTGTGATTTCATCTATCCTTATCTTTCTGCTATGGACGTCTGATTTAATTACACTGAGTATAAGGGTGTGTTCTATATGATACTGTTTTTTTTTTTTTTTTGGTACGCGGGCCTCTCCCACTGCAGAGTACAGGCTCCGGACGCTCAGGCTCAGTGGCCATGGCTCACGGGCCCAGCCGCTCTGCGGCATGTGGGATCTTCCCGGACCGGGGCACGAACCCGTATCCCCTGCATTGGCAGGCGGACTCTCAACCACTGCACCATCAGGGAAGCCCGATACTGTTTTATTGAAATCTTATTTCTTATTGGCTTAGTATGTATCAAATTTTATAAGCATTTTATATCTGCTTGAAAAGCATGTGCATTCTCTAATTGTTGGGTGTAGAATTTATGTATTTTAATTAAATCAAGTTAAAAAAACAAACAAACAGTGAGTTCCCTGGTGACCTAGAGGTTAGGATTCTGGGCTTTCACTGCCGTGGACCAGGTTCAATCCCTGGTCAGGGAACTGAGATCCTGCAAGCCACACGGCACTGCCAAGATAAATAAATAACTAAATAAATAAGTTTCTTAATTTGTTGCTCAAATATTTTATATTTTGAAAAAATTTTTTCTGTTCAACCTTTAATAAGGGAGGTTTCCTAAAATGTACTACTGTGATTGTGGTTTGTCATGTTTCCCCTGTAATTCTTGATCAATTTGTGCTTTACATATATATTTATTTATATTTATATTTTACATATTTGTAATTATTATATATTCCTGATGAACTAAACCTCTTATCATTAGTAATGACTTTTCCTGCATATGCTTTTTGTCTTAGTCTAAATTGTATGAGATTAATAAAGCTACCTCAATTGTTCTTTCATTTATATTTACGCCTATAATTTAGTCTATTTTGCTCTTTCAAACTCTCCATAGCCTTATGCTTTGAGTGTGTAACCTATAAACAGCTTACAGTTAAATTTTTTTTAATATGTCTGATAGTATCTTTAAGTGGAAAGTTTAACCCCCACAGATTCATTTAGATTTTTGATATCTGGACTTTTTTTTTTACCATCTTCCTTTAAAAATTCTATTTGTCTACTTTTTCCCACGTATCCTCTAAAAAAGCATACATTAAAAAAAAGATTGAATTTTATGGGTGTTCTTTATTTTGTTGTCCATTTTTCTCCTCTATAGCTTTGGAAGTTATGTACTCATTTCCTACTCTTTCATTAGTTATCCCTAAAGTTATCAAAATATGCATAACAAAGTCCTAACTCACTAACTCCAGACAATTCAAGCACTTTAGAACACCTTAATTCTGATCAATCTCCCTGCAAACTCACATAATAGTGTTGCCCAATAACTCAGTCTATCCCTTTTTAACTGCATAAATTAGGCATGCTATGGCTGTTGAGACTTACTCACAGTTCCCTGGTCTTTGTTTATGTGAAAATGTCTTTGCTCTTATTTTTGGAAGGTAGTTTTGACAGGCAGGCAATCCTAGATTGACTTTTTTTTTTTCTTCAAAACTGAATAGTATTCCTCCATCTTCTGGTTTCCATTGTGGCTGATAAAAAGTCTACTGTTAACGTAATAGTCTTTTCTGAATAGTTGAGCTGTTGTTTCTCTTTAGCTGCTCTAAGGAACCTCTCTGCCTTAGCATTTCAATTTTTACTACAAGATGTCTGTGACTGAATTTATTTGTGTACAGATGGCCCCCAACTTATGATGGTTCGACTCACAATCTTTCAACCTTAGGATGGTGCAAAAACCATATGCAGTCAGTAGAAACCGTACTTTGAATTTTGAATTTGGATCTTTTACTGGGCTAATAATATGCAGGATACGTGGTACGATACTCTGTCATGATGCTGGGTCGAAGCAGGGAACCCCAGCTCCCAGTCAGCCACATGACCAGGAGGGGAAAAAACCAATACATTTACAACCATTCTGTACCCAGACAACCATTCTGGTTTTCACTTTCAGTACAGTATTCAATAAATTACATAAGATAGTCAACACTTTATTATAAAATAGGCTTTGTGTTAAAAGATTTATCTCAACTATAGGGTACAAGTGTTCTGAGCACATTTAAGTTAGGCTAGGCTAAGCTATGATTTCAGTAGGTTAGTTGTATTAAATGCATTTTTGATCTACGTTATTTTCAACTTATACTGGGTTTACTGGGACATAAACCCATCATAAGTCGAGGAAGATCTACATATTCTGCTCAGTATAAGCTATCCTATTTTGTACCTGTGTGTTTATGTCTTTCATCAGTTTTAAGAACTCATCTGCCATTATCTTCTCAAATATTGATTGCTTATCTTCCATTCAATATTCTTTTCTTCTGGGACTCTAATTAGATGCATGTCAGAACAGCTTCTTGTATTTTCATATCTTAATATCCACTTTTGATATTTTCCATCCCCTTCCCCTCTCTTAAGTATTCTGGCTAATATCTTCAGATTTAACTTCTGATTAACTCATTTGCTAATATATTACTTAACTTATCCATATGTTTTAAATTTCAATAATTAGATTGTCCATTCAAAAATGCTATTGTTTCTTTTTTGAATATTCCTGGTTATTTATAGTCTCATGTAGCTTGATCAATTTATAAGTGTAATTTTCATTTCTTTAAACATTTATTAATTATTATTTTCTAAATGAAAACTGCTGATCTGAAGTTCCTGGGTATCTAAAGCTATTATTTGCTTTTCCTACTGATTTCACATGTAGTGATTTACATCCACACTCATATGGTAAACTGTTGTAATGTGGAAGCTCACATAAGGTTTATCTGAAGCCATACATAACATGGAGGTGAAAACTGGAGTATTTTCCTGGAGATAAATCTGTGTTTACTTCTGACAGGAGTCAGAGGAAGGCGGTAATGTTGAATCACATTAGCCAACTTCAAGGTGCCAGCTTAGAGTGAAACTCATGGATTCAATGCCCTCTCTCTGCCAGTGACTCTGGGCTTAGTCTCAATATAACTGCAGTATCAATGTCAGCATTTTTCATCCATGAAAACTTGCATTCCCTGCTTGCTCTCCCCAGTCTGGGTTTAGCTCACTTTTGGTGAAGGGGTGAAGAGAAAAGCTTCAGAACTTTCACTTAATTCATGGAAGTCTAACAAGTCACTAAGAAATTATGTTTTATCTGGTATAGTTGCTTTGTAAGGAGGTATTCCTCCCACAACTCCAGAAACACAAAGTTATAACACTGAAAATGTTGATTAGGAGAATGGTAGTCAATTAGAGAATGGGTACACTAGTTAATTAAATAATATATAATAAAAGAAATGGAGTGTGAGAAACAAACATGAGTGGAATATAACAATTCTGTCATGACGTGAACTACGGGGTATCATAAGTAAATATGAAACATAAAGAAAGGAGAACTGGCCAAGTTTCACTTACTAAGTGGATAATGTTGGCAGTTCAACTCAGGTTAAACTGGTTCTTTAGGAAAATGCCCATGGAATGAAATCCACACTGAGGTTTTTCTCTGATAGCTTTAAATCAACTCTCTTGCTTCTTAGCTGTAGTTATTTTATAGCTACATGATTTCACACATTGTACAGCTCTCCGTTTGTGCTATCTTTTTTAGTACACTATAAGTCTTGTACATAAAGTATTCAAAAGCCTAGAATATAATCCCCAGTAATAACAGAATTGTGGTAAAAGTTTCCCAACATGAATAATATGAATAAATATAAATTTAACTAGAAAGATAGTATTGTGATGTGGTAAATTTCTCTCCTCCTACACTACCTTCAAAATGTAGCATTTGGGGGAAGTGCTTTGATAGCAGATTAAGTTTTCAACATTCATGTGACTATCTGTTTTCACATCCCTGGAGCCTTCACTGTTCAACTTTCAGTAGAGTTTCTTTATACTTCTTACCAAGCTGTGGCTCCTGAAACAGTAAGTCTCCAAATTTCAAATATTTCTAAAAGAACTCAAGCAGAGCAACTTAAAGGACCTAGGATCACACAAACTACATCAGGTTTTAAGAATAAGTGCGAGAGGATTATAATGACCTAGAGACAAGTGCTGCTAATTATTTTTAATCTAATAAAATACTAAGAAGGTTGACTTAAGTTCAAAATGTACCTCCATTTTGTGTGTCCTCAGAAGGGTTCCAAGACCGTACAATAGTCAAAGATTAAATTAAAACTCACCATGGAGATTTCGACTTATTCATGACTACTGTGAAGTCAAAATCTCACAGGGATCTCATTTATTTAAATGTACTCACTGAGCACCTATTACCCATCCTGGCACTACTACGCTAAATCGTGCAGACACAGCAATGAACAAAATAGAACTAGTCTCTTCCCTCTGGAGCTTACTTTCATTACTGAATATTAATTAAACTCTGAGATTATTCAGTAATATTTTTATTCATATTTATTTCTTAGATTTTGTTTGTTTAACCAAAACATATGGAATCTCTATTTTTCCAGCCAAGTTTTCAACCAATAGCCTCAGCTTCCTCAAAAAAAGCCACTCATCCAAGGGATCTGGTATCTACATGCATCAGTGTGTGTGTGTGTGCGTGTGCGTGTGTGTGTGTGTGTGTTGGCTAATTTCTTCATGATTAAAAAAAGCCTCCTCCTTCAAAAAAAGAATGGGTTATCTAATTTCTACATCGCTTAAGAAATGTACACGCACAGTATACATACTAACAAGGCTCGGAAGGAAGCTAATGTCTGCTTGCCCCAGAAATAAATAAGCATGCAGCTAACATCAAAAGAGCCAGAAACACTCACTGCAAGTGTGAACACATATTTGATCGCAGGACTGTGTCTTTCCCAGGGCTGACCTTATAAATTAAACAGTGTAAATCTCAAGGAAGTGTTTTCTGAACGTTTAGATCCACTGTGAACATTAGGATGCCCTTCAAATTAACGTGTAACATTGTTAGCCTATTGCTGGACATAAACTGCTTCGTTACTGGTGATTGAGAAAACAGACACACACTGGTACCAACACACAACTTTTTAAAATAATGGGAGGAACTATTTAAAATCTTGGGATGTGAAAATTTAAAAAACCAGATTTTTAAACTAGGATATTGAGTCTGCAAATGGAAAAGCCCTTAAAAATAGTAAATAAAGCTCTTGACTTTGATGCTTAGAGGCATGATAACAAGAGTACCCAATACTCTGGAAGTAATAACTGAATGCACTATGCTACCAGGATTCTGCTAAATCATAAGTTCCATAAGGGCACTATGTTTATGTTCTTTTCTCCTATTTTATAATCAATGCCTGGCACTATGTGTATTTTTGGAGTTAATTAGTTAAGAAATGAATACATAAATGAAATAAAGATATGTATTCTAGGGCTTCCCTGGTGGCGTAGTTGTTGAGAGTCCGCCTGCCTTTGCAGGGGACACGGGGTCGTGCCCCGGTCTGGGAAGATCCCACATGCTGCGGAGCAGCTGGGCCCGTGAGCCATGGCCGCTGAGCCTGCGTGTCTGGAGCCTGTGCTCCGCAACGGGAGAGGCCACAACAGTGAGAGGCCCGCCTACCGCAAAAAAAAAAAAAAAAGATATGTATTCTAAACTCATCTCTAGAAAGTATGAAAGATTAATTGGGAAAGTTAATGTTTATAACAAGAATAAGATGAAAGTAGAAGGAAAACAGTAACACACCTTACATCTATTTACGAATCTGAAACAACGTAAGCAGGTTTACTCGCTCAGAGTGTACAGAAACCCAAAGTCACACATATTACAGAGTTCTTTGCTTCACATTACTGTCTGTACGCAAAACAAGGATGTTGCTTAATTTTTTAAAACTAGAAGAATGTCCAATTTCATTTTAAAAGAAAAACGAGCAACATGTTCTCAAGCGGACTGTTTCCCAGGTGGAATAGAGAATAGTACATATTATAGCGGCATCTTTCATTTGGAAGCCGCTCCACCAAAAATCATGGGATGTGGGGTCATACTTAGCAAGGACAGATAAATGAATTGCGGTAAAACCAGCAACATTATCAGCATCACTGAGAATTTTAAAATATATTCAGTAGATGGTATAAAACAGGTATGAATCATAAGAGGAAACAGTTTGAAACAAGTGACCAAATTAAAATCTGTGGTTATCTCATCTACCAATATAGAATCTGCAGTCTATGATCTTACAGAACATGATCTTGTTCTATAACTGCCCAAGGGCACCACAGTCATTCCCCAAAATTCTTGGGTCAGCCCTCTGGATACTTTCTACCATTTTCTCACTATTTTCCCCCCGTACGGCTTACCTGTAGTGTCGGGAAATCTCTTCTTCCACCTGGGTAATGAAATCACATTTGGTACATGAGTGTTCTTTGCTCTCCTTGACCGCCGGCTGCCCATCCGATCCTTGCAGGTGATTGCCTTCTTGTTTGACGTCCGATGCTTGGGACTCATGCACGCTCTCGTAATGAAAGAGGAGCACGTCCACGTCGGGGGTGGAGAAGGAACATTGGTGGCACTGGTGTTTGACTCTTGAGCTTCCGGCCGCCCCCGGAGACAAGTGCAAAAGCAAGAGCGCACAGTGGGAGCAATTACTTTTCCTACAAGCAAATGGATAAGTAATTTCTCCAAGGTGCTTTTCTGGGCTGCAAAGCCCTCTGGGACAGAAGGGACAGTGTTTAATGGTACACTTATGAATGTTATGGAGCTGCTGATAATGACGGAGAAGTGGCCCCACGACAATAACGTCGGGGCCATGGCTTTTGGAATATCTGAAGTCGCAGAACTGACAATTGTAGCTCGTGACCATATTATCCTCTGCTCCCTTGCTGGAGAAGTCCTTCTTCTTTGCCCCACTAGAGCCCTTGTCTGCCTTGGTCATTGGCTCCCCTTCTGCACTTTTGGCTAGATCATTCTGATTAATGACAGAGCCCCTGGACAGCTTGTCATTCAATTCTGGGTTAAGGCCACCTGACTGTGCTCCTCCATGCTGCTTGCCATAATGTTCTAGTAGCTTAAGTGAGCTTGATGACTCGCAGCTGAAACTACAAAATTTACACCAGTAGTAACTGGTGGCCTCTGTACCATTCTGTCTTGAATCAAGGGGTTTGATGGGCACCGAGTAACCAACAGGCGTGTCATCTCCTGCCTTGACTGTCATCTTGTCCTGCCACTTTCCCAAGTCTCCAGAATCACTGGACCGAAGTGCAGGGATGGATTTGTTAGAGTTCTTCTCCGAAGGTTTTGCACCCTCAGAGGAGGGGAGAGAAGCTTTTATTTTGTTCGGGTGAGTCTGAAGAAAATGTTGTTCTAGTTCCGTTGATGAGTTGCCCATATAAGTGAAATTGCAGAATTTACAGCGGAAGTACTTGGTGTTTCCTTGGCAGTCTGGTGTTTTCCGTCCAATGCCAATGAATGTTCCACCTGAAGTAACCTGGCATGGAAGAAATGGATGTTACTTTAAAGGTATCATTAATTCAGTGCTTTCTGTGGGAGGGAGGAGGTGACACTGCCAAGTATCCCACATCCAAAAATACAATAGTACTTCTGCTTATTATGAAATCACTTGAATAATCAGAGCCAAAGAAATTCACTCTTCCTTATGCAATAGCAACTCTATGAGAGGCTCATTATGCAAAAATTTTTGGCCAAAGTACCTGATGAAGGTAAGTTATAAAAGTACTATAACTAATGCAAAGGATTTAATAATATATACTTTAAAAAAAAAAAAAACTACGAAGAAGACTTCCAATTAAAGAGGTTTTACTACTGTCTCCTTCAAATGCCATGCCCGCGGAAGCAGCCAAATCACGTGGGATTTCTTCTCACAAAGCTAAGGGTTGCCATCAAAACCAGGGGCAGCTGCTCAGAGATTACTCAACGCAGGCGTCCTCCAAGGAAATCCTCTGTTCAGTTCCTACAGCAGTAAGGCTGCAAAGATGAAGTCTATCTTTTGGGTAAAATAAAGGTGCTAAATGACCACACAAAATGGCTTATGGTTAAAGCCCGAGAACGCACAATTAGACTGAAAGTAAAATGAAATCATCGGTGGGCTTGAGATCTTGGTGAAGGAGGGTCGATGTGAGGAGTTTAAAATGTTTCCTCATCTAGGACAAATGAAATAAAGAAAACCTTCTAGGACTTTATTTGATTAAGGCTCTGTCTCATAGAAAAGACTCAGCCCCGCCCATGAGCGGGTCATGGGGAGAGTCAAGGGCCAAAATAAAATAATTTCACCATGAAAATCACCAGAGCTCTGTCTTCTATCCAAAATTATAAAATTGTGTATAGTGTTAGGGCAATGAAGGCCTTCAAGGGGCATTTTATCTAAACCTCTTCTCTGGGTGAAGAACCACATCAGGCAGCATGACTAAGTGCTAGCATCCAGCAGCCAAAATTCACTGTTTAGAAGAGTTTTTGACAGAAATGCTCCAAAGGGGGAGAAATTTCCTCTTTCAACAATCAGGGAATTTTTGAATTTTTCCAGCAACCAGATGCAACAGATTAAGCACGTGGCATAATCGTGTTCTTCTTCCACAGCTGCTCAAAAATGACATGTGTGATCACCGCTCACATCCAAATCACTCCATGAGAAAAGTCTCGAGCATCTCAAAATCATTTAAAAGATTCTCCTTAATATGCAAATAATATTCCTTTAGCGCACTGAGAGACACAGTTGTTCTCTACTATACAGGACTAAGATTGAAGTCCGTTCTGTCACTTAAAGAGAGGTGTGACCTGGATCAAATTACTTAACCTCTCTGGCCAACAGCTTCCTCACTGGGGGCCACCTTTAAACTTACTTCCAATATTACAGTTGGAGGAAATGTGCATGAACACATCAACAGCTCATTTACTATACATTAAGATTAATAAATTATGAAGTTCTCCCACAGCCGTTAATCGAAGGATGACAATGTTCCACTTTAAACAGTGTCTATATTCACCATGGCAAACACCCAGATTTCAGTCTGTTGACAGCAGAGCATTATCTAAAGCAGAAGGGCAAGAATGGGGGCACCCTCCTAGGCAGGAACCTGACAATTAATCATTGGTGTAAAGGATGTCAAAGTCAGACTACACAAGCTAAGTCTAACACCATTCTAACCTAACACTTTAGTGACCAAAGCAAATAAAATCTGCACTGAAATGTAATGCATAATATTGCAAAATTCATCCATTTCCCAATTCGCTAGAGGTGAGAAGAACCTTGTTTTCAAAAACAAAATGAACCTTTCAAGGGATGCCACCTACTCAGGTACTTGGTTCAGGAACTTCAACTTGAATCAAAAGGAGCAAATTCAGAACTATCCCAACCTTCTCTAACGTGAGCAAAGAAAGCTAGTGTACAAACTCCAGAAATGGAAATTTGCTTCTCTGAGCTACCACATTGCTTCAGAGCTGCTGAGTTTCCTTAATAGAAAATGTTTTTAACTTCTGCTTGTAGAACGGGGATTCCTGAGAAACCATGACACATCATCACTGTTTCTTTGATTTTGCAATCTTCAGGCCTCACGTTCCATGTCCACACTGAGAGGGCCGAGCAAAGAGCACATACAGTCTTAAAAAAGCCCTAAACTTATGATTTTGAAGGGAATTTAAAGCATCACAACATCCCTTCCAGTATTTGACATCAACTTTAAGAGTCAGAAAATCCATGCTAAGAAAGACTAGTATCAGGTGAAGAGAACATTTCATACCAAAAACTGCCAATAAATCATTTTGGTCTGGGATTA
Organism: Lagenorhynchus albirostris; assembly: GCF_949774975.1. Lineage (NCBI taxonomy): Eukaryota > Metazoa > Chordata > Mammalia > Artiodactyla > Delphinidae > Lagenorhynchus > Lagenorhynchus albirostris. The sequence goes on from NC_083111.1 coordinate 59,668,944, forward strand.
ACTAAGCTACTATGAAAACTGAATTAAATCTTTAAAGTTGGCAGTGTCTATGTGTCTAAAGGTTGCGTGTTTAGCCAACGCCATTGTTTAGGATGCTTTTAATGGTTATATACTTTATGCTGAAAAGTGCCTTCAGACTCCCCCCTGCCCTTTCAAAAACCAACCAAGCAACCAAATAACACAAGGATCTAACTTAACGGCAAGAACAAAAATACTGACACTTGTACAGATTATCTATTTGCCTTCCTGGTAAACAGCAGTTAATCATATTAGTATTACATATTATTAAAAGCTAATATAATATTAGAATTACACATCTTACATATTATAAAAGCCAACTTCGGAAAACATAATTACTCAGCGTTCTATTCCTTTTCTCTTTCCAAAATAAGGTTTTAAGGTTACATTTGTGGCCATTTCTATGCTATGTCTATGAGAGATGTACCTTAAGTCATGGTGAAATATGACTGTTGTATCATTTAACTGAATTCTGAAATAAATATAATTTATTATTTTAGGACACCACACCTAAGACTAAACCATACCCATTTCATGCTCATGACCCACGAATGCTGACTTAAAACAATTCTTTTCTAGGTTAGACCCAAATACACAGCAAGAACAGTTAATGCAAAATCAATGTTTTGCAGCAACAGTTTATTTCATCTTATTGCCAGGAAATAGCACCTACACATTCAGAGAATTATTTCAAACTTTCCAAACGGTTGAACCCAGCAAGGAATAGAAAAACTTATTCCCTAGCTATGGCTATACTAAAAAGAGATCACAAGCAGAACAAAGAATATAAACTTCAGTCTTTCTTCTTTTGCTAACCAGAACTTTAATGAAAACCCATAATCCAGTAGTGCCTTTGATACAGATATCCACATTTAAAAATTCCCATTAAACTGCAAATTCCGTTTGGACTAAAAATTACACCTATTCATTCATCTACTTAGTAGCTACTGGTTATTTAGCTTGTGCCAATCTCTGTGACAGACATCAGGATACAACAGTGAAAACCTAGACCACAACTCTGCTTTTAAATTACTTATACTTTAAGATCAAAATTTGTAGGTGGGCTTCCCTGGTGGCGCAGTGGTTGGGAGTCTGCCTGCCGATGCAGGGGACACAGGTTCGTGCCCTGGTCTGGGAGGATCCCACGTGCCGCGGAGCAGCTAGGCCTGTAAGCCATGGCCGCTGAGCCTGCGCGTCCGGAGCCTGTGCTCCGCAAGGGGAGAGGCCACAACAGTGAGAGGCCCGCGTACCGCAAAAAAAAAAAAAAAATTTGTAGGTAAAATCCTTTATTTATTTGTATGTATCTTTACTTGCATTTGTTTGCTCCCAAGGGAAGTTCTCAAGCTAAATCCTGTAGAAAGACACACTATTTAACCTTCTGGCGCCTCAGTTTCATCATCTTTATGGCTATAAATAATATTGTACACTTTGCCATTTTATAGGATTATCGTGAGGATAACGTGAGAGAATGCATCCAAAAAGTGATTTGCAAAAGTCTACATGACTGCTGTCCAACAGAACTCCCGAATTGACGGAAATGTTCTGTAGCCTACCCTGTCCAATACAGCAGCCACTAGCTAAGTGCTACTGAACACTTGAAACAGAGCTAGTGCAACTGAAGAACTGATGTTTTTTAATTTAATTTGTCGTTCTTATGAATTTTTCATAAATTTAGTTTTAATGAATTGGAATTTAAATAGCCCCATGTAGCTGGTGAATACCATATCAGAGCACACTCTACAGTATTATTCACATGAATGGGACTATTATTTAATAAAATGAACTATCTCTGAATTTCTCCCACCAATGAAATGAAAAGACTAAACAGAAGGGGAAGTGGTAAAGTCAAACTCAAATACATGTCACCCCTAGTATTCTTAGCTGTAAACGTAAAAGTTCAATTCTGTTGTCACTAAGCTAATGCTTCCATTTACATTCCTTCTTGGACTGAAGGAATGGTATTACATTCATCTTTGGAAGTAAGCAGGAGCTCAATACACTTTGGTTGAATGAATGAACTAGTTATTGGAGATGTGAAATCTCCCACTTACTTGGGCTACAGGAGCTATACTAATTCATGGCCCTATTATCATTGACTCAACCTGACATATGGGTTTCTTCAAAAAACAAGACAAATGGCATCTTTCAACCCAAAAACAAACGACTATGGGGTCATTCGCTTGTGAATTAGAGCTATACAGAAACACCCAAGATACCTGTTAAGGCATGAAAAAGAACAAATTTTAAGTTGTTTTCCACTGATTGAGCACTGTGATGTCTTTTTATTCTATTTTAACCTCAGTTCTAAAAACTCTTCCTTCCATGTAGTTTGTTCCATGTGTTTCATTTATAATTTATCTACATATGGCTTTTCACAAAAATGTTTCACTATAGAAGTTAAAAATATAAAAGGTTGGCTTTTTTTCAAGGTCTTTAACCTCAATTTAGCTCTTTCCTCCTAATAATATGGAACAAAACCTAGTAAGAATAGGATCTAAAAGAATATGTCACAGGGAAAGATCTTCTAAAGCCTCAGAACTCTTAAAATGACACTTTAGCAAATGTACTTATTTTCAATGGAACAAAAAGAGTTGTTTGAACTAAACACAAACTCTTCCTCAGATGTGGTTCATACTCAAGGACTGTAATTGATAGCAACAGAGACAATCAGGAGGGTACTAATTTAAAAGGACTTGAGGTTACAGGCTGATCGTCAAAAAAAAGTCAAACCACGACTGTAAAAAACTAAGTTGTTAAAAATCACTGTTCAAATACTGAAGTCACAAATAACGTGAAGAAATCTGTCAGGGCCAATCTTGGCTGAAAATAACTAAATTCAAAATCTATGTGCTAATCTACATAGGGAATGTTTCCGCGTTGCACAGTTCTTTAAAACACACTGCAGAATATAGAGTGTGCCTCAACAATGTATCTTTGATGGAAATTAAGTATTTAAAAATTTCAATAACAAATCTAATTAAACGGCAGTCAGCTCAGTCACATGCTATCATAGCCTATTCTTTGTGTCGCTGGTATAAATCCCATATACATCTTTGTCATTGGATTTATAAGAGCCAGCTAATTTTTGGGGGGGTGAGGGCAAAACCTAAATTGGTAGAGGTGCAAATATAAGGATAAAATACTGCTTATCCTTAATTATCTACATTTTTATAATAAATGTTTTGTAGTACAATAATAAACAGTCTATCCCAAACTGGTTTTCTTATTTTACTCAGCATAATATCAATCTAATTTTCTGTGGTTATTTGGTATTTGGACAGATAGAAAACGGGTAAACCTTAAAGTCTGTCTCACTAATTTAGAAGGTAATCTTTTAGGGGAAAATATGCAAAAGAAAACTGAAAATGCAGTGCAAGTGGATGATAAGACTGAGTACGTTATCCACAGCGTTCCTCTCCTCCAGCTGATCTGCCATTGCCGCTGGCTCATAATGGAGATAAATAATAATTGCATGTTTGTTCTAAAGAGGGTCTTAATGCGAAAACAGAGTTGAATCACTGTGGAACATCCTTCCTCCAGGGAAGGGTGATTTGTGGCATGCTTACTATGTGCCAAGCACTGGGAGACACAAGGAAATGACAAAGTCCCAAACCCCCAACGTGTCTGCATTTTAGTGCATAAAGTTCCCAGGTAAATAGATGACAACAGTGGAATATGTGCTTCTGCTGAAAGCTGTACCAAGTTCCATGACCACACAGAGGAAAAGCCCCTAACCTACACTGACTGGTCCACAAAGACTTCCGGAAGGAGGTGACAACTGAGCTGTGGACAGATGAGTTGGCATTTGGGATGAGCCTCAAAGGCAGTGATCTCAGAAAGGTTTCTCAGGTGCAGGAAACAAAATGAGTAAAGCATAAATGAGGATGAAACAGTGCAAGTTGCTTTCAGGAAATGTGGAGGAAGTTTGGGGGTGAGAGAGAATTTGGAAAAGTGGTGTCTTAATTGAGTCTACATTGACTTATACAAGTATAATTAAAACGATCTACTTTTTTATAGAAAGTAGACCTATACTTCCTACAGAACACAGGAAGACAGATCTCTAAGTGAAATTTTTAAAAATTAAAGGAAGGAAGGAAGGGAGGGAAGGAGGATGGGTAAGAGAAGAGATGGAGGAAAGGAAGGATAAAGAGGAAGCAGGGAGGAAAAAGAACAGAAAGAAACAGAAACCAAAGGAAGGCAAGAAGGGGGAGGAAGGAAGGGAGAGCAGATGAGAAGAGAAAGAACAGAAGGGAACAGAAAGAGAAAGTAAATAAGTAAATAAACCACTAAGAATTTACTAAGTAAACATTAAGGGTGGTGCCAGGGGCGGGGCAGGGGCGGGGCGGGACCTCTCTGGTGGCGCAGTGGTTAAGAATCCACCTGCCAATGCAGGGGACATGGGTTCGAGCCCTGGTCCGGGAAGATCCCACATGCCGTGGAGCAACTAAACCCGTGCACCACAACTACTGAGCCTGTGCTCTAGAGCCCACGAGCCACAACAACTGAACCCACGTGCCACAACTACTGAAGCCCATGCGCCTAGAGCCCTGCTCCGCAACAGGAGGAGCCACCGCAATGAGAAGCCCGCGCGCCGCAACGAGCTCGCCGCAACTAGAGAAAGCCCACACGCAGTAACAAAGACCCAGCGCAGCCAAAAATAAATAATAAAATAAAATAAATTAAAAAAAACAAAAAAGGGTGGTGCCGGGGAAAGAATAAAGAAGGAAAGACAGGACAAATCACTCCATTGTTTGGAGAGAGATACAAATCAGAAAGACATCCAGGAGAACTGACATTTCCGGCCTGACTGACTTGAAAATGGGAGTCTAGAAAAAAGGAGAGGAACACAAAGTTGTTTTAGGGAAGGAACTAACAACTTTACTTCTACACACGTCGACTTTGAGATGCCAGTTGGAATATCGAGGTGGAGCTACCTGCCCATCAGCTGGCAAAACAGGTCTCAGAACAAACGACTGTTTATTATTAAGATTCCCAATATGTTACTGGACTCATGAAAGAATGCAGGTGTTCTTTATCTTACATCAACAGGTCATCTAAATATTAAAGGAGAATGGCTGGACAATTAGACTCTCTTTGAATTCTCAAGCCCCTCATGGTAGTCCCCAGTTTCTTCACTTTCAGCATCTGGGGACCTCACACAGCTCTGAGCATGGCTGGGGAATGAGTACACTCAAGTTAGACAGTCTAAAAGTATTCTGAGTTCCTCTGCCTCCACACCCATTCCATTACTTACTCAAAGGCAAAGAGTAAAACCTTAATCACCCAGCCTTGGAGAACATAAATGGAAGCTGGGTGCATCTCCTTAACACTGAATCTTCATAGAAAAACCAACCTAAATTGTGCCTAGTAATCAAAAGAGGGGAATACGATGCTCAGACCATCTACTGAATCATAAAATCCTAAAACGAAGTCCTTCAAACAAGGGGGCTATGAAGTAAATCAAATACATGGATGACGTGTCCCTTAATGTGGGGATAAAACATTTCATCCTTAATTGATAAAATCAAAATTTGGCCCTTATGCACTCTATCAGAACTAGTTTCTGCAGCCAAAGTACCAGTGAAAATGAATCACAGTAATTAAGAAAAGACAAATCAGCAAAATTAATTCTCTTTTCAATGATTTCAATTATAAGCTAGTAAGCTCAAATAAGGCAGCATTACACTCCAGGGTTTGGATAAGAGATCATCTCAAAGAAATCACTGAAGTCCCCAAATTCAATGCAATTCACAGAGTATGCATCAAACAGCCCTGGTGTACCAGTCTTATATCAGCTCCCTTACATGCGGCTGGTCTGTCTTCCGTTGCTTTTCTAGTTGCAGTAAACTCAGTCTTACAACTGGGAAGGCCATATATTATGGTGGTTGTGAAGACAACATTCTGTAGCCTATTGACCCTGGTTTACACTCCATTTACCCCACTTCAACTCTGTGAGCTTGGGCAGGTTACTTTCATCCCTCTATGTCTGTTTCCTCATTTTTTAAAATGGACATAATAGTAGTGTCAACTTCAAAGGTTTTTATGAAGATGAGTTAATTAATACACGTAAAGAGCTTAGATCTACATATACACGTAAGAAACCCTTAATAAATGCTAACTCTTATTAGGACTGAATCCAAAATTGGGGGAAAAAACAGGACATATGTGTAATTTTGATTATGGAAGCTAAAAAATAAAAGAAGGATAGATAATATTTAAAGTAATACAGAAAAATAAATTTTATATTTGATTTCCAATTAAAATTAAACACGGTCTTCTCTGATATTCTAAACATGCATAACATTGACTTTAAACTTTAGAATCATATGATGAAGAATTCAAGAGGTCTATGGTCTAACGATTTTCAGACACAGACTCCAGGAAGGAAATCAGAAAATGAAAGAGAACTGCTCTTTTTTCCCACTTTCCTGGAGTTAGCATACTACTTATGTATCCGTGTTTCCAACAGCTGTACATATGCTATAATTACAATGACCCAAGAAACAAAAAGCACTGAATAATCTGCTGACGTGATATGGTTAGCAGAACATGCCATGTGGAGATAAAATTTTTATTGAGTTGAATAATGCTAAATTCGATTGAATGCACTGATAACCATGATTCCTTCTTCTAAACATTCTGCTTAGAGAGAAATACGGATATTCAAGAAAGTGATACATGTTCTCTAAACGATGGCAAATAGACTGAATCAAAGAGGGACTGACATTTATCATACTGACCCTCTTGTAACAAAGCCAAATGGAGATTTAACCATCATGCAGGTAAAAGGATTAATGAAGATGGTCAAACTATTCCATCCGGGTGGCTACATTATAAAGCTCAGCTATCTTCATGATGAAAATAACCTGGTAAATGCCAGAACATTGCTTTGCTTTTATGGCCTTAGGGTGAGCATATGTTTTATTTTGCACACTTTATTACTTGTTAAAGAGACACGGTCCTGAAAATAAGTACGAGTTCATATGCCAAACATTCCATACTCTAGAGAGAGTCTGAAGTGATTCAAGTCTCATTCACCAGCGTTTCTAAAGAGCAATTGTCCTCAACTCAGAAGAACAAAGCAACAGAACCTGCTAAGATCTACAGCTTCCCTCCTGCTCCAGGATCAAAGGAAACGGCGAGGCAAAAAATAAATATTTGGAGGTTAAAATTCAAGAAAATTCAAAATAGACCAAAACGAGATGAATGTTCTCTGGATTTTCCTTTTTTTCCAGACCAAACTGTAACCCCCCGTTCACATGAATGTACGGGCACATGTTAAGAATCTATAAAGCTCATGGACTTAAATATATTGAAAATACAAACACAAAAGATGACTTCCTAGCTCAAAAAATCTGTTCTTCCTGCTTCTAACATGACATATTGTGCAACTCTGATAAAAAATATTTATAAAACAGAAACTCAGTGCTCCTAGCTCAAACACAAGACAATCACTGAGATTCTTCTGTTAACCTTAAAATTTCATTCAGGGCCAAAATGAATTTAATAGCTGGCATCCTGTAGCTCCCTTCTTAGAGGCCTGAATAATGCAGAATAACAGGAAAGGTTTCCCAATATGAAAAGGCACCATATACATTGTGAGCATTTATAAACTTGGGCTAGCTTAAACACTTTCCCGTGGGAAGCACAACTTGACAAGACTCCGACTTTTATAACTTGATCTGAGGGCTAAGAGCTCCCCCATAAAGATGATGCAAACACCCTAATGCACCACACATTAAGCCCTAATGAAACAGCAAAGTCCGAGTTTAACAATGCAGGCCTCCGTTCAGCGATGGTTTAAATATAAGCATAATAAAGCAGATTAGAAAGAAAGAGGCTGTAATTACTTTCTGAAGAACTCAATCTCTTGTCCTATTATCAGTCTATACGTGAGCCTCAAGGGCTGAATACAGGTAGTAAAAATTGCATGAAGGGCTTAGCCACCATGCCACAGCCATTCTTTTTAAAACTTTAAGCACAATAATTGATAAAACACGCAGGGGAAATTTAAAAATTGAGAAACTAACATCTGGGCCAAGTCAATGAGTCCTAAGCTAGCCATTATATTTTTCCTTATTTTTTCTTGGTAAAGGTCTGTATCTCTTCTGATTCCAGGGCTGGGTATGCTACCTCATGGTGTGTGAGGGATCTGAATTCAACAGACTCAGAAATGACTGTCCAGATTTTATGATGGCTCTTTAAAATGACCTCCATTATCTGGCCGGGGCTTTGTCGATTATGAAGGACAAAGAAACGTTGTTTGACACTATTTTTACAAATTTGTAATTCTTTGACTTCATGATGTGTAATAAAACTTACACAGAAGTGGATACCGTCAGTAAAAGCATGTCAAAACTTCCATTATTAACTTCAATATAGGTCAAATAATCTGAACTTGGAACTAGAAATCTTAAAATTTGTTTAAATTATTTCTTTTTCCCCAACCGTATATCTCATGTTTGCACTCAAGTCAGTTTGAATTATTTAAAACCATCCATGCCAAACCAAAATATAGATCAAAGCCACAGAGTTCTTAAGTCCTCTACTTCTGGTTCTGTTCCTTTTTTCTTGGCCTAAAATGTCATAAATCTATCATTAACCACCAACTGTCCTGAATGTTAAAAAAAAAAAAAAAAGTTTAATTGAAAAAGATTAATGAATCGCTCATCTATTACTTCAACTAGCTTAAATTACAGATTGGTATCAATAATTCCTGGAATGGAATGATTATTTGTCTTTAATCCCCGTATTTACCAACATCTTTATCAGAATACACACAAGCCATTAACTTGCTATCAATTTCTGACAAAACTGCATTAAAGAAATTCTGAAGTCAGCATTTTACTTCCCACAGCTTTTAGTCTCCACACAGCTCACATGCAGGAAAGAACCTCTCAAACGGCATTTCAGCAACACAAACATATGCGGGTGAAAAAGGGGGATTTCATATGCGCTTTTATTCAATGTACGCATATAGCAAAGCTGCCTGATATTTATTTCAGCATAAAAATATTAATAAGTTATTTATCTTCAGACATGTTTCTGCATCAACATCTGGTGTGTGTAAAGTATTCAAGATTAACATTTGGCCTAAAGTACATTTAGTGTGCTTTTCCCAAACTGAAGAAAGTTAACTCTCTTTAGGCTTCTTTTCTCTCTCCAATTGTTTCTTCGAAAGACTCAGTCACTTTTTCCATAGATCCCTGTTTTCTATTTTTAGCCATATTATTTCTCTTTGAAAAAAAAAATTGATTTTAACAAGATTATCTCCCTCCGTGTGATTTCCTACCATTTCTGTCTTCTTTACTGGGCACTGCTGCGAGGATTTAGGAGACAGCAGAGTCTAGGATCAGCTGTTTTATTTCTAGTTCTATTAGTTCAAACTCAGCTCCCACATCTGTTTTATTTCTAAAATCGCTGCCCAGGAAAAGTGTCCAGCTCGTTCTACCCAAACATAAACTTTACTATAAATAACTAGGAACCTAACAAATAACTGTTTGGGGGAAATGGAAGTGTGTTTAAAAATCTGAATTCTTCCAAACTATAGGCCCTTAGTAATCTTCGTTTTAGAGCCTTCCTGACAGCCCAGATCAGCTTCCCTCAGAAGTTGTCCCCAGAGTGAACAAACTGAAACCCCGGCCGGAAATCCAGGTATTAACATCATATTCCTCGCTAATTATAAAACACCATTTCACATACTGACATTATTCACTCCTTTTATCTAAAACACGTATTTGCTTTCCAATCATAGTTTGACAGCAGAATGTATCTGACACAAGCCAGTGAAATGATCTTTAATAAGACAGCAGTTCAAAGCATGTAGCTTTCATGCATAATAACTATGTTGGCTTAATTTGCTGCACCACAGAAATCATTCTATTTGTGGAAATTCACAAAGTAAGATGGAATTTTGAGAGCTTTACAAAGATGAAACTGGCTTTTTAAGAGTTCTTCTTTATCTCCCTTAAAGTGAAAAGATTGCCATTCTGACGTTTTTAAAGGACTTGGAAATTTCTCTTCTGATCCTTCTTATAAGTATTGCAAAATATATTCACTACTTGTTATTTATAACCCCTTCGCCTGTCTTTCTTAATTGGCACTAGGTCAAAAGAGAGGTCTAGAACAAATGTGCTGTAGCTACTGAGTTGATAAAAATGATTGATATTTTCAGGGATTGAGGAGGCCAAATAAGTGTGATGAGATTTCATTAGTTCTCAGGTACTTCTTCTAATCATTCCTAAAGAAGGTTAATATTAAACCTAATATGTTTTGAAATCACTGGCCTAATAATACAATAAAAATCTACAGACTGTAACAGAAACTAATACACTTTCTCAAGCTGATTGTCCGTTTCAACTATACTAAAATTGCTAAAATGAAATGAATACATTACCTAAGAGTCCGTTCTGCATTTCATTCTATTTGAAATGGTAGGGTTTTTTTTTTTTTATCTCACATATGCCTTAAGCTAACACAGAAGGGGTAGATCAAAAAGGTATGCCAGTTTTAATAAAAGTGGAAATCTAAATTACTACTAAATGCTTTCATAAATTATGATTTTCTTTAAACGCAGTAAGGAATGCTTTATTGGTCCACACCAAGGTCATTCTGGTGTCCCTAGTACTTACACTCACATTGACTTCTTTTTAAATCAATTTTTAAAATTTTATTTCCAAAGTTTCATTTGCAATTATGTTGCCTTTTCAGTAGTACATCTCTGCAACCATCAGTGTGACCCAACTCTGGTCCAGTTTGGCAGAGTGTAAAATTAAATCCTCATCCAAGACACAGGAAAGACCCTCCCTGAAGTGAAGGCTATAGCAAAAGATTTATAATCTAAAACTAGAACAAAGCATGAATTACTATCATGTAGAACCATAAAGATTAGTACCATTTTTGGAAGACTCTGAAAACATCAAATTACCATGAAATATGTCCAGAAATATGAAGCCAAGCTAATTCCATGAAAAAACTTTTCCCAGCCTAATAGAAATGTTGGGATTATTTTCCATGATGAGAGGCTAAAGATAACTCTGAATACACATTTGGATGAAACAGCTACAGAGTGCGTCTGTCTCTTCTGCTCCATTGAGCAGGCTACCCCTTTGGTATTGGGAGCTTGACTTTAACGAACATATAAAAATTCACATTTCGTTACTAACAACTTTTTCTGTACAAAGAGATCACAATACGAAGCACAAACCTGTACATCATAGGTCCCATTTAGTAAAACAGGCCTTGAGGAATTGATATCCTGCAGCACACCAGAAAGCACGGAACGGTTGACTTTCTGGAAGTCTTTGGAATGGCTGAACTGCACCATGTTATGAAGGGCCAAGATTTTGCTGTCCAGCTCAGCATCCTGCCTGGTGCGGTTATGCAGTCCTAAGTGATACTTTCGGAAGTGCTTAATCAGATCTGTGGGGTCGTTGCCATAGTAACCATATCCACAGATATTGCATTTAAAGTCCTGAAGCTCTGGAGACAGAGGTGCCGGGTCTGGGTTGTCATTTACCAGTAAGTCGGTTTTCGATTTATTCAGTCTCACACCCCCATCTGAAGGCACTTGTGGGTTTTTTGAGGCCACTGAAACTGGGCTTGAGCCTTGACAATTGGCTTGACCACTCTGCGCTTGCCCTGTTTCCTCCGTAGCCTTCGGTGACATCTTCTGATCTTCCTTTGTCTCCAAGGAGTCCCCTGATGGGGTGCAGGCCATATCTTGAGGGTCATCTGCCTCTGCTCTTTGAGGAGACTTCAAGGGCTCACAGACTCCCCCAGCAACTGGAGATGAGAAAGCCAACATATTTCTCTCTGTCACCTCATCATGTGGATAGGAGGGAAGGTTTCCTCCCTTACTGGGGCTTTCATAATTGAAGCCAGCCTTCTCACTCAGGATTGCGCTTTTTAAGTCCTTCTTACTGCTGGAAGACGGATCTTGGACATGCAAGCTATGTTCCTCCTTATTATTTAGTTCTGCAGCATCACTCTGATCCGTGTTTTCTGACATCTGATCTACAGAAAATTCTTTGTTCTTTCCAGATCCCTTGCTTTCTGTACCGACAGGCTCCAGGGTCTGGCCCTCGCCTTCACTAGCAATGTTTCTCAGAGGGGGGTTCTTTTTCCGGACCATATCTGTAAAAATAACAAGGAAAAGGAAGATACGGGGTTAGTTGAAATTTGCAGGCATGTAGTCTAATCTAGAACATTTTACTTACTCTATTCAAGGCTTTTTTTAAGGCACATAATAAAAAATGTTCTCTAGGAAAAAAAAATCTGCTATTTTTTTTAAAAAATAGCAAAAACTTGAGACTGATGCCAACGATTTACATTTAGAATTATTTTTGTCACAAAGGGTGGCTCATTTGTTATTTTTAAATGGTTTTATGAATACCAAGGTGTTATTATTACTAGCTCTATCATTCCTATTACTTAACCTTGGCTGCCAATTATATTTTTTGCTCAGCTTCTTTCTTAAGAGTTGATAGATAAATGCTTCTATATTTATCTGTGTTATATACTATGTGTAATATGTACACATTATGTTTATAGAATATATACACCTGTTTATGTTTATAGAATGTATATTACATGTTTATTTGTGATACATATATGTGTATACAAACAACTATAAAGTGAAACTCGATATTGTTACACACTGTGCAACCAAGGTATCAATATAGTTTCAACCAAAATATCCTCATAGTCAAAAGACAGAAAGAGCATGTTATAAACAAAGTGAAAACTGCCCCTTTACTTTCAGAAATGGAGGATAACAAATGTTTGATCTCTGCCGTACCTATAAATTACTTTAAGCCCCCTTTGGGGGATTTGCCTGAAAGAAGGGGGACCTGGTACACATCATAGTGGCCAGGTTGGGTTTTACTAGGACTCCATCTGGCATGATGAGAACCCACCTAAGGCCAGGGTTTCTAGGCACAGCATGGTGGAAACAGTACCAATCCCAACATCAGGAGCACACTGGAAATTGACTAAAGTAAAATATTCAATTGAACCACGTGACATTGCCATTTCGTAGCTCAACATGGCAAACTGTTAGCAGTTTCCTATGGTCACCTTCACATGCTAGCTCAACTGTGCCTTTCAAGGTAGGGTCCACATAAGGACATTGTGGGGAGTCTAATGAATAAGAATTCTAAGGGTATAAGGAGATAAGAAACAAACTGTACAGTGTCGATAAAAGAATGCAGTAACAAAGGCTTGTGGAGAACTGACTTTCATGGCCTGTGCTCCTTAATCCTCCAGCCGAAAAACTGCCAGGGCTATGTACGTCGTCACCCCAACTGTCTACTGGAAAAATCCACCTTATTTACTAGCTGACGCTACCACAAGGGCGAATTTAACAGAGTTAGTTACACCATGATTATCCAAAATGTCCTTAGAAAATCTAAATTAATAGCATGTTTTAGTCATTCTCATCTATAATCTCCCACAAGTGCTGAGGAACCACACTGGCTTTGGATATATGGGTAAACCTTCGCTTCTGAAAAGCTGGTCAAGCAAAATTTGTGAAATATGAATCACTGAACCAAGATAATGCACTAGATACAGGATAAGGAATCAGTTACAAGGTAATAATTCACTTTCTTGAATAATGTCAAAAATAGTGTAACTGTACTTAAGAGAGTATACTGCTCTTCTTATACACCAAGAACGTTAGTCATCAAAATATCCACAGAATCTCCCACTTGGAACGAGAACCACCACCAAAAGAAAAACCATTTGGAGTTTCCAGTGAAGGTGATAGTCATGAGGCGTGTAAACCTGCCCGGCGTGGGGGCAAGGGAGGGAGTATGGTCTTCACCTTGGTGTCATGACCATTAGCTCCTAAAATTAACTAAGTCAGGTAACCATCGTTAGAAAAAAAATGGAACACTGGCTAACTAATTTATCTTCTAATGTTTGCATTTTAATGTCTTATCTGTTGCTGTTGACATTTTAGACCTCTATTCCTCTGTCAGAACAGCCAGAACTTGGGAACTTGTACCAACACATGGAAGACTGGAGGGCAATTTTACTGGTGGTCAACAAAGGGAAAACTAAAAGGGAAAGAATAAAAGGGAAGCTTAAAAGAAATAAGTTACAGTCTAAAATATAAGAGTTTGAGTCAAAAATGTACTGTTCTAACTTGGCCTATAGAAAAGGAAATACTAGTTTATAGAGTATCAGTCATTCCTGCATACAAAAATGTGATGATTTGGTACCGCATTTCATGCATTTCCCTCCAGAATTTCCTGTTTGTTTGTTTTTCCACTGGATTTTAACATTTCCTCCATCATATAAATAAAATCTAACAGTGACGCACCAAGATGAAATAAATAAGGCTACACAGAAAAAATAAAAACCTATATGAAAGGCAGGATTCATGAAGAAAAAAGGATGAAATAATCCAATTCATTAAGATTATCCTTCCATTCAAATGAAAAGAAAATGGTTTATGTCCGTATATTAAGGTCAAGGAGATGAGAAAAACAGCGACATCTTACACAGCAAGGGAACTAAGATAAAATACTTAGAAATGAACAGATATAAATATGTCAATAATTGAAAAAAATTAATGTATTTTCCAGAACAAAAAAGTTGGATCTTGCTGATTTATTATCATCATGAAGAACAGTAATGGGTCATAGTTTAAAAACTACTCAACCAACATCTATAGTGACTGAGAGAAAATATAATTTGATTAAATTATCATCCTTTCAAATTTCAGTTCATTCTTTCACCCAAGGACAGACCTTTACAAGCCATATGACTCACTGAATAGGGCCCTTAATAATATACATTGCAAAGAATGTTAAACTGCTAAAACTTCAAAGAAGTATCAGAGAGGTCATTTGGGTTTTATTTTTTTTTGTTCTGGGGGGAAGGGGCATGTTCTTTTTAGCTGCTTTTAAAAATAATCATGGTTAATTTAGTTGACTACACTTTGAAGTAGTTAGAGAAAAAATAATTTTTTACTGGAATTACATCGCTATAATTTTTCAGAATGACATATCATGTAAATATAAGCACATTCGCAATACTTCTAAGTGGAAGAAACTCCCCTAGCAACTCATAAGTTAGATACCGTAAGACCAGACCCACCCTCAAGTTATTATCTCTAAGACAAATAACAGATTGCATGACATTGTACTGTGTGCCAAAAACTTTTCCAGTTAACAATTTCACTTGAAAAAATAGATCACATACTTGTAAAATCATACCCAGCATTGACTTCATAAGGCATGTGGCTTTAGAGTGCTTTTTTTACAATTATTAATTCTATTAGTCAACTAGCAGGAGGGTTAATGCAATTGTCTTAGAAGACGCTCAGAAGACACAGAAGACATTTTGAGAGCTGATCTGTACATCTGCAAAACAAAACAAAACAAAACATATTTTCCTTCCTAAATGATGTAAACAATTTTAATGGATCACACCTAAAACACATTAACATGCCAGCACCGCAAGCTGCTGGAAAGATACCTGATAAAAGCATGAGTAAATCTTGGGCAAGATTTTCTCCCTCCCCTGGGTTTTAATAAAGCAACAGGAGAAGGAGAAACATGATATAAAAGATTATAGAAGTCATTTTCACAGCAGACTGTGCTGCTGACAAAATTAGTTAACCTCGAACTCCCCCTGAACCTTAAGGTACACAATACTTACCTACTCTGGGGTGGGGATAAAACATCTTAATTAGTAATCATGGAGGGGGCCTGCTTCTGGAAAAGATACAAAGTGCACTTGCCTAACTGCACGGTCACAGCTAAAGACATGGAGTGGTACCCATAACTAGTCTCCTCCAGACTCCCAGTACCAGTGTACATATACCATGAGGCTGAGAAAAGAGCTATTTCAATGCCATCGGGAATTTTGCATCAGATCTAACTCTTGCCTTACCAAGAGTTACAGAAACATTACATATTATAACATGTATTATCTTTTTAGCTATTTTTAAGTCATATTTTCACTCTTGATAAATAAGATTGTAAAGCTATGACTGAACCAGCATTCAACCATCCTTATATCATCTCTTTTTTTTAATCTGAATGAAATTATTGAGGCAGATACTGCATTAATGGTCATAATATAATTGAACAGATGTACTACATATATACACGTGTGTGTGTATGTGTGTGTATATATATATATATATAATCACATCAATGAGCCTTACTCATGAGTTTTGCCAACTCTGTTTTAAACTTTTTCATTCTATTGTACAGCGATATCCCTCACACTGACTACCACAAAAGTTCAAAACGCCAGTTACAGAAGGTCCACTATAGACAACCATTTAGACAATGGGGCAAAAAATGAACGAAAAGTGAATTGGGCAAGGAGGAGCTGAAGAACCTAAATGAGTACTACAAGGCTCAAAAGTGCCAACTTCAGTGCTCTATTTAATTATGAGATAAAAACTGACCTGGGGGCTGGCTAGGGGACCAGAGGGTAACAGTGAGCATTCCCACATTCACATCATTTTCCACCTGTACAAACACATGAATGCATATTACGTGCCAAGATTGTTAAGCAGGTTCAAAACGTATTTAGCTTCCTAAAAATGCTCTAACTGTATTAATTTTTATTACTGAGATATAAGACATTCCATTTGCAAAAATCTCAATTTCTATTGTTATCTCCTCCTAAACTAAAACTTAAATCTATAAGTTTTCTTTGCATTTTTGGTAGAAGAATTTATTAGAAAAAAGCAATAGCGTACTGCACTATTTCTGTGTTACAGTATCACTAAGACAGGTTTACGCAGTGGAAACAATCAGCATTAGAGCTTAAAATATAATTCTGGTGACTATCATCTCACTGATTAAAATGCTTAAATATACTATTAAAAAATTTTTCTATAAATGACTGTGACTTATGTTCCCAAAATGGCACCTTCACAGCAAAAGGAATCTAAGTTTTCTATTATTATCCAGATATTTTAAACTATTATTTAGTTTTATTTCATCTATATAAATAAGTATGTATATAACTATGTATGTAGAAAAATATATACACACACATACATTTATGAAATACCTTGTTCAAATAACCTTGCCATAGATAATCAAATGAATTATTCCACCAAAGGAAACAACTATCGTAGTAATTTAAAAAGAGAGCTGAGATCACACAACCATCCAATGCAAATGAAGTTAAGAATTTATTTCCATTAGATGAGAAACTCCTTGAAGGTAAGAGATATAAACTCTTATGTTCTTTGTGGCATCTTGACCCGAAACACAGAAAAGAATCAAAACCTAAGAAGGTAGAAGGGTGCACAGATCACACATCCAGTTTCTGAACCTGATTCAGATCACCAGCTGATGTAATCAAGGGCAAGCCCTTATCCCTTCTCAGAGCCTCTCTTATCCGTATAATGAGGGAATTACAATAAATTATTTCTAACCTGCACTCTGCCTCTAAGACTCCATGATGGTTCTGGTTAATAGCTTAAGCACTTTAGTTTTACCTTAGAAAAGCTTTACCCAATTTTCTTGAAACATTACAAAATATTAAGCCATCAACAACTAAGGGTAGCATAAATACCACTGACACCTACCATTCACTGTTTTCCATTTTCTCCAACTTTCATTCATCCATTCAACACATGTATATCCAACAACAGCTATGTCTGAACACATCCAGCAAGAGGACTTCATTTTATTATTTGTCATCATTTTAAGAGAGGAAGGATATTTTTCAAAAGTAAAGAAAAAATTATAAGGAACTCCTCTTTCTAAAAAAAGCTGAAACTTTTGAGTACTTTTCCAAGCAATAATTTCAACTAGGTACACTTTCAACTGAACTTTCTCTCTCTCATGTATGTACATATACATATATATGTGTGTGTGTGTGTGTATCGATATGCATACACACACACGTATATATAAACACACACATCTTTATATATATATATAAAACCTGAACAAGACTAAAAAGATAGGGAAGCAAGACTATGTAATCTGATCTCAATCTCTAATTCTGCTGAGTATGATTTTTATTATAAGTAGCAGCTCTTATCATCATAATATATAATACCAGATGACATTTTCTTATTGTTTTTCCAGATAATAAATCTTTCACGGGTTTAAAATCAAAGCTTTACACAAAAAGAAAAGATATCATAGTCTTCTCCTTAATATATGTTTCTTCCAGGCTTGTCTGTATCAACAGCCCAAGAGTACTGAGTTATTAATTACACATTTCATGTAGCTTTTATTTAAAAAATTAAAAAGAAAGAAAAAAGAAAAGCAAATTGTTTCTTTTGATCAAAAGTCCCCCACAAAGAATTTAAAGAATTAAGCAAGTGATAGCAAAATAAAAGGAAGGTCGAATCTTGGGCTCATGGCAAACTAGATAGCTTCCATATGAACAACATATAAAGTTCAGTTTTTAGAGAACATATGTGTTTGCTCATTGGTTTAGGGAAAAAAAAAAAAACTTGAATCCTGTCTACTCCATATATACAGATCAAAATCAGATTGCTTAAGTGAACTATAAAATGCAAGAGAACACTGTTTATCCAATTCACAAACCCAAGAATTGTTGAAGGAGTTTAAATGTTTTCTGTTTCTTCAGATTCCAGGGCAATACTTCAATGGTAGATCGCTTTTTCTGTAAACTGCTTCAAACTTCATAAATCCAGTGTCAGATCCTGTTCTTTGCTATCCATGTCTATTTAATTTGCTCTCTCTGAATTGATTATTCCTGAATCTTTAAAGGTATTTCTGGACATCTTAAATCCTGTTGAGATTTAAATGTCATCACCTTCAAACAACTCCCATCAAATAAATCTCTTATTAATTCACATCAAATTAATCCATAATGATCACTTCTATTAACATATGCTTCAGAGCACAAAGCCCATTAACAGTCATCTGGACACTAGAACTAACCCGAGCCTTTCTGAGATAAAATGCACACTATTTAGATATCCGATTTCAAAGAATTTTGATTCTGGCCCAAACACATTTTATTAGGCTTTTATTTCATCATGCTATGCTCTCTGTATTTTAAATATCTCATTTCAAATGTACTAGTCTAGGTAAAAGGAGATAGTCTGGTAAATAAGTAATAATGTCATATTTGCCATAATGAGTATCCACGTATCCATAAACATCTTAGAGAAAGAATTTCATTAAGTACTTACTCTTATAAAAAAATTACAAAAAAAATTTTGGGGGGGTTGCCTTTAAGGACTTTATACTAGAAGTCTAAATGAAACTGTAGGATATATCTGAAAAAATGAAGCATCTGCCTACTTCACTAAATGGGATAACTAAAATAGAGCAAGTGTACATCATGGAAAATCAAAGAGAAAGGGCATTATTTTTCCCTTCATAACAGGTGAGAGACTCTGATTTGAATAAGATTACAATTTCACTAAGCAAATTAAGAAACGTTACCATTCACTGCCCATACGTAAGTCATTTTTCCTTTTGCATTCCTCTCCAAGAAAAAAAAAATAATTAAAATAATCTACAATGACAACGGTTGATTCAAACAGGCCAATCTGACTTTGCAAGTGTGCATGGGCCAGGCTCAACTTTATCCTTTCTTCTTTGTTAAACTGAGAATATTTCAACTGGTCCATGGGCAAAGAGCCAAACACAGCACTTAAATTCAAAAAGAATAGCGCATGGAAAAGTATACATGCAATTCTTTATCTTGATGGTTATGATGGGAATTGACATTTTATTTGTATGTAAATTAGATTTCTACTGATAACAAAAATAATGAGTGCTGTGCTCCATAGGAATGCCTTTGACTTTCTTCCCAGCATTTGCCCAAAAAAATCTTTGTATATTAAAGGTAATTTAATTTTAATATATTGATGGTGCTTTGTCTATTTTCCAATCTGTTATTCAATTGTAAAGAAAATCTCAATTATTCCCTCAATCCAGCTATGTAACTGGCTTACAGCTGTCTGTGTCCTTCCATAAGAAATCTGTGTCAATCACTGCCAATCCATTTGGTAAATTAACATACATGTACAGTATGGTGAATCTAACAGATGCATTCCATGACAATTCAAAAAGAATGTTCACAGTCTTCAAAGCATTGTTTAAGTGTATTAGGCAAAGTTTTTGCTCATTTTTTTAAGAGTGCCAAACTAGACACAAGATTAAAACAATCGCCATGAAGGATATTGAGAGCTTATACTGGTTTTATATATACACACATACATTTTTTAAACACACGTGTATCTATGTGTTAAATATAATATCTATCATAATATGATATTTAACAAATGTCATATATAATACATAACATAATGTATACATGTATATGTGTGTGTGTGTATATATATATATATATATATATATGTGTGTGTGTGTGTGTGTGTGTGTATATAAAATAGCCAAAGTGATGGGGAGCATAAATTTGTGCCACCATATTCAACAGTTTTTGCTTACAACTCTGGTAAGTAACTTGAAAACCACTAAGGTACCACTTGCTCATCCCTAAGGTACCAAAGGAAGCAGCTTAAAAGGTCTCATCCATCGGAGACCAACAGTCCAATGAGTACCTACCAGGTAAGGCACAAATATCACGAGGAATCAGCAAATGCATACAGGCAATGAAAGGAAATTAAGAGTAAGTTCAGAGTGTTGCTCTATATATAAGTTCCAAGAGGCCAGGGATCTTTATTTAGTTTAGTTTAGTTTTTTTTTTAGATTCTTTTTTTTTAACATCTTTATTGGAGTATAATTGCTTTACAATGGTGTGTTAGTTTCTGCTTTATAATAAAGTGAATCAGTTATACATATACATATGTTCCCATATCTCCTCCCACCCTCCCTATCCTACCCCTCTAGGTGGTCACAAAGCACCGAGCTGATCTCCGTGTGTAGTATGTATTTTTAAAAGTTCATTTAAGTTAACAAACAGTACAAAGATATCTTTCACACTGTGTAATGAATACACACTAATGACATGAAATTTGGTTTAGACACCCCCCTAGTTATTGCTAAATGCCTAATATAAGCAACTTAGCATCATTTTCCCTTCTGATAAAAGCAAAAAAACGAATTATACACACACAGGTTGGAATCATTTTTCTCTTTTGTTAAGTACACTGAAAATTTTCAAACAAAACTCGTCCTGTTTTAAATGGGAAATATTTTAAAACTGGAAAGCAACTTCTGATAGTAGAATAGGTTAAACCACTTTTTCCTGACTCCGAGGATGAGAAAAGTTTTACGTATGAAGGAAAAATAAAGTAAACACAGAATTCCTTCGTAATTTGGGTAGGTAACAGGCTTGGAAATCTTCAGCTGTAGGAACTTTTTTTGAATAAACCATTATTTCTGGACCCTGCCTATGCTCACCCCAAATTTAGCTAGGCTCTATCTGGAATTTTACTATGGTAACTAGTTAAGCACAGATGACAAGAAATTCAAGAATTTTCTCTACGTTCTTTCCATGATATTAGTGTCAAAAAGAGAAATGTAAGGAGGTTCCTTGGTCAAAATAAGTTTAATGGAAACTGTCTAATACTTTATACCCCTTCTTCATAGATCCACAGTGTACATTAGCGATTACAGCTCTGAAAAGTCCTGGCAGTTATACAGTAGGGAGTCTGTTCAATTTGGATTGGAATTTCCCAATCTCATTTGGCTTTAAGTCACATTCTACCACTTACCAACAAAACTAATGTTCTGCTGAGCACAGTTGGAGATGCTGCTCTTCTTGCCTTATGCATATGTAATATTTTAAAATAGTAAATAAAAGCATAGGTAATGTTTTTAAACAAAATAAGTATTCTATCATTAATTTGGCAAGAAAACTAGGATGCTTTGATATGAAGTTGACAATTTTGAAGGGTTTTGTTTTGGTTTTTTTCCAGCATGGTTATCAACTCTAAAAGATCAGGATCTATTATCATGAAAGATCTAGATTCAGTATTTTAAAAGAATGTGTAATGGCAGGGGGTGAGTCATGCTAGAACATCAGCGGAAAAAAGGCAGGAGATAACATCAATGCACACTATGGTCTCCAATGTCCAAACCATATATGCATAAGCATGTATGGATATAAGCCCAGTGTTATCTCTGAGCTAAACAGTTTACACAGATATCATTGCATTAAAAAGTCCTATTTTTTCAGTTATTCTTTCTAATGCTGTCCACTATAGTTAATCAATTTAAAACACTACCACCTTGTATAATAAATTTGTCTCAGTCTTTTATAATAACTTTAAATGTATCTGATTAAACTTAGGAACAGAAATATGGCAAGGAGTTTAAGGAACTATGGTGTGTGGAAAGCAGTCAGAGACTGACCCAGGACTGCACCGAGGGAACTTACAGCATCAGTAGTTCTCAACTGCTTGAAGATACTGGAGGGGCTACCCTGGTGGCGCAGTGGTTGGGAGTCCGCCTGCCGGTGCAGGGGACACGGGCTCGTGCCCGGGTCCGGGAAGATGCCACGTGCCGCGGAGCGGCTAGGCCCGTGAGCCATGGCCGCTGAGCCTGCGCGTCTGGAGCCTGTGCTCCGCAGCGGGAGAGGCCACAGCAATGAGAGGCCCGCGTACCGCAAAAAAAAAAAAAAAAAAAGAGATACTGGAGAGAATACGTCTAGCCCACACGCTCCTCTCTGGTTATTAATAAATCCCATTCCCCCAAACTGAGCCTCTGCTTCCAGATTCATCTGTACCCATAATAAAGAATAGAACACCAGTGTCTGGACCACAGTCAGGAAACATGTGGCTTAGGACTGAGTATGTGACTGCATCCTTTCTAGTATAGCTTAACAGAGTCTGGTTCGTGTTTCTGGGTGATGCAGAAGAGCAACGATATAGAGAGAGAGGGCGGCTGGGCTCTTGGATTTTGTTTTATTGCTATTGCTTTCCCCCTACCCCCAAAGATGAAAACAAAAGATCAAAAATAAATTTAAAAATAGAAATAGGCTGGGTAGATGCCAAAGTAAATGTGAAACAGGGAATTTATTTGAAGTTAATTTTAAATGCAGAGTCAGACATAGTGGTGAGGTCACGGTAAGGGCCAAGTCTGAGAGGATGACCACATATTCAGGTTACTCGTGGACGCCACAGCACCTCCTTTACCATTCACCAAGCAAGAAAGAACGGCGGTATGATGCATATAAGTGGGGCTCTAGAATCAGTGAGGGCAGAAATTAGCTCACTCATTAAATATTTTGTATAGCTAATCTACTCAATCTTCACATTTAAGTTCAATACAAACTTAAGAATCTATCGAAACACACGTACACAGACATACCCACACACACCTTTAGAAAAGACTTTCACCACCTGCACCCCAATTAGTAATTTCTTTTCTCCATCAATCTTGTTGTGGACACCTGTCACAACAGAGTAAAGGAAAAAAATATATATTTATATAATTCCAGATTCAGGTGTTTTACAAATAATTCCTTCAAAATCTTACTGAATTTTGAAAGAAGTCAAAATTCAGAACTAGACTTTTATAGGTTCACAATCGTGAATGTTAATGTATATCATAACCTAAATTTTTAGTGAATATCAAAAATTTCCTATGGTATTGTTACCGTGAGCCAGACACTATGCCAAGAATGTATTATCTCATTTGATTTTCATTTTTAACAACAACTCTTTAAGTAAGATAATATTATTATCCACATTTTACAGATGTAGCAACTAAGATTTAGAAAAGTTAGATCAACTTGCCGAGGTCACAGACCTAGCACATGGAAGAGTTAGGTCTGAAGGAGTCTAGGGCCAAGATTGGTTTACCACTGCATTTCTCACAAACTCCCTAATGTTTTTATGAACTACAGTTAAGCAATGCATTCATAGATATAAAAGTGATAGCACTTTAAGAAACTTACAAGAGAATAAAACCTACCAGACACCATTTTACAAAGATTACCATCAAATGTACTTGATGTACTTGCTTGGCTCTATATTTGTGTCAAGCAAATATACCATCTTCCCAATATTCTCATGGACTACTGGGTTATCCTAATGTTTGAATTTTCCTCCTAACACCTAGCACATCACTAAGGTTATGAAATTATTCAAGTCCCTAAATGGATTCACTTCTACAAAGTCTTTACAATTCCCCTGAGCAAAAGTTGAGTCTTTTCTACTATCATCTGTGGCGATGTATGCACACCTCCTTTTTAAGTGCTTGCAACGCACAATGTAATTATGAGTTTATGCTTTAGGCTACCTCCCTAGACTGTGAAGTCCTCCAGACCAGAAAATACCATTATTAATATTATTAATGTCAATTCAAAATAGTAATATATATCCATTCATGTATGTGACTACTTAATAAAAATTGATAAAAAATGAATTTATATATTTAAATATCTATATGTTATCAACGATTCTCAGAGGCTACAACACACTTCATCCTTAACAGTGACACACTATGATAATGATTATTAGAGGGAAACGTAGTAGCCTAATGGGGCTAGGGACATACAAGTTTTTTAAAAGTTCAATGCTACTAACATGGTCCTCCCCCCTGAGACAAGCCTACTACCCAGAGTAGACACTCACAAAAGTTCTTATTGTATAGATGGATGTTAGCACACTTAGAAATCTTTGCTTAGTGTTTATCTTTTCGAGGAAGGCCTGAATCTCTGGACATTAGATAGTCTCCCAAAAATAAAAACTAGAATATTGCTACAGTTGTCTCATTAACGTAATTAATAGCAAATCAAATCAAGACATACAGAGACTCAAAGTATTAACTTTGACATTATTTAAGCTGAACAAAAATCAAATATCATAGTTCTGGATCCACAGTCATAGAGCAATAAATGCATAAGTTGTGAGAACTAAGAATTATTAAATTTGTTTTTTGAAACTGTGAATCACACAACTATGTTGGTTTGATTTGGGTCCTATATATGTCTACATAAATTTACATACTGAAAATATTTGTGAACTGAATTACATAAAGGAAGGTTCATTAAAAATTAAGCACACTTTATATAGTAATAATTCTATAATAATGTTACTATAGTCAGTAAAATGAATTTTACAAGTTCATATATCTGCATGATTATTTCTATTCTATATGTGAATACCATGGTATTTAATGTATTTACAATATATATTAATATTTTCTATAACTACATGCATTTATATATATAAATTTTATTTACAAATTTTTCACCATGTATCCTCTAACATTCCAAAATTCAAAATATTCTGTACTAATAGCATAATATATAAAAATAAATAAATGTCTGTCTTTTAAAGGAACAGACTGGAACATAAAAGAATACAGCAAAGTCTAAAACGTCTGGATCAGACTCCTAGCAACTTAAAGCATCTAGACTGACATAAAGCCAGAAGTTCAATTTAAAAATGTGTGCATGCACACAACTGCACGCACGTGCACGTGCGCACACACACACACACATTCACAAGAATGCTCACAACATCATTATTTGAACTGTCAAAACTGGAAACAACGCAAGTGTTCATCAACAGAACAGGTTTAAAAGTTGCAACATACAATGGAATGTGTGGTCATACAATAGAATATTATGCTGCAATAAAAATAAATAAATTACATACTACAACATGGATGAATTTCACAAACGGGATGTTGACTGAGAAGTCAGACATAAAAGAATGCATACTTTTAATGCATTACGAATGCTGTGCTTTACCGCACGCAAAGCCTCAAAACAAGCAAAACCAATCTGAAGTGTGAGCGGTCAGGAGAGTGATTAACTCCTGTGGGAAGGAAAGGAACAGAAGAGGAGGGGGCACAACAACTGGGCTTGGAGGGCACTAGCGATGTCTCTGGTGGCATGAGAGATAGTTACACAAGTGTATTTATTTTGTAATAACTCACTGAAGTACAGACTTATGATTTATGCATTTTTCAGATAAAAAGTTAAAGTGTGTGTGTGGTTTTTCAGTGAAATAGCAATTGCTCTGCAGGGACCACGGAGTACATAATACATTGAGAGGAATCCTGTCAGCTGATATTTTTTATGGGCAAATCAAGCCAACCAATGGAGTGGAATGTCGTCATTGACCATTCAAGCCAAGTTGCAGGGCACAAAGAGCCCAGATGTGCCAAGTAGGCAACAAAGTAGTAGAAGAAAGAACAAAAGAGAAATGAAGGGAGAAGAACCTAAAGAGTTCTGGGCAAAAGAGATTTGAACGGGTGAAAGGTTTAAAAAGAGGTCAGAGGTAAAAACAGGAGCAAAAAGCAACAGACACCCTAAGAAAGGAAAAGATAATATCGAAGGAAACAGGAGAGCGATCTTGGGCTTGGACTCTGGTTGTAGTGGAGGGGTGTCAGAAAGGTGCAAAGCGAAGACACATATCTGTAGTTGTTAAGTGTATCATTAGGACACACGACACGCATAAGACCACAGAGACAGGCTAAGGAAAGGTGGAAGAGAACAAATATTTGTTGAGTAACTATTATGTACCAGCCATTTGCTTCTTGGCTCACATAATTTTCTCATTTAGTCCTCACTGAAACCTGCGAGGAATCTATTCGCCCTATTTTAACAAACAGGAAAACTGGAATTGAAAAGGGGTTAAAGTAACCTGCTTACCTGAGAAGACTGGATTGGAATAAATGAAAAACAGCCAATCAAACAACACTGTGGCTTTTTCAGAGAATCCACACATTGAAATCCTGAGTATTTTTATAAGGCTGAATAAATGCCCTGTTTAAATGAAGTGTGGCAGATTCTACCTTGATCTAAGGTAGTTGCTCTCAGTCTACGTAATAAGGTATTCCATCTCACACATCGAACAATGATAGGTGTTTCTCACCTTGTACAAAAAAGATAAGTTAATAGGTAAAATTCTATCAGTTTTAAACTTTCCACCTGGTTAATATTTTCTTAAGACTTTGGCTTCTATTATCACGTGGCTTCCAAAAAGGAATGAACAAGCAGCATACAAATGTTAACAGAGAAACTCGAATGCAGCATTTCTTAAATGTATTTCCTGGGACGTTTAGTATTTGTTTTGTAGGTACAAGCAGACATATAATACAATCACATTTTATCCTACGGAAATAGCTCCAGGTTTGTGTGTGATATGATAATTTAAGACTATTTCAGGGGGTTTCTCAAAGAGAACCATAAAGTCCGAGAATATAGTCATCTAAATGAGCTTAAGAACCTTTGGTTGAAGCAGAACAAGAACTGGTTGGCTGGCCCCGCTTTGTACGCTTCCTGTACGTCAAAGCATTAATGCTCTATATATTTACCTGTTGACTCCAGGAAACAAGTTGAGGTATGGATGGGAAAAGCTGTTTGAGAAAGGAGCAACACAATGCCTAGAAAACAGTGTCACTATGTTGTATTATTTAAAATTAACTGCTTCCATGATTCTTTTGAACTTTTTGTGACCTGACATTTCACAATGACAGTTTTACCTAGTTATTTCAAAATCAAGGTTACTGCAGAGTTCACCTGAACAAACAATACTGGGATCTGGTAATATTATTATTATCTCATACCTGCAAATGATGCCTTGGTTATTTAGGCTACAAATCAGGGTTCTATTCAGAAAATAAAATGCTGTTATCAAAATGACTTCATGAAAAAGTTAACATATCATGAGAGTGACATACAGTCCTTTTAACCTTATTATAGTATTAAGAATGCCCTGTTT
Source organism: Lagenorhynchus albirostris (assembly GCF_949774975.1). NCBI lineage: Eukaryota > Metazoa > Chordata > Mammalia > Artiodactyla > Delphinidae > Lagenorhynchus > Lagenorhynchus albirostris. Next base: position 59,696,581 of record NC_083111.1, read on the forward strand.
TAAGGTTAAAATAGAACAAATTACATTACAAGTGAGACACGACAGAAATCTCTAAGAAAATTGTAGCCTACTAAGTGTATACCATATTCTGGAGGGAAAAAAAAACAGGCTGTAGGTCCCCAAATATCCTGCCCTGGTTTATGAAAATAAACATGGAATTCTCCTTCACAAAGTATCATCAATATGGTCCAAATGAGCTAAAAGAGGAGGTGGACTCCGGCAGGTAAGGACCACAGTTCAGAGTATGAATGGCGGAAAAAATACAGGAAATACTTTGGACAGTGCTAACAAGTTACAAGATAGCACTACTCAAGAATATTTTTTGATGACCCAGAATATTGCTTGAAAGAGAACCGCTTTAGTCTGGTTCAGTAACTTATACTTAGAATAATGTCTCATAATTTATCCCCTTGTGCATCCTTCACCTCACTCTCATGAAAAAATTGCAAATGATTACCCAAACAAGCGACTACTAGAATGTTTTTCCCAGCAACCCAAGTCACGTGTATCTGCAGGCATCAGTACCCGTTTAGCATTAAATCTTATTTTTTTGTGCAACTATGACCATATGCTATGATTACTGATACTTATACTGAAGAATAAATTAACATCACATTTATTCATTCAACCTGTGTTTTTGCGGGTATCGAGTTAGGTGCTAAGAAGAAGCTGGGAAGGAGGCAAGCAGGGAGGCTGCCCTCCGTGAGCTTCCAGTCTAGCCAGAGAAAAGAAAACCAGGACAGAGAGGTGCCTGATCCAGATCTGGTATAACAAGAGAGGGTCCTGGGGGGAAAAATGAGTGCAAACTGAAAGAGCAGAAGCTGGCCAGCCGAGAGCAGAGAACTAAGGGAGTCAGGCAGGAGAAAGAGCAAGTGGAAAAGGCCATTCTCCCTCAAGAGAGAATGTGGCTTCTTAATGGAACTGAAGGAGGTTCTGAGGGGTTAGCCATTTCAGTGGTGTCTGGTTAAAATTTTCAATTCTGTGAAATAAAGGATTAAAGCATAAATCCTGTGGGAAATTCCTATTTTTCTGAAAAGAGTACACAATTCATTTATCATCCATGTTCACAAAACTTTAGATAAACTCTTCATTCAAAGTGTTTACTACTGGGATATGGATAAATCTTCTCTATAATTATGTTATGGAAAAAGCATTACTGAGATAAAAATAATTTAATATTAAACATACTGTCTCTGACTTCAATGCAATTTTTTTACCATATGATAAGATAGTGCCACTACTCCTATAGTTTCTTATCATAAGCAATTAAGTATAATCCTGGAAATAGGACTATTATATTCTGAATGAATTTATGTTCATTTATATGTTAATATACTAATGGTTATGTGCATATGTATAATCTATTGAAAACTGATCTCTTCCCAAAAGTTTGATATTTAATTCTCATTTAATTCACATTTAATTCTCAATAAAGTTCCTGTTTACTCTGCCATGAATGCAGAATATTAATGGTTTAAAAAACGATTCTGGTTCATCAGTCTGGAAAATAAAGTACCACAGCAATGTTGAATATCATATATACATTCTGCTTATGGGCATTTCATACTAAAATTTCTAATCAATTAATTCACTCATACAGTCTAAATTTATTGAGCACATAGTATATTTTAAACAATGTTGCTGATTACCAAAAAGAGAAGAAATTTTAAGAGAAAATTATTGCTTTCTAAGAAACGAGCTCCCTCTATCAAAGAAAGAAAGTTCACAGTAAGCATCTCAGTAACAATACAGGATGAGATAGGGTTATGCACCAAAATCAGCAGTGCAAACAATAATTCCTTTGGAAGCAAACACTTAGGTCCTAAATGTCTGCTATTATTTTTATGAGTATTATTATTATTTCCACTATTTATTTCACTCATAATAAAAGAATGTAATGTGGTCAAGAGCAGTGGAAACATTTAAGGGAGATGAGAGTGAAGATGATCCTGAGGAAGAAATAAGAAATGCACAGCTCTGGGGAAGAGAAAACAGCACTGCAGAAAATAGGATGTAAGAGAAACAAAGGGTTACTCTCCAATACAAACATGTCAAGGGAAGAGTCTGAATTACTAAAATATGTGGTTGCAAAGTTAGTAAGACAGAATCTTGCATCCCAGTTGATGAGGCTGGAGCACTTGTAGAAAACAGGAACCCACTTGAAGTTTCCAAGTAGAAGAGATTAGGAAAACTGAACTAGACCTTGTGTGAAGTGTTCGTTGAAGAAAAGTGAAAAATGAAGAATGTTATGTATTTCAAAGACAATCAACTATGCTTCAACTCTGATCATAAAAGAAGGGTGAATTTTTAAAAAAACATCAGAGATTTCTTACCAGTTCAGATAAGAGGATGCGGTTACTGACATACCTTTGCAAGACATTAATGATATGGGTTATTTAAGCATTTATGTGTCACTATATCTTTCTATAGTTCAAATTGGGAGTTATTAATATTTTATGTACCTGCTTCCAACTTTAAATCCTTGCCTGGACGATGTTTTCCTTTGGTCATTCATATTGATAGTCTCATGACCAACTACAGTACCCATAAATGAGTAGGTGCTACTTAGTAAATATCTGTTGAGTGGACTTACTGAAGTTACTGAAATTTAGTGAATAAGCTTCTGAAGCTTACTGAAAAGACAAAAATAGTTAATCAGCTAACTAACCTAGCTACTTGACACCCGTTTGTTTCTGAACTGCCTGCCCATATTTAGTGTTTTATTTTAGCCCTGTTTCTCCTGACTCCATTCTAACTCTTCAGTTCTTAGACTTGCGGCCTTTTATGAAGTTTTCCAAAGTAACTTAAAAACAAGCCTTCCAAAATGATCTCCAGATCTTCAGAGTCCCACTGGGAACTCACTCAGAACGTGGTCAGAAACTCCATAACGATCCAACTAGTACATTCTGATCCATGGAATTCAGTAGTTAAAATCATGGCCAGGAAGACCCCAACACAACACACCTTGAAATAAAGATTTCAAGCCAGATCTACACAGGGGAAGAGTTGGCAGACCTCAGATTTAAGTACTAAAGATTCATCTAAAATTTTGTTTCACAGCACTACTTCCTGGTCACCACTCAAGTGTCCCATTCTTCTACATCCAGATGGAATTTGTTTTTAAAGTAGGAACACTCCAAAATCAGGTCACTTTTAGGCAGAGATCAGCCTTCTTTGTGCCCACTCAAAACAATTCCTCTAAGACTGTAGCAGAAAACCTGAAGAGTGAGCACAGGGCATGAAACAAGGTGACCTGACAATCTGTATTAAGGCCAGGAAGGTACCCTTAGGCACAAGCCACACTGCATTTTTAGCCAGAAAATTTCAGGTTACAGGCTTGAAGTAATAGAGCTTGCAAAAAGTTGTGGGCAGAGATCTCCTTGTACTTCCAAAAACAACCCCTGGCAAAACTGCTTCTTTTTCGAGGTTGAATAGGATAAATAGAGAACTGCACACGCTTAAACACACACAGTTACACACACACACTCAAAGGATTACAGAAGCATATAAACCACAATCAAGAGTAGTTCTAGCCAGGTTTTATCCTCTTTGAGTTTACCTGTATTGTCTTTATTCCTGTAAAACATGTGTAACGTGTCTATTCTACAAAGTTAGTTTTTAAAGGAAATGAAAAGAGAAGCAGATACAAATTAAATGCATAAGACAAGAGACTGTAAAAGGCAATGTGGTATAACTGTTGGTCTTCATTCTACTCTTCCCTGCTAGACTCCAGGCTCCTAGCGTGGACAGCACACAGGGTAGGCGCTATACATACTCTGAATGAAAACTGACATCAAGATGCCAGTATCTATTGGGAGGCAAGACGTACTTCTTGAACAGGTAAATTCACAGTCATTATATGATTTTTTTAAAAAGCAGTCAACCAAACATTTTGGGGTAGAAAAAGAAAAAAAAGCAAATTTGACTATATTTCTCTTGTTTTCGTTTTTTTCAAAAGTCACTGAGTTTTTTGCTTTAAGTCAGCATCTCTCTTAAACAGTCTGTGTACTAGAAGTACAGGGTAAGTCAAAGAGTGTCAGCAGAATGTCTGTCGCCTATGTCACTTCATGAGGTAATCAGTGTAAGCATTGTCTCTTTTAACAAATTAGAAGCCCTTAACTTCTTAAAGCAGTTAATACCCAGTAGTAGCAGAATGTATATTTATAGAGTCAGAACGCCTTAATTACAGTCTATTACCAGGGAATGTCTTAAGCAATAAGAAGATTGGAAAACATTATTTAAATATAATCATATTTGCATCTCATTTAATTATCAAGTTTATAATTGTTTTCAAAGAAAAAAACATCCTTTATAAAAGGCATTTTGTTAAAATTCTTCATGATAGATTGTTAATTTTACGTACCTCCCTCTCCTAATATCCAATGATATATGGTAATTGGGAAAAGAGAAACAGTTTCATGACTCAGATGATAAAACAATGTTCTCTGATTTTGAAAAAGGTTACCTTTTCCCTTGACAGAAAATATGCACTTTTTTCTAAATCACTGAAGGAAATAAGACCCTCTACCCCATTCCCCAGCTCCTCTCTATCCCTGCCTTTAAGAATCTTTGCAACAGCAAAATAATGAGTGAGTTCTAAGCTCTAAAGGGACACAGTCAAGCCTACAACTCAAAATTAAACCCACCCATTTGTTAGAGCTCATAGCTCTACAAAAATCACAGTGCCAATATGAAAATACAAGAGACCAAGTCTCTGGAAAAGGCCTTGGAAATGAACTGTTGATAACAAGTCAAATCAAAGACTGTCCGCAGTACGTGTTCCAAAGGGTTTGAAAGCAATACAACCTTACTTCACTGTCCTGACTTCTAAGATGTCCATCAATGTGGAGGAATATAGTCTATTTCCAAATGGGTTATAGCTCTCAGGAAGAGATAAACTGATGTACTGAAAACCAAGTCTTGGATACTTAAGGTTCAAAGGGTAACGCTCTCATCTATACTCAGTCTCCCTTACATGGGAGGCAAGCCTCTGAGGTTGAGTCTGACAATGAGAGTTACGTATCCAGGTACTTAGGCTAAGGCAGTCCTGAGCAATCTGTTTAACTAAACTCAGCATTACTGCCTAAATTGGGGGATGGGGTGCAGTGGGGAACAGTCTGGATTCATTTGCAGCAATTTTGCTGTAGAACTTAAATATTTTTGAAGAAATATGGTAACGTGATTATCCTTCTGGAACTAGATCCACTGACACTGTCACATTAACTCACAGCTTGTTAAATACTGTGCAATCTTTCTATAACATTCTTTGTTTGAGACTAGAATCAGCATATGGGAATTGCTCTTTTCCTGTTAAACTGAAGTCATTACTAACTACTCATCTGTGACATGTATGCTTTCTTGTAACCAGGGATTTTAGCTTCACAAAATTTAGAAACTGCCACACTGTTGCTTGGCATCGCTTTCAAATGTGACATCATTTAAATTTTGGAAAACTCCGTTTTAGTAAAAACACAAGTGGGTGCCAGGTTAAAGATGGCCCAAAAGCGGCAGCAGGGTCTCTAACAGGGACCAACTATGGTTCATTCTTTCAATCTTTACCTTCACATGCCTTTCATTAGAATCACATGGAATTACGATGAGCTCAACAAAAGCATTTCAAAATGGGTTATCAGATTACCAGAATACAGAATGACTTCCAGTTACTAAAGATCTGTATAGGAAAAAAACTGACGTGGAGACGAAAAAGTCCCATTTTCAGTTTCCTTAATTTCCAAAGCCTAAGGAATATGAGTATTTTTAAATAGACACATTAACAAACACTATATATGTGCATAATAATCAAAATACAATATAAAATACCAACACAAATATAGATATGAAACTACTGAGTCATGTAGCGCAGAACACAAAATAAATAGGGAACTGTGTCAAAATGATAAAGAAGTTTGCAGAGACTCAGTATCATTCAGATCCTCTGAGAGTCCCATTTGGGAAATTCTTGAATGATTTCTAAAACTTCCTCCATTATCTGAAAACTTGCATAGCAAACAGAGAAATTCAAGTCACCTCATCAATACAAGCCCCTAGTCAGAACTTATGAATTTTTGATTCCAAATATAATTTTTGACAGCAGCACTTGTCAACAAAAATTTAGGATTAGTGCTCTTAGTAGAGATCTCTTTTCTATCAAATAAAAAACAATTCTAATGGTTCATTGTCATTTCCCCTAGAAAATATAAGTGGCATCTTACGTGTCACTGTTAAGAAAATGCTTTGGGCTTCTAACCTTAAAAGAAAAAAAACCTTTATTAATTTTAATCATTTTGTTATTTTTGATAGACATATTTTGTAAACAAATATCTTTACCGCTGATGTTAAAAGCATGTCTGCTTCTTGGAAAAAAAAAAAAGAAAACACACACACACACACAAACAAACACACACACACACACACACACACACACACACACACACACTTAGCTTGAAAACTTAGGACATTTGGTTGCAAATGATGCCTCAGAATCACTGTACCATGGAATACAACCTACAGTGGCTATGAAATCATGTGACTATTTATTATTCTCCTGTGGAAAAACTGGGTAACCTCAGTAGTAAAAAATCATTTTTATTCACAAAGTGTATATGATCATGCAGCACATATCCCGTATATGGAAAATAAATGACAAATTCTAAAATGTCCAGGGAGAACCACAAAATATTATCTGTGAGAAACTACTCCTCAGGAAAGGGTCTGATGCATTCTGAACAAGTTACCACAACCTACTTACAAATAAGACAGTGATTAATTCTGAAGGGGAATTCTGTAAGAATACAAAAAGTAATAAGGTATGAGACAAAATCTCTGGCTTTCAAAAAGTCATGTATTAACACATGAAAGGATGCTCAACATCACTAATTAGAGAAATGCAAATCAAAACTACAGTGAGGTATCACCTCCCACCGGTCAGAATGGCCATCATCAAAAAATCTACAAACAATAAAGGCTGCAGAGGGTGTGGAGAAAAGGGAACCCTGTTGCACTGGTGGTGGGAATGTAAATTGATACACTATGGAGAAGAGTATGGAGGTTCCTTAAAAACTAAAAATAGAATTACCATATGACCCAGCAATACCACTGCTGGGCATATACCCTGAGAAAACCGTAATTCAAAAAGAGTCATGTACCACAATGTTCATTGCAGCCCTATTTACAACAGCCAGGATATGGAAGCGACTTAAGTGTCCATCGACAGATGAATGGATAAAGAAGATGTGGCACATATATACAATGGGATATCACTCAGCCATAAAAATAAACGAAATTGAGTTATTTGTAGTGAGGTGGATGGACCTAGAGGCTGTCATACAGAGTGAAGTAAGTCAGAAAGAGAAAAATAAATACCGTATGCTAACACATATATATGGAATCTAAAAAAAAAAAAGTTTCTGAAGAACCTAGGGGCAGGACAGGAATAAAGATGCAGACGTGTAGAATGGACTTGAGGATATGGGGAGGGGGAAGGGTAAGCTGGGACGAAGTGAGGGAGTGGCATGGACATATATATACACTACCAAATGTAAAATAGACAGCTAGTGGGAAGCAGCCCCATAGCACAGGGAGATCAGCTCGGTGCTCTGTGACCACCTAGAGGGGTGGGATAGGGAGGGTGGGAGGGAGGGAGATGCAAGAGGGAAGAGATATGGGAACATATGTATATGTACAACTGATTCACTTTGTTATAAAGCAGAAACTAACACACCATTGTAAAGCAATTATACTCCAATAAAGATGTTATTTAAAAAAGTAATGTATGAAACTTAAGTATCGGTACAAATGCAATTTAAAATAAAAATGATGGCATAGGTCATTAATGACCCAAAGAATAAGGCACAGATGGACAATGTGAAAAAATAACCCAAAACATTTCTTTCAAGAACTTTTACAATTCAGAGTGGCCTCAAACACCAAAGTTTATACAACAGAAATCCAAACAGAAGAACTGATGAATTGAGGCATATATTTTTCTTCCAAGGGACCAGTGCCAGCCAGTCTGTTGGAATAAATTGATGCCACACTTCCCTATAATACCTGACAGCTAGAATTCCGCTCTGTATCTATCCTAATTATAATTCTTTAAGTTAAAAGTTAACATAAGGCCTTAGAAATACCATTTTTGAACAGTCTAATGAGTACTCCCATAGTTAATGATATATGAAAATTATAAAGATTAGAAACAGAATGATTATAATTATTATAATAAGAAATATTCACACAGCCCTTCGGCATTCACCGAAACCATTCTACATGTATTATTATTATTATTATTATTTTATTTTGCGGTACGCGGGCCTCTCACCGTTGGGGCCTCTCCCGCTGCGGAGCACAGGCTCCAGACGCGCATGCTCAGCGGCCATGGCTCACGGGCCCAGCAGCTCCGCGACATGGGGGATCTTCCCGGACCGGGGCACGAACCCGTGTCCCCTGCATCGGCAGGCAGACTCTCAACCACTGCGCCACCAGGGAAGCCTTACATGTATTATTTAAATTGACTCTTCCCCTCGCCACACAACCTGAGCCCAAGTAATACTACTCACAGCCTATAGATGGGGAGGCTGTAAACTAGAGATGTTAGAGACTTACTCTAACTCTGATTTTATTCCAACAAAGCCACGCCACAGATAAGAAACCAGCTACCACCTATGGATCTTCCGAACACAGCTGGACATAAAGCTATTCCAGACAATCAGATGGCCCTGAGATGGCTGAAACGTCTTTATTGTGTTTTCTACATAGCTGGTGAACAAATAAGCTTGGAAAGAGGACCAAGTCCTCAGATAATAGAAAAAGACAAAAAAAAAAAAAAAAAAAACCCAAACCAAAAAGGTTGAAACATACTGTGACGCATGTTTATGACCGCTAAAGTAATAAATACCTCTTAAACTCCAGGAATAGTGGTTCCAACAATAAGAAAAATGTATGGTAGACTCAGTCTTTATTATTTGTGTATGAGAACCAGTCCTCCTTGTGCTGGGATTTCAGTACTTTGTTTTAAGAGGTTATTATTCAGTGAAGAATTTTGAGGACAGAACAGGCCCTACTAATAATTGGGTTTAGTAGGTGTTGACATTTTTATCATAAGATTATCATTTTCTTTGTGACGTATGACTTTTAAAAGATGTGTTGTATTAAAATCACTTCACATATTTAAGGGTCAACTTTTTTCAAACATCTTGAGTTCCATACTGTCTTATGAAATCAATTTACGATATCAACTTACATTACTCTCCCTATGGAACTCAATACTAGAAGTTAATTTGTTACAAGTTAAAAAGGAGGATCTAAGTTTCCTTTTTTAAAAAAAATTTTAAAATTAACCAAGGCATCAATATAGAAATTCTATCATCTACAAGTTAAAATGGACCCCTCAGATCCAGCTATATATCAACTATTTTCTTCATGTCAGGCATACTGGAACCATCAAGGCAAAAATAAAGCAAATGGATATAAATTATATGAATCAATAAAGTTCAATCCTTACTAAATATCTCTTGCAGTAGGGAATTTAAGAGCAAGTTTACTAAAAGTACTGATGTTTCATGATATGGCCATAATAATAGGGGCTTCCAGAAAAGGAAACAGAAAGGATATGAAAAGCATGGTCCAAAAAAGAATTAATTTAAAAATAAACTTGCTAATGTAGAGAGGGATAAAACTTGATAGGGATCCATGTAGAGCAACTGTCTCCAAATTTGTAATTCAAGAAAAATATAAAGGCCTCAATTCCCAGAACACCAAAAATAAAACAGAAGCCTCTGGCACTCCAAAAAGGCTTCATGTGCTTATGAAGACTACTAAATTATAACCTGAATTGTGATTTGGTGCATATGACTTTCTTGTGTTCATTTTATTCATAGCTTTCTGACTGAGAATACAGGAGATCCAATCCCTCCATCTACTCGAGAAGGTCTGTGTAAGTACACATACTTCAAAATGAGTATGCTTAAACAGAGGTTTAAGCAGCTCCTTGAAAACTCTGTATGAGAAAGTATGTAACTGATTGAAAGGCTCATAATCGTTTTCTTTTTTTTTCAACTCATGAAAAACGAGAACTTCAGTTATCTCCACTGGCGACTGTCTCTCCATGTCAATTGCACAGGTACACCGATCACAGGTGAATCCGAAGATCTAAAGCGGAGTGAGGGTTTGAAAAACCCATCTGGGGATCGGCAGGCAGAAGCAAGTGAAATGTGAGCGTCACATCCAAGAGGGGCAGCAGAAGAAGAGGAAGCAAAGGAGAAACCCAGATAGGAGAAAGAGTTCGTGGAGAGAGGAAACCAAGTTGGAAAGTGCGGAGAAGGGCAAGGAGGCGGGAGATGCACGAGGAGGAACGCGAGGAAGGCCGAGCGGGCGGCGGGCGGCGGGCGGGCAGGACGCGGGTCCCCGTGCAGTCAGGGCGCAGGGAGGGCGATGGGGAAGCGGCGCGGCGGGGAGCTCCGCGCACCGGGAAGCGGGCGAGGAAGCCGGACGGCGAGCGCGGCTGCTTCCGTAGGACTTCCTGCGACTCCACGCCCACAGCCCGGTGGAGAGCACGCGTGGCTGCAGCGGCCCCGGGGCGCAGGGGACAGCGAGCGCCACCGACACACCCAAAGCTCGGGTCGGTCGCTGCAGCTTCAAAGGCAGGGCCCCTGACAGTAAGCAGCCTCCTTCCCAGACACCAGCGATTCACTCTGACTCGAGCTTCTTGAGAAGCCCTTGCAAGAAAATGGAATCCTATTCTTGTTACTGATCTGCGGTTCTGATTTTTTTAGTTCTCCTTCAAAATAAGAAGACAGTTTTACTCTTGGCTTCTAATTCTGGGACCGTACTAACCACCAAAACACACTGGGGCTTTAAAGCTCATTCATAAAATATAAATTACTTTTTTTTATTAATCCAACAGAGACAAATCGGCTGATATTTAGATGACGAAAGGTTTTGTTTATTTGTATGTCTCACCCAATCCAACCTTTGCTTTTTATGTGTTTGTAACAAACAGAAGCCGAGCCAGAAAGCCACGCTGTCAAGACCCCATCTGGTGCAGGGGCAGTTACCCAGGAGTGCAAATAATTTAAGAAACACAAAGCCCAGAGGATTTCCAGGACAGCACCACAGCCCCACGTCAATCAACAACTTCCCCCTACAAGAGTTTGCTGATCACAGCCTTTTTGCTGTAATGGAGCCAAGAAGAGGCAGTCACTTAGACTAATAGAGATTTTTTAACGGGAGATTACAGCTATCGCTATAGAAAGAATGCAAGTTGAACATGAATTATGGCGAAATCCAGACTTAAAATGTCTTATATAGAAAGGCGATGGTTTTATCTCTCAGACAATAAACAAAGGTAGATTAGGGCTTAAGTAGAAAGCCGAATGGAACACTGCTGATAAGACAGTCACCTAGTGTTTGAAACCCCCGGAACATACAGCATCTCAAATCCGTGCTCACCGCAGATGAGAAATAAAGTAGAACTGACCAAGCCTGAGCGCTCCAGCTAGACTGCCTGGGTTCAAATCCTGATGCTGTGACTGCTCCCTGTTGTAGCCTAAGCAATTGATTAAACTTCCCTGAGAAATGGGGATGACAGCAGTTCCTGTCTCAAGTGGAGACAAGCCACTCCAGCAGTGCTCGACAACTGTGAACCATTATCATCATTTGCAGGTGGCCCCTAATGGAAAACTAACCTCTTGGGATGCAGCCTTTCCCCTGCAAAAGCTAGCTCACCTGTGGCCGGTGGTGGCTCTCGTTTCTTTTTTAGTGATCAGTGCTCGCCACGCACCCGCCAAATCAGTTGCACATTCGAGTCACTCGTTTCTACGCAAACTGTGGCCAGCCTCTGGGCAAAGTCTGCATTCCCTCTGCACCCTGATTTTCACAAGTGAAAACACTACGACCCATTTAATACTGTGCTCCCTCCCATCATTAAAGGGCAGCACACAGCTTTAGCAGACAGGAAACTCGCCCAGTGCACATGCTATCCAGCTGGCAAACAGAGGCATCTTCCACAAAGTCCACTCCTCCTACATACAGTCTGATAAGCTCCATTTTAATGGAGCCAAAACATACATTTCCTTCCTCTATTTCTGTATTTAGCAGACACGAGAGCTGGACAGTCATGTCAGGGATTATAAAACTGCAATAAAGAGATTTCTAAACCACCAAGACTACCAGAACAGCAGGACTAAGTTTCGCCTACTCACTTTCAACCAAAAGTATGCACCCCTTCAGTTGTGGAAAAGTACAGAAGATTTAAAAGCCCCTACTCATCAACTAGAATGTACTCTTCGAGGAAACGCTTTCTCCTGTCACCTAAATACTTTGTAAATCTCAGGCAGATATTACTTTTAAATCTCCAGCTATCTCCTTCAAAAAGATTTTTAAAGTTGCTGATAGACACAAGGTGACATCAGAAAACTATGTTTGAAAGATGCAATTAGCTACGGTTTCTAGGAAGCTTTGGAATGTTTTGTTATTGAGGAAGAAATAGACAAATACCAGTCCTACAAGTAATGAGCTGTCCAAGAAGTAAAGAAATTCATCAAATAGATCCTCTCCTTGATTTCGCCTTGGTGGCTCCAGGTCCATGCAGATTTGGGAATACACAATAATAGCAAGTCTTAATACTTTCCCAAAGCTGCTTAAAAGAATATTTAAGTGCTTAACAGATTCACACATGAAATCAAAGGGACTTCCCAATTCTCGCATAAAAGCAAGTTTTTTAGTTTAAAAAAGAAAAAACTACAGACAGAAGGCCAAGGGTATGGTCTTATATATTAAAAAAAAAAAGCTTCAGAACTTGTTCCTTGGCTTTTAAGATGAAATTAAAGTGATTAGTAAAACTCAAGTATTCAAAGAAGTCTCAGACACTCTTATTTCAACATGAGAAATGTCTCAGCAGCTATTATTTCGTTATCACTTTATTGGTCATCTCTAAAGGAGACATGTATATTAAAAAGAGCAAAGAGGGGCTTCCCTGGAGGCGCAGTGGTTGGGAATCCGCCTGCCAATGCAGGGGACACGGGTTCGATCCCTGGTCCGGGAAGATCCCACATGCCGCGGAGCAACTGGGCCCGTGGGCCACAACTACTAGAGCCCACGCAACTGGAGCCCATGCTCCGCAACGAGAGAGCCCACCGTGATGAGAAGCCTGCGTACCACAATGAGGAGTGGCCCCTGCTCTCTGCAACTAGAGAGAGACCGCGAACAGCAACGAAGACCCAATGCAGCCATAAATAAAAAGAGAAAAGAGGGGTTCAATATCCTCTCACTGCCATAAACCTGAACTTCCCAAAGCAGCCTTACTTATGGCTCTGCTCAGCTCCTGACAAGCCCTACTCATCAATACCCTCGTTAGATCTTCTGAAGGTCTAATCATCCTTGCCCACTTAGCATCCAAGTATCAACCACTTACAGGTAACTTTCACCATGAAGCCAATACATAAACCACAAATATCAGAACACAGCATCTGGCTGACAAATATTCAACAAATGGAAGTTAAAACCATACATTCCCGACTCATGACCGTAGAGGCTAATATTGTTATCCCTCATATTTTAAGGGTACATCATTCATCAATTTGCATCTTTGATTACTTTGTGGTACCTCAACTGTAATATCAATAAAGGGCAACAAGGTGGTGTGGGTTTTCATTTTTTTACGGTTCGCAAATGTATTTGGGCCTCCCTTTGCCTCGGTTTCACTGACCCCGTCACGCTTGGTTCAAGGACATTAATCAGTAAAAGACAGAATTTGAAACCACAGTGCAAAATACAACATAAGTTGTAACCAGCAGTATGACACTTTAGGAACAATACATTAGGGCAGACTTCAAAAAATGTCTATCAAGTATGCAACATCAGATAATCCTTTTCCTCTCTGAAACCTGACAATCCAATTTCACAATTTTCTCAACCCCTAAAAGTCTTATGCTCTTCTGGCCAAAGTGTACTTCTCCTAAGTGCCAATGTAATACAACATGTTTGAGAACCCACTGTATCCAAGGCATTGTAAAAAGAACAGAAATTGGGTATGCTTTTTACTCTCCTCACACTTGCAACGCCAAGTGGATTCTGGTATGGGCTATACTAAAGCCATAAATAAGTGAGAGCATAGGGCAAGGATGTTTAAATCTAAATGAGTGGAAATGGAAAGGCTTCAGGAAGAAGAAATACAAAAGTCAACATCTGAGGAATAGGTAGAATTCCTATAGTTAAGCCTGGTTGAAAGAAAGGCATTTCAGAGAGGGGAGAACATGAAGGAAGGTAGGTTTGGCCATGTTCTGGAACTCAATACTACTTTAAGGATAGAACACATGGTATTGTAAAGATGGAACTGGTAAACTGGGAGCAGAGTTTAGGGTCGCGCATGCCAAGCTAATGATGATAAACAGTTGATAAACCCAAACTCAGAGTCAACTTGGGTCTAGAGATAAGGCACTGGAATGATTTCATTCAGATCAAAAGGTGAAAGCATATAATCCTCAAGGAAAATTGCAGAGATTAAGAGGAAAGTCAAGCACAGACTAGAACGAGTGTAGCAGGGATTCAGCGCCTCGGAGGCCAAGCCAAGAGAGATACTCAAGAGAGTGGTTGGCAGCATCCAATTCATTTAAGTGGTGCAGTCGGATGGAAAGACCATTGGGCTTGGCTGCCATGAGGCCACTGGTGCCCTCAATACAGCAGTGTCCACAAATGGAGGAGTCATGGAGATGTACATGAAAAGAGCCCCAGATTCAGGCTTTCAATATTTTCCCCCTCTAAAGTGATTTTTATATATGAGTATGTTTACCTTTTATCTGAAAAAGGCGATGGGATTCCATATCTGGCTTAGAAACATTCTAATTAATAAACCTCAAAGAGCTGCATTTTGACTTTGTGCTGCCAAGTACAAGATGGAATCCATCTGGAAATAAATAAAAAGTAGCCTTTTGTTTCATTTTACCTTGTATTTTTCTAAACTGTCAAGGGAACTATCTTCATTATTTGCCGACTGTTACCTAAAATCAGTACAGTGCTTGAACCATAACCTACCTCTCAGCTTCAGTAACCATACATTAGCTCTACAATTGCAACTGAACTTTTCCTAGATTCCAAGAACTGCAATTGGATTATAATCCAAAAGAGCAGAAGATAAATGCCATTTAACTACCTTCTATAAAACATCCAGGACAGTTTTTGTTCACAAATACGTGCTGTGAGAACAAGTATAAAATGGTTTAGAGTTGTTTGAGAAGGCGTTTACCAAAAGTAAGTGAATAGGGCTTCCCTGGTGGCGCAGTGGTTGAGAGTGGGCCTGCCGATGCGGGGGACACGGGTTCGTGCCCCGGTCTGGGAGGATCCCGCGTGCCGCGGAGCGGCTGGGCCCGTGAGCCATGGCCGCTGAGCCTGCGTGTCCGGAGCCTGTGCTCCGCAACGGGAGAGGCCACAACAGTGAGAGGCCCGCGTACCGCAAAAAAAAGTAAGTGAATATATTCAGGGAGAATAGTTTTGATTCAGGGGGAATAAAATAAAATTAAATGTATACTGATTTATCAGGAAAGCAAATCCCTTAATAAGTGGAAAGAAAAAATGAAATACAAAAAACTCATTTAAACCTTATCTGGATTTGATCTGTCTTAAAAGCCAACAAAAAAGTACTTTCTGATAAACAAAGCTCAGAGTAAGAACCACTTTAAATTTATTTTGATCTGCAATGCCAAGAATACAGGATAAAGTTCCACTCTCCTAAAGTCAAAGGAGAAAAACAGATAGCTGGAATATAAGGGAAAGAATCAAGTAGAAAAATAAATTCCAAAATAACATTAAGAAAATCATTAAGAAAGACTAGGGCGAGGGCTTCCCTGGTGGTGCAGTGGTTAAGAATCCACCTGCCAATGCAGGGGACACGGGTTGAAGCCCTGGTCCGGGAAGATCCCACATGCCGCGGAGCAACTAAGCCCGTGTGCCACAACTACTGAGCCTGCGCTCTAGAGCCCACGAGCCACGACAACTGAGCCCATGTGCCACAACTACTGAAGCCCATGTGCTCTAGGGCCCACGTGCCACAACGACTGAGCCCGCGTGCTACAACTACTGAAGCCCATGCGCCTAGAGCCCGTGCTCCACAAGAGAAGCCACCGCAATGAGAAGCCCGCATACCGCAACGAAGAGTAGCCCCCACTCGCTGCAACTAGAGAAAGCCCTGTGCAGCAACGGAGACCCAAAGCAGCCAAAAATAAATAGATAAAATAAATAAATAAATAAAAAGACAGACTAGGGCGAGACAGGCACTGATAGTGTTTCCTATGGTTCGATTAGGTATACATTGGATGTTAAACTGTAATTTACAGCCGGGGCAAAAAAAAAAAAAAAAAGTAAAAAGGAAAACCTATATAAAGAAATAATAGCCAGAGGAAGAGAAGGGGAAAAGTCCAAGATATTTATATAATAACAATGGAAGTTTTCAGCCTGGCTCTGTATAGTATGCTCACTACACCAAGAAAGAGACGTTCGCTCTGTAGGATGATCAGCCTAACAGTCAAAATGGTTCCTTAATCCATTTTGGAAGAACTGCTTTTTAATGTTAAAGATCATTCCATTCCTCTCTAACTAACTGAATATGATAATCTTCCATAAGCAAACTATATCCTTTTACAGGAATAACTATCCAGCCATTTATAAAGTGTTTTCACCTGAAAGAAACATTGAAGAAACAAAACAACCATATTTAAAAGAAAAAAAAAAAAAGTCTGCCCTCTGGCTAAGAAACAGAGGAAAACCCAGACAAACAAAAGCCAAACCAACAGGTATCTTCACCTTGCAACTGAACATGCGGGTTCAAATACAGACCCTGGACCAAACCAGCCCATTTCAGTGGTGGACACACCTCCTCCTGCTTTCCAAAGCCACTTCTGAAGCTGTCTTTTGAAAGAGTT
Organism: Lagenorhynchus albirostris; assembly: GCF_949774975.1. Lineage (NCBI taxonomy): Eukaryota > Metazoa > Chordata > Mammalia > Artiodactyla > Delphinidae > Lagenorhynchus > Lagenorhynchus albirostris. Next base: position 59,713,491 of record NC_083111.1, read on the forward strand.
TGGGGATGTCTTGGGTCCAATACCCTTCTGCATGGCATTCACCACAATTCTTTAAAACAGAAATGGAAATGGTGGCATGGGGGGGGTATAAATCACAAATTTCACTGATGGGGGAGCTGCATTAACATTTTAAATTATATAATATAGCTATTAGGACTGAAAGCTAAAAAGAGACAAGAAATTTACATGAAATACCTCAGATGTCTAAAAAGACAGATTTTTTTCCCCGTTTTTCCAATGCAATAGATTAAATGATTAAAATTAGCTTAACTACAACCAATAAAGAAATGTCAATTGCATCCATATTGTACAGCGGCGTCATAGATAAAAATGGAATGTTAAAGAAATGCTAAAAAATATAGATTAAATATATATTTTAAAATAGTTCATTTTCACTACATGTAGGTTGAAATTTATCATTCAAAAGACAGGATAAGAAAAGCGTTTAAAATAAATGAGGTTCCTTCATTATTCTTCTGTTAATTTGTTTTTATAAATGCTGAGGAGTCTATGTAAAATGCCACAAATGGTTTCTCAACCACATTTTAATAACTTATTGCACATTTCAGGCCTAATCTCACAGATATTGTCTGTAGTTTTCAACCTGCCAAGGGGCTTATAGGTGTTACGAGTAAAGAAAAGTCCAGTTTCTCAGTTTCTTGGAAGGTAAAAAAAATCCTTAATTCAAATGGATTGCTTTTTTTTAAACTGGTCTCAAAATAGATAAATGTTGGAGGCATTTTAAGTTAAAAGGAGAATAATAATACAAAGTTAAATTCTTATTAATGATCATTTTATAACCAATTCTTCAGACCAACTGGATTTTATGTATGTGAACCCAAAGAGGCATCTATTGCTCAGGTGTGTGAAAGAGACATTAAGCTTAGATTTTCTGCAGTAACGTTTTAACCTTCCAGGGTAACTTCTGGACTAAATATTTGATTCCCATATCTTCATAAGATATTGATAGAGAAATAATATGGAATATACCAACTGACTTATTATATGATCATCAATTCCCCAATGCATACTAAGTGATATTCTAATTCTATTCTCCCATCCATCTACAAAAGGAAAAATAAAGATGAATGAACAGCAAATATCAGGCAGATTTCCTCAACAAATGTCAAAATTATTTAGTGTTATAGATATAAATGAGGATGGTGACCAGACACGAATTCTAGTTCAGTCCTTTATTTAACTAGCTGTGTGATCATGGGAAATTCAGTTGTCACTTTTCTCCTTTGTAAAATAAGATGAGTCTGCTCAAATGGATAGAGGTCATGCCCCTTCTATCACTCAAAATAAAACAGGATCCTATGGTCACTCTGAACAATACCTGAATTAAAGAAGAACAAAGAAACAAAATTTAAACTTGAGCAGCAGATACAAAACTGACCATTCAAGGAAAGTTCAGCCATTGAGGAAAGAAGTGTTTCCTTGGCCACGGTCTGCTTTTCCTCAACAAAAAAGTGTTAAAAGACTCTTAAGAATAGATCCACATGTGCACATGTATGCAGGAAGCAGAACACTGTACACTCATGCACATGATGAAATGTACCCACCAGCCAAGGAAATGGGGCACAGAGCTAAGAAAATTCAGAGACTAAGCAGTTCACTCTACATCTAACCTCCAACAGGAGATGAAATTTATTCTTTTCTTAGTTTCCTTTTGTACATGGTTTTATCCATGTTACCTAAGGAACTAAAATGCACAATATTGTCAGGCTCAGTAAGTTTGCTTCAATTTTATACAATCATCTTTGGTCGAAATAAAGTTGACCAACAATTTCTACAAAAGTGTTTATGCAAATAAGCCCCATTTTCTCCTACATTAGGAAAAGAAGAAATATCTGTGGAATTTTGTCTTTCTTGATCTGTGGCTAGAGGCTTGGAATCAAATCTAAAAACACTGCCCAGGCTGTTCCATTATATTACAAATAGGTGAATTTTTAAAAAATATCTTTTCAAAATAACACATTAAACATGATCTGAAATCGTCATATTAGCCTAATTCCACAACACGGTTTGATTACACCGGACCAAAAGTTCTGGCAAAATGTTCACCTGACATCACGGGAACCAAACAAGGAGGTGGTTGGTTGAAATGTCCACGTTTCTACCAGTGGAGACACCAAAATGCTGTTAAAAACACTACACTGCGAATGGAAATAATGTGCTTTCTCAGAGCCAGTCCCACTTTCGGTGAATAGCTGGGTGATGTGTTTGGGATACTAGTTTGCAATTTGGTACCTATTTATTTAGGGCTTGATGCACTTGTTCCAAATGAAAATATTTCAAAATAGTCTTTAAGATGAATGTGCAGAGCCGCTGCTTCTTTAGAGTAGCAGCCTTATTTGTTTCACACAAAACTATAATTTAAGGATGCCAACCATTTTAAGCAAAGCAGTTTGCAAAAAAGTAAAATACAGGCAAAACCAGAGGAATTTTTCTTTATACTAAAACAGTTTTACAGTAAAATATGTCAGGTTGAAGTATCCACTATATATGCAGTTTAATTTTAACCCTGTGCATTGAAGATATTTCACATTTTCTTACTAATTTTGGAAAATTCCGTAGGACTATCTTACACTGATTTCAAAGCTGGTTGAAATTTTTTTTCTTTTTCCTTCAATCAAATTTTTAGATACAAATTGCCTCAGACGCAAATGAGAAACAACTAAATGTCATGTTATTTTATACTGTTCATAATTTTTGCAATTAACCTCAAGGAATAAATATATGCTTTTCGAATACCACTCTTGTTTGAAGTAAAAATAAAACTGTGCAAACGACATAAGAAAGGATTTCTCCGTAGTGACTCCTTAGAAATGGCCAAAATATCTTATCACAGGCAGGTATGGAAGGGAAGCTCAAATCACTAATCAATTTCTGATGCCTCAAAATGAGTTTCTGAAAAGATAACACACACACAAGAATAAAAAAATGAATGCAAAATTAATTTGAATTTTATGGGAGATAAAAAGGGTTCTACAATAAGAAAAGTCTCAAAAGATGAAGTATTTCCTCTCCTTTCTGAAAAGCTTAAAAAAGCAAAACTCAGTATTTCAAAATCAATGGACTTAAAGCAATTCAAGAGAATTTGGAGAACATTTCTCTAAAAACCAATCCAGAACACAGGATGTCAATTTGGAAATAATGGAAGCGTACTGTGCTTTAAAATTTGAAAACTTTTTAAAGACAGAAAATCAAGTTAACATCTCAGTGATTAACTTAGGGGGTGCATGGCCAAGAACAACTTTCGGCACTTAAAACATAAAACTGTCAGTTTCCTCTGCTTGGAGACAAAACATACAAAAAGCAAATATTCACCGCTGTATTTTCCTAGACGTTAAAGACAGAACTGACTTTTATAAAAGGAGATCACTGAGTATTTCCACCTATTTTAGACTTACGCCGTAGCTCCTAAAAATCAGTTACAAATTCCAAACCTCAGAACCATCCATGGCAGATGGCTACTAAGCGTTCATTACTCCCCAAACCTTGATGGAAATACAATCATTTACTGAACTTCACTACAGCTCAAGGCACAAATATGATAAACAGTCTGTGCTCGATGTTATTGAATATAAGCTACCATAAACAAGTAAAACCCTTTCCTAAAGATCTCAAAGGGCTGAAAGCATGATGCTTGGCATTCTATTTCTCGCAAATCTAAAGCACATTGATGGTGAGCATAATTTAAGTACTCTCTTCCCTGAATCAAGATACGTTCATTTCAAGCATCATCCGTGATCAAACGATCAAATTCATATTTATAAACTTGGAATACAGAGTTTGGTGGAAGCACTGAGTATCTAAAATTGCCTTAATTTTTTTGCCAGAAATATGTCACAGTTGGTGCTTAGAATTGTTGCAAAATTATACCACAACTTTATTTAATTTCATTGGATGCATTTCCTCATAGAAATGGAATGGCAAAGGGCTGCTCAAGAGCAAACAATAAAATCAAATTATTATTTTACAGTATAGAAGTTCTCCTCATGCCTCTCTCCCTAAAAATATAAATATTATAAAGAAATGGAAGTACAAATCCTAGAGCTGGCACATTTTTCCACTGAAAGGAGAAATCCTCCCTCCTCCAAAACCTGAAATATTAGATCCCAAAGAGGAAAAAAAAAAAGGTACTAAAGCATGGCAGAATAATCCAGAGGAAGCATGCTTGCTCTCAGCATAATTCTCTTTAGCATCCTGAGATGAACAACATCACGCTGCCCAGGATCTCTGCTTACTCCTCTGAAAACCATCCAGAGGATTTTCAAAAAGGAAAAATTCTAGCTGTGCTTTCAAATGCCAAATTAACTTACAGGGCTTCCACTCCTGAAGGGAAACAGCACAGTAGCACACCAGAAGCTGGAGGATGCTTTTTGTCACGCAAAGCCAGAACTGATGAGTGGGACCCCAGTGGGGTTTACCTAAAATTCCCAAGTACCACAGGCAAAGAGGTCGGAGTTTTCCATGTCAAAAATATATAAATAAGTAAAGCCATACACAGCAACAGTTCCTTATGTTATAATGGATTGTGCAGTATCCAAATCCCTCTTCTGTTCAGATACACATACATAAATCTTTTTAACTAGGAACCGAAAATGGGCAAAACAAAAAGGAGGGAAATCTGCTTATGCTCATATCTACCCCCCTATTTTCCATTTCTAATCATCACTGGTCTCACTTTTTAATTTTTATTACTGCCAATGGAATTATTCAGGGAGTGAGACAAGCACGTATACACATAATTAGATGTTAACAATGAACACTGAACTATCCTGGGAGTAAAAAGTACAAGACAGGTGTGTACAGAGTGTACACAAATATGGGGAATGCTAAAGAGTTGAATGTTTTGACAAAGTGAACATGCAAGATCATACACAAACATTTACACATAAAATGTGTACTTTATGATTTTTACTACTGGCCTGAAATCTTGAGTGACAGCTTTCTTATTTAAAGCTTATCAAAGTACAAAGGAAAAGTAAAATGTAAATAATGAGGACACTCTTTCAACAACATAAATTGTCTTAAGAACGAGACATTTAAAAGTAGAATAAACAGTGATGGGACAGAGAGTAAAATAAAGAGTTTATTGTAATTGAGGTTTAGATGACAGCAAGCTTCTTAAAGTAATTTACCACATCTTGCATCCAATGAATGCAATGCAAATTCATTCTAAATACAAAAGAGAAACATCTCCTTACTATCTGCTTGTAAATTACAGGAAAAATGAGGTTTCATATTACTCATTACTTAAATGTGTTACTGCTTACACTGGCCACTTGTACCTAAAGTTAGCTTCTAAAACGTACCTAAGTTGGCAAACCTGAGGAGTAAAATTTGCAATAATCTTTAAAAAAATACTTCCAAAAATAAGTTAAAGACAGTATTAAACATAATCGTTTGTGTTTTTTCAATTTATAATTTAATCAATTTATTAACATAAAAATTTAGCAGCCAAATACAGAAAAATATATGATTTTAAACAATCTCAAAGATATATCTATAAATAACTGGTGAAGAGCTATTAATTATTTAACAATCAGACTAATATATATTGAGAAAATTTAATAACACGGGCCTTGATTAAAAGTTTTATATATATATATATATATATATATATAAAACCAGTCTTAACTTCCATCAGTTGAATGGTATTTTAAAAAATTAAAACGAACTAGATTCTCTTCTCAAAAATATTTAATGGTATCAAAAAGTAAAGCAGAAACAAATGCCAAAATCTCTTTTAAGAACTTTTATATGTTTGGAGCTACTTAATAGTATTGAAAGAAAAAACAGGCTGATGTATTTCTTTCTACATCTTTCAGAGCTAAAGATGTGTGGATACTGACATCACAAAGAAGTCACAAGTAGAAGTTGGTTTTAATTTGTTTTGCCACTCTCACTCTCATTTCAGAACCAAAATTCTAATTAAATTAATCCTCAGATAGGTGTTGGGATGCATTAAGTAATTAAAATGGATATTACAAAGACTAAAGTCATTTCAAAAAAAATATGTACTATGTTAAAATTCCATTCGGTGCCTGTAATGCGAAAACATTCTATATGAGTGAAAATACAGACATGGGCATGTACATGTACATAGTTCATATGAAGCCACTAATTCATATGCTACACTTGTGCATAGCTCAGAGAAAACAATAAAGCTAAAATAGATTAGTAATGCTTGATCCCTTTACACATGAAGTGTATCATGTAATAGAGAAATTAGATTCCACAAACTAACGTCTGCCGTATAGATTTACACTATTTATAGCTGTATCTGATCTCAGATATAATACATGCTTCTATAAGGCGAAACAGAAATACTGATTCACAAGGATTCACTGAAAGTCATATTGTAGAATCTAAGCAAGAAACACGTTATAGTAAAAAATGTTTGATTTGTAAGTTTCATAAATTCTGTCCAAATTCTACAAGTGAAAAAAAATTTTGAGGCAAAAATCTTTTTTCCTCTCCTTTTTCTACAGCTAAAATACATTTAATGTCTAAATAGCAGTTGTGGTATATCTATCATCCTCTACTGGGTTCATTCTTGGTTACTCTAATAATTTAATAATGTAATATTAATCCTTTTTCAAGCTTGGGACATATATATTAGGAAATATAAATATGTTTATTATTCTTTATAATACCATACTACTCACTATCATGGATACAAATAATTAACAGATAAAGAAATTATAAATGCAAAAAAGAGAAACGTGCTCCCATTAAATAAAGGAAAAAAGAATCAGAAAATAAACTATGGGCACTTGTATATTTCCCTCTAACACTGTCTATAATAGAAGGCTTAAATAGCTGACAGTGAGTCACTTGTTTATTCATGTTAAATAAACTGAATATATAGTTAACTTCTGACTTAATTAAAAGTATTTTCCAGAACGTATTTTGACTGTCAATTACCTAGATACCAAAGTTGTTGTATTGTGTTGCTTGATGAAATAGGACATACAGCAACCCTCAAACCAGTATTACAAGCCTGGCAAATAGCATCACATTTGGGTGACGCACAGAATCCCTCACCCTAGGGATAAACGCATTGGATCATAGTACAAAGTCTTTACATGTTCCATATTATTTCTACATAACGTTTTAAGATGATAGAATCGTAAACTATAAAGTGCTATCCATTAAAAAGATATATTCAGAAACAGCACTGTCACTTAACCGCTCCTCTCAACAGAAATTTGGGATTTAAAAAAAATTATCTGCAGAAGCATTTCTCAGAATACACTGCAAGGCGGCATTTTGACGTACAGTTTTTTTGTCATTTCTTAAATTTCTTAGTAAATTGAGCGTAGGTATAAGTATTATGATCATGATGGCTTCATTATGTTTAAACTCCAAACGCATTTCAAACTTTGAGACTTTATAAAGTAGGTCATGTAGCTCCTTAAAAGATTTATGTTTTAAAGCGTAGAATTAATTGTTTAGCAAAGTGGATTCCACCATCAAGGTGTATCTACGTATCGTCCATCCACAAATACTACATACATTACACATACCTGCAACGGCGCTGCACACATATCAGCAGTAATTTAAACATACCGTGGATACATCAACCATTTGCAAGCATTCACAATGCTAGATTTCCTCTCATACTACAGACATCCTACTACTAGTTACCAGAATATCACACAAATCAAAATACATTACCTTTGTTCAAACAATACTGCAGTTCATTATATAACAGAAAGGGTCATCCTTAATTGCTCAGGAACCAAGATAGTGGTGGATTCTTGGAGCAGAAGTGGTGCGGAATGGCTTGAGGCAAAACCGAAACATATTGTTTAAGTAAACCTTAAGGGGAGGGGATCCTATGCGCAATTGATGGATTTTTTTTTTTTTTTTTGGTATCATCTTCCACAAAGCCTCTCCAACCCCTCCCCACCACTGAACAGTAAACAAACTACTGATATTAAAGGACTGCGGCTCTGAACACCTCTCTCTTCCTTTTTTTTCTCTTCTCACCAAACTTTATTACTGTTCCCTCAGTTTTGCAGTAATAAACCAATATTCATTCAATAAAAACGTAGTGACGGAGAGACCCATCACCTGAAATTCCTGTTTGAAAACTTTGTAAAACATAAATCAAGACTCACTCTAAGATACTCTCTCTATGCTGATGCGAACAAGTTATAGCTTAAGTTCCTACAGTTTTTCCTGACACATCCTTATGTAAAGGAGTGGTTAGCAGAGAAAAAATGCCTCTGATTTGAACTGAAATCTGTAGTTCTCACAAGAAAAAATGAGAAAAACGTAAGGTAAATCAAAACCATCAAATTTCCACGCAGGGAACACTTCTACTTCCCTGAATATACGGAATGCTTTTCATGATAATTACTAATGCCTTAAAAGACAGTTTAAGGTATCTGTATGATACCTAATTTTCAGTGTATATTATTTCTAAAACACACTCTGTGTAAAAGGAAAACAGAACAAAAACAAAAACCCTCAGAACAAATTTGGTGTGAAACGCAAAGTCCAAGACGAGTGACTGTAAGATTTAAACCAAGACAAGTAACCGTAAGATTTAAACCTTCCGAACGATTCCTACCAGAAATGTCGACAGTCAGTCCTGGCCCCATTTCTGGGTGGCACGTCCTTCTCCAAGGACGGAAAAACTGGCACAAATCTTTTTGCTCTCTGAAAGGAGTTTCCTACTTGCCAGCTTCTGAAGTTGCCCTGATGTCAACCAACATCACCAAGTTATCTCTTAACTGGAGAAAGTTCTGTTTGCCTGTACAAGACCGGGAAGAGAGAAAATGACTATTAAAAAAAAAAAAAAAGGAAACTAAAAACATCGTGTGATAATAGGGTTAAAAACTATCATCTAAATTTGTGAGCAAAAAGGGCGGCCCACAGAAACAAAATGACCCTTAAAATTAACGCTTTTGATCTAAAAATATATTTTTGTAGAGTTTCATCTATTTTCCTTCCTCTGCACATAAAAATGATTAATGTCACAATTAAACTTCCACATTTCAGACTCTTGCTAACAGGTGTAGCGTTCTTTATATAAACGTATTCAATGACCTGTCGCCATTGATAATCTTAATTAATTCATGTCAAATGAAACAAAAACAAATGGGTTTTTTTCCCCAAATAAGAACGAAATAACGCAACACAAATACCCACTCTCTCCAAAACCCAAAAACTGTTTAAGTTACGGTAACCTGAAATGCACCAGCCATCACAGAGAGCAATTGGAGAAATCCAGCAGGGCTCAGCAGGAAAGATTTTTAATAACAGATTGAAAAACAGAATAAAAATAACTGCATCAACAGAGACTTTCTTCCTCAGGCCACAAGCCCGTTCTTACTTGAACTTTTTTTTTTTTTTTTAAATGGCATTTTGGCCACTAAAACCAATCCAGAACATTATTAAAAGTTAAAAGCTACCAATTACTTCTGTCTGTTCTTTTAAAGAAAAGTTTGGCATTACGTCAGTTGGTTTAAAGAAAACAAGAAAGAGAGAGAGAAAGAGTAAGAGAGAAAGTTTCCTGCTTGTATAAACTAAACCACCAGGGAAGGTGTCTAGCCACTTGTAAAGTATTTACTGCAGGTTTTTAAAGAGCTAGAAACATTTTAAAAATTAAAAGTTTTCTTTCTTATTTTTAGTGAAACATACTTAGGAATAAAAAGCATATCCTTGGTGTCTTTCTTTGGGGTGTTTTGATGTTTATTTGTATTTCGATCATAACTTTGAATCAGAAAATGATTTCCACTGATGCTTCAAATGTGAAGTACATAGATAATTTCATCTTCATTTTGCTGCCTGGATTTGTGCTCTTCGGAAAAGAAAGAAGTTTAACGACAAAAAGTAGACATTGCTACCATAACAGCTACTACAGCTGCAGCGGCCAGCCAGGCTTCTTCATCTAACTCACTCTTAACAATTTAGATCATTTTCATCCATAGATCCTTCTGCAAATGCAGCAAAGGGGTTTCCGTAAACCCAAAGCTCTCTTTCTAACCTAAACCAAGTTCTACATTATTATATCCATCAGAGAACCAAATCAAAGGCCAACGAATTTGGTTCCCAGGGATCTGAGAACCACTGAGTGATAGGCCATATATAATTAATAGAATATCCTATACAAATAAACAAACGGCTTAAGACCCACTTACCCCCGAGGATAAATTTTTAAAAGTGGTTATTCCCTCCCTCCGCAAAACTGTTTGCTACTGAACAGTGTATAAAATACCACTTGGTATTTTAACATATTTACTTTAATCTACTGGTTAAAGCTTTTCGGAGGTAAATAATTTTGATAATTATAAAAAACTGTTCTCAATTGTTTCAACATAAAGAACTGCAAAGTGCGTTAGTATTCTCTATCCATGATGATTACAAGTGCCTTGAGAGAATCAGACTAAATTTCTACTTGACAAAAGCTGTAAGAGTTGCTTCATATTTTATCTAAGAGGGACCCTACAATTCCATAAATCATAACTAGAATAGTAACAAAGAATTCACTTCTTTCTGTATGGTGGTATCAAAAGATGAATATAGAATATGTCTATCTATGTTATCACATAGATAGACAATCAAAGTAAAACCAAGTCTAGACATGCTGTCATTAATTTCCCCAAATTTCAATCAGCAATAATTAAGGAAGCTAAATGAGTAAACAAGACTCAGAATTAGTTATCAAGGCTATTAGTACTTATAACCAGCAAAAGAGGGGAAGAGAAAGAACCCTCTGTTACCTGAAAGCTTGACCAAGGATGAACAACAGAAAGCAAGTCCATAAAACTTGCCTGTTTTTATCAAATTGATTGTAACTTGTGAGCTGCAGTATTTGAGACAAAACTGTCTGAGTTTATAGTTTTCTATGCCTGCCAAAAACAGATGCAGACTACCACACTAGCTGTCCTGCGGAAACTAAATTAAGCAAAGGCAAATACCAAGTGGAAAGTTGTCAGCCTGTTGAATGAATGGCTGCATTTTACACCACAGAATATCTTAATAAGAATATGTTTTAATGTGCACCAGTCATTTTATTTTAAGTGCATCACTTTTTACAAAAATAATAATTTTCCCTTTAAATCAATTATAAACACCTGCCCCTAACTTTCTTAAAGTCTGTTTTGTTTTATACACAATAGTATAGTGTTGTTACATTATTGTTTGCTATCAAAAGGGGTATTGAAGGAAAAAAATTTTTACATACATGTATTATAAAAAAAATTTAAAGGCCTGTTATCAATATCTGTGCTCATTTCAAATTCAAAATAAAGTTCTACCTCAAAAACAATTTGCTGCAAGCCCTTTGAAAACTTTCAGTAATGTTTATTTACTTCAACAAAGAAGGTAAGACAAGAGTTTATTAAAACTTATCACCCTGTGTATTTAGTACAAATGTGCAGGTCGTTAATTGCAAACCGTAGTCTGTATTTTTTCTCTCTCGCGCGCTCGCTCTCTCGCTCTCTCTCTCTCTCTCTCTCTCCCTCCCTCCCCACAAGACACAGACACACACACACACATCAAAAATAATAACAATAATAATAATAGAAACATCACTGAAATACTAGAATCTTAAAAAGCAGCTTTTCCACAGATGAATTCATTTCCCTGCTTTGAAGCTTTTCCTTATGAATGAAGATTTCCTTGTGTGTGTTAGTGAGACCTACCCTGTGGAAATCAGAGGAAACTCAGGAGTGGTTTGTGACTTAAAAGAAAAGTAAAAATAATACTGAAAATATGGTAGGGCCATGTGTAACTCACTTATGACTAGCACACATACGGATTCTAACCTATTTTTAAGCAAGTATGTAGAAGATTTTACAAAATCCTGTAAAATCCTACTCTTTAAAATGCTGAGCTCTAAAACCAAGTCAGACTTCCCAGCTACTTATGACATTTTTCTCCTTTTAATGTTACCTTTAAGAGACAAAGGACAAAGTCTAAAAAGCAGCAAAGACCCTTGCAGCGTCTAAAATTCAAGAGTGACTAACTTTTTTGTGAGGAACTTGCTGTGTTCCACCATTTATTTGGAGAGGGTCCGACTTTGTTACTATGAGTGGAAAAGTATTCTACACACACATATCCTAACATATAACAGATATATCAGGAAGCCATAAACGTCAACTCGCCGATTGTAAATAATACTTTGCCAACAGTATTAATGAAGCTAGGGAATGCCTCTCATTTAGAGAAATCAAGTCATAACGTTGGCCCTAAAACTCTGTTTCCCTCTTAGGAGTTTTATTTTCACATTACTAATATCCAGAAATAATTGTCAAACTTTAGCACGTTGGTGGCCCTGTATATTTAACTGAATCTAGAGATGTTTCCATCCAAGGGTATAGCTTAAAAAGGAAGTTATGAAATCTGAGGACAGAGAAGCTCTAAGAACGATATGTTTGACTTGTTAAGATTAAGCACGTCATTAATAAACTTTCACTTAAAGGTAAAAAAAAAAAAAAAATCCTCAAAATGTTGGTATCGTTTCCAGACTGTCCTGTCAGCATCATAACTTACAGGAAACGATTCATCTTCCCATACAAACCCTGTATTTATTCACAACCCTGGCATACTTGGGGAAAGAGAAAAAGCCCACACCGTTTTAGAGCTAGTCTGCTTTTATACATTAACTGGTGGAATATCTGAGAAAGTGGCCTAAGCAAATGAGTAGCATGTAAGAAACTTTACAACAGTGAGCTCAGAAACTTTCATTCTCATTTTGTCCACGTCAAGAACTGGCCGCCCGCATGACTTTCCTTTGCTGCCCCTTGCATTTTTAACTCTGGCAGACTTTTCTAAATGATCAACTTTTCCTAAAACCGGCAGGAAAAGTAACACAATGCCAGCAAGATCCATAGGTTTTAACTTAAGAGCTGGAGAACTCGAAAGAGGTGGCTGGACGCTTCCTATTTTATTTTTGCTTTGAACAATCAAATTTTTAGGCCAACAACCAGGCCTAGAGTAAGCATTTCTTGGTAATTTTGTCTCAGGCCCTATCTGTATTTTCCCTTTGTACTTGCTGTGCTCTCAGACCCTTTCCTGTTCACCTGGTGCGTTTACAAAAGTTCAATGAATCTATGAAAGTTCAATGAATCGGCCTAGCTGGATTTAACTTCTCTGCTAAGCTTCTCACTTCACTTACCTCACTTAAAACTCTAGCTGTGATTTTCCAAAATAGGATAAGGATGAATATGCTACCATAATTTGGATTCATCATTAAGATCCATCGCTCTTACTCACTTTCATAGTATCAATTCTGAGGCCTAAAACGATATGAGGAAGTAAAGCGAGACCTAAAATTTAAGACGTCCAAGATTCCCTCAGAAACCCACCAGTCCCTCTCGCCCGCTAACTTAAATTGCTTTAGAGTCTTAGGGCCATAAAACAGTTACTGACTTCCCTGGGGAAAAGGGGAAACACCACCATCTCACACAGGTACTAACAAAAAAGCTTTCCCAGCCACAAAAACAGCTTTGCACTTCAAAGGGCTCCCACCTCCGCCTCACCCTCAAATTATTCATGGGGTCCTATAATCCTGGAGTTATTTGAAGGGACAGCGGTGTTTGCCTTGGCCTTTCAAAGATGCGTTTCTCTAGAACCCAAACAGGAACTAGACAGAAGGCGAAGCGCCCGTCCGCCTGGATGTCCCACCGCTGTCAGGCATTTAATCACCGGCCAGTGTCCGCTGACCCGCGACACAGGGCGCATCATCCTCACCACAGAGGAAGTCTGCCCCTTCCTCAGCCCCTACGGAAGCGCCCTGGCTGCAAGGCCTGCCACATGGCACGGGCAGGGCACAGACCCCTCGGTCAAGCTGCCCTGAGCCGCGCAGAGGCGGGTGCATCGGGGGATGCGACACCCTCCATCTACAGCCCAGCTGGGCCTTTAAGGGAAAAAAGTTTGAAGCCTGGCTTTACAAACTCTTCAAAGCCAACGCCAGTCCTGTACTGTTTTCCCACTTTGGGGACCACACGAAGGCCCCTCTCTGTGACCCTCCCAACCTTCCCGAGTTCGCCCAACTTACTACTCTGCATGCTGGTGCCTAGTCTGCTCCCCGCTTGTCAGGAGCCCCAGAAAACTGGCGGCGGCGGCGGCGGCCCCTCGGGTCCTACCACCCCCAGCTCCTCCGCTGCGCCCGGTAGGAGAGAATTAAAATCAGCCAGAAAGAGACAGCGAGGGGGAGTGGGGCTGCGAGGGGGAGGGGGCACCGGACTGAAACTTCTTTTTTTGGCAAATGGGGATTTGTTTTTCCTCCTCCCCGGCGGCTGAACTTGACCCTCCTGACTCCAAGGGCTACTGCAGTTTGAAGTCGTTCGTTTCTAAGACTCAGATGCCTTCGACCCACCAAAAGTAAGGGAGGAAGGGGGCAAAAGAGAGCAGAAAGGAAGAAAGAAAGAAAGAAATCACACGCGCAAAAAAGGAAGAAAGAAAATGCATGTGAAACCCGAGAAGCCTGCGCTTGGCTTTCTGCACACTCTCCCTCTGCTTTTTTTTTTTTTTTTCAAAGAAAGTCACTTTTAATTCCCAGGGCTCCCCGCTTGCGATCGCCCACATTTTGCGCACACACGAGCGGGCGCAGCACTCGCGTCGCGGCTCTCCGGGCCTGGCAGAGGGGCTCCCGCGCCCCCCGAACCCCCCGCGGCCCCCGGCCCCGCGGCCCGCCCGGGCCTCCCCTCCTTACCTGTTGATTAATCGTCAAGAACACCCTCGGCAGCCCGAAAGATGGTGGCGCGGCGGCCAGAGCCATGAACCGTCTTCTGTTGTTTGCAGAGTTGATCTTGGATTATTGGGGGGGGGGGAGAAAAAGGTCTTTCCTGCCTCCCCCCCTTTCCCTTCCCCCCCCCTTATAAAAAAAGAGAGAAAGAGCGAGAGAAAGAGAAAGGAAATAGAGCAAGGATGTGCCGGGTGCCGGGTGGGAGAGGGGAGGGGGGGTGTTGTTTTTTGTTTTAAAAAAAAAAATTAGGAAGGCGAGAGAGCGATCGAGAGGACGCGGGGTCTGGAGAAAGGAGCAGCACCAAAAAAGAGGACGCTTAAGATTGCAGTGAGATCGGGTCTTTATCAGAAATGTTATCGCTTGTCAGGACCTCAGTCTCCGCGCATTACGTCAGTTTCAAGACACCAACACTATTAATATCAAAGGAGCCTTCGCGGAGGAAAGCGCCACCCCAGACCGAGCTCCCTTAAAGAGACAGCGCGCGTCCCCGCGCCGCCGCCGCCGCCGCCGCCGCCCCGCCCGGCTCCGAGCACCCGCCGCCGCCGCCCGCCCGGACCGGCCACGGCCGCGGCCAGCCGGCTGCGCGAGAACTTCGCCCGAGTCGGAGCGAGGCGAATGAGAGCTGCGAGGTGCAGGGACCAGGCTACCTTCCCGCCCCGCCTCTCCCCCCTCCTCCTCCCCCACCCCCCATGTGGGAACGCGCGAGCTGGACAAGGAGGAAAAATCCGCAAGCTTTAGGAATAATGTGATAAAGACAGGGACCTACCTTGGGGAGTGGCGCGGGGTTGCGGGGGGGAGGTGGGGGCCAGTGCGCGGCGGCCCAACCGACGGTCCCCAAACACTCGGAGATGCTCTCCTGAACAATCAAAAGAACTCTAAAAGTGTTTACCTTTTCAGTTGCTACTTTCTCTTCTCGCTCCCAATTAAACGACGCAGGAGAGAGAGAGAGAGAGAGAGAGAGAGAGAGAGAGAGAGAGAGAGAGTGTGTGTGTGTGTGTGTGTGTGTGTGTGTGTGTCCGTGTCCCTTCCCCCTTCTTCTAGGACGTGAAAGTCTTTGGACACCTAGTCGGTGGTCAGGGTTTCCCTTGCGTTTGATGGCAAGAGGGCTGGAGGGGAACAACTTGAACTCTATCCTGAGTTGGAGAAGTGAGGACTGAGGTTGCTATGGTTTTCTGAGCTGGAGAGAAGCTAGCAAGCTCAATGGGTGCTTAAAGGGGGTACTACAAAATAGATAAAATGGGAACATTATTCAAATGCGGCAAGATTAATACCTGCTGCTCTCTGGGGTTTTAGTAGCAGATAAGGAATTCTGACTTAAGCATGACATTCTTTTTACCAATTCACATCTTCAGATACTCTCATTGTTAAATAAAATTCTCTCAACATGAAGTTACTGAATTGAGAGAGTTTTTTTTTTTTCTTTAACTTCTGAAGATCAACAATACATAAAAGAGGACCAAGACAGTATTTGAAGTATGGTAGGTGTTAAAAACTAAGTAAACATTTCTTGGGCGTTTGGACTTCATTTTCTTCAGTGGGTGACTTTAAGTGGCATGTTTTTTCTCTAGTGAAAGTCAGTTTAAACTCATTTTGTGCTAAAAGGAGAAACATCCTTCTCCAAACTATAAAATGATTAAAATTAGAGTTTTAGAGAGGTACGAATCATGAATCTGTGAATTGAAGATGAAGTAATTTCCTCTAAAATATTTTCACTAAATGATTCTTGCATCTTTTCAGAGGAAAGATGAGTATATTTTTGAAACATACTATTATCAGAAGTGAAAAAGCCAATCATTAAAAAAAAAAAGTATATGCTCTTCAGAACTTTACTGCTTTTGCTGTAAGGTCTTCATTTCTGCTTAATACACATAGTCAGGCAGACATGTGATTCCTTTTGTACCACTTTTGTTCCAGAATTTTAGTATCCTGTCCCATACACTCTTTAGGAGTAGTAGAAAGACAATAGTACTTTTGCAGTAGAGAAATTAGGTAAAAGAGTAGTCAAAATACAGTTTTACAATGAGGCAAACAATATATTCCCTAGAGGAGTGAGAAGACAGTGAACCTCATATGCATGCATTTGTTCATATGTTATCATCAATTTAAGTGGATTTGGGAAGAGAGTTAGATTTACATATAGTCCTGCTTGCAGAGAAAATTAATATCAAAATCTTCAGTAAACTCATGGTCAGCCACTAATGACCACCTGCGTATTTCCACACCAGAGTCATTTAATACTGTCCACCACCAATTTCCACTGTAAAAAGTACTCATATATTAAATATAGAACTTTATTTTCTTTTTTAAGCCATAAATTAGCTTACCAACTTTTATGGAAATATGCACGGCACAGTGAGAAGCATTTTTATTCAGGAAAAAAAAAAGGATCTGAGTGAAACATTCTTTAGCCATGACTAACTAAAAATACTAGATCAAATAAATTTTGAAATCTGTATCTGAATAGTAAAACCATTTGTGTATTTAAAGGGTTAATACCACCTAAAACTGCTGAAGCTGGTATGTAACTGATAAAAACTGAGGCTATAGCATCTTAGCAGCAAAGTTAAATAGTACAATCTATCACAAGGATTCGTCCCCTAATCTCCATCTGCTCGCCAAGATTTAAATGATATTTTAAAAAGGGAAGTGATCTTTTCCTCTCTGTCACCCTCAAGTCTATGGCAATCGTCAAGAGTGTAAATTTACTCACATGAAACAATCACTGATTAACTTGGTTCAAAAAAACAAAATTACACGCTTTTGCGAGCACAAAACCCTTGAGATGGCTGGTGTCTTTCCACCTGTAATAATAAAAAAATTTCACCATTAAGTGTACACCAAATTATATATTGTATAAAAAAATTAAAGCCAAAGGTCTGAGGGTGAATTATGTCCTTTAATTGAAAAGATAAAGTTACACTTCAGATACTAAGCCAACAAATTCATGGTCAGTTAAAAATGTAATGAATGAAGTTTCACGGACTCAATTTTGCTGAAGTTTGCCTGAGAAATGAAGAATCTCTTCATGTTCCTTTTAGTATTTTGAGTTGGAATATACAGCAGATCAAAATGCTGTCTGTATCAATCCATTTACATTAACCACAAAAGATCTGTGGAGAACTTAATAGAAGCACAGATATTTTTTGTAAACTTTTTCAAGCAAATTATGTATTTATTTATGAAATAATTTATGAAGAAAAATTTTACCTCATGGTTTAGATATATTACATATGCTCTTGATTGACACAATATGTTTAAGCTCAAAGGCCCTCGTGGCATTAGCATTTTTTAATTCTAGTAGGAATATTTCAAAACAACCAGCTAATACATGAGGTCATAATTGTTTGACAGTTGTTTTTAATATATAAAATAAGCTATGTATATTGTTTTCCTTCAAATGTTTGTTGATTTGTTTTTATAGTCCTGACATTTGCATGGCACAAACTGAATAAGGGGAAATATTAAAGATTTATTTACATTTATTATCTTCTGCTGTCAAACATATGCAAAGCTCTTAAAACCATTCTATTCTTTCACTTTTATTTGCAATGCATTTCTGAACAATGGAGCCTGGATGTTAAAATGACAACCTGCCTTTTTGTAGGATACATCAGAAAATAAAGAAAAAATGAAGAGAAATTTTAAAAAGCAAATAAAAGGAATAACTTCCAACTGAAATAACTTATTTATAATCTTCCTTAATTCTCTGAATTCTGGAATTTTCTCTGATGGCTGGACCACTGATGAAACAATTCCTTGCGCTGTATTAATGCTTATTTATTTCTCAAAATTATGTAATATACTTTTTTCTGTTTTATTATTGTAAACATTCTTTCCCCCCCTTTTCTTGTAGTTTATTCAGCAGAGATACAAAGACGGATTAGTAGTTAAGCACAAGCATACTTGTTTTACATTTCAACCTTTTATCACGTAACTTACTTACAGCTCCAGTGCCTGTAATCACAATGATTTTACCTGATGGAACACGTGTTTCAGAAATGTAATCCAACTGTTTACTCTAACGCATCATAAATTGCAATTCCTTTCAGAAACCTCAAAGATTGACAGCCCCTGTCCTAAATGCCAACTGCTTCAACACATACTAACAAGAAAATATTTATGTATTATCTGCTCTCAAGACCGTACTATATCATAGGAAATGGAAGACCATTTGGCCTTCCAGCATATCAAAAGAAATTATTGAAGCAGGCTGCCCTACTTCAGAGTCAGACAAGCAACGGAGTGTGTATCAAAGATGAACTTCCCTGAGTCCCTTTCTTCTTGCAATCACACACCATTCAACCTTTCAGAAAAAAACACTCTTCTGCAAAATTATGATCATTTTGCAAACTACCTATTCCTGAACATCTCTGGGTGAATTTATTAAAGATAAATTCAGCTTTAAATAGCCTGTATCTTGTTTTCAAATTCACACTTAACACTTGCCAATCCTCCCCCTGCAATATCAGGCAACTAACTGCTTAGTTAAACAGATGGGCCTTGCAGCCCACCCTAAAAGCCAACAAACATGGGATTTATTTAATTAAAAGAGGAAACAAACTTCTGAGGTGTAGACACACACACACACACACACACACACACACACACACACACACACACACAGAATGCATGCATACACATGAACATACACACAGAATCCCTGCCTGGGTGCCTGAGAATAATAATAACAATTCTTGATTTTTCATTAGGTTTTATGAATGTCCAACTATATACTATCCATTGGAGTGAAAGTAGATTTATACAGGCTAGCTCAGCACTGTGTATCCAAGCCATTGCGAGAGATAGCTGGACTCACTTCCCTTATCTCACACCAGAGACAGCATTTACATCTGAATTAACCCAGATGCACCATCTGACCCTGAAAAGTAGGTGTTTTCCAATTTTCTCCATATTTCTAACTTCTGCTCTGGGATCTTCTGCCATGATACTTTCTCATCCCATCCACTCTTCCAATTTTGTGCAATGAACCCTCAGTTGTATATAAACAAGCCCAACACCCAATTCTGCCTAAATTTCAGACTGAAATATTCCACTGGAAATTGAAACTTGTGAATCTGAATGGTGTGATACATATTGAATATCATAATTTAGGAAGAGGAGCCTGTAAAGACAGACAACATGGAAGGAGGAAGGAAAGAGACAAACCCTATCTCCTGTAAAGGCATGAGTCATCCAGACCAGAAACCTTAGACACTTGACATCTTTAGCAATACCCTCCCCACAGGGCCCACGTCCAGTCAGTTGCCCAGTCTTCCCATTGTTCCCTTTCTAAAGACTTTTGTACCTCCCTTTCTTTCCATCCTCATGGACCCTTCCCAGATTAAAAAGTCATCATCTCCCCCAAGACATCCCATGGAGCTTTTCCTCCTCCCTTTCTCGCCCTCTGTTCATTATCATACAGAGCTACCAGATCAGGTCATCGCCCTTCTGCATTTTTTATTCCTCATGACAAAATTCCCGCGACTCCCAACTGCCAAAAGAATTACACCAAAAAGGGCGGAGGGCATTCAAGGCCTCCCATAACCTAGTCCCCAACACCTTTCTGGCCTCATCCTTCACTCCATTCTTCCACGCGGTCCTAACCCACTGATTGCGCCCTTCCCCAGATCCACCTGACATTTCAAATGTCTTGTTTTATCCTTGCCACCACCTTCTACTTAGAAGGCTCTGAAGAGCCCTTTCATGCCAGCTCTCCATGCTGAATACCCTGTCTTCTTCTAAGATCGAACTCAGATTCTGCCTTTTGCATGACGTCTTCCCAAATTCCAAATCAGAATCAGCAATGCAGGAAGTAAGCTTCCATAGGTTCGCTTCTCTCTCTAGGTGGGGATTCAACACAGTGACTTATATAATGGTGTTTGTTGACCTAACCACCTCCTCTGCTAAACTGTAAGATCCTTGAGGGCAGAAGACCATTGAGTCATAGGTACTGAGTAACATCTGTTAAATTGAATTTGGAGGTTGGAACAAGCTCTTTACATTTTACTTAGAAACACACTATGGAGTGCAAGTTTCAAATGCTCCATGTGGCCTTTTCTTCCTTTCTTTCTGTTCTTTCTTTCCTTAATACATATGGGCTGATGCGTGATGTGCCAATTGAAGCTTCAGGGTGGGCTTCATCTCAGCAGCATATTTTTGGCACTGTATCAGAGAAGATGTTTGTCCTGCTCTGAAATATTGTCCTCATTATCGTTAAGTTTGGGTTCATAATTCCACGTTGCTCTAAAAATAGTGAATTAAATTATCTTTAACTAAATCCTAGGCATTAAAATGTGAGCGTATAGAAAATGAGGCTGAAAGCTGAGAATTCTTAGATGGGAAGGGATTATTTGTAGTTTTAGGAGCCAGAAGTATACATTAGGAAAGTTATAGAAGTGAGGTAGAGATAAACAATCTCTTTAAACATTCACAGTGTTTTTTCTCTTTCTTGTTTAACATAAAAATATTGAATCATTTTAGCATATGTCAATCTACTGATAGCTATTCATTTTTCCATATACTAAATTATCAAACACATGTGACACTTAATTGAGGGTATAGATCCAAACCTCCAGGTTCTCACAGGGATCACGTTTCACAGGGTCACATGAATCCCGTGGAAGTGTGTGTGTGTATACATGTGCATGTGTCTATGAGTGTGTGACCACCTGGTAAATGAAAACTTCCATTTAGTTAACATTCCATCTTGGTGTGCACACAATTGATTCCTCCTTGGTGTATCTAGATTTGAATGGTCTGGTGTACAGACATCCACGGAGACATGGACAAATGATCAAATGAGAAGTATTAGTTATTACTTTGACTCCAAACTTTGTTCATCAGAACTTGTACACTGCTCAGAGGACAGTAAACTATCAGCTTCTGGAAGGAAGCAACACTCCCCATGTTCGCTGCTCTGCGCCATGAGAGAAGAACCACTTCATCACCTGGGTTCCCTTGCGATCTGGATTCTGGAGGGATCTGACCAATGACATCATGAGCTCAAAGAATGGGAGGAGAGACAGTCAGGGTACTTATTCCGTTGACTTTCTCCTGTCCAGCAGCCCATCTGCCATGAATACACTCTCATAGGGCTTCAGTAATAAGCCCTCCCACCCTGACCCCTTGTGATTTTAGGCCCAGGAGCAGCTGCTTCTGGTGGTTTTTAGGTCCTGGGTGTTTCACCACCTCTTTTTGTGTCCCTAAACTCTGCCGTTACTTTGTAAATGATCCTTAATGAAACACTTTTCAAATTTTTCTTTGAGTGTGCCTCGTTTTATCTTCCTGGACTCTGATTAATAAAATCATCTGTGTACCCTAGGGTCTAACAGAGTCCTTATAATTCAATAAACTATAGTTCAATAAAGTGAAACACATATATGTTGAGTATATCGTGTGCCAGACACTGTGGTAGGTGTTGGGGGCCCCAGAGGTACGTGAGCCGACATGCCCCCCCATCTTATGGATTTTATGGTCTAATTAAGTACTTCTTAAACTAGCTTGGGTGCTTTTTTTAAAAAAGTACAAATGTATGGGCCTCACCTATTGAATGGAGGTGGGGCCTGAGAATGCATTTAGAATAAGGACACCATGTGATTTTTGTCTTCACTAAAGAATGAGAGAGTGATCCTTTGACTATGACATATATTAAATAAGTCATTACAACTGCGAAGATACAAAGAAAGACCTTGATAAAGGTTAGCTGGGTGAATGCATGAAGGCATGAACTTTTGGGAATAAGGTAGTTCAGATATGGGGGGCAAGGTCACTTCTTTGCAGTGCTTAGGCACTGGGGCTACTGCATTATCATGGGGTGGTCAAAAGTCAGGGGTAGACAATGCTTTACAAACTGTGATAATTGTCTTTGATCATTGTGCTCTACTGTTTTAATTCCCATGCCCTCCTCCTTCTTCCACAGCCAGCATCCACAAATCTGCGGCAGCAGCCCCAGCTGCTGGGTTTCCCCAGCAGAGCAGAGCTCTGCACAATTGGTGCAGTTTGCTCTAGTCTAGACTCTGGAGCTAGCTCTGTCTGGAAAGAGAAGCACAGACACTCATAGTTCAAAGCTAATTAAGTCAGTAAGATAAACAAGGTAAGACTCCTGGGAATAAGGGGAATTCCTTAAGCCCCGAGATATTCACGACTTAGAGGTTGAGAACACTGGTAATATTTGAAACTTCTAACTATATTATTCACTTCTAACTATATTATTCACTTCTAACTATATTATTCACCTCTTGCAAAAATAGCTGAGATCTTTAGATAAGGGGCATGCCAATGACTACAGGTGACAGCTACATGATCAATGTGAGTAGCTTTTTATTAAATGATATTAATTATCTTGTTTTCCTATTATTCTTAAACTAAGTTTTTAGACAGGACTACCTAATAAAGAAGGACTACCTTCTTTAACTTCTATTTTAAAAGCAGTCCTGGGCAAGATCCTTGAACTACTCATGTCAAACTATTTAACCAGTCACGCAGAATATCATAGCACAATACATATATGTTCATATACATATATTCACATGTATATTGAGGCCCTTTAAACAAGGAAATATCATCAAACATATCTCCTATTCTGTCTCTCAAACATCAAGACGTATGAAGAATTCAACTACTACTTCAATTATGCTATGAGTTTCTAATTGCTGTATAAGTTAGGAGTCCAGTGCAAATTTGAGGTACTTCAAACCAAATCTTATTTTATTTAAAGAGACATGTTACTTCATATCTTGACCTCATGTTAGGTGAGTAAAGGCAATTCTATCTTTAGACCACAAAAGTAAAAATGAACGTAAAGTAACCATCTAGAAACAACCCCTTCTGTGAGGTACATCTGAACAATGTGTATAGATTAATACACGGAATATGTGCTAAAGATGGTTCAAGTACTGGCTACAGTTGTTAACTCTATGCTCTGCGCAACTACACTGCTCAGAATACTATACTGTGATTTTTTTTTTTTTTTTGCGGTACGCGGGCCTCTCACTGTTGTGGCCTCTCCCGCTGCGGAGCACAGGCTCCGGACGCGCAGGCTCAGCGGCCATGGCTCACGGGCCCGGCCTCTCCGCAGCATGTGGGATCTCCCCAGACCGGGGCACGAACCCGTGTCCCCTGCATCGGCAGGCGGACTCTCAACCACTGCGCCACCAGGGAAGCCCTATACTGTGATTTTTAATGTCATTAGTCAAACTTAAAATCTTGCTCCGTGTTTTGTCATGTGTCCAGTATGATACTCTATTGATAGAGCAGAGTGAAGCGCTGAGGATCGTTTTGCTTTATGAAGATATTTTATGACTCAACTACATACAAGCTATTCTAACAGATACATATTCCTTAGCCATATTTTTGACAGTGGGTTTCGTTTCTCGTTCTGAATATAATTAGAGGAAAGTTATGTAATTTCTACTGAGGTCATCGTAAAATTTAGCCCCTTTGTGCTGGGCTCTAGGCCTCCTGCTTCAAGGTTTCCTTAGGAAAGGCTATTTAGAGGGTGTGCTTCTGAAAGCACAGTTATGGAGCACTGACTTTCCATTACAGTGTAGATCCTCCCTCTAATTTTACAAATAAGGAAACAGAGGCCTAGGCAGTGAACGACTGCAATGTTCAAGGACACGTTTAAGTGATAATAATGGCGAACACTTGTGCAGGGCTTGTTATGTGCCAGGCTCTAAGTATTTCACATCTATTAATTCATTTAGTCTGAATAAACACTCTAAGCAGTCGAGTGTTTTCCCATTGTTTCCGTTTTATAGATAAGGAAACTGAGGCATATGCAATGACATAGCCAAAGTCACATGTAGTCAGGTGTAGAACTAGCTGGGTCAAGGGTCTAATGCCCCACTATACTATATTTTAATTCTGGTGGCCGAGCTGG
Organism: Lagenorhynchus albirostris; assembly: GCF_949774975.1. Lineage (NCBI taxonomy): Eukaryota > Metazoa > Chordata > Mammalia > Artiodactyla > Delphinidae > Lagenorhynchus > Lagenorhynchus albirostris. Next base: position 59,738,090 of record NC_083111.1, read on the forward strand.
GAAACAAATTAAAACCTATGATTTTTGACTTGACACTTAACCTTGCAAATACGAAGTGTGTGTGTGTGTGTGTGTGTGTGTGTGTGTGTGTGTGTGTGTGTGTGTGTGTGTGTGTGTGTGTGTGTGTGTGTGTGTCTCCACTTGTGGTGAGCATTTGCTATTTTTCAGCTACCAACAACCTTTCTCTCTTCCCTAGCAAGGTCCACTAGTTTCCCTCTGAAGAAAGAGAAGCCCCCGTTTCCAATCCATAATGATTCACTGCAAGAAACCAAGCATCCGACTCTGGCCTTGCTTATCAGAGCTTCACATTCAGGAACCTGACAGAGTCAGAGCCACGGACACCTGGGGGACAATTGGAAAGAAAATCTGGATCTTTCATTCCAACTTGGTCCTGCAAAGATGCAAGGGTGGAGCTCTTGCAGCTTTGTCACCACAGAAGGTTTGAGTGAATGCAGAGAAAACAGACTTTAGACACAGAGAGACAGATTTGGGTTCTGCAACATCGCTGGGATCCCTGAATTACACTGCACCCCGAGTCAGCCTTAACCCCTTAGTTCTCCCTTTTACTTATGGCTTAAACCAATGTGAATTAGTATCACAGAACTGTTCTACTATGGAACTTAAAAAATTACAATTGGGGCTTCCCTGGTGGCGCAGTGGTTGAGAGTCCGCCTGCCAATGCAGGGGACACGGGTTCGTGCCCCGGTCCGGGAAGATCCATTATAATTGCATTTCTAGCCAATTATAAGAGAGTTAAACAAATAAATTTTCATGTTTTACCTAAAATTGTATCGCACAGATCGATAAGCCATTTTACTTGCCAGACTTGGCTCTATGTAATTTTTGACAGTATTCAACATCAAATCCACCCTCACCCTCGAATGGCAAAGACATGACGATGTTAGAAACGATTTGGAAATGCAGTAGATATCTCCAAAAACAAATTCCAATAACTTCTGTGAACAACAGCAGAATGTCTGAGATACCCTGTGCTCTCTCAAGCTTTGAGATATTTGTTTGTTTAAATCAGCAGTTGTATTTAATAATCTTAAATTACATGTGTCCTTGACTTCACAAATTACTATTATTGAATTAATAGAAGACTGGTTTTTGTACAATACCCTTCAAAATATGCTGAAGGAAGTAAGAGACTAACTAGGCAAAATGTTTATCATAACATGTTGATAATCCTTCGATATTTGAAAGCAGCCATAAGAAGATGACCAAGGAATTCAAATCCACATATGGAAATGGAGATTCCATAGAAAGTCACTGATGGCCACAGAATGATGAGGGACAAGGTTAAAATCTGGTGCATAGGAAACAAAATTATGGTTATCAAAGGGGAAAGGGCAGGGGGAGGGACAAATTATGAGTTTGGGATTAGCAGATACAAGCTACTATATATAAAATAGATAAACAAGGTCCTACTGTATAGCACAGGGAACTATATTCAATAAATTGTAATAAACTATAATGGAAAAGAAAAAAATCTGTTCAGTGCAAGAGGTTTACATTTAGTGTTAGCCTCGGTGTGTGAATGATGATTACATATATTACGTCTATAAGCTTTCAGCTCTAAAAGAAGTTTATTGTCCTAAAGATATCTAGGGAGACAAACTCAAATGATCTTTCTGTTATCATTTTTAATAGGGATTAAATACCCACCCCTTACATTGTATTTCATTATTACTTACTGAACTCTACGCAATGTGGCTCTGATGGTATCTATTTTATGTTTACCTATAAACACAGCACATATTAAAACATGGTTATTCTGTGACAATATATGAAACACTAAAAGCACAAGATACCTAGACTCTGGATATTATGCCAAATCTAAAAGATCTGTTAAACAAGTAAAATATTGGAATTATTCTGACCTTCTAATGTATATTTTCCAATTTACCCATGATATATTGTTTACAAAAAATAAAACTGTGGTGTGAGGCAAGATGCAACATAATCTTACTCTAGTCCAAATACAATCATAAAATGTTAGACCCGAAATGTTCTTTAAAGATTCTTTCATCTGCTTGTTCCCTCTTAAATGCAACAACTTTAAAATAAGCAACCGTAATAATAATAATAATAATGATAATGATAATAATTATTATTATAGAACATTTACTCTGTGTCAGGCACTGCGTTAAGTCCTTTACTGTCAAAACAACTCTTTGAAGGAGTTATTATTATTCACATTTTAGAGATGAGGAAATTGAGGCACACAAAGAAATTGCTTGCCCAAGATTACACGGCTGATGGGTGACAGAGCTAGCATTTAAATGTAAGCAGTCTGGCCCCAGAGTTTCCCTAAAAAAGCAATTAAGATATTTCATATCATATTTTATACTTAATGATGATATATAATTACTAGGCTAAAAATAATCTTTTCACTCACTAAAAATTAGTCAGTTATAGAAATACTGTGTTTATCAAGTGACTTATTCTTTTTAGAATTAATTTTTCTAAAATAAAGAAATATAAATACTGTAAGTGCCCTTGAGCATTATTTCATTGTCTTTAATGGGTCTTTATTTTTTTGCTTGGGCCAAAGTATCAGAAAATCGTATAACTAACATGCTCTAAAGTACAGGACTGTAATGAATATTTGTACAAGTTCTGTAATTAAGATAATTTTGAACCTGGTTTGTATTGGCATCACTCAACTAACCTTGCAGGCTAATCAAAATGAAACATATATTATGATCCAGTTAAAACCTGAGCCAGATCATGTAACACACTTCTATTCAGCGTATTCCAATAGCTTCCCATATCATTCTGCATTAAAGCCAAAGCCCTCACCGTAACACTGAAAGAATCCCACCACCACTCCCCACTTTGCCTCTCAATTAATTTCCTATCACTCTCACCTTTGTTCCCTCCACTCCAGCACTGGCCTCTCTGATATTCATTTAATATGAAAACACATTACCTCCTCAGGGTCTTTGCACCTGCTGTTCCCTCTGCTTGGAATGCTTTCCCCATGGCTCTCTCCCTCACTTCATCCAAGTGTTTACTTAAAAGTCAGCTCCTCAGCAAGGCCTTCGCTGGCTACTCAAAATGTTAAATCCCTCTCCACATGTTACACCCTCTTTTCTTGCTTTATTCTTTATCCTCCATGTTGATCAGTATATGATACCCTATGAATTGTACTTATTTACCTGATTTGTCTGTCTCCCTAACTAAGCTGTAAGCCTTGTAAGTGCTGGAGTTGCATCTGTTTGGTTTGAGGCTGGATTCCTGCACTGGTAACAGTAACTGGCATATAATAGGTGCTCAGCAATTGTCCTATTAATCAGTTAATTAATAGTAGTTGGATGTATTAAATTATTTTAAGAGCAATTTCCATCGCAAATGAGATAAACTGCAATGTCATTAACATGAATATACCTCTCAGTCCACCTACTTTGAATATTCCATTTTATCATTCAAGTTCTTTAGCTGGCAGCTGTGATAATGGGGGTTTTAATTCTATTTATAAAGCATCCAAATCCAATTCATATCACCATCTGCTGATTTTTCCTCAGCTTTCTAGAACAAGTTAGTGCTCAGCTTGCTGCCAGTTGAGTCTAATCAATTGTATATTACTATGTATAAGGCACTGGGCTAAGAGCAAGAAATTCAAGACCAACAAGAACCCGTCTGTCATAGAGCTTATGATCTTATAGGGAAAAGCCATTGGAGCCAAGGGTTGAAGCATGAGTGGTTATAGGGCTGTCAGGGTACTTAGTACTTTAAGTAAGAGATGAGGGTAGTGCCCAAAGAGGCCAGAGAAGTGAGCAGACTTGAGAGTTAATCCACATGCAGAATCAGTAGGTGTTTCTGATGGATTGAGTGTGAGAAATCAGAGGAAAGGAGGATGCAAGGATGCCTTCCAGTTTATCTACTTGAAGAAATAGGGTGATGGTGTGCCATTTACTAGGAAGGAGAAGGCTAGGGAAGGAATATGCTTGAGTGGGGCAAGTGCAACTTTTAAGTGGAGATGTGACATCTAGAACTCATAGTAAAGAGATCCGGGAAGGAAAGAATATGTATATACCTAGATCTAAATCTAGATCTAGATAGATAGATACAGATATATATCTCATCATCATCATTATCATCATCAGTATACAAGTGACATTTTAAGCCATTGAAATAGATCACATCATTCCTGGAAAAATTATAGGAAAGATGAGCACCTAGGACTGAGGCTATAGAGATCAACCAGGGACAAAAATTTCTTCTCAGCCAGAAAAAGGAGACTGGGAAAAAAACAACCCATGTGAAGGATAAAAAACAAGGGCAAGGTGCAGACAATCCAAGAGGAATGAAACTATTATAAGACAGGGAAAGCTAAGAGGTTGAGTTACATAAGTTTGACTGTATGGCATTCAGTTGTTGGAGACCTTGTCACAGTCTGTTGCAGTGGAATGATGAGAGCCAAAACCATAATGGAGAGAGTTGGGAATGAGTCAGAGGTGAGGAACTGGAAGCAATGTGAGCACATAACCCTTCTAGGACGTTTGGCAATTAAGGAGCCAGAGGCTTGGTTACTTGAAAGTATGGGGGCAAGACATCTTCTTTAAAGATGGCAGATCCATCAACATGTCTGCATGTTCACAGGGGAAGATTCTGTGCAAAGGGAGAGATTGATAAAAAAGGACATAAGGTGAGAAGACAAGTCCTTAAGATTGTGACAGATGGCCTATCTGTAGCATATCCTTTTCCTTGGATAGGGGAGGGCATCCATGCCCCCTGGTATCAGAGGAAAGGTAAAGATACAGGTATGTGTGTGCATGTGATGATGGGAAGCAGAGAGTATGAGTGTATCAGGCAGAGTCCTCAGTTGCAAGCTGACTGGATGATCAGGAAGTAAATAAATTTATTACAAGTGTTCCCAGTTGCTCAATCATTGGGAGAGCTTGAAAACCAATTCAAAGCTTAGCTTTCAGAAACAACACATGAAACTGTCTTCAGAACTAGGCTGATAAAGGGATCTCTGTTGCCACTACTGATCCCAAGATGTGACTTTAGCACAGCCGGCACTTTCGCCCCCAGAATCTTGCCCATGCAGCCACCACCGCTGTTTCTGCCACCAAGAAAGAGGGAGTATCCCTCCTTACTTCCCTCTTCTTGCCATTATAGCCCCTTAAAGTCTGATGCAGGAGTGTCTGATGGTGGAGGCTGTGCCTTCTCTCCAGGGATACCGTAAAAGAAGTATCTCACATGATTAGCTTCTATAAGGAGAGGTTTTTCTTTACTCCTTGTGAAGAGTCACATAGTGAAGAGTGGGTTCAAATGTTGGACAGGCAAAAGAAGTATCCCACAAGGATTATCAAGGAAAGACAAAACATACTAATTTAAAAAATCACAACAAAACCTTGCCCTTCAAAGCTCAAGCAAAGTTATCATATAGTATAATACACTATAGGTATATAAGTTCAGAGATTTTAAGCCAGAAAAAAAGGGAACTCCTTTAGTTACAATAATGTAACAAGTACTTAAGCACAGTTGCAGACATTGTAATTCCTGATACTGAAGAGTCTTCTGAAAACAAGGCATTCCCAGCTTTAATATTTCACAACTTACCCATGATCCAAAAAGATTGCTCACCACTGGTATCGCTGTTACCCAGGTGTTCTTCTGTATTCCTTTTCGGCTCATTAGGAGCCAACATTATTCTTTACTCATTTTACTGTTTTTGAAATATTGGCACATGTTGATTCTAAAAAATTCAAGTGCTATAGGAAAGTTCCAAAACAATTTAAAAATTCTGAAATCCTACCAATTCATTATATATGTATGTGTGTGTGTGTGTGTGTGTGTGTGTGTGTGTGTATGTATACACATACAAAATTTTTCATAAGTGGTATATCAGGCATCTAGGTCCTTAATTTCGTGTTTTTTTTTTTTTTTTTTTTGCGTTACTTGGGCCTCTCACTGTTGTGGCCTCTCCCGCTGCGGAGCACAGGCTCAGGACGCGCAGGCTCAGCGGCCATGGCTCACGGGCCCAGCTGCTCCGCGGCATGTGGGATCTTCCCGGACCGGGGCACGAACCCGTGTCCCCTGCATCGGCAGGCGGACTCTCAACCACTGTGCCACCAGGGAAGCCACTTAATTTCCTTTTTATACCTGAGAAAATGTCCACATTTTCCCATTCTATTTACATCATTATTTTAATGGCTATTTAGAATTTTCATCTCCTAAATTTTAGATTGTTCCCAATTTTTCACATTATAAACCACACCGTCATGAACATTTCACCCACGTATTGTTATCTTCCTAGGTGAAATTCTTAGACGGGGGATCACTGGGACACAGGGTATACACATTTTACATTCTGGTACATATTGCCCAAATCGTCTCCAGAAATAAAGCACTGATAGTAACTTTTACCAGCACGGCATAAAAGTGCCCATGGGAATCAAGACTATTTTCAAGACTATTTTGAAGACGCTGGGCAGGGCTCTATAATTTCATACCTTCTGAGGCAGCTAACCTTGATCCTCTAGAGCTGCTGGGGCTCTATAATCAAGTTGCCATTCAGTATTCCTCTCAGATTTTTTCCCTATGTATTAGTCAGTGCAGGAATGTAGTAGCATGTAAAAAGCAGTCAGCCGGTAGCCCCGGGCTTTCTTGGGTTGTGATAAGGTTCAAAATCAAAGTTCATGGGTTTCTGTTCAGCCTGCTTGGTCACCTACATAGATTCCACATGATAAAACCTCATAAAATTTAGTTCCATGAGAGGGCATAGAGTCTAATCTCTTCCCTTCACAGCTAAGGACATGAAAACCCAGAGAAATTTAGTAACTTTCTCAAGTTCACACAGCCACTTATTTAAAAAAAAAAGAAACGGAACCAAATTTAGTTCCTGCGCTATGATATTTTCCCCATCCATTTCTAGGTTAGCTTATGTCATATGAGTTCAAGCCATTCTTAGATATGTCAAGCATTTGGAGAAGTAGGTTATCTCTTTCAGGATTTGACTTTAAGCTGTATATCACACGGCATAGCTCTACATCCATGATTTGAGAAACAGCTCTCAAACATTAGCAAATTAAAACCAAAATGTGAATTAACACAAATAACTTTCCTCACAACTGCGCCTAAAACAAATTCTTACAAATAAAATACACTTAAGCATATTATGGGAATGTGTGACTAAGTCTCTGATGAATATTTCTATTGTGAAACAATAGTATATGACTAGTAATTTTGACCTTTTGTACCTTGGATGTTCTCTCTTGAGATAGTGCTGCATATAAGATAGAGTCAATGATAAATTTTGAGGAAGAGGGATTAGTTTCACTGCTCTTCTTGGTGAATGTTTTTTGACCAATTTCCCCATTGATAGTCTTCCCAAATGTTATAATTTGGTGCCTAATTTATCTTATGTACTACCCAAAGTGTCACAACCTAGTAAGAAAAATTTATGATTTAAAAAGCTACGTTTTTAGGAGCTTTGTGATCTGAAGATGAAAGACCTCATTTTCACATGGTCCATTGGACCACTTCTGGGCAAAAAAAAAAAATCAAATGAATACTTTCCTTTTCAGTGGAAATGTTAATTTGGAGATCTCCAAAGAGCTTCCACTCCTATATGTTTGCTATCAAAAGTATATATGATCCCTGCCTTTTGGGAACTTACACACTCAACCCTTGTAATGCATTTTGGTCAAGAAAGTATAATACATCCACCCTTCACTTATGCAATATAAGCCACTGAAAATCATGTATTCTTTTTTTAAAAAAAAAATCACCACTCAAATTTTATCAATAATTATAATGAATCACCTCTATCTTAGATACGTTTTTCTTTTTTTCAAGTCTACCAACCAAACATTCCTCGTATTCGTTCCACTCCATTGTGGAGTACTACTCACTCGAAATACACAATCCGTTTGCTCAGTGATCCAGATACCACAAGTCAGAGAGGCATATGCAAAGAAAAAGTACATTTTTAAAAAATACATTTATTTGGCTGCACTGGGTCTTAGTTGTGGCACATGGGATATTTGTTGTGGCATGCGAACTCTTAGTTGTGGCATGTGGGATCCAGTTCCTTGACCAGGGATTGAACCCGGGTCCCCTACATGGGGAGCGCAGAGTCTTAGCCACTGGACCACCAGGGAAGTCCCCCAAAGTACATTTTTTAAGTTATGAGACTAAACCTCTCAGTCCCCCAAACTCAAAACTGTGTATTCATCTTTGATTCATTATCAACCATATCCCATATGAACAAGTCATTAGGCCTTATTGATTTTTTCCTTTATCATGTCATTTATTTCTATCATTTTTCCTTCCTTACAGCCATTTCCCCTTATTAAGACCTCTATCTCATGCCTGTTGGTTTGCTCCATTGTCTTCTTTCTCTAATCCAGATTTACATATTTCTTAAAGAAATTTTTTAAGCCTTTAGTCCAGTTGTTCTTCTTACTGAAATCTTCAGTGACTCCATACTGCTTTACCCACAGATGGGCTAGCCCTAGTGTGCATTCTGCATCATATGGCCATTACATTTAAGTCCACATTCATAGCACTCTCTCCAGCTGAATCTTGAAAATAAATCCTTCCTAGAGCCAATTCATAATCTTTGTTAACACAAATTTCAGATCATCCTCTACAAATCAATCTATCTATAGATCAAGCAATAAATCAGATGTGATACCATGATATTTACTGCCCTAGACTTTTAGAATGAAGTTTCATCTCTTAATCTAGATTCAACAACTGTCTAAATCTTTCTCCAGCAACCTTCCCAACATTTTTTCCCAGAAACTCTCCATGGACTTTTTATTCCAACCATACCATTCCATGAGAGCACCTCTTCCTTTCCACCTCTATGACTTGTCTCATAGCATTCCTCCAGTCTAAAATTCCATTCCTGCTCCTGTCTTCCTAACACTATGACTTTAGGAAAGTCCGACTTCTTTGTTACAACATTTACTAGTCCAGGTTAATATATTGTGATAAATTCCATGCCTAAATCTCTAGTCCTTTGGGTCTATATGACTCATATGGTAATCGACCACATGATAGCCTCGACATTTCTTGTTATTTAATCTTATATAATAATTATTTCATTCTTCATTTCTTTGTGTCTTGAATCGTGAAGTGGGTTGTAGGTTTCTAAACCATATTTTTTCTCCATACTTTACTGTATGTAGCAGGAGCTCATAAATACTAGACAATGTTCTAAGTCACTTTTTCTTTATTCCCATAGGAGGAGAAAATGGTAAAGGAAAATATCAATAACACAAGAATGAAAATCGAGTGGCGAGAAATAGAAGAAAACAAGAAAGTGAAAAACATAACTAAAGTTTAAAAACAATAATAAAATGCAAGCTTATGTGTTGTGACCGAAGAGGGAGGTCACCATGCTAAAGATAATCTGACCTTTTGGAAACAGAAATCCTATCTGGCGTTTATAAGCAAGAGCATGATATACACTACAGCAGAGAGATGAATTACACTAACTCTTCTTTCCCTTGGAGATATATTATCCAGCTAACTGCCTGTGCTCTGTTTAGTTTTATAAAGCCAAATGAGATCATCCATATTCAGGCTTGTTCAACTCCACTCTCTCAAGTAGCAATCAAACAGCTGTCTTCAGTTGCAACTTTGTGACTCATAATACATTCATCCCAAAATGTCCTTGTATATCTTGTAGATCGTATCATCATCATCATAATAATAGTAACACTTAAGCATTGTGTACAGTCTTTTTCATCTTCAAAGCTTGCTTAAATTCTATAATGCAGTGAAAACGTGACAGGTTGAAAAGGTAAGGAGGGCTTTATTGTTCTAGGAAAAGAACATTGGACAGTGCAACCCTGATTACAGTGTGCAAACCCCCGAGATGGTCTACAGGTTGGCAGTGTGCACCCGAAATGATATTTCAGAGCTGAAAATGATCAGGTTGAAATTATCTCTCCCTTCAGTGTAAATAGAACAGAAGTCTTAGCTGTTAGAGAAATAGCAACTGATTATGCGGTTCATTTCTGAAAGTATAGTACTAAGTTATTGTCTAGGATTCATCTTATGAGGAAATGAATGTGCCACCCATCATTTTAAAAGCCTATATCCAAGCTTAGATGTTTAGATGCTCAACTTTTGGAAATAGTTCTCCATTTATTCAAACTAAAATTTTAGTGTTAGTTACAATGTTGTTCTCACCAGTCACCTGAACTGCCTGCCACACTCATTTGTTTGCAGGCTTCTCTTTCTGCGGCTTAACTGACGCATCCTTTTTCTCCTCCAACATATCCTTGGAGCTTCTTCATTATTTTAGTTGTTCTTGGCTCTCAGTCAGAAAAATCAAAATTGCTCTGAATTTCCTCATTTGAATCCCAGAAGGAAAAAAAAAAACACTGCTTCCTTTTTGGACCTCAGTATATTTCTTTGTGAACCAACTATTTCCCTTCAATTTCTATCATCTACTACCCTGCTTCTCAAGTTTCTCTTAAGGAAGCTATAAACTGGTCATCACTATGGTTTCACTGGCCAGACTCTAAGAGTTACTAAAAGAGTTCCACCTATTTGCGCTATGGAAATTAATACATAACAAGGATTATTGTAATAAAACATTGTGGGTCATTGGCTTCCCTGAGTCCCAGGTAGACAGTGAGGATTGTGGATGGCAGCCAGCTCTAGAAAGGAAGGTATTTGTGTGATGTTGATCTGTAAATACTGGTTGCCAGCTCTGATGTTGTGGCCCAGAAAAAGACTTCTCAGCATCCTACTTTTCCTCCCTCCTATTTCCTTTTTCCTTGGGTGGAGGGAACTCTGGGGAGGGGCGGAGAGAAAACCAAAATACACCTCCTTCTCCTGTGACATTCTCTGTTTATCCAGGAGGTCAGGGAACACATTTTCCCCCTGAGGATCCTTCCTGACCCTTCTGTAGACCCTCAGCAACTTTAATCTGGGTCACGACCCAAGGAAGGGAACCAATGATCTATGACAATTCTTAAGTATCTTTGAGGTTCACCACAGAATAATACATTTTCAGTGATTTTCCACAGACATTTTGCTTTATATTTGTTTAATTTATATCATTATTTCTGTAACCATTTCCAGTTCTTTAGGACGACTCATATTTTAACATATTTCTTAGTGTTGACAATTTAATATAATGTTGGCATCCAACTGCAAACTCCATTAATATAGATGCCCTTCTTCAATCTTTAAGAAGCTAAAGGAAAATATACTTGCAATGCCCTTTAAATACCTTTATATAACAAAATATACCCTCACAGAGCATTTTTTTGTATTTTGGTCCCTTTTTCTTTCATGTATTTTTGTCTTGTTGCTTAACAAATTCATCGAGAGTTATTTGGGAAGGAAAATTAATGCTTTTCTGAAAGATAAATATTTCATCTTATGTTTTTATCTCATTTGGCATTCTTCTGAGCAATGCTGTGTTTTTCCTAAAACCAATTTGTTCTTATATTCTTACTCTTTTTTCTAAGGTTTTATACCTTAAGATTTTTCTTTTCCTGTTCATATCTGTTTGATTATTTTAATCATAAAATTATACATGCAGTAACTCTTCTCATTTTTGAAATACCGTGAAATCATTTACAATGTTTGGATACAGGATTTAGGAGTAATACTCAAGACAAGGGCTAAAGAGGTGCATCAAGTTCTTTCTTTTTCTTTTTTTTTTGTACATAGTTCATATAGGATTGGGGGTTGGAATGGGTGGGTGGGTCTTAATTTGCCTTTTGGCATATATGAATCCTTGTTATAATGCGATGTATTATATATGAAGTTTGCTGTACAACATTATTTTTAAAATTCAACTACACATAGTAACTTTTGCCAATAGTGTAATTCTCCTATAAGCACTTCATTATGATGATTAAATTACTTCCCCACAACTTGAGCAAGCACTGAAATTTATATAATGAATATGTAAAGTCATGTTAGCTAAGCTGCTTATGTTTTGCATATGTTCAAAAATATTCCTTGATGTTATCAGTCCATAGTTAAGTATATTAAATATTTATGGTGTAGAGAGCAAGATCTGTAAGACAATAGAACTGCTTTCTCTAATTTTGAAGGAGAACCTTCACATGTTTCTAACTGGTAAATTAATTTTTTCCATATCTTAAAACTTCCCATTCCCTCTAAAATATGCACTGAGGTACTAGCATTTTTCAAGGGAGTGCTCTGTTTTAGAGAGTTTTTTTTTTTTGCACATGGTTCATTGATTTGAATATACATTTCAAAGATTTTATCTTCAACCAACATGCAAATTTCCTTCGTTAGGAGTCCAAAATTTTTATAGGTTGTCACTTGTGAAGACATATCTTACTACATTGGCTGAATTTGAGTAGCTCATGGAAACAGAGTAAACATGGTTGTATTTTTCACATTATCAAATTATTTCCATCCTGTCAGGAGCTGTGGCTACAGTCAGTCTTCTTTGGTTCGGAGTCTTTACTTTCTCAGTCATAAATTTTTAGCACAAAAGGCTCTGAGAATCATCAACCAATTGCTCACTTCAGAGTCTTGCAATCTATATTTAACTAAATCAGTAAAGAGAAGATGATGCTGAGCTTGTGTAAGTATACAACTTAAACATGTTTCTTTTATAACAACAAATCAGATAAAATGGCAAAATATATATTCATCGTTAAGATGACATAAACGTTGTGCCTATGCTAAAGAAGAAAGCTAAAATAGAGCTTTTTCTGGGATATCTTGTATGATGACATCTGAATGCATTTCTTCATGGTAGTGAAAAACTACTATATTCAATCAACTTTTTCTAAATATTTAAAGACTGTTCAAGCTATTTTGTCTCTGTTTCTTTCTTTTACTGTGTGTTTTTTTTTTTTTTTTTTGGTATCCAAAGAATACTAAGAGGTAGTTAGAAATACTTAGAATCAAATAATCATAGAATTGAAAGGAATCTAAAAACTTGACCAATTGCCCAAACAATGTCGAAGTTCCTTTGTTCTATGCAGTCTCTCCCTGAACGCTCCCAGATAGAGACAGGAAAATGATTGCTTCATAAGAGAGACAGATCCATTTTTTGGTATTTCTCATTGAAAGAAACCTCTTCCCTGGTTTCCTGCAACATCCACCAATTGTTCCTGCCTACGGATTCTGTATCTGCTCAAAACAAGCTATTCACGACTGTGTCCTTCTACTTACATCATTGAAAATGACTCTTTCAATCTTTTGAAGTCCCTCAGTGGTTTGCCACTCTCAAGTGCCCTTCATAAGCCTTTGCACTCTTGTTTGGACAGGCTTCACTTTGGCAACATCCTCAAAATGTTGGTGCCTCCAAAACTGAAAATGAGAAGTGTCACGATGAGCTCTGATTAGTTGTAGGTGCAACGGTAATACTGTTTTCCTTCACCTGAAATTAATAGACCCTACCATATTGTCACCATTTTAGCATCGCTGTCATCCAGCCGCCTAACACAGCGTGTTGGCAATTAAAAACCACAAGTCCTTTTCAGACAGCTCTTGATATATACATTTTTATCTCTCCTGAACTAGTAAATAAGTTTATCACCTAAAATACCCTACTGCTTTGGTTTAAGTTGTTTTTGACAATCATTTTAGTTAATAGTGATTTGTAATGAAATTCAGAAATGAGGTGAGTTGGGCAACATTTGTTTTTAGGTTACCCATGAAGACTTCCAGTATTACTGCATTTTTTTTCTTACTTACTTATAAGCCATCTATTTGATAACATAATCTTGAATTTGACTGGGGGCTGACAAGTTTGCCAACATGTAGTTGATGCAATTTGCTTTTACCCCTTTCAGAGAACTGGGATATTTTCACATCTCCAGTCTTTTGGCACCTCTTCTGTCGTCCGTGCTTTCTTAAATATTACTGACACTGGTTTCATCATCACATCTGCAAGTTCTTTCAGCACCATGGGATGTTATTCATAAGAAGACTTGAACTCATTTGAAGTGCTAGGTACTTTCTACTATCTGCTCATCTATGTTGGAATTCAATTCCCTCTTAACAATGTTTGTTCTAACTTTTCCAGTTTGAAGATCATGCTCCTTGATAGAAAAGTTGGAAAGAAAGAAGTTGAGTCGTTCTGCTTATTTTTTGTTGCCTATTAACATTACAACATCTTTCTTAAGCAATGAGGATAACCCTTCCTTGTTCGTGTTCTGAAATAAAATGGTAACATTAACAAGGACAATAAAAATCTATTTTTATTTTCAGCACTCTGATCATTAGTAATTAAAAGTCTTAATAATATTAATCAGTGTATGGAGATTTTCTTATGCCATGGCAATTGAGAGCTCCCTCATATAGAAATCATATGGAATCAATCCAAGATGAAATCTGAATTCCACATTGTTCCTTCTAAGTGATGTGAAGATCACTAAAGATAGTTTCCTTTTATTTTATTTCTAAAGTTAAGTAAGTTGCTGTAAAATCAGGAGAAAGGTTTGTTTTCAAATCAAATAACAAAACTTGATTCAAAATCAAGTTGTTGGATTTTATGAGCAAATATGCTCATTTTTGTGATTGTAAAGTCCCCTTTTCAAAAAATTCTGCAAGACAGGAAAACTTGTTTTTCTAAACTTTGCAGACTTTATAATGGTTAGTAGTTCTATGAAGACAACATGGATATGTGGTCCTGTAAAAGATGGGAAACTATCTGGCGTTCAGGTTTAATGATCCTGGAGGAACCAATGTTTTGAGGTCCTTAAAATACTTTGTAACAGGTTACAGGGCATTTTGGGCTTCTCTTTTTAGTATTTAGGAGATGATATGTATTGATTGTTTAACATATGGCTAGATAGATTTATTTACACAGGTTTACCTATACTAAATACATGTCAATATGTACACATTTATGTATTACTCTCAGTCTAAGGAAACATTAATTAGCAGCTACGCATACAAATAGGCACTTTCACTACATCACGTTTTAAACCATACATATGAAAACATTTTAGGTTTGCTATAAAAGTACTAATGCTTCAGAGAAATGTGACTTTATTTTTGTATATAAACATCTGCCAAAACAGTGTATTTTCAGACAAACTAGTTGAAAATTTTCAACTAATTAAAGATAAATTACAAATGCACACAACATGTTAGTATATCAAGAACAAGAGTAATATTACTAATATTAATTTCTCAGGTTAAAGAATTACTGTTAACATCTTCTAAGGGAAAATCTTGACACATTAAATGATAATTACTCAATCATTATTACTCTAAAAATGGAAACCATATAGAAATAAGAAAATGGAATCACATTTCACAATTAAACAAAAGTTTTAAAAAACACTTTAAAAATCATCACTGTGTAACAAAATTATTGTTACACAATAAATAGTAAAACAACCAGTGGGAATAGCTATGAGATGGTATTTCTAAACATATGTGAAATACTGTCCACAAAATAAAGGGGGACTGATAAATTATGGAAAGGCTTACATACATAGTGATGAATATCTTCCTGGGCTGTAGGTAAGGGGTTATCACCAGACACCAGGAAATACAACTAAACATTCAGCAACAGCCCATGGGATTTAAACCCATTGCTTGCAAAGACATTCTTCTGGATCAGGCTCAGTCCAAGTAGGCTGTCAACGTGACTTATGTCACCCTTGCTCTTTCACCGCCCTTGTGCTTCTACCTCTGTGTGGTTTTATTTACTTCTCTTTTTCCTTCTCTGCTTGCCTGCATACTTTCTCCCTACTTGGTCCGGTTGCTGATTGCTACAATGGTAGACTATAATCTGTTTTGTTTATCTCAAACAACTGTTAATTGTCAGGAAGGAATTATTCTAGTACTAATTCATCTTCTGCAAACCACTGTCTTTTGGTAACATTCAGTGGAATGGGACTAACTCTAGTATACATTAGTTTAATTCATTTTTTACCATGATTATAAACTGCAGGCTATCTCCCGGCCAGCCATCTCACATTTAATGCCACTGGGTACAGGGATACAGAAGAGAGGGTGAACTATAGATCCCATGAGGGCAAAGCCTGTATCAACTTTGTTTACCAATTCTCAGTGCTTAGCACACAGTAGGTACAAAAATATATGCCAAATGTTCTCTACCTGGACTATTAATGGCAGCCCAGTCTCAACAACCTAATAAAAAATTATATGAACTAAATGGACAGTTTCATTGTTCCCGCTCTGATTTATATATACAGTTGTCTATCTCTTGTAGTCTGTCCATGACTGTAAAATTATGGAGTCTTAGAGCAGAAAAAGACCCTAGATACCATTTTATAGATGATAAAATTGAGGTCTACAATAATTCAGATGTACAACAAAAATTTAAAATTCTTAAGGACCCAGGTACATATAGATATTTGAGTGTTCTTACTATATGCTAAGTTACAACAATGAATTAAAACAACCAAATCTCTTCCCTCATGGAATTTACATTGTCTTTCCTACCAAAGAACTGATCTACAATGAGTGTGCTACACATATGTTAGATAAATGACTATTGCTCACTTAATGACTCAGGAAACTGAACTTTCCATCCAGGTCTCTAAATTCTTAATATTTGTCGTATTTCTGATATTACTAATACTAAATACAATTACAACTACTATGTTGCCCTCTGATAATCATCCAAACTATAATTTTCTAAATAATTTCAAGGTGAGATAAGGAACTTTTAAATTATACTTACTTTTTGGTAATAGTCACAAAATCAATGTGATTCTAAAGGGGTGGGGAGAGAGGATGATTGAGTCTGCCAAATTGCAGGATTTCTTTCTCCTCTTTCTCTCCCTTAAATAATTCAGTGATTCCACAAACATTATTCGTCCCATTTTCCAGATGAGCAAAGTTACTAATTGACATAAATGGGTTTTGACTACAGAGATGCCTGATTTCAAATCCCAAGCTCAGGATCCCACTACCTACAACTGATATTGCACTGCCAGCTAATCTGCCAGAAAATTAACCTTTAGCGTGTGACTCACTCCCCAAGGGATTTTAGGGCTACCTGTGCTACATTGCACCTGGACCTTCAGGTGTCATCTTAG